>NC_136057.1:435327429-435927429 GCF_964261635.1 Lissotriton helveticus
ACCTCGTGTTAATTTGCACTTCCTATTTCAAAATTCGCATTTTTTTACAAATTCATGCATTGCATTTAAGGAATCGCACAAATGCGATTCCTTAAATGCATTCGCATTTTTAGGAATTGCAAAAAAATGCGGATTTTCAAAAATTGTTTCATGCATCCCAAAAACTTATTTAGGAAGTGCAAACGGCCGAATTTACCGATTCGCACCGTTTGCACTTCCTAAATAGGTTGATGCATGTGCCCCTTGGAACCTGAGAGATAGTGGAAAGGCGAACAAAAACAGTGCCCATGACATATTGGTATTCATTTACTGGGCAATGAGAGAATAGAAAAATGCCTGGACAGAGTTGAGGGAGCAGAAGGAGAGAAATATTCATGTAGCCCACCTCCGCTTTGAGTAACACTTTCATTTTACCAAAGAATCAGCAAATGGCCTCTCTCCCCTGTGCCAGCAAGGCAGCCAACTGCCTTTTATTGTGATATCGCCTGAACGTCACACAGGCTACACCCACAACTTTAAAGTGATCGGCAATAGGCTGAACTTATAAAATAGCGGCCATAAGCGTGCACTGTTGAGAATGTTATGAGAATCCAAAAACCTAAGTCCTTGCGGTTTATCTACTTTGTATATGTCTGTCTAACAAGGAAGAGGTTTGGTCATTTTCACAATACAGTATCTACTAATAGAAACTGAGGCGGACGTAAAGCATGTGTGGAACTAAGGCTGGGAAACAGAAGAAGAAGAAAAGTAGTCCCAAACAAAGACATAAACACCTAAAGTGTAAGGATATGATACTTGGTCGGTGCTGCATCGGAGATAGCGAAAACAAACAGGAGGTACAAATAGGGAGGACTGCCCATTGGCAAGCAAGTATTTGTAAAGGACACTAACAGAGACAAATAAAAAGCAATCACCGAGCAATGGGCGGAGTTAAACTCCTAAAGCATGCACAACAGGTCGCTAAGCAACAGCGCAAGCACTGTTTGCTCGAACTAAAAAGGGACCCTCAACCCCACTCTTCAGTCCACTTTCTGAACCTGCAGAAGGACTCTCAGAGGACAGCCTGCTGCTGTGGCCAGCTGCTTACTCCACAAGACTGCTTTGCTGAACCTGGAAGGACTGCTTTGCTGCCTGGGACCAGGCTTGAACCCTCAGAGGCCTGCCCTTCTGTTTAAGCCCTGTTTCATCACTTGAAACCAGGACTACCAGGGCAACTCTTAGGGTTAGCATACTGGCTTCCTGCTCAGAGGTGTTAGAGGTGTCCAGATAGCAGTGGAAGCCCATAATTTTAGGAGGAAGGGGGTGGATGGGACTTACACTCATATATACACACTCACTCACACCCACGCATTCACACACATGCGCGCACACACACATAACCATTCACAACACTCATTACCAAATATTCAAACATACACGCACGCACAAACCAAACATCTTTTTTAAAAATCACACTTACCTGCAGCTCTGCCATGGAAGTCCCAGGAGGGTTGGGACTGCTGCCTTCCCTTAGGTCAGCCAATGAGGGAAGACAGCAGCCCCAAGCCTTGGAGGACCCAGGAGGGTTGGTACTACTGCTTAACCCCAAAGGATGACCTTAGGTCTGCCAATGAGGGAAGGCACCAGCCGAAACCTCATCACAGAGTCACTGATTGACACTCGACCCTGGGTGCTTCAGGGCTTAAAACTGAAGCGCCCAGGACTGAAGCAATGAGTGACACCACCCCCCATCACAGAGGGGGAGGGCATCAAGGACCTTTGCTGAGCTGAGGAGGTCACACCCACAGACACTGTGTTATCCTCAGCCCAGCAAAGTTCAGCTCAGGCAGCCAGGATCCTGCGCATTTAGTTCATGTCTAGCTCCTGGCTGCCTGATCTGACATTTACCTTTGCTCAGCCTGACAATGCTGATCTTGAGGGACAAAAGTTGAGGGGCGCGGCCCCTCAGCCCCAGCTGTCAGATATGCAAAATCCAAATCTTGGGACTTAGAACATTTTTGGCTAAACACTGCTCTGAGAACCGAGGGAGGACCTGGACCAACCTGCTCGTCGATTCGCCTGAGGTGCAATTAGTAACATATTATGAGTTACTTGCTTAAAGCTTTCGTCTTTGCTCTAAGGTACATCTTTAATCTGCTGTAGCACTTCCCACCTTCCCTCTGGTCAGGAAAGCCTCTCTTGACCAGGTCCTTCCGCCCCTTCACTCCCACAATTCTTACATAACCCATTGGGGCATTGAAAGTGTCATGTGATACTAGTGCACTGCATCTGTATGTACAGTACCTCTGCCCAGCTAACGTCAACATGTTTAACAATGAAATCAACGAAATCCTGTGTAATTAGCTAATTACTTACCAGCAATCTTCGTTACACTTAGGTTAGTCCTCTGTATCATAGTCATATGCAGCTTCAAATTTTGCTGTCCGTGAAGCAACCTTTACAG
Source organism: Lissotriton helveticus (assembly GCF_964261635.1). Classification (NCBI taxonomy): domain Eukaryota; kingdom Metazoa; phylum Chordata; class Amphibia; order Caudata; family Salamandridae; genus Lissotriton; species Lissotriton helveticus. Next base: position 435,329,873 of record NC_136057.1, read on the forward strand.
CTTTTCTACTCAGACCCTCTTAAAGGATTTCCAACTGACTGCTGTAAGACTTTTTCCAGGAACAGTATGATCTCACGGAAATCCCTCACTTCCTTTTCGATGTATCCGTTTATTTCCTCTGGTCCTCAGCTACCTCTGTAGGCGCGTCAGTTGCTGTGAGGTGTTTGCTATGGCTTAAAATGTGGAAGCTTGATTAAAGCCTCTTCAAATCAGTGGCCTAAATGGGTATTAGAAATTTGTGTTCTGCCCATAATCCATCATGGCTAGCAGACAGAATTTCATTCTTCTCCACTTGAACTGTACCTTGTTCAGACTCCAATACTCATCTTAGTGGAGTCAAGCAATCCACCAAGGGGTTTAAGCCATTCTGCTGAATGAAGCAAAACTTCTAATTCCAGATCTCAAAGGAGGTCAAGGATGCCAAAGAAGGACAAAATGTATTGTCTGATATTAGACTTGAAGATTGTCAACAATGTTATAAAACTTATCACTTTCAAAATGATATCTCTTCAGCTTGGTGATTCTGCTGATCTCAGAGGGGAATTGCTAATGATGTTGTATTGGAAAGATCAATTTTCTCACATCCCAATACATTCAGTACATTGAGGTTCCCAGAGATTTTTCAGGTTTGTGGTGGAGAACAAACGTTTCCAGTTCAGAATATTACCTTTAGGTCTCTCCTCTTCAACAAGAATTTTCACAATGGTACTAGCTCCAGTGGTTGCTCATTTACACATGATTGGTGTGCATTTGTTACCCTACTCAGACGATTGCTACTTGTAGCATCTCCTTTTTATAAGGTGAAGGAACATGTGTTGCTGGTGTGCGACATCCTGTATTCTCTGGGGTTTCTTCTGAACAGCTGGTTCCAGCATGTCAAAAAAACTTCATGGTGCCCTGGTTCATACAGAGAGCGCTAGAATATTTCTTACAGAGGAAAGACGACTGAATCTGCAATTACACTTGCAAAACCTACTTCAATTACACCCTTCACCTTCTCAACAGTGAATATAATTCCAAGGGCTAGTGGCATTATGCACAACTGTGATACCTTAGCCCCATCATCACCTTGAGTCTCTGGTCCAGCGTGTTCCAACTCATTGTTTCCCAGCTGCCCTGGACCACCAACTAGCAATTCAAGTCTCTGGGGAAATAATTCAAGACCACCAGTGGTGGCTTTGTCGCAGAACCTTCAAAAGGTGGCAACGATGGTTGAACCTCTTCCACTAATCCTAACAGCAAATGCAAGTCAGTGGAGTTGGTGTGCAAGGATGTATGTTGTTACAACGCAGGTTGTAACAACGCATACCTTTACCACGCGGCCGCTACAACGCAAGTCGTTACCACGACTTGCGTTGGAGGGCGCGGATTTAGAATTTTTATAATTTTATATTCCAACACCAGTCCCCGTGGATACTAGGGAAGGTGTTGGAATATAAATTTATAAAATTCCTTATCCCACAGCGCCCTCCAGCGCAAGTCGTGGTAACGACTTGCGTTGTAACGGCCGCGTGGTAAAGGTACCGCGTTGTGAAAACTTCGTGGTAAACGTTGTTTACAGTGTGCAACATTAGGAGATCAAGAGATTCAGGGCACCTGGCCTCATTCAGAGTTCATAAATTTTTCAAAATGGCAGAAACAGGCAGCAGTCAGGAGAGTTCTACAGAGTTTTGCAAGCTCCCTGATCAACAATAGAGTCTGAGAGAAGACAGACAGTCGGGTAGCAAAGTCCTAATTAAACAGGCAGGCAAGAAATCTCAGACCATTGCTAGATTAGCCGATGGCATCTTCTCTTGTGTGGAGGTCAATCCTTTGCCGATACGAGCCATGTATGATACGGTTGCAGTTAACCTCCAGGCGGACAGCCTTCGTGAGATTATGCCCTCATTAATAGACTTTGACCTCACCTGTCAAGCATTTCAGATCATGATTAGGGCTCCCGGTTTTATGGTATTTATTGTTTTGACATTTCCGTTTGTATTCATCCATATTTATTGTTTGCTAGTTTTATCGCTATTTATCCATATTTATTTTGGATTTTATTAACAAAATTAAGCTAAAACTGGTATATTTCCAAATTTATTTGACTGATAAATAAGCACACATGCTTGAATATCTGCCGGGTTTCAGTGATATGAACACTTGCAGAATATAAGTCATTGCACTTAAATGAGAATATGTAACATTCAGTATCAATCTTGCGCATATTTTTTGCTGTTTAAGCCACGTTACTGAACTTCCTTTCTTTTGTAATGCCCTTGCCTATCAATGCACACAGCTATTGGCCTGGCACACATGGCAGAGAGTATTTAGAATCACTCAAAAAGCAACCCAATTTCTATTTATGTCTACATTTTAAAATAAATACAGAGAAGGGAATAAATGGTTTTCTGTCTGTTTTTATCTGTAAAACTCAGTAAAAATTGAAAATAGGGAGGCTCAATCATGATGGACCATTTTTATCACCCCACTCATGATCAATTTGCTTGTCCAATTAATCCTCTTCTCCCTCAATTCCGTGCAGAGTGGGAGTATCAGGAAACATAGGGGTGGATGCATTAGCCATCCCTTGGCCTCAGGTGATCTTACATGCTTTTCCACTCCTTCCACTCCTTCGGAGGATGCTTCAGAAGATTTTGAGAGAGGGGTTAACTCTGATCCCTATAGCCCTTTTTTTACCAGGATGCCGTGGTTTCCTTTTCAGTGTCAACTCGTGACAGATCTTCATCCCACCCTACCATTCAATCCAAGTTCCCTACAATTTTCTGTCTCTCATGTCCAAACAGCTCTGTCAGATGAGACTGATGGCCTTGAGATTCGAGTGTTGGGCTGCAACAGTTAGGATGTTCGTGAGAGCTAGCCTGTGACATTTAAGCACAAAGAAAGAATCCATTCTGCCAGCATATGCTAAACTTTAGAGACATTTCTGTTTCTTGTGTTCATATGTAGCTGTGAACCAGTTTCTTCTGATGTTAATGTTAATGTTAGATTGTATTTGTAGAGCTCCTATTACCGGAAGGTCTCTATGCGCTATATGTATTTAAGATTTTAGATTTCTTAGGAGTTAGGGGCCAGATACCGACCGGTATTTGGTTTTTGAGATGTAGGGGGCCCAAATTTTGCCGATTCGGTACATTTACAGATTCAGTAAAATACCGAATAGGTAAATTTACCGAATCGGTAAATCTAGATGTAGGTGGCACTTAAAATAGTGCGTATTTATAAAAGAATAGTGCCACAGGCCCTTAAGAATTCGTTATTCGTTATGCTTGTACACCTGTGCCATGTGGCACACATACATGCCCTAAGGGCATGTATGTGTGTCACATGGCACACAAGCCAGAATCAGGGGTGCAACAGGGTGTCAAAGTGACACCCTGTCCCCCTTGACAATTCGGTATTTTTACCGAATCGGTATTCACCGATTCAGTAATTGCCATTAGTTCCTATGGGCCTCAAGGCCCATAGGAATCAATGGCAATTACCGAATCAGTAAATACAGATTCGGTAATTACCGAATCTTAACGATTCGGTAATTTTGAAAGAATATTTACCTACATAGCATTTACCGATTTGTAATTGCCGAATCGGTAAAATTCGGTATTTACGAATCGGTAAATGCCATTTACCTACATCTAGCCCTAGATTTCCTAAGGGTTTAGAACTTTCAACTTTATTCTCTCAGTGGACAGCCATTAGGTACTACAGGGAGTCTAGAGGGAATCTAGCTGTTATTGTTTCTCTAACAAAAAAGCGACTTAAAGGTCAGATAAGGAAAATAATTCTTCCTTCTCAGATCCCTTCCGTGGATCTTTTTTGCTGTTATGGAGGGCTTGCAAAAGCACCCCTTTGAACCTTTAGACCTGCCCAACATTTCCTTGGTAATGTCATTTCATTTCATAAAGCTTTATTCGGAGCATTTAAAAAAACATGTCCATAAAAGCACATATAGTTACAGATACAAACAGTTCATACATATTTCATTAAAGAAAACACTTAATATGCAATTCATTATACAAAACATAACACCTTAAAAAGAAACACATAATTCAATATATCCGGAGGGGGAAAGAATAAATATGTAAAATGTACGAATGTACAAATATTTAAAAACACATGCTTTTCCTGGCGCTAATGGCTTTAAGCACGAAAGAAGCGGTAAAAAAGCAAATATCCGGGTGATTCAAGTTAAAAAGCAAACTCATAGCATCCGCAATATTTCTCACTCCAAATCTATTTAACAAAGGCTTCAAGTAGAATTTCCGTAACTCCCTATACAATTCGCATGTCAATAAAAAATGCTTGGTACTTTGTTCTGTTTTGTTATCACATGCACATGGGCCGATAGGGCGCTTTTTAATGTTAGGGCACGCAACCAGATAATGCACAACACCCATCCTCATTCTAGTTAGTACAAACTGGTGCGAGCCTCTGGTTACATGTGACAAATATGGGCTAAAACCAATAAATTCATTCATGCTATTGTACAGTACACATGTGGTTAGCTTAGAATCCTCTAGAGTGTGCCTTTCATTGCAGTGATTTAAAAAGATTGTTTTCACATTTGATTTGGGAATGTCCGAGAGACTATGAGGGTCCATCAGCACATTAATCCCAAATAATATTTGTGAACAATTAATAACATATTTGAGCCAGGGAATCTTCAGGTGCTGGTCCAATAAAAGACAATCCGTGATAATAGCTCTATTCAGGGAGGTACCATCACTGAGCCAAATAGAGCGCCAGAGTAATAGGGGCCTTAACATAATCAAATCACTTAGGGCTTGGATGCCTGTTTCCTTATGAACCAAGGAGTTGGAGGTAGACTTAGGTAAACACAAGAGCTTTTTCAGGAAGAGATTCTCCTCTACCTGAAGGCTCTTAGCAGATGAAACACCCCAGACGCCTGCCCCATATAGGGCCGCAGAAAGACATTTCGCTTGGTAAATTTGTAACATGTCTTTAATACGTCTATTCCCCAGCTTCTTGGCAAACAAAAAGACCCCATTAGAGCTCCTAATCATCTTAGTTCTGACTACTTTATGTTCAGTGGCCCAGTTTCCATTATTGGAGAAGGTAATTCCCAAATAGCAGAAATGATCGACTTTTTTAACCGGTTCCCCATCAATTAAATAATGGGTATTACCTTTAATTTTTGCTTTTCCCGATCTGCACTCCATTACATATGTCTTAGACTTGTTGATCACCAGTTTCCTACTCTTAATAACAGATGAAAAACAGTCCATCAAACGTTGGAGACCCAAGGGTGTCCTGGACAGTAACACCGCGTCGTCCGCATAGAGTAATACAGGTATATTAAGATTATTAACTCTAGGAACATCCGCGGCGACTGCCTGCAGGACGGATTCGACCTCATTAATAAAGAGAGTAAAGAGTAGGGGTGCTAGAACGCACCCCTGTCTGATACCTCTTCCAATCCCGAACTTAGTCGTACATTCCCCATTGGGTCCATAACGGACACTCGTACGGAGCTTTTCGTACAGGCGGGCTAAAAAATATATAATACCCTCAGGTGCTCCCATTTCCAATAATTTAGCCCATAATATTGTATGATCTACCAAATCAAAAGCGCTGCTAAGGTCAGCGAAACATAAATAAAGAGACCCTTTCTTTGCCTTGGTATATTTCCCTACCAGTAGCTCTAAGTTCAGGCACTGTTCAATGGTACCACGGCCTTTCCTAAAGCCAAACTGACAGTTACTTAAAATATCATTGGTTTCTGCCCACTCCTCTAGTCTTACAAGAAGGACCCTACTCATGATTTTTACCGATGAGTCCAGTAAGGATATAGGTCGATAATTTTTAGCGTCCCCTCGGTCACCTTTTTTGTAAATGGGGACGATTATTGACTCTTCCCATGTAGACGGTATTATACAACAAATAACTGTATTAAAGATTTTGGTAAGCAATGGACCCCAAATCTCTGGTGCAGTTTTATACACGTCTATGGGGACGCCATCCGGCCCCTGGGCCTTGCCTCCTTTACTAGTTCTAATGCTAGCCATGGTTTCTGCAATAGTAATATCTAAGGCTAAGATGGGCCAGCCTTTTCCATGGGGGACTATTTGGTTATATGAGTCGAAGATGTTAGAAAAATGCTGGATCCACTGTTCCATACTCACATTAGATGTGAGTTCAGGAACCTTGTCGTCTTTTAAGAATGGGCTATTCACCGTTGACCAGAACAAAGTACAATTATTCGTGTCCACAGCTTGTGTAAGGTTATCCCAGGCTTCCTGCTGTAATTCAGCTTTTCTATTTTTCAGGGTCGTATTATATCCCTGTCTAAGTTGGCCCACCAAACTCTTATCTCTTGGTTTCGCTGCAAGAGCCTCTTTAAGATCATTCCGGGCAGTAGAGCAAGCATGGTCGAACCAGCCCCTTTTACACCTGGCCCTAGTCCCTGCCTCTTTGTAAAATTTCTTATTAATCCTTAAATTGATCCTATTAAAGTGGTCGATACTGACGGGCGTGATATCATCCTGTTCTAAAATTGCCACAATCTCTGTCTGACAACTAGAAATAATGAAATCTGATGTTATGTCCGCTTTTTCCCCCTTCCACCTCAATCTATATCCGTTCTGTCTATGAGGTTCGATATTGACAATGATACCCTGTTCACAGACATAATCATATTTCCAGAAGGTTAATTCAGTGGACAAACAATTATGATCACTCAACATAATATCGATCACTTTAGGCATTGGACATAGCGGAGCAATGCTTGAAGACATACAAATAAAATCAATACTAGTATTAGCGCCCCTTCCTTTAAAAGTAGGTATATTTTCGCCCATGTCGTTTTTAGCATTGTCCATAATTTCCATGTCATATTGAATCAGAAAATTATTCAAGGTTTCCCCATAAGTATGATGGGGAAAATGAACTTCAGCTTCCCCCAGTCGGTTATACACACCGCAAACCTTCTGGGCGGATAATGGGCACACACAAACGTTAAAATCCCCCACAAAAATAAATTCAAATACACCATTAAAATTCTTCACGAAAATGTTCAATGCCGCATCTAATTCATTAATTGCAAAATGTCTGGTGCTGTCGAAAATATTGTTATAGAAATTAATCAGTAGAATATTTCTCCCGGCTTCTTGTGTAAGCCATAAGATTTGTGAATGCGCCCCCACATTGACAAACTTTTTCACTGAGATGGGTAGTTTAACTGAAATTAGCACCATCAACCCACCTTTAGCTCTACCATGGGTTGAGGGCGATGCTGGGAGCTCATAGGATACATACCCATCAATGCCTTTGAAATCTTTACACCATGTTTCCTGTAGGCACAGAATGGCATATAAATGCACAAAATCCTTCCATCCTAATGCAACCTCCTTGGCTGCAATTCCAGCAATATTCCAGCTAGCAATGTAACAAGATAACTTCCCACTCTCTTGGCTGACATTTGGCAATTCAACGCTAGATATGGACATGTTATTCTCCATATTAAAATGCTCTATGTTAGATATAAAATTTAAGACGTCACCCCCTGTCAGCGTACAGTTCAAACGCACATCATTGCCCGTTGTATCTATAGACAAAATTACATTTTCATTAAGGGTACTATTTCCTACGTCCCTTAGTAAGTCGATCTCATGTCAATCATTCTGATCTAGAAAACTCAGGCTCTGAAACCTATTCTGGGTTGGAACCTGGTATACCATTCCATTATCGAACAAAGGGGGACTACCCGATGGTGCAAGTAAGTTGGGGGTATACATTAAAGATGGAACATTCCCCCCTAACATAGAATTCCCCTTGTACATTGGATGAGTAAATAGACCAGGAGGTACAAATGAGTTGGGGGTATGCATTAAAGATGGAACATTACCCCCTAACATAGGATTCCCCATATGCATCGAAGGGGTAGATAGACTATTTTGTGGACCAAAGGGAGAATTAGGCATCGTTGGTCTATTTGCAATAGATGGATAGGTAACATTACTCAATATCCTCTCCTTACAATTAACATGGGGTTGCCTACTTAGATGGTTGTAAAAGTAACCCAGTGGTCTAGCAACTACTTCTGTCTCCGACTGTGTAATTGCGGCCGCTCTAAGCAAGACGGTCGCAACATGTTGCGGATATTTAAAATTTATTATCACACAATCCCCCTCACAGACTTTTTTGGTATTACCTATCCAGTTGACTCTTCTAATCGAGATGATTTGATCAGAATAGCCAACTGGGTAGCCACAATGTAGGTTTAACCAAGAGATAGTTTTATTCCTCAAAGAATCAGCAGTCTCATGATCAATTGAGGGCTGGGAAAGGATTGGGACATTAGTTAACACCACAACGTAAGGTACACATTCGGGTGGAAGGTCAACTGGGCGTCTGCGTATCCTAGTAGGTACCCCATTTGGTCCTCTTGTCGTATTGGGTGGGGCTACCACCACTGGTGCCGCCACTTGCACGGGGGCTGATAGTGTGGCACCTGACAATGTACTTGATACCCCAGTATTAGATTGTATTAATGATCTATCTGCCTCCTGAGTTGATGTAGATATTGGCTGCAGTGGTACTTTGGGGGGGTATTTCCTGGTAGTGCTAGAGGGCGCACTAGTTGAAGCTTTAGGCTGCTCCTTGTCTCTTATGGGGGCAGTGGCTGAGCCAATTGTCTTCTTAATATCAGCTAAAGACTTTTCTAAGTTGTCAGCCTGCTTATCCACCACACCTCTTAGCCTAACAATTTCCTCCTGAAGATCTCCTATTTTATTTAACAGGGGCTCTACCACCATATTAATTTTACTTAGAATATCACTCATTAGTAAATCAATTTGGTCAGGCTTAATGGAAACATATTTATCTTGGCTCGGAGTTCCTATGTCCTCAGTATGCTCCAAATGTTTGGTGTCTTTTTTCTTTCTTGTGATAAGACTACCTCGCTTAGGGGCTGTTTTTCTACAGGCTCGCATATATTTGGAAGCCCTACCAGATTGCTGTGGGGTTCCCCTAGCATTATCACATGAGTCATCTTCCCCCCTTATCGACGTATCTGGTACCATAGTTAGATCAACATTAGTACTATTATCAAACTCGACTGGGACATTCATCTCATTTACAAAATTGTCAGAGTTAATATTGTTGGTTACATCTACAGAAGAGTTCGATGGGTGGTCTACAGTAGTACTTTTTCCCAGTGATTTCCTTCTGTCACAGTTAATTCTGGAGACCACTTTCAATAGGTAATTGTCCGGTAATGTACTTTGGACTGACATTTTCAAAGCTGTCGGGGCTTGGTCAAAAGTCTCAATAAATGTTAATTAAAACAAGGGGACCGAATTTAGTTTCCACGATGTGTAGAACAATTGTACTCACAGTTGGAGCCAAGGGGGGTGGCCCTGCCCGGCCTCCTCCGGCCCCTGACGGCCACAGACGGCCCCGCCCTTGTCCCGGGCTTAGCCCGGCGCCAGCCCGCGCGCGTCCCGCGAGGCGGGAGGCGCTCCGGCGCTTTGTAGCGCCTCCGGTCGCAGGTGGTGGCGTCGGAAGTGCGCCGCGGGTCCCGGGGCACCTGGGGGTTGTAGTTCTCGTGGCCGTTTCTCTCACGGCGCGAAAATGGAGCCGCTGGACGCGCTCGTCCCCCAGCAGCAAAGGAGAGAGTACTGCCAGCAAAGCCGTTGCCCTCACGGCTGGATTTCGCAACTGGACCTCAGGTTGGCCCCCCCAGCGACTTAAAGGTCAGATAAGGAAAATAATTCTTCCTTCTCAGATCCCTTCCGTGGATCTTTTTTGCTGTTATGGAGGGCTTGCAAAAGCACCCCTTTGAACCTTTAGACCTGCCCAACATTTCCTTGGTAATGTCAAAATTAGCTTTTCTGGTTGCAATTACCTTAGTGAGAAGATTTGGCAAACCAACCTCCTAATTAATTTCCTATCCATATAAAAAAGTCCTCCCAGACAAAGTAGTCCGTTGACCGGCAATAAAATTTAAAACGGAAGTTCAAAATTGTTTCCACATTTCCCAGGAATTCATTCTTCCGGTTCTCCAGTTTTCAGGTAATATTCCTTCGATCTTTAATGTAAGGAGAGCTCTATTCGTGGAAAAAACTAAATCTTTCAGGGGTGTTCACTCACTTTTTGTCTCCAGTGGGACGGTCTCGGAAGAAAGCCTCAACTGCCACAATCAGTAGGTGGGTAAGTTTGGTGATATTTCAGACCTGAGAATGTATGCGGCTAGAGTATTGGGCTAGAATTGCCAGGAATTTCTTAGCAAGACCAACCAGAGTGATATCCTCTTCTTGTGCTAAGGCAGTGGTTGTATCATGTCAAGAGATTATAGAGCATTACTTACAGATAATCTTCCTTATATAAGCTAGGCAACAACAGAAAATCTGAGTGGAGGGGAGGGACCTTTATGCGTATTTCACTAGTAAATAAATAAAAGAATGCTTGGATAGCAGTCCCTATCTGGAGGCATCGTGACTCATATGTGAGTACTATACTGGATTGAAGGGTGTGGTTTAGTGTAGAGCGCAAGTGCGAGGAGCCACACAGTGCAAGGCGGTTCTCTGCAGTTTGAAGCAGTGATTTCCAGCCCTGGCCCCTGACCCCTGCTACCAGAAAGCCGTGAGTAGTACCTGTGAGGGAAGTCTTGCTGCAGTGGTTTCGGCTGGCTCGCCGAGTCCGGCTCCACCAAGTCCACGAAAACAACCTGGGTACCTGTCCTGCAGCCAGCTCGGCATCCTTGCCTTCCTCTCCTTCCTTACCAGTAGGTGCTACCTTAAGCAGTGTTTCCCTGAGACACAGTTCCATTGGAAGCGCCCTCCTCTCATGTCGTGTAGACAAGATGAGTTGGGGGTGTTTTGCAGTTGGGGGATGGCAGTGAATAGCTGGTTGAACTTGTTAAAGTGGCATACAGCAGGCTTGGCTCGGCTAGGCTTTAGGCAGTGCTCTACTGTGGGAAGGGGTCAGGGCTGAGCCCGGCCATGGCTGATAACCTGGGGGCCTGGGTGTGGCTTGTGGGAAGGATTTGGTTCTCACCTGGGAGTAGTTTGGTCATATGGTCACTTGGATGTGACAATGATGGGGTGCAGGAGCACTGGCTTATAGCAGTGATTGTCCATTCATTGGACCCATTCACCTGGAGCATTTGTGAAGTGCATTTACAGAGGGCCACTGCATCGTGCCCCTTTAATTTCAGTGACCCTACGGTGGGATCAGCTTCAGGCAGTCCAGGAGTTTTTGCAACCAGGGGTGCTGACTCTTGGAAGAGTAGGCTAAAGATTCCCTAGAGTGGTTCAGTGGCAGGTGATTCTGTTTGGCCCAACTCCGAATTTACAATCAGTAGCCAAAACAACCGTAAAGATGACAGATAAAAAACTGATATCAGCACGTCCACTAACCAACTGACTGTGCCAAAAGACTAAAGCTAACCCACTGACGAATAGAGCCGTCACTTTAACAGCAGCTGGCTGAGGGACGCGGTAGGTGTAAAGGCACAGGCACCATCCACGACTGTGAGTAGATGAGGGACCAGGGGGTTTGGGGCAACCTAACCACTTACTGCTAGTGTATTATTAGTACTTTGGGAGCTATGCATCCATATTCATCTCTACAAATTCCTTTCAGTAGTCTAACCAGGTGTAGACGTCCTACGCTCACAGCCAATGGAGCGACTCTCGGTTATACGGGAGGTAAGAACATCTTAAGAGAGCCCTTATTCTTAACCTTTCGACGATAGGTCACAACATTGTGGCGACCGATGTGATTAAAGGGCCTTCCTCAGAGTTGATAATACAGAACATAATGATAATATAAGGAGTGCTTCTGTAATGTGGGCTCCTTGTTTAACTTTACTCGCTGCATAATGGTTTTTGGCAGCTCTACGTGTTCCAAGCTTATATAAAGGGGAACGCTCATATCTAGAGTTAACTGGTCTCGTGTCTATCACTTTTCCTTTGATTTTTAGGTATGTTGTGCACACGGTTGTGGCACACTATGTGGCATTAAGCTAGTCTAATGCACATCCTATGTTTGTGTCTTTTCATTTCTGTTCTAGGTATTGATCAGGAGCAGCACAATGGCCCGCCCTGACATGCATCATGGGTATTTATCAATTTTTACACTACATTCACGTGCACCTCTTTTTATCTTCATAGCCTGGTCCTGAAGAAGCGCCAACGACCTTTAACGGCGACAGAGGCGCGAAACATGTTGACCGTTTTGTGACATCAAGGCATATTATGCCATTCTGGGTTTAGACTCCATTCAGGAGTTTTTATTCTGTCATGGGCACCATTACCCACATCAATTTTTGAAAGGCAACCCTTTGACAGTTTTAAATCACTATGCACGCATTTTTCATTACCCTTATACAGGACCCACACCCCACACCCCCCCATGCACCATCCGGCATGCCTCAAAAGATCTCCGATAAAGTGACCCTTCGGGGGACCCGTTGGGTATTGCAGCGCCGGTCCCACCGAGGAGCAAATGCCCGATGATGAAGCATGACACCCTCCAAGGTGTGTGAGGGCAACAAGAGGCAAGATACTTTCTTCCCCGTGATAGATAGGCCCACCCTACCTAGAACCCCTGTTCTTTTTCTTTTCCTCTTTTTCTTTATTGAAGGCATATAGGTGACGTTTTGCATCCAGCCTCTGGAACAGTGTCCTCTTTTTGATTTGATGTAACTAGGGGAGCAAGGACAATGGACCATTATTGGCTCCCAGGTCCCCCTTCTTCTTTTTGATAAAATAGTAGCACGGCGGTTCAGCCGAGGGACCCTCCATCTTTCCTATCTTCACTGTTTCTTTATATGTTCTTTTCAGACACGAGCCTTGTATACCCTTGGGAAGGGAGGCTTTCAGGAATACATCGCAGGGACACACCTTTGGTGCATATGTGGTGATGACCCCCTCCCTAAATTACCCGCCCACCCTCGTTGTTCACCTATACTCTGTGATCAACCACAGAATTGAGTTACCAATTGGCATATGTATACGAAGCATTGGTACACAACCATGATTTCATTTTACTAATTGCTGGTATGCGATGGAGTGACATAAGATATTTTAGAAGAGAAATGGTTGAATCTATTAATTAGCACATGCAAACCTGTTGTTGTCCAGTACACAGGCACGGGGGTGTGGCTATGTTTGTTTCTCTCCACAGTTGCTATTATATTCATACTCCAAGCGGGACGCACATGCGCCGGGGAGTAGTTATCCCCGCTTTCGCGCATGCGCACTGCAAACCAATATGAACGCAGGCGCTCTCTCTACTGGGACGCCCCGGAAGGAGGATCCGCCCGGGCACCGACACACATAATCATTTAAAAAACCCCGCCGCGCTGCCGTCACTTTAACAGCAGCTGGCGGAGGGACGCGGTAAGTGCAAAGGCACAGGCACCATCCACGACTGTGAGTAGATGAGGGACCAGGGGGTTTGGGGCAACATAACCACTTACTGCTAGTGTATTATTAGTACTTTGGGAGCTATGCATCCATATTCATCTCTGCAAATTCCTTTCAGTAGTCTAACCAGGTGTAGACGTCCTACGCTCACAGCCAATGGAGCGACTCTCGGTTATACGGGAGGTAAGAACGTCTTAAGAGAGCCCTTATTCTTAACCTTTCGACGATAGGTCACAACATTGTGGCGACCGATGTGATTAAAGGGCCTTCCTCAGAGTTGATAATACAGAACATAATGATAATATAAGGAGTGCTTCTGTAATGTGGGCTCCTTGTTTAACTTTACTCGCTGCATAATGGTTTTTGGCAGCTCTACATGTTCCAAGCTTATATAAAGGGGAACGCTCATATCTAGAGTTAACTGGTCTCGTGTCTATCACTTTTCCTTTGATTTTTAGGTATGTTGTGCACACGGTTGTGGCACACTATGTGGCATTAAGCTAGTCTAATGCACATCCTACGTTTGTGTCTTTTCATTTCTGTTCTAGGTATTGATCAGGAGCAGCACAATGGCCCGCCCTGACATGCATCATGGGTATTTATCAATTTTTACACTACATTCACGTGCACCTCTTTTTATCTTCATAGCCTGGTCCTGAAGAAGCGCCAACGACCTTTAACCGCGACAAGGTGCAAAACATGTTGACCGTTTTGTGACATCAAGGCATAATATGCCATTCTGGGTTTAGACTCCATTCAGGAGTTTTTATTCTGTCATGGGCACCATTACCCACATCACTTTTTGAAAGGCAACCCTTTGACAGTTTTAAATCACTATGCACGCATTTTTCATTACCCTTATACAGGACCCATACCCCACACACCCCCATGCACCATCCGGCATGCCTCAAAAGATCTCCGATAAAGTGACCCTTCGGGGGACCCGTTGGGTATTGCAGCGCCGGTCACAATGAGGAGCAAATGCCCGATGATGAAGCATGACACCCTCCGGGGTGTGTGAGGGCAACGAGAGGCAAGATACTTTCTTCCCCCTGATAGATGGGCCCACCCTACCTAGAACCCCTGTTCTTTTTCTTTTCCTCTTTTTCTTTATTGAAGGCATATGGGTGACTTTTTGCATCCAGCCTCTGGAACAGTGTCCTCTTTTTGATTTGATGACTCAGTTAGTTGTGTCTTTGACCCAGGCCGACTATTTATCCGCCGATCTCTATGCGTGCCTGGAAGAAGTTACCAAGTGGATGAGCCTGTCTCACTTAAAACTTAACGGGGATAAAACAGAGCTCATGCTGCTTGGCAACCAGCTAAATTTTAAATCTAATACCATGTGGCCAACTTTTATGGGCCCGGCACCTAGCCCTAAAACTGAGATAAAAAGCCTGGGTGTCTGGCTGGACCAAGATCCTACATTTAAAGTGCAAGCCAGGAAGACAGCTGATTCCTGAAATGGCATGTTAAGAATGATTCGCAAAGTGCTGCCCCTCCTATCGGACCAATAAAAAAAATGCTTGTTGAGGCGCTTATCATCTCCAAGCTGGATTATGGTAACGCCCTGTACATGGGCACCCAAAGTCAGTCACCACAAAACTGCAGATTGATTATACAGAACTCCGCTGAAAGACTGCTATTGCGAACCCACAACCGCTGCTCGGCAAAACCGGCACTACGCTCCCTCCACTGGTTACCGGTGCAGGAGAGAATTAACTTTAATTCCCTTTGTGTTTCCCACAAGCTAGGAGGGAATAGACCACCTATTATTAAATCTATGATTCGTCCTTACAAGGCCAATAGAAGTCTCCACTCTGACGAGCTGTACCTAGCAGCGGTACCTAGGATTAAGAAGGCCAGAAGTGGCAGCCGGTGTTTCTCATATAATGCTTCAAAACTATGGAATAGCCTGCCGCTGCATCTGCGTACAGAACACAACCATTTAGCATTCCGAAACAACTAAAAATTTGGCTCTTTCTGTAGAGGTCCTGTCCAACTCTAGTAACCACTCCAGCGCTGGGATGCTCCTGGGTAGCCATGGGCTATATGAAAAATCTTTCCTTCCTTCCTCCCCTCCCAGGGTACATGTGGAAGATCAGTGTGTCACTCACACCCTGTCACACGCTCAAATGCAAGTGCCATCTTCTGCCATGACAGCTTGTTGTCTTCCAGGGAAGCGATCCTTTTCATGTACATCGCCAGGAGGAACTGATATTGAGGTTTCATCCATCCCCATGGCCTCTCAGCCCTCATTAGTTTTGGACTATGCTTAACTGGAGACCTCACCACTTAAATCGGTGTCCCAGGTCTTGGACAGGAGGGTGAAAGCACTGCCTGAAATGCCAAAGAAGCAGGAACAATCTATGGCCTTGCTCTTGAGTACGCCTAGCCTTCCAACCTCAGAACATGTTAATATTTGTTCTCCCCTGACTTATAGCTGAAACTTCCAGTTCATCCCTCAGCAGACTATGCATGCTTCTCCAGATTTTTGCAGAGCCTTGAGCGTATTTTGTCATCCATCTGTCTTTATTGGAAAATAACACTGACAGCTCAGATCCTAATTTAATTTGATATTTTATTGGTTATATTGAAAGAACTTACCTGTAAATTCAAACAGGGAAGATAATAAGTCTTGTGTAAAGAGCTTTGTAACCAACAGAGCGGACATGAATACCCAAGCGGGCAATCCTGGGATTCTCCCGCATAGAAAGGTTAAAGGATCGGATCAATCTCTGGACCTAAGTGACCTAGAAGCCCTCTTTAAAAAAGAAGGCCTATAAGCTTTAGAGGGTACAAATAACAGGCCAGTCCTTCCTGGTCATGTTCAGGCCTCAAGTGAATCATTTGAAGTCTTTCCCATCTTCAACAAAGCCAATAGGATTAATCCTGGAGTCACTACTAAGGAGGCAGGTCCTCAGCCTGGTAAGGGAAAAACGTGTAATTAACAAAATACCATCAAACAAAAGGCAAAAAGGAAATTGAGAAAAATAACTGAGCGTTGAACAAGAAAGGTTACATTTCAGGCTGTGTACTCGACAACTGAGAAGTCCACTGTGCCTTCCTCTTATATTACTGAAACCTCCTCTGTATCCCTGGGCATGGCTACTCCTGGCGTAGGTGTAATTCCAACCATGCCTCTTGGGCAGGATAATAGGGTGGTTGTCAAGCCCGCTCAGGTTGATCATGTTGCATTTTTGCTACCTTGGTAGAGGGGGGCACTCCGTGTGGGAGTTTGAGTGGGGAATGATATTTCGGAAGTCATGAACTTGCTGGATGAGCTAAGGCGGTCAGGCTTCGATATTTATGCCACATTCACCCATAAGCAGGTTCTCCCCTCACCCCAGTCAGTGTTCGAAACAAGCCGTGGGGGTTGGCTTGGGTTTCATCCCCCCCATGCAATCATGTTCCCTCACCTTTGGGTGAGGGCTGCCAGGTGAGGGAAGGTTTGGAAAAGAACCTTGTCATGAAGATGGATAAGGGAAGGCAAATGCTTACCAACATGGTGAAGCCTCCTGAAAAGAGTGAATCTACATGGAACTGAAATGCGGGTTCAATCAATTAAAAAAAAGAGTTTTCATAACCTCTCTTTTATAGATCCGATGTCTCTGGGGTCAATTTCCTGTCCTGGAACATTGCTGGGCTCAAAGGGTACTTTGATTCGCTCTTGGTGGTTATCAGGAATAAGAAAGTTGTGATCGCTGCCTTACAAGAAACCTAGAAAAGAGAGGACTGGGTATTGCCTGACTATGCCATTTTTAGCCTTAAAGCAGTCAAGGGGCAATTGGGGTACTTGTGGAGGGGTCTAGCTTTTTTGGTATCTGTTAAGCACCTACTTAGGGATTTCACTAATTTTGTAGTATTATCTGTATTGGGTCTTTCTTCAAATAAGGTATACAAGTGGGGCCAAAAGTGGATGGCCTGACTTGATATTAATCAATACATACGTTCCCCTATGCACCTATATGTCTATGATGGGTGACCAAAACGTAAAGATACCTCCTAACCAGCTAAGGGATAATGTCCAAAGGGAGAAAGAAGTTGCATTGAACATTCACTGGGGAGTCAGAGTGGAGAGGGGTCTGGTAAGCAATTAAGGACCCTATTTAATAGCCTAAATATGACTATAATAAATGGTAGGTGTACGGGGAATCAACCGGCTCGGCCGTCATTTGATAATCGGACGGTAACTTCTTTAATTGATTATGCAATTATCTCCCTGAGTACTTTTGGACAGTGAAGGATTTAGTGGTCAGCGATCTTGCAGGGAGTGACCATAAGCCTCTTATTCCTTCACTGTCTAGGGTGATTCAGCAAAGAAATACGTGTTCCAATAATGTTCCAATAGTCAAACATAGTACTGTAAAAATAAGTTAAGATTAAGATTTGTGTGGTCAGCCAAACTAAAAACCCATATTAATTCTCAACTTAACTGAGAGTTCAGCACAGTTATATTGTTCCATACCCACTATACTTATACTTAATAATACTTAATGTATAATATGCTTTCGATGTGTACAGAGGAAAGTTCTTTATTCATTTCCTTCTTTTGACAAACGCTTTACAACGGTAGCCAAAGTATTTTGCCCTACACGGACTTCTTCAGGGCTACAAATAGGTACAAAATACAAAAACATATTTACAATTATATTTACATAAAAGCAGAGAATTTTTATTTTATATATAAACTAAAGTTGATATGCTGACCGATAAACATCTATTACAATATATACAGTCTTTCCATTGTATAGACAAAAAAAGAGTAATTTTATTTACAAAGTATTTGAATACCAGACAAATGTATAAAACATTCATTTTATATGTGCCTAATGCTAGTGATGGGTTTTCATCTTAATACAAGGAGACGATGGACCAGTCACAGATCTGGGTTGACCACAGCATTGTTCTTTAGCTCAATTTTCCACCCCCAGTTCAGTCCAAGCCATATGCACATCAGTCTTGACCCTGTTCCTCGTAATGAAATGAAATGAAATGAAATTAAATGGCGCTTTATAGAGTGCGAAACAACCACCCTAGGGTGTCAAGGCTCTTACTCATTGAGACCAAATTTTGACTGGAAAATTTGCAGATGCTTTAATGAATAAACAACCAGGTCTTTAACGCTTTTCTGAAAGCTAACAGATGTGTCTCCTGTTTCAGTTTTATAGGTAGAGAATTCCACAATTTAGTTGTGCCCAATACAAAGCTTCTACTCGCCCCAGGAGCATTTTTTCACCCTGGGAACAATAGGATCATGTGCAGAGGACGAACGAAGATTGCGTACTGGTATGTAGGGTATCAAGTTCTGTTTAAAAAAAACTGGTCCTAAAGACAATACATAGAGCCTTAAACTCAATATGCTTGTTTATTGGCAGCCAATGTAAGTCCTTGAGTCTCTTTGACACAGATCTGTGTCTTGGGATATTCAGCAAGAGCCTAGCCGCTGCATTCTGCACAACCTGCAGTTTCGTTAAGCACTTTTTCCGGAGGTTGATAAAAAGCCCATTGCAGTTGTCGGCCCTAGAAAGGACAAGCGCTGAGATCACTAATTTACTAAGCTCAACTGGGATAAAAGGGAGTATTTTTTGTAGGAGTTTTAACGTGGGAACAGTTCAGCCCAATCTAACAAGCCAGGTCTTCCCTGAACCGGAAACAAGCACCCTGGGACAGGGTTCGGGCTAACAATCCTCATCAGCTAGGCTAGCTTGAATCCAGTGGCAAAGTGAGCAAGGGACCCATGTCTGGGCGGTTTTCCTCTTACCACATCTAGATTTGCTCGTAAAATAGTGCAGGCGTAAATCTCAGCTGCTGCACTCCAATGGAGGAGGCTGGCTTAGTATATGGTGCACACTTATTTGCACGAATCCTGAGAACTTTTATGGTTTATTTAATGATCTTAGACAACCTTAGAAAGCTCTCTAAGAGGTAGCTGTGGAGAGCAGCCTTCAGGCTTAGTCCAGAAGTCTGTTAAGCAGCTTGTTTTACCAGATCTAATCTTGCAGTTTAAACGAAAAAGAACCACACAGTGTAGTTATAAAAAATATGTCTATTTATTATACAGCACTCACTAACACTTTGGTATATCTCCTACCTGGAGATATCAACATAAATACACACAATTCTTCAATTGCAAATAGGTAAGCACACTAACAATACACAGTGGCCTGCAGGGGGAGACCAAACCATATACTAAGAAAGTGGAATGAGAACTACAACCAACGTCGGGACTTGGATCAGGAGAGTCAGAAGAGCTGAGGACACAAGGAAGCACCCAAGGTAAGCAACCAGAAGGCTGTAGAGTGGAAACACAGCCACGTACTCAATCGAAGTCAACTGGAAAGTCGTGGTTGCAGTTTTGAAGGAAAAGGGTCCTTCCCAGTGGACCCTGAAGAAATCCCTTAGAAGACAGAAGGTTGGGGAATCACCCCACCTGTGGATACCCCAGGAACCAGGATACCTACACTAGGGAAGCCGGGTGCATAGGGGTGAAGTGATGTCAGAAACCGCTGTAGACCACAATGAATGACTTCAGTAAAGATGCCGATGGTGATGACTGTGCAAAAGTGCAGTGGAATCCAAGGGTGGATTCTTGAAGACAAGAACCTGCAAGCAGAGGAGACAGAGTCTATGCCGCTCAGAGGTGACCAGGAGGCACGGAAGAGCAATGACCACCGATGACAGAAGATGCAAGAGTAAACAACAGTGAACTTGTCGCTGCAGCTGTGAGGACCAGACGATGCTGAGGAAGACCAGGAGCGGTTTTTGAGCTGTCCCACATTGGAAGTCGAAAACCAGGGGTTCTGTATCCGGCGAGAGCACCAACAAACCTTAGTGTCAGCAACAGACTTGGAAAACGATGAAAGAGCAATGTTCGGACCAGCAGGTCACAGGGATTCACCAAGTGCAGGAGAGTCAGAGCAGGCCCATGCAAGCAGGGGAGGCCACTGAAGCAAGAGAAGATCCTCGAGAGGACCAAAGGAGGGGCTGGACAGAGGGGAGGATACTCCCATGTCCTTGTCCAGTTTTGCACCAGAGCGGGAGCCAAGGGCTCCCATACCTGGTTCCAACTGGAGTATGCAAGGCGGGCACCAAATGTGCCCTTCAAAGCAGTCTGGTGGCGCTGGAAACCACTCCCACACCAGCCCAAAACACTAAGTCCTGTCTAGGAGGTGGTCACATCTCACTGAGACAGGAAACATATTGCTCTACCTTCCCCTGCTTAGCTCAGCAGCAAGAAGAGGGCAGAATTGTGTCTGGGGTAGGCAGCAGCACTAACTGCTACCTGAGAGAGGAGATCAGAGAGAGCATCTCTCTCGTTCTCCTGTCCCTCATCAGTTGCCATGAGCAAGCTCATGTCAGCCCTGTCAACAAAAGGCTTTAGGCAGTTCACATGAAGAACTCTGTGAGGACTGATGGGAGTGCCTAGGTCCACCTAACTAGATGTCCTAACAGAAGTTCAAATGGGCTGTAGCCCACCCCCTTCTGAGCAACCTCTCTATAGCCAAAGAGAAGGCAGAGTAGTAAGACATCCTATTTTCACCTGAGTTTTCCTGGGAGTCCCATGATCATACCCTTTAGGGTGTTGTTGAACCTTTCAACAAACCCATAGCACTGTGGATGGTAGGGTGTGGTAAACTTGTAGTTTACACCACTATCTCTCTGCATTGCAGTTATGTAGCTAAACATGAAGTCTGTGCTACTGTCTACCAAGACCTTTTTAGGTAACCCCACTCTGCAAAAGACTCTCAGAAGGGACCTAGCCACCACAGGAATTTAGTGGTCTAAGTGGAATAGCTTCTGGATACCTAGTGGCATTGTAGTGTGGCGTAAGGCTTGCTTCGCACGCATGTTATGTTAGCATGGCTTATTAGAAGTTTAAACGCCATTTTACCTTTTGCCGCTTTTGCACATGACACTGTATAGCTGTTTTTGTAAGTTAGGCTTCGTGAAGGTCTACACATGAGAAAAGATTTGTTTTCGACATCTCTAGACTTACATTGTGCCCCTAGTCTGCACAGTGAGTGCTGAAGCCGTCAAGGTTATCATAACATGGTAGCTGTTGTTCGACATGATCAAGTAACACTTTTTAGACACAACAATTTGGTAGCTGTGAGCCAACTGAGATTCTGGCACCCTTGTTATTGCACAGTTGCCATGATTTCAGACACTTGGAAGATTTCCTGTTTCCAGGGATGCAGAGAGTTTTAGCTAACCCGGGTGTGATTTACTCTTGCTGAGCGGAAAGGTAATGGGGTCCCCCAAACAAGCCTAAGAGACCTTCTTTAGTTTATAATACATAGTTCCTATATAGGGAGGGTGTTAAAAGTAGGCGCTATAAGACCTGTTTTCACCATCATTTTAATATGATTTCTCATATTGTATTTTATGGAATTGTAACAATGCTGACCATAATATTTCTAATCATATTTCTGCTTGTGTTGGCTAAGATACTGCATTTGATATCACGTTGTTAAAATAAATATTTTAACCTTACCCGTGTCTCTACTTTACTCCTGTTGTGGACTGGTATGAGAGTATAATGAAAGTGTTCTCACTTCCCACCATTCCTGAGTTTGTCCTATGTCGCATGTTCTAGGTTGTCTAATCATTGGTTACTTTGCTATAGGACGAAGAGCTAATGTGACACTGATGTTAGCTGGTTGGGGTTTTTCTAGGTACTGAGGTGAGTTTCTGGTACACCACAATTTACTGATGTCCTAGGTCTCTGTGCACAGTTCCTTGTATGAGCAGGATCCTTGCAACATGGCACCACCAACGGTGTGGTCTTATTGTGAGACTCTTGAGTAGTGCTTGTATCAGTCCACGACCCACTCACTATTGTTTCCGGCTGACAGTAGTGACGGATAAATCTACCTATAGTTACATAGGTCTTTTCAAGCTTGATAATATAAAACGGTTTTCTATTGAATTACTACCCAGTTGTGCTTTTTATATTGAATTGTACACTTCTTACACTGTGTCATTATGGATATCACAGTACACAGCCGATTGGCTGTGCGCTATCATTTGCAGGATTTCCAACTCTCTTTAGAAGCCATTGTAGTGGTGTTTGTTGTATCTGCTGACGCAGCGTAACCGTTTGAGCTGGGTCACGGTTCCTGCGGTTGATGCTGGTACTGGTGTACCTGTAGAGTATGCTCCGTATTGGACACAGGAAGCTCCAATTTCTGTTTGGCAGCATGCCGTTTGGTTTAATGGCACCCTTCCCCACAGTTTGATGGTGGTCAGGCATGGACCGTTGTCAATTGCAGGCGCTTCTTGGCCTGTTTTAGCTGGATACACTCCGTACCCTAATGTGGCGCACAGTACAGCTGCTGAATTGAAGACCCTTTATGCCTCTGCAGTGTCAGTGATAAGGGGTCTGGTTCATTACATTTCCTGCAACGTCCCGGGTGGGGCCCCAGGTGGTGTGGCGCATCCAGTTTGGTCAAACGGACTGAAGCTTAGTCCCGTTATGGTTAATGCGGTTATGGGACAGAGTCCCCAGGATATGTATGAAATGCCTTTTTGGCTTGCCGATAAATTTGACCAACTGGAGGCAGTATTCCCGAATACCACTCTTGTGGAGAAACACAGGATCCTAAGCATTAGTTTGCAGAAAGACTTAGTGCCGGACTTAAATGACTGTACCACTTGTGGTGTGATTCTTGCAGCAGTCTATACTAGGTGCTTCAGCACCCCGTCAATGTCTGTCCTGCCCTCCGTCATTAAGCGTGCTCAGGATGCACAAGGACTGGAGGTGGCTGTAGAATTAGTTGGGGGGCGCTGGATAGTGAATAGTTTAATTTACTATTCCAACTCCAGTCCCCGTGGATAGTAGGGAAGGTGTTGGATAGTAATTATCTATTCCCTATCCTAGAGCGCCCCCCAGCGCAATGCGTTGTAATAACTTGCGTTGTAAAAGTTGCGTCGTAATGGTAGTGCATTGTAAAAGTTGCATTGTAAAGGATGTTACCCCACTTGACATATCCAATGGTTTTTTTTGCCCACAACCTGTTCCCTCTTAGTAGTCAATGGACAGCTTTTACCAGTGGTGGCAAACAACGCCAATTTCGCCGTTTGGCTATGGGCTATAAGAACAGTCCAGATGTATTTGCCGCCTGAGTAGTCTCTCTTTTGGAGGGACTCGATGCAGATGCATGTTCGTATGTGGATGATATCTATCTTACAGACGACGAGTTTTGGCTGCATCTGTACCGTATGGACCGCATAATTTGCCGTTTTGCGGATATTGGCCTTTAAATCGAACTTTGCAAAATCACACATTGCTGAGTACACAGTGTTGTTCCTGGGCTACGAGCTCAACAATGAAGGTCGAGGTTTGGCTCCTCACTTCCTGGAGAAATGGGCACTTTTGCACACTCCTACAACACTGAAAAAACTACAATTTTTACTGGGCTTTTTGAATTTCGGGCGTACCTACATTCCCTAATATGCCCAGCGTATCAAGCCTCTTTACGCTTTGATACACCTACTTTTTCCAAATCGTTTTGGCTGCCCGAACATTCAGCCATCTTGCAATCCTTGCAGGCTGATCTACGAGAATCTAAATTCTTGTTTACTCAAGATAACCACACCAACCTGGTGATAAGAATCGTGCCAGGGGCGGTGGGTTTCATGTACCTCACCTTTAATGAGGGTGACACAGTCCCTATCGCTTACAAGTCACACTTGTACGCTTTGGCTGAATTGCGGTTTTCCACTGTGGAAAAAGTTTTGACCGCAGTGCAGGTGGCGATTCTTAAGGAATGTGCACTGTCGCAGGGAAAGCGCATTTTGGTTGTTACTCTGTATCCTACCTTGGAGGAAGTGACGAAAGCCAGTGTACCAATTTCAAAAGCTTTGCACCCGCGGTGGATACAATGGGCCACGTCCTTGACATCCCCGGATGTCACGTTCATTTTTGATTCCTCTCTCCAGAATTTACACTGACGGAAGCGTGCAAGTGGCTACTGGTTCAAAGCATTCATATTCTTCAGCCTGCACAATTGTAGTTGGTACTATGGTGGATGGTGAATTCAAGTCCAATGTCGTGCATACAGACATTAGAGGACTGTACCACCTAATTGGCTGAGCTTCGTGCTCTGATGCTTGCATTGGATTACGCCGATCCCAGTGTGACTACTCTAATCATAAGTGACTCTTACTACTGTGTTCAATCATACAATGACAATCTACCCTTTTGGACTCAAAATGATTATCGTGACTCCAAGGGTCGCACAATAAAACAAAATGATCTGGGTTCGAGTTTTTGAGCTTAAAGAACGGCTGTCACTCGTGTTTGTAATTCATTCTCTGGGTCACCAGCGTGTTGGAGTTCATGCTGTTGGCAATTGTCTTGCAATTGTCTTGCGGATGAAACCCTAAGACCGCAGTTGCAGCATACTCAGTAGCACCAGTTACACGTTCCAAAAGTAAGATTGATGATGACATCTTGGCAGCTATTGCCGCAACAGAGAAGGGAGGTAATTACCCTAGAGGTTTCCCTTCTAAATACTCTTATCATTTAAGTCCTGATAAAGTTCCTAATGTGAGAATTAACGACGTTGGTGACAGGTTGATACCCAACGCGGCCGGCAGACAGACTTTGATTACAGCAGCCCACGCTGGGATGGCCTCATCGCATGCCGGCGTGTCAGTTACCGTATCTCTTCTCCAGCAACGGTATTGGTGGCGGGGTTTGTACAAACAGACGCGTGATTATGTCCTTCAATGTGGCATTTGTCAGCAAATTAAACCTTCTACTGCTGCACGCCCACCCCAACCTCAGTTGTACATATTTCATAAACCACTTGTGTGTGTTTATTGAGATCACTGCCGTCCTTTCTTATCTGATACTGCATAAAGGTAGATCTTAGTAGCGGTTGATTCGTGCACACGTTTTGTGTGGTTGTGGCCGCAATGCAGTGCTGATTCCAGAACTGTTGTAAGGGACTTGAGTGTCTTTGTGGGAATTTTTGCGTGTGGTACCTTCCATTCGGACCAGGGTCCAGCTTTTGCCTCTAAGGCGTACAAGGATGCCATGAGTTCTTTGGGGGTCCAGGTCAAATTTTCATCTCCATACCGGCCTGAAGGCAATAGTGTTATGGAGCGAATGAACTGTGACTTAAAGCAATCCTTGACAGCTAAGGTATTAGGCACTGGCCGAGACTGGCTTACCCACCTCAATAGCATACAGCGTGCACTAAATAATCTCCCTAGAAGGTCTCTGGGTAGGCGGGCTCCATACGAAATGCTCTTTGGCATCAAAATGTTTGTTCCGGACCTTGAGGGTCTAGACATGGCGGCATGGGTTCTAAAAATGTTTTACAGAACCTACAAAAGACCAGAGACAGTCTTTCAAAGGAACATTTGCCCTCTACATCTGATGCTGCGTTGTAGATTCCGGTAGTCGGCTGGCTACCCCAAGTTGGAGTACTGGTCCGGGGGAAGATCGAAAACAAGAAGGAATTCGGTCCCTCCTATCGAGCTCCAGTTCCTGTGCTTGGTGTGCAGGGTACAAGAACAGTCATTTTACCTCCTCTTCCTGGGCGAAATGGGAACAGGTACATCTCCATTGACAATATCAAACTACACAGGGTGGCCAATTCTTCTTAGTATGACACCTACGGTCTCGTGTCCAGCAATGGTGCGACACTCTGTTTTGGCCCCGGAACCTGCTATTGGGCCTGATGTTGCCATTGAGATTAATACAGTTGCAAATTCACTGGCTGGTGATCCTCTTAATGATACTGAATATATTTACCCCACTGACTTGTCTATGCCTGATTTGGAGACCCGTGTGGCTAATCAATCACGTTTTTCATTTGACACTGGCTCGACCACATCACAGTCCCCTTTAAAAGTTAAAAATTTTGCTACCTGGTTTAAAAAACATTGTTTGATTCCCCTTGGACGTACATTTGGCTGGTTCAAGAAAGAACTTCAATTAGACTAATTGATGGAACTTTGGCCCCCCCACTCCTCTTCGCACATCATGAAGAGGGACCAGACATTTGTGAATATAACTGCTTGGCCTGTTTTAGATGGGATTGTATGGGATGCCCTAAAGTTCCAGATTCATGGGCCCACAGAGGTTATTATTGTTCCCAATGTACTCCGTGTTTCTATGGTGGATGCGTTAAACAAAATATTCGCTCTGATGATTTGGACGTCAGGCCGTAGAGGCTTTATTTTCTGATTTGAAATATTATGCTGCCTTTGATGTTGAAGATTTATATCTAGATTCTGCAAACTATGGTGATTTATACTGTTACCAGCATTTTGGAAATCACTTTCTGCATAAAACAAATACATTTAGAAATGTGGTTAGCTACACACAGTGGAAACATTGTCCCGCGCCTGTTGAAGGCAGCTCTAAATCTCTTTTGAAAAAGTTTTCTTATTTTACTGATTTTGATCAAGCAAATACTGATGCATTTTATTTTAAGATGACTGAGAAGTCCTCTTCCAAGGTTAGACTTACCCACACAAAATTAGTGTATTCAAAGCCCTTTATTGACCAGTTGGCTGTTGAGGGCTATGAGCTTTGGAAAGATACAGTTGATCTTAAATCTGTTTGGGGTCCTAAAAGTTGGCAAGTGCAAGGCACAGAGGCGTTGCATAATGCAATTCTCATTCCGGACCATATGTTGTTTCTGAATGCTACTATTTTCACAAACCACCTGCTTTGGATTGGCTACTTCTAAAAAATTAAACGTTCCTTCATTTCCTGATTTGGGGGAATATCCCCATTGGAATAATTACACCAGTACTTTCCTTAGTGATTTACAACCCAGTTGAGAAATTCCTTTTTTAATGTGTCCAGCATTAATCCCGAAGGCTGGTTGCTATGGCAAAAAAGTGCAGATTCCTGCCAGCACCGTTTTCTGGGTCTGACCCCTGGCTATACAGAGGTTTGAGTAGATCCCCGATTTGAGAGTTAATATTCGGTCACCACCTATTCTGTCGATAAGTTGTGTCAGAGTTGGCTCAAACACTCTACCTTGGCGTCACTTAAATCACATTTATCTAAACTGAGTGACGCCGTTGATTTGAATGATTTTGTAAAAGGTCCTGCAGCAAGCAGATCGAAAAGATGGATATATGCTGCTTACAACGAGGTTTGGAAGCTGTCCGAAATTGAAGCTGCTGCTAGGCTCAGAACTGTTGATCAGGCCAATTTAGAAAAAGTGCTTGCCTTTTAGATAATAGCATTAACACTCTTTATTTCTGTATTTACACGTTAGATAATATTGTTTCATCTATTGTTGATATTGTACAAGAAGATGTTGCAGTTTTGTACCATGGACAAAATCAATTGCGTTCTATTATGCAGTTTGCTTGGACTCTTCAAACGTTAAAATCTGGGAAGGTGTCTTGGGATTACATGAACACAACTACGTTATATCTGCCTTTTAATTTGACTGTTAAACACCAATTTATGTCAATGAAGGATGCCACGTTTTCACTGTTACATATTGAAAAGTTAGAACCATTACCATTTTCTGTGGCCGAAACAAATTCATCAGTTTGGCTCATCCCTGGGTTAATAACACTACCTTTTCCTCTGTTTAAATTTGAGTCATACATGAAACATTATGCCATAGGTAGATTTGAGCCTTTAGGTGGCGCTTATCTTCATGAAGTCTGGAATCTCCCATTTACATATAGGTGCTTGAGAGAAGGAAAAAAAGTTTATTTAAAGGGTGAAGCCTGCACATCCACGCAAGATTACTCTTTAGTCTGGAGGAATCTGCAATTGCATGGTTTTTGTAATGTAATGTAATGGCACCGAATCTTGTGTGTGTTCTGAAAGGCACCCCCACCCCGGCTATTACACCAACTTTCACGTTGTTTGCAAACGGTAGTTATTTGTTATTGAATAATGAAGATTGCTGTGGTATGCTTGCTGGTATTCCATGTATTGTTACAGTTTCCCAACGAGTAGTTGCAGTAAGTATGTCCTGTTTCCTCCTCCACATGGGAGGCTCGAAGTTCGAGTTCAACAAGATGAGTCGAATAAGAGCTCTGTTGTCCCAGAAGGAAGTCGCCCTTACATCTACGCGTGAAACCTTCGTCCTTCACGTTGCAAACACTCCTACTGAGGTACATGCCTTATTAAATACAGATCTGCCCCTGTATTTCGGTGCTTTGATTCACACAATCTTTAATGCCTCGTCACCCCCGGGCCTGGCATACTTTTTTAAAGTAGTATGTTCTGGCTTAAATTTAAGATTTTTCTCAGTTTAGGAATAGTAAAGTTAGGACTCCTAACTTTACTACTCCTAAACTGAGAAAAATCCTACCTTTAAGACTTGTGTTATTCACAACAGGCATTTAGGAGTCCTAAAGTTAGGACCCCTAACTTCTGTGAATACCGAAATGAGTAAGTGCCTTCTGTGAATACCAAAATGAGTAAGTGCCTTCTGTGAATACCAAAATGGTAGTATGTTTAGGATTTTGTCTTAAGTTAGTTCTGTGAATCGGACCCTCAGTGCCTAACTGTTTGGTCTAATCCCCGGAAAAAGCAAATGCACTGACAGAGATTCCCATAATCTCTGCATGTGTTTTGTACGCCACTTCAGACCAGGCTGAACTTTCTAAATCATTGCCCAACAGACAGTCCACAGGTAGGTCTGGGGAAACCACAACTCTTTTAAAGCTAGTTAACTCTCCCCAGCAAAGATTTACAACTGCCAAGGAATGATCAGTCCTGACATTGCTTGCCTCAGTCACTTGGTAAAGGTGACCAAGTATGATTTGGTCAGAAGTCACAAGTTTCTCTGTCACCATTGTGACACTGGCCCCTGTGCCCCTGCATGCCACAGCTTCCTGACCATTAATCAGAGGCTGTTGCCTGTCCTTGCTTAGTTTAGAGACATACTAGTAAAGTGGCAAGTTCCATGCCATTGTCACAGACAAGGATAGACTGAATGGATGTTATGACGAGGCCAGAACCTTCTTCAGAACCCAAGGTTAACCCTAATAATCCCTTCAGGGCACTGCTACTACTTGTACTGGTGCTAGGGGCACTAGTTGCCTTAGGGGCAGAAGTAGTAGTGTATTTGACATCCCTTGCTCTATGGCCCTTCTTTTTACACAGATCTCACCAAGGTCTCTTCCCAGAGGAAGAGGAGTTTTGGGACCCACCCCCAGAGAAAAGATTTTGGGGACCTTGTGAAGACTCCTTTTTGTATTTACCATCTCCTCACCCTTCTCTAGGGCCTTGCTTCTTCTGGTCACTGCAATCCCCCGTGGCCCTGCCTCTTTCCAGTGTCCCTTCCTATGTTTTCCCGCCTCCCAGCTGTCCAGCCCCCGCAGCACTATTTTAATGGTGCCTCTGCACCGTGAAAGTGCAGTCCACTAACCCCTATCACAGTGCGGCTCTGTTGGTTAGCTGCTGCTGTCCCTGCTGCTGTGGCTGACCCAGCGGTTTGGAGTTCGAGGTCCTCCTCCACCCGCAGGCTCCTGCCTTCATCTCATCCCTGGTGGTCCAGTGGTAGAGCGTCAATGCATTGCTGCTTGACTGCCCTTCTGTCTCTCTCTCTCTCTCTCTCTCTGCTTGTTCAGTCTCTCTTTCTGCTTTTTTACTTTTCTCTGTATAGCACTTCCCCACACTACTTAATGGCAACCGCTGTGTAGCCGAGCACATGCAGGTGCACCGTTGGCATGCCGATGGCGTGCCTAATGCAAGCCCATCTGTGCCCATCCACCCCTGGACCACACCCAGCGTCAGGGACCCAGGTTCTCAGACTTTCCACCGATACGACACCAGCACCTTGCTTGTCCTCAAACTGGATGCCATGACGGCTGCCACCTAGCATCGCTGAAGAACACCCATGGACCCTTCACCTGCCAGAACTGCAACCACACCTTCACCCACGCCAGCACACCAGCTCCTCTCATCGCCCAACGACCAACAGCACACTCGATCGGATCAACTGCATCCTCTTCAACGTGCGATCCCTCCACAAACATGCCATGGAAATCGGAGACCTCCTCGATGCCACCTATCACGACATATCTTTCTTCACGGAAACCTGGCCAACCCTTGCTCTGGACATCGCCATCTTCATCGCCATCCCTGATGGCTACAAAATCACCCGCAAAGACCACCCTGACCACCCAGGAGGAGGTATTGCCATCGCCCACAAGGACAACCTCCAAATAACCATGCTTTCTAATGACCCTATGACGACCATTGAGCACCTCCACTTCCTGATCCAGAACAACCCCAACACCATACTCCATGGCACTCTTGTTTACAGACCCGCCAGCCCCCAACTGCCCTTCACCGACGTCATCATAGACCTTATAGTAACCCAAGCTCTCGCATCCACTGACTACATCCTACTCTGAGACCTCAACTTCCACGTAGACACCCCCAGTGACCAGAGTACCACCTCCCTACTGGAGAACCGCACCAACATCAGTGTCAAGCAGCTAATCACTGCATCAACACACTCACCAGACGCATGCTCAGCCCAGTTTTCACCGACAGCAGGAACATTAGCTACAGCCATACCACCAAACTCTCATGGACTGACGACAGTGCATGCATCTAACCTACGCCATGCCCACCGTACACCAATGCCCTCATCGCCCCCACTGTTGCAGTTGAGGCAAGGCCACCGAAGAACTTCTCATCGACTCCCTCAGCACAACCACCCCGCCAACGCCAACTGACACCAACACAGCAGCATGCAACCTCCACAATGGTTCTCCAACTGTGCGGACACTCTGCCACCCCCCAAGAAGAGACCAGGCAAGCAACACTCCAAAAAAGCCAGTTGGTTCACTCCCGCCCTCTATGAGTCCAGACGTACCTGCCTTTGACTCGAGATAAGATGGAGGAAAAATAAAACCCCGGAAAACCACGCAACCTTCAAATACACTGTCAACACACACCACCTCCTCCTCAAAACCACAAAGAAAATGGCCTTCCAAGAAAGAATCAATGCACACAACAGCAGAGAACTCTTCGCCATCGTCAAGGGGTTCACCAGGCCCAATAGTGAGACCACAAACATCCCACCCTCCCAAGACCTCGGCCCTCTCTTCCACCAGAGCTGGAACAGCTTCTGCACCCTAGACCATCTCACTATGCCCGCCACAACCACACCGCACCCAGGTGACCGTGCTCAGCTGGACCCCACTCACTACAGAGGACACACTCAAGACCATGAAGAGCATCCACTCAGGAGTCCCGTCGGATCTTTGCCCATACCACATCTTCCACAGAGCACCTGCCTCCATCACCCCAGCTTCGCAGCACCAGCAACTGCTCCATCGAAACCACCACCTTACCAGACAACTGGAAACATGCCCAGATCAACCCCCTGCTGAAGAAGACATCGTCAGACCTGACAGACCTCAAGAACTTCAGACCCATCTCCCTCCTCCCCTTCCCAGCCAAGGTCATCAAGAAGGCCATCAACATCCAACTCTCTGAGTTCATTAAAGTGAACCACGTTCTGGACACCTCCCAATCCGGCTTCCGAAGCTACCATAGCACATAGATCTCACTCCTCGACGCCACCGACAACATCCGCTCCCTCCTCGACTGGGGCGAAACCGCAGCCCTCATCCTACTGGACCTCACGCCCTCCTTTGAAACCGTCTCCCACCGCACCCAGATCATTAGACTCCACAATGCCAGCATCCACTCAAACTGAGCACATCCTCCGTAGAAGCGGGAAGGCTTTTTCCGCTCTTCGTTTGCAGGCTGACTAATGTGATTTATGTTTAGCAAATAAATGGCATTTCGAAGGATTCCTGACTTCGCCAGGCAGCCCTTTTACGCTTCAAGACCGGGTAGGATTCAAAGACTCTGACTTGAGCATTTTCTCCCTCGCACTATCAACAATAATTCGCCACAGCGCTATCCACTGGCGGATGCCAGTTATAGTTGAAGCATCTCTACGCTTCGCTTTAAGTTTCTGAATTCAGGCCTCTTGCGGCTATCTACTCAAACTTTCGCTACTCCCCCCGGCATTGACCAGTTTTTGAATTCAACTTGCTCATAATTGCTATGTCCTAAAGATGATCTCAAATAGCTGAGATCGAAAAGAAGTCGACCCCCTACAACAAGAACTCCATACACTTTGTATAAATTATTAATGAGGAGTTTTCCTATATCTGTCAATACGATGTATATAATTATAAAAAGGCACCCTGAGCTATCACATCACGCTTGTTGTCACTTTCTTGTGTGAGCATTTGAACTTTATTTAACATATTTTCACAAATTAAAACCGTTAAACTAGACTAGCTTGGTCCTTCTCACGCTAATTATTGTTTCCTATGATATCCTTCACCTATCTAGATTTTAACACACTGTGTCTAAATCTGACGCTGATTCTCCTTGCTTTGGACCTTTTTTTGGCCACGTAAACCATTGTTTTTCCCAAAACGAGGCATCAACTACAAGGCACTGGCCTGGATCCACTCCTTCCTCACGGGCCGGACACAGCGAATCAGACTACACCCGTTCCTCTAAAAACCTACAGAGATTAGCTGCGGAGTGCCCCAGAGTTCCCTCCAAAGCCCCACCCTCCTCAACATCTACATGCCCCCCTCGCAGACATCGTCAGAAGCAATGGACTAAACATCGTCTCCTACGCTGATGATACCCAGCTGATCCTCTCCCTCACCAACGAACCCACAACTGCCAGAACCAACTTCCACAGCTGAATGAAGGCCGTCGCCTCCTGGATGAAAGACAGCTGCCTCAAGCTCAACTCGGGCCAGACTGAAGTACTCTTCCTGGGGCCCACCCCTTAGCCTGGGATGACTCGTGGTGGACAGCGTCTCTGGGATCCACTTCCATCCCTATGAACCACGCATGCAACCTTGGCATCATACTGAACTCATTGCTCTCAATGAACTGCCAAATCAAGGCAGTTTACTCAGCCTGCTTCTATACACTCCGCTTGCTTCAAAAGAAATTCAGATGAATCTCCACAGATTCCAGAACGACTGTCACCCATGCACCCATCACCAGCAGACTCCACTACGGCAACACACTCTATGCCGGCGTCACCCGGAAACAACTAAAAAAACTACAGAACTTTCAAAACGCCGCTGTCAGACTGGTCCTTGACATTCGCCGCTGCAGCCACATCGCACAACACCTTGGACAACTCCACTGGCCCCTGGTCAACAAGAGAATCACCTTCAAGCTACTCACACATGCCCACAAAGCTCTCCACAACATAGGACCAGCATATCTGAACCACCACCTCGCATTCCACGTACCCGCCAATCAACTCAGTTCTGCCCAAAGCGCCCTAGCCTACCTCCCCAGGAGGATCGAAAAGACCAGAACCGGAGGAAATCTCTACTCCAACCTCACCACCAACACCTTGGACACCCTGCCCCTTCACCTCAAGCAATTCATGTCACTGACCCAGTTCAAGAGGACCACAAGACATGGCTCTTCGAATGATCCTCCACACCCAGGGGGACTAGCAGCCCCCCACTCCCCAACACCTTGAGACCCTCACGGGTGAGTAGTCACGCTATATAAATCCCTGATTGATTGATTAATTGTCTGATTCTGAGTTGGCTCTCTCTTGAGCTTAAGCAGGTGATATTCCCTCTACTAGAGGTGGAGGTCCCTATAAAAGTATTAGAGGCGTTTTGAATTAGCACAGGAGAATCTAGATCTCCCCTGCATTCTCTGCAACATCCTAGGAGAAATAAAGGGGGGCCTACTTCTAGGGACACCCTCTGTACTATCTGCACTATTTCCTGTGGGATCAGAGTTCACCAGAGTAATCAGACTCTTCCTGGTCAGGGTCAAAATTTGTGTCACTGGGGTGAACCAGTCCTGATCATATTCTGTAGCCACCCCACCCACATTGTTCTGCCTTTCTGACCTTCCAGCTTTCTGGAGGTCATCCTGCAACAGCAACTCTAAGAGTTGCTGAGTGTTAGGGTTACTAACTGTCTTTAACTTCCTTGATGCAGCCAGGGTCCTAAGTTTCTGGAACTGAAGACCACTGTATCTAGAATCTGTATCCCACTGGAGTCCCCAACTAAAGACATGGTAAACTAGGTGTAGTGTGGTGTTGCACTTACCTACCCTACTGGAAATTAAGCTTAAAAGGGATTGTAGAAAGGGTTGTGCTAGACCCTCAATAGCAATCCAAAAGGTTCAGTAGAACTTACTGCTATAAAATGCATCTTATATGTGCCTAATGCTAGAGATGGTTTTTCATCTAACCACACCTGGTTTAGGTGGTAAAACAGTGCAGGTTTAAATCCCAAAACCTGCACACCAATGTAGAAGACTGGCTTAGTATATGGTTCACACTTATTTTAGTGAAGCACCTTGCACTAATCCAGACAACCCTTATGGTGGATTTAGTGATCTTGGACAAACTTAAAAATATCTCTAAGTGGTAGCTGTGGAGAGCAGCCTTCAGGGTTAGTCCAGAAGTAGTATTTAGCAGCTTGTTTTACCAGATCTAATCATGTAATGTAGGCTAAACGAAAAACGAACCATACAGTGTAGTTATAATAAATATGTCTATTTATTACACAACACTCACTATCACATTGGTGTATCCCCTACCCGGAGATATCAACCCAAAAATGTTTATTTATTACACAACACTCACTAACACATTGGTATATCCCCTACCCGGAGATATCAACACAAATACACACAATACTTCAATTGCAAACATGTAAGAATGTACAATACACAGTGGTCTCCAGGGGGAGACCAAACCATATGCTATGAAAGTGGAATGTTGAATGCGAAATGTGACCAAAGCCAGGACTTGGACCAGGAGACTCAGACGAGCAGGGGAAACAAGGAACCACCCATAGTAAGTATCTAGGAACCCCACAGGGGCTGTGTGCTGAGTAGAAACACAGCTGCAAACTCACTAGAAGTCAACAGGAAAGTTGCAGTTGCAGTTTTGAAGAAGAGGGTCCCTTCTAAGTGGACCCTGAAGAAACCCCACAGAAGACAGAAGGTTGGAGAGTCACCCCACCCATGGATACCTCAGGAACCAGGATAACTACACCAGGGAATCTGAGTGCATAGGTGCGAAGTGACATCAGAAACCGCTGTACACCACAATGGAGAACTTCAGTAAAGTTGCCACTGACGAAGACTGTACAAGAGTCAGTTGGAATCAAAGGGTAGATTCTTGAAGATAAGAACCTGCAAGCAGAGGGGACTGAGTCTATGCCGCTTGGAGGTGACCAGGAGGCACAGAAAAGCAAGGAACACTGATGACGGAAGATGCAGGAGTGATGACGGTGACCTGGTAGCAAGAGAAGACCCTCAAAAGGACCCACAGACCAAAAGGCACAAGAGTCGCAAGAGGACTTCGAGAGCTCACCAAAGAAGAAAGTCCAGGGTGCAGAGGATGCAGTGAGGATGCTGATTTAGGCAGGAAGAGATGCTGGAGGCTCGAGCTTCTTGAAGCTATTGAGGTTATGTAGTTTTGGCCTCGCTTCGCTACAGCCGCCATTTTGCGTTTAGTCGCCATTTTATGTTGCCTCACTCAGGCAGCACGGCTAACGCGGAAAAATGGTCTTTCTGCCACTTTCAGCTGCTCGATGTTTTTCTCGTCAAGGAACAACCTTTGTCCTTGTGTACGACACTGATGTCAGGGTCCGGCCGAGTTCGCAAAGCCATGTCTAGACTGATTAATCCATGACTTACTCCACTGTTTGGGTCCCACCATTCTTCTCTACCTTATCTTATTTAACTGGCCTTCACTATTCTCTCCGTGTGTTCTCTTGTTACATAGCTCTTCTTTTGAAGCATTCTACACATGTTTTGCCACCTGCAAATTGAATTACAGGCACCAGTGTTGATTAACCTGATGGGAGGAGAGCACACGGGGTCTGAAAGGAGGGTGTGTTTTAGACATCTGATAGCTTGTTTTCAAACTATTCCTATTTGTCAGTTTTGTGTATATTGGGAGTTGTCATTGTAAACTTGAGTTGTATAATAGACTGTGCGCCACAGATTGAAGTGGCAGTCTCTTGAGAACCTACCTGTGTGGTACTTCTTAGATAACTGTGCTTAGCTGCAGCTAATAAAACTACTTTTCTACGCCAAACAGAGTGTCCCGTGTCTCTGTCGGTCGAGGCAGGTGAACTCGGAGATCTCAGGCGTGCCCTGCGCCGCTCGGCCCATAAGGCCGGGTTCTCCAATTGGCGGCCCAACGTGTGGGCGACTTCAGCGGTAGTAGTTTT
This sequence comes from Lissotriton helveticus, assembly GCF_964261635.1. Lineage (NCBI taxonomy): Eukaryota > Metazoa > Chordata > Amphibia > Caudata > Salamandridae > Lissotriton > Lissotriton helveticus. The sequence continues at coordinate 435,366,493 of NC_136057.1, forward strand.
GCTCGAGAGTCGTGAGGAGCTTCGCAGGAAAATTCCGGAGGATTTCGCGAACCACGTGAGCGACCCCTGCATGTCGAAGTGGACCGAAGGTCTTTTGAAACGTGGCTACTCCTTCCCGACGGCTGCTGACAACTGCTGCCCTGACTGTCGCCCTGCCTTGGCCCTTTGGTGATGATTGATATCGCGAGACGATAGACGGACATCTGTTGGCGTGAGAAAAGCATTTAGTTAAGTATTTGTGGGTAGCGCCCACTCTCTTTGTTTTTGTATTTTGTTATTCGATTAGCACACTAACCGAAGCCAAGGGGTAAGTACGTTTGTGCTGTGACACTATTGTCTGAAAATCCCCTGACATTTGTAAGGTAGTCCAGTTTATTACGAAATGCCTGGATTTAATAAGTTTAAGAAATGTTGTTGTTTTGGTTGTTCTAGGGATTCCCGACTAGAGGATTCTTGTCCAATTCCTCCAGTTGGAACTCCTACTTACGAACTTTACTCAAAGCACGGTGTGGGTCCTATAGTTTTTAATGAAACATGGACCCGTTACACTAAAAAGGACGGTGTTTTGTGATGGCCACAACATGGGTCTTTTGAATCAGATATATTAGATAATTTGGAAGCGATTTTATTCAAGAGAAAAGCCCGGCCGGCAATGTTCGACTCCTTTCGCCTATGGCGCAAGGAAGCCAAACAGAAAGAAATAAGCAAATGAAGAAAGATAAGAAAGAACAGAGTATGTCGATTCTACAAGCTGCCCAACAGTTTAAAAATGACGAAGCTGATCAGGTGATTGAGGTGTCAGAAAGACAACATCGTATGGCGATAGATAGATGCTATCCTGTGTTACCTACTGTATCAAAGAGTAAAACGGCTGATGATGATTCTTTCATGTCCCATTTATTGACATTACCTCCGCCTTGTGTGTTAGGTGCTAATGCACCGCCATTACAGCCCGTTGTCAATCCAGCCGCTGTAATTCCTGCACAGTTGCCTGTCCCTGTGATTCCGCCTCAACCTCCTTTGCCAGCAATATCGGTACCCCAATCTCCTGTGCCTCAGCCTTCTCCATCTGTCGTTTTTTTTGCTATAGATTCCTCTTCTGTCTTGCAGAATACATTGTCCCCCGTTTTAGTGTCAGATTCCCCTGCAGCTCGACGGCGTTTAGTCGACACTGTCTCGGGTCTTTTGTCGCCTTTTCTTGGACCTCTTTTCTTCTCTCCTGCCTCGTCTAGGAGGCAATCTCATAGTCAGTTTCCAGATTTGGAAGAACGGACTAAATTAGATTCCCTTGCTTATAATTGGATCATGAGTCGTGTACAGTATAGTACACGTGATATCTTAGATACTTTCCTACAATGCAACGCGCACACACAGAGATACGTATTTGATGTCATGTGTAATACTCTGATTAAAGAATGGGGAGACGTAGATCTAGACTCGCCTCCTCAGGATTTATTCGAAATACAGGATAAATTTGATAAGGGACTTATTGTGGGTCCTGCTGTAGAGCATGCTGTTCAGAAACTTGTTGCTTTTTGATCTACCCTTTTCTCTCAAAATTCTCTTGAGCCTGATCCCGCGGTTCGTCGTAAAATGGCACAATATCCTATGCGAGAGGTTCCTCCGATATGGAGAGATGAGGTTCCTCAAGCAGGTGCTAATCCTGGTGTTCCTGCTCATTTTCAGCGTATATGGGTACACGATCCTTGGAAAAGGTCAGAAGTATTGGCACTCAAACAGTCTTTACCGGACCCTCGTAAGAATCCTGCGGGATATTATAAAGAGCTTTCTCAGACTGTTGACGCTTGTATTATGAATTTGGCAGATATTGACTTACTCATGGGGAATGTAGTCCCACAAGCAATATGGGCCAAGATTCGTAGGCAGGATCATGCGGCAGCTTTAGGTGGTGATTGGGCTGCCATTACAGCTGCGGATGCAGGTCAAGTAGGTGGGGCCAAACCAGATGTCCTGATCACAGAATTGCCTGGAAAAATAATAGATTTGATGAAAACTTTAATGCCTGCGATGCGCGTTCATTGGGATAAGTTAGCGGCGTGTAAGCAAAAGACGGATGAAAGTGTCTCCGACTTCTTTACTCGGTTTGAGGAGACCTTCATCGACCATAGTGGGCAAGATATGAGTACTGAAGGTGGTCAACGATTGTTTGTGGACAAATTTGTTTTTAATTTACTTCCAGAATTATCGAATAAATTAAAACAATCGGAGAGTTCTTGGGCTGTCTCTTCCACTGCTCAGATACTGGCTACTGCACAATATTATGAGAATAGGGATAAGGAAGATAAGGAGAAAGCGGAGAAAAAGACTTGAAAACAAAAGTCCTTCTGCAACAGGCTTATCCCCCTCGTTCTGCTCAACCCTCATTTTTACAGCCCCCACAGTTCCAGAGGTTGTTGCAGAAGCCAGTTCCCTCAGTTCCACGAGCTCCATTGGGTCCTAATCAGTGTGCTTACTGTAAGGAAGATGGTCATTTTAAGAATACTTGTCCAATTTTATTACAACGGTATGGTGGATCATTGGCGCCACGGGGTCGTGGTGATTCTCGATCCATATCCAGAGGTAGGGGTTGTGGTGCGCCAACTCAGGAACAACGTCCCTCTCCCTCTCAGGACTCTACAAATTATTTTGATCAGCAGAATTCTCAATCTGCACAATACTACAATGATGAATATTGTTTCGATAATGAGGACGTTCTTTCCATACTAGCTAGGACAGCCATAGGCAAAGTAAGGGAGTCATATCAGTTCCAGTAGATCAGGAAGGACCTTATGTTAATGTTATGGCATTAGGTGTTACAGAACCATTTCTCTTGGATACTGGTGCTATGAGAAGTTCCATAATGCATTCTTAACTCCCTGGGGCACCTTTTTCTGGCTTAACAAATGTTTCTGTAGGATTCTCTGGCGCCCCAGTTTCAAATCCTATCTCTTGTCCTTTGCCCATTTCTATTGGTCCATACAATTTGGAAGCTCCACTCCTTTTAACGACAGGATGCAGAGAAAATGTATTGGGTTTGGACCTACTGAAACGTTTACATGCTACACTGTACACCCTCTGGTGTGCACCTCACTTTGGGTGATAAGTTGATTTCTCCAATGTATGTATCTAAAGAACAGCTACCACCCGAGTTGCGTTCACTTCCCGTTACACTTTGGGCTGAGGGTTCAAATGATGTTGGCTTGTTGCAAATTCCACCTTATGTAATTACTGTTAAAGACAATGTTAAGATGCCACTTGTTCCACAATACAAAATATCCAGTGATGGTGAGAGAGCCTTGTTGGCCATTGTTCATGATTTGGTTCAAAAGGGTGTGGTTGAAGAGACTAGAGGAAACGTTTGCAATAGTCCTGTTTTGCCTATTCTTAAACATACTGATGATCCCTCTCAGCCACCTGTGTACCGTTTTGTAATTGATCTTCGAGAGGTCAACAAAATTGTTGTCCCTCAATTCCCTGTTGTGCCAGAAATCACAGCTTTGCTTACCATGATTCCTGCTTCAGCTGTTTGGTTCTCAGTGATCGATCTTAAAAATGCTTTCTTTAGCATTCCCATTGCTGAAGAAAGTAGGGATCTCTTTGGCTTCTCTCTCGGAGGTCGAAGCTTCCGGTTTAAGCGCGCACCCCAAGGCTATTGTGAAAGTCCTTCAATATACAGTCAAGCTTTGAAATCTCAACTTGATACCTTTTCTTTGCCCTCAGGTGCCACTCTTATCCAATATGTGGATGATTTGTTGATCGCTGCTGATTCTGAAAATGTTTGTAAAACAGCAACTGTATCGCTCTTACAGCATTTATCTGATTCACATCATAAAGTATCGTCTTCCAAGTTACAATATTGCCGACAAGAAGTTACCTATTTAGGTCATCTCTTGTCGAAGGAGGGAAGGCGATTGACTCCAGAACGTATTCATGCAATTGCACGAATGCCTGTACCGTCCACGCAAAGAGAAGTACGTGCTTTCTTAGGCAATACCTCTTACTGTAGACAGTGGATTCCAAATTTTTCCCTACTTGCTAAACCTCTTTTGGCACTTATACTTAAAGATACGCCCCAGCCTTTGCCTTGGACTGATGAATGCCAGAAGATTTTTACAGATTTACGTACTGCCTTGTGTTCTGCTCCAGATTACAGTAAACCTTTCACACTCTATGTGCATGAAAGGGAAGGTTGCGCATTATCAGTATTAATGCAACAATTCGGCGATAAACAAAGGCCGTGTGCCTATTTTTCTGCAACATTACCTAGTTGCCTTAGAGCAACAGCAGCAGCGGTAATTTCTATTCGTCAATCTGCTGGACTGGAGCTAGATCATACTCTTAATGTTATGGTGCCACATGCAGTAGACACTCTTCTTAACAGGACGAAAACTCAACATTTAACGAGTGCTCGCTTGTCTGGATATGAGTTGACACTTCTAGCTAGTCACATACACATAAAAAGATGTAATGTTCTGAATCCAGCAACATTGTTGCCTGCTTTGGATGTTAACCATGTACAAGATCAGCATGATTGTTTTCTTCGCACTGCAGAAGAAACGAAGGGTCGAATAGACCTCAAGGATACACCACTTGTGGATCCGGATGGGATCCTATGGGTAGATGGGTCATGTTTTAGGCTTCCTAATGGTAAAACGACAGCTGCTTATGCAGTAACGACGTTGTACACAGTGGTAGAAACTGCACGCATTCCGCATAATTCAGCACAAGCTGCAGAATTGATTGCGTTGACAAGAGCATGTCTGTTGGCGAAAGGGAAAATAGTGACTGTCTATACCAACAGCCAGTATGCATTCGGCGTTGCCCATAGTTTTGGTCGTTTGTGGAGGGAAAGAGGATTCTTTACCTCCCACGGCACCAAGATACAGCATGGTCAGTTGGTAACTGACCTTCTCGTATCACTTGCCCTGCCTACTCAAATAGCGATTGTGAAGTGCAGTGCGCATAAAAAGATTACTGATGACGTGGGTCGAGGAAATGCATTTGCAGATGAGATAGCGAAGGAAACAGCGAGGAATGTTGAAATTCGCATGTATGTTGCAGGTCCTGCTAGATGGGTTGCAGAAGCTGGTATGTGTGAAGACACAGTGGAAAGTGTGAAAGCGATCCAGAAGGAGGCCACTGAGAAAGAATTAAGTATGTGGAGAGAAAGCACGGGAATGTTGGATAGTACGGGATGTTGGACGGAATTGTCAGAGCATCAACGATGGTTGTTACCTGATGCGTATGTACTGCCTGTAGTTACTATGGCCCATGGACCAGCCCATATTAATGCACGGGGTATATGTAAGCTTTTAGCTCCAGTATGGCAGAATGATGGTATTCCTAAATGTGCAGAAAATGTGGTGAAACATTGCATTGTTTGTTTGATGCACAATCCAGGAAAGGGAACTCCAACTCCAGCAGGTCACTTTGCACCCCCTACGTACCCATTCGAGGTACTGCAAATAGACTACATCCATATGGAACGCTTCAATAATCTCAAGTATGTCCTGGTGGTGGTTTGTGCCTTCTCCAGATGGATAGAGGCCTACCCCCTAAAGGACAACACTGCCTTGTCCACTGCAAAAATACTCTTGAAAGAATTCTTCTCGAGGTTTGGTTTACCGCGCATTGTCTGGAGTGACAATGGAAGTGAATTTGTAGGGCAAATTATGCAAAAGGTGTGTGTAGGTCTAGGCATTAGACAGAAATTCCATGCGGCAAACCATCCTCAGTCAGCAGGTCTGGTAGAGTGCTACAATGGCACTCTCAAACTTAAACTAGCAAAGATTCAGGCCAGCACGGGCCTTTCTTGGCCTGATGCTTTGCCCTTGGCACTCCTTTCTACTAGAACAACTGTTCATTCTCGTTTGGGGCTTAGCCCATACGAGATTGTGTTCGGACGCCCAGCTAATGTCTGGGGAGTCCCCAGACCCAAAAAGTACTCAGATATTCCCTACCCACTGTTGGTTGACTACTTGCATGATCTCACCACTAAATTGCATGTTATTCGTCAACAGGTCCAAAACGCTTTACCAGAGGCCTCTTCAGATCCCGGACACACCATCCAGCCTGGGGATTAGGTGTGCCTGAAAAATTTCCAGAGAAAAAGGAACTTGGAACCTCGCTGGGGGCCTCCGAGACAAGTCCTGCTTACGACTCGTACAGCCGTGAAGGTCCTGGGGAAAAGACACTGGATCCACGGTGTGCACTGCAAAAGGGTACCATTGCCTTTGCCTTATGACCAGTGGGTCCGAGAAGGTATCGGTGACAGTGAGTGTGAGAGGGTACCCCGTTTTGTTCCGTTCAGCAGTGCACACCTGGATTGGACTAGCTCAGAGAAAGAGGACGATGATGTTCTACAGGAAGCTGTACCTGTTCATCTGAGACTTGATACAACAGATCCCGAACATTTGTTCCAAGACCAGACAACGCCTGGAAAGAGACGATATAATTTGAGGAAAAGATCCCCTAAAGACAATTAATTTTGACTTTCTGTTAATTCTGTCAATAAAGAAAAGTTTTCCTTTCCCTTATCCATCAAGTTGCAGGGTCACGGTAGGAGTCTTGAGCTGTGACCTGAATAGTGACTAGGTCAACAGGACTTGCAGTGTCATAGGACGGCTAACAATCACAGCCAAGTGATTAAGGAAGATTATCGTGAGCAACGCCTTTAGAGTAATGGATAGTGCAGGGAAAGGAAGTGATATTAAAATGGTGAAGAGAGCTCATTATAAGAAATTATTATTTGGTTGTTGTGGAGTAGCGCTATGTGTTTTAGTAGGTTTAAGTAGTTTATTAGCATGCATAGGATGGCTTATTCATGTCCTGCAGTTAGCACCCGTTCCTATTTCTGTCCCTCTAACTCCCTTTACTACTGTTTCACCGCATACATTTTACTCACTCCCAGATCACGAGCAAATGAGAAGAATGGAATATCTTAACAATTTGTTTATTCAACTGTTACACCAGCATCAATTGATAGTAAATGTTACTGGCTGTTGGGTATGTGGTCTCATACCACATAATACACAAAAAGGAATGCCGTATCTAGTCCTCCCCTTTACATATGAAGGTTCTGCTTGGGCCTATCTGGCTAGGTTTTCCAATGCATACCAGAATTTACTTTGATACCCTTCTGGTGGATCCTATAATGGTGGAGTGGATTTTAGTCACAGTTCTTTGATAAAAGGCATTGTAACTATGGAAAAGATTGCTGATATCATCAAGATTCCCAAAGACGAAAAGAGAGCGTATGATGGGTGGAATATAACTCGCTATACTCTTAGCCTTACTGACAAGCTCAAGCAACAGAGTTCTGCACCGATTTGGGTACTACCCCAACGAGGTCGTTTGTGCTTGCAAATAAATGGCCAGTACACCAAACCTAAGCAAGAGAGGAGCAACTGCTCCCACACTTATGTCTATACTCCTTCTACACCCGCACCATTAGTGGCATCACAAGGTACATATTTCATCTGTCATGATAAAGCTTATACATGGCTTCCCACACACTTCTCGGGAACATGTTACATAGCTTTTCTCCTCCCTCCTACATACACCGCTCCTGCTGATTATCACAGGAAGAGAGTTGCTAGAGGAGTAGTAGATTCAGAAGATACAGCAGGGCAAGAAGGAGGGGATTTTCTGAAAGGTATTCTTCCCTTTGGGGTCCGATGGCAAATAGCAAAAATATTAGACAGTTGATCCGTGTGGTTGATGCCACAATCAATGTAACTTCTGGAGCATTGAAAAATTTGACTGCTGAACTTCAGGCGGATCGACTTATGACTTTACAGAATAGAATGGTTTTAGACATAATCCTTGCAGATAAAGGAGGAGTTTGTAAACTGATTGGGTCTAGTTGTTGCATTTATATTCCTGACAACGCCCCTACAGTATACCAAGCCATCTCTAAGCTACATGTCATCTATGAGTCTATCCACCAAGATACTGGAGATTGGTCTGTGATGGGATGGTTTTGGGGACTACTGTCCACTTGGGGTTGGAAGGTGCTAACTTTCCTTGGAATGATTATAGCACTCGTCTTTTCTTGTTGTCTATGTCTACAGTGTGGTCCAACCATTTGTGGACTCTGTGCCACAATCTGCGTCTCCAAACCAGTAGCACAACAGACAGAACACATTAGGATGATGGTGCAACAACATCTTAGTGACCTCATGACCATTGATATCGACTCAGATTGAAATGGGTTCCTTTGTGCATTGCCTGAGTATGGCAAAAGGAGGGTCTGAGGTTATGTAGTATTCGGCCTCGCTTCGCTACAGCCGCCATTTTGCGTTTAGTCGCCATTTTATGTTGCCTCACTCAGGCAGCACGGCTAACGCGGAAAAATGGTCTTTCTGCCACTTTCAGCTGCTCGATGTTTTTCTCGTCAAAGAACAACCTTTGTCCTTGTGTACGACACTGATGTCAGGGTCCGACGAGTTCCCAAAGCCATGTCTAGACTGATTAATCCATGACTTACTCCACTGTTTGGGTCCCACCATTCTTCTCTACCTTATCTTATTTAACTGGCCTTCACTATTCTCTCCGTGTGTTCTCTTGTTACATAGCTCTTCTTTTGAAGCATTCTACACATGTTTTGCCACCTGCAAATTGAATTACGGGCACCAGTGTTGATTAACCTGATGGGAGGAGAGCACACGGGGTCTGAAAGGAGGGTGTGTGTTAGACATCTGATAGGAATAGTTTGAAAACAAGCTATTTGTCAGTTTTGTGTATATTGGGAGTTGTCATTGTAAACTTGTATTGTATAATAGACTGTGCGCCACAGATTGAAGTGGCAGTCTCTTGAGAACCTACCTGTGTGGTACTTCTTAGATAACTGTGCTTAGCTGCAGCTAATACAACTACTTTTCTACGCCAAACAGAGTGTCCCGTGTCTCTGTCGGTCGAGGCAGGTGAACTCGTAGATCTCAGGCGTGCCCTGCGCCGCTCGGCCCATAAGGCCGGGTTCTCCACTATATGTTTCTATGTGCCCTCTCGTGCTAAATGTTTTTTAAATCATATCCCCAGTTTCCTACATTGGATTTTTTTCATTTTGGTGTCATTTTAGGGATAACAATATTTCCTATTGTTATAAATTGGTGTTGGGCTTTTATTGTGTGTCTCTTAAGTTAAGCCTGCCTGCTCACAGTCAAGCTTCCAAAGTTAGAGCGTATGAATAATTTATTGAGACCTTTTCTGAGTCCTAGACTGTGTACATGGCCTTATTACCAGTGGTAGATGCACATTTGCTGCTACTAAGAACCCACTTTCCAACATGAATGCTTATACTTTTTGCAAAATAATTGCCCCAGGAATGCTTCTGGGGGACTTGGTTTGAGCACAAAATGTCTCACTGCAACTGTGAAAAAGATGTGCACCACATCTGCATGTGCAGTGCTACCACCATTGACTGCATCACTTTAGACAGCTGTAATGATGATATATGGACCTAGTATTTAATGCATATTCTGTATTGCCAGACAGGGGAACCAAAAGCAGTCCTTGCAAAAATACTGAAACTAGCCTTTCTCCCTTCATCTCCTAATGAGGATGTAGGACCAAAAAATTGAATTTAAAATATTATCCTGCAAGCGTTTTGCAGCAAAATGTTATCGGGACAAATATATTGTCAAATAAGAATTAGGTAAGAGTTGAGGCTAGGGTGATATTCAGTGCTAGAACTTTGTTTAGGGCTAGAGCTAGGTTTATTGCTAGGTTTAGATCCAGGGCTGGGATAAGGTACAGGTCTAGGGTCATGTTCAGGCCTAGGGTTAGGATGAGGGTTAAATTTAGGTTCAAGGCTAGGTTCTGAGCTGGGTTTAGCTTCAAGGATAGGGTTAGTTAGAGATTAAATTAGGACCGTGGCTCAGGACTGGGCTAAAGCTAGGATGCTGTTACATTTTCAGTATGTGCTATGTCTTTTACGATTACATTTTCTACAGTTACATGGCATTTATTTCCCAGAAAATCATATTATGACATAGTATAAATGTAGACAATATTTAGGTAAAATAGATATGACATATGCTATATAACTACATCTTTGTATTACGCTGGATACTATCTTTTATTAGCACAATATTTTTGTGGTCAGTAGGATGGTGTATAACCACAGGGTCATAGCTGAATTGCTAAGGCAGGGCGGCAGAATGGATTTGTTGTGGATCTAATAAGCTGGAAACTGAGCGTGAACTGCTAACAGTCGCATGTGAGAGCAGGAATGCTGTAGAGTCTGGGAAAAAGAGGAAATAACTTGATAGAGTGGGTATGGACCCCTAGCTGGAGGTCCCACAGTAGATCCATTCAGACACCAGTTTGATATGTTGGGTGTATATGGGTTGATCCCTTCACAAACTCATTGAGGTATCTTATATTTTGGGCCTTTTGCTTTCACTGTATTGTGTAGGAAGAAGCCAGAACCCAGTCTGCGGTATATACAGAAGGCTCCATGTGGCTAGAATGCATGGAAAACCTGGTCAGGCAGGTTGTTCTGAACTTGGTAGGGCTTGGGAATAATTGAATTAAAAAAGGGAAACTTCTATCTAGACTGTGTTGTGCCTTCTCTGGGACTGTGTATTTTGGTTACTTCAAATGGTAAAAATAGATTTTTTAATTTCAGCAAACCCCATCAATGCCCTAGGCAACAGTCACAAATGCAAACATCAATCTACAATCCTCAATCAATCAATCAATAAGAGAGGTATGGAGCGCACTACTCACCCATAAGAGTCTCAAGGTGCTGGGGAAAGAAGGGTTCGTGCAGCTCCGAGGTCATCCAAAGAGCCAGGCCTTGAGGTCCTTTCTGAAGAATTGCAGTGTCGGTCTTTGTCTGATGCTGAGGGGGAGTTTGTTCCAGGACTTGGCTTATACTATAATTATTACAGTCGCTATAATTATTACAGTCACTGAAAAATTTGGTTAGCTGCTCCTGTCCTCAATGTCCCCATTAAACACAGTGAGCTGTTGCTTAGCAAAACCTCGAGGAGGAAAATCTTTGGAAGTTATGATTAAAGATCTGTAGAAGCAACATAAATCTTCAATAATCGTTGCTCTGTTGTTGGTATGTAAATTCAAATGTTAAGATACCTAAACTGCGCATGCCCATTATGCACATGATCTATTCTAGATTAACCTGGAATGATGAATGTAGCTTGTATGTGCCTTTATGTAGGAATGGGGACTGTCAGGAACTGTCAGGAAACAGGGTTGGAGATACTGCCTACTGTTTAGTGTTGCTCAGGTGCAGGGAAATGGTGTTCCAAATACACTCAATCTAGGTTATTTTCACAGAAGAAAACACTTGCGGTCATTAAGGAGTGCAAGCTCTGTCTGGAGTGAAGTTGTGCTAATCCAGAGGACGTGCTGTATGGCAATATGCTGGCAACGAAGCCAGAAGGCCACAAACTCTTGTTGGTCTAGGGAGATGGCAGCCATCTTGCATTATCGGGTGTAGTTTCCCTTGTCCTTCACAGCATCCTTTGCTAAGCAACAATGCTACAATGTTGCTACAGTCAGGCCATCGTTTAGACCTATTGCTTCATAAAGGATTGTCTTGATGGACATTAGATATACAAAGAAGCATCGTCAAAGTTCTGCTGTTGGTGAAATCGTGGGTGAAATCGAGCTTTGAACATACCCTTGAACATTTATTTGAACTATTAAAACTGGAGTTTTAAATATAAATCGATTGTTATGTACAAGGTGTTAGAGTTCTGGTATCCACATAACAATCCTAAGATTAAAGAACAGCGTGATATTAATAATCTTGGTCATGTACAGGTCTATAGAAGTCATCAAGAAATGATGACTAATTTTCCACAAAACGATATACACTGATGAAACTTCCAGGAGTTATTCAAAACTTGGGGAAAATGATAGTGTACATGAGTTTTTAGGCCCTAAAAGTTTTATATAGAAGTACAGCGAGTTTGTTACACAAGGATATTGTTAAGGTGTATCAATTCACAAAAATCCATTCACAATTACACCCATTCTTAGCACTTTTAATTATATGTTATTTAGGTTATCTCTTTGTTCTGTAGTGCTCCTCTACATCTTGCAGACCTCTATAGAAACAAAAGGGACAAAGCGAGCGATAGTGTCATGTGTCATGTGTCTGGTTTCTTTCTTATTCCATTCACTTTTCCCCGCTTCTGCCATTGCCCCTCATATCTTTGTGTACCAAAGTCATTAGTGGGGTTGGTGAGAGACAGAATAGAGCATCACACACGTATGGTGCAACATGACACGAGTCCAGTGCTGTAGTCATAAGTAGAAATATGCCTGTGTAACACTGTGTGGTATTCTTTACTGTAAACTTTCCTCCTTGTTTAGCTTGAGTCTTATGTTCTAATGTGGAATGGACTTACTTAGAATGTTGGGTCTCAGTGACAAGCCATTTGTCAGCTGGACTTTGGAGGATGAGGTCTCTAGCTGGATGCTTACAATAAAACCTCTACTGTTTCTACTTCTGCTTGCCTGCTCGTCATTTACACGGCAACACTACATTTTGGCGACGATTGGACTTATCTCACGCCTAGAGACCTCAACTCAACGCTTCAATTTCAACTTATTTCACTTCATTTGGAATTCGGAGTCTGCTGACATCTACTTCCAGCTACAACTTTCCACTGAAGGTAGAGACTTTTTCATGGTGATAGTTATCTTAAAATGTGGAACTTTCTGTCACCTTCCCTCATACCTTTAAGGAATTTTAATCAATTTTACAACTGACTACATATCCATAATTCTTTCACCTAATTGAGTGATCTGTGGCTGCATGCTTGCAAAAATGGAATATCCAAACTGATAACATTGCGTCTTCAAGCAAGTTTTCATGAACTTATATGTCACCCTGGTGGTCTTCAAGGAAGTCTATTGAAAAGTAATGACTCTTGTTTTACATCGTTTATGACAACGGTACTAGCGCGCTGTGTTGTGCTTTGAAATAGCGCCTAGCAACGAATCCTACCTTCGTAGCTGTCTTCCTCCCTCATCGGACCAGCGGCTTGCTGTTACCCGGCAACTGGACCTGAGTAGCTCAATTCCAACCTGGAATCTCTGATGAAGAGTTGCCCGGCGTCTGGAATCCATCTCTATGGCTAAAGCGGAGTGACGTACTGTCTACGCCGTCCGCCATCTTGAAAAACCCGAAGGAAGCCTTCAGCAACTCCGGCCAACGCCGGCCACATTTGCTCATTAGCGCATCATTTTTAAAATTAACCGGTATCAAGGGCACAAGTCACCTTCAATCCCAGGTGTGTTTCACTCATCGGCACAACCTCTGTTTCAGTTCAAGTAAGCGATTTAATTTACTTTGAAGCCGATCTTTCACTCGCTCATCGGCACAGCATATGCTGACCATCTGTTCCTTGCTGAAGACATTAGTTTCACTCATCTCGCTGATTGGCACAGCATAAGCCAGTCATCCATTTTATATCTTATTATTGAAAACATAATTTTCACTCACCTTGCTGATTGTCAAAGTATATGCCACTCTTTATGGTGTATTTTAAACGGTTTTAACTCTAGAATTTTACTGTATGAGATCATAAGCATAGGTCTATTTATAATAACTTATATTGAATTTTTCTTAATAACTACAAATGTGATTCTCTTTCAACATGCAGAATGTCACAGCTCCGCCTTTCTTTCTCTCTGAGCCCGGCGATCCTCCTATCCCTTAGCTCAAATTGAAAAAGGTTTTCGCACATTATGCCAGGGTGTGTGGAACCTCGCTCAGCGCAGAGAGAAAGTCTTCTCTTTTCATGCACTGTTCTCATGAGAAATGCGCATGCGCGGGCGGCCGCGCATGCGCATTAGCATCCAAGACGCGCGCACCGGCGGCGCAATGACGAGCGGGAGCCCCGGGGACACGGCAGGACAAGGTAAGTGGTTTTATAATTCTTTTATATATTAATGTAAGCATTTAGGGAGGGCGGGAGGGAGGCGGGTGGCGGGCAACTTTGCTACGCCCACGAAGTGGGCGTAGTGTTGCCTGCTTCGCCTACTTTGCAAAGGGCGAAGTAGGCAACACTACGCCCACTTTGTGGGCGTAGCGAAGTTGCCCGCCCAGGGTTACATTTATCACTCCCTTCGGCACCGATAAGTTCCTTAGGATGCCATTCGGCTTGATATCAGCTGCCTCGGTATTCCAAAGAGTAATGGAAGGTGTTTTAGTTGGAATTAAAGGTATCAAAGTCTATCAGGACGATATTTTAGTACATGGTTTAAATCGTGATGAACATGATGAAAGAATTTCTGAAGTCTTGGCAAGATTGAAGGATGCAGGACTCACTCTTAGACTTGACAAGTGTAAGCTTGGTGTGGAAACGATTGAATATCTAGGACATCTAGTTTCTGGCTCAGGTATTAAACCCAAACCGTCCTTGGTAGAAGCAATTTCCAACCTTAAGTATCCTAGCTGTAAGGATGAATTGGTTAAGTTACTAGGGATGTCTGAATTTTACAACAAATTTGTTCTAGGGTTTGCCCAAAAGACAGAAAAGATGAGGAACTTGCTAAAGAAAGGCCAATGAATATGATCACATCAAGAGTTGTCTTAGTCGCGCTCAGGATTTGGCTAGTTTTGATCCCGCAAAAGATTCATACATTATGACTGATGCAAGCTGCAAAGGCAGGAACCGCACCAAAGTATTTGCAAAAACTAGTTAGGCCCTATTCTCCTGCACGCAATCTCCGTTCTTCAAATGGAGCAAATTTTGTGGTTCCTAGATTTAAACTGGCCAGAGTGGGAGGGAAATCCTTTTCCCATCTGGGACCAGCCCTTTGGAACTCCCTTCCCCCAGCTCTACGAAAGGAGGAGAACTTTGCCAGCTTTAAGAAAAGCGTTAAAACCTGGCTTTTCAACAAATAATTGTGATCTCTGGCCGTGTTGCTTTCTGTGTTGTTGGTCTCTTAGTTCTGGCGCCGGGAAACCCTTTGTGGGTATCTGCGCGCATTATAAATGCAAAAATAAATAAATAAATAAATAAAATTGGTGCTGTTCTGCTACAAAAAGGTGAGAAAGTAGACAACACTATCCTGTTCATTTCAAGACCATTAAGAGGTGACGAGTGCAATTACTCAGTAGTTGAAAAGGAAGCATTAGCTGTGTACTGGGCTGTTCATAAACTTAAGAAGTTTGTGTGGGGTAAGAGTTTCTCAGTTATTTCAGATCATAAGCCTTTTAAAGAAGTGTTTGGGAAGAAAAGTTTATATTACATTTCACACAGAATATGAAAATGGGTGGTAGCCTTACAGGATTTTGAATGTAAAGTTTCTTATTTACCTGGTTCAAACAATATACTTGCGGACTGTTTATCCAGGCTTACAGGCAATGGCGTACCTGATGACCTGGATGACCCTTCTGTTGGTAATGAAGACCCTTTTGAGAATTTTAAAGTGTGTGTTGTCATACAAAGTGTAATCACGGAGAGTGAATGGACTTCTGAATTAGATTCTGACCCAAATATCCAACAAGTTGTTGGATTTGTACGTGATGGTTGGTGCCAAAAGAAGGACTGTGGTGAAGAGATTAAGGGGTTTTGGTGTGTAAAAGATCAACTGTCCATACTAAATGGTTTGTTGGTTAGAGGCAGTAGTCTCATACCTCCTGTGAAATTAAGACCTAAAATTATTGATTTTGCACACTCTTGTCACATGGGTATTGCTAAGACTAAGGCGAGAGTTAGAGAGGTGTATTGGTGGCCAGCCATGGACACGGAAATTGAAAGATCGGTGCGTGATTGTGTGCAGTGTTCTGCAAGTGATAACATTTTGAAATATAGAACACAACCTATAGTCATCAGAAAACAATTGGTAGGCCCATGGGTGGATATCTCCTTGGACATTTTGGGTCCTGTCAAAGTGAATAGTCAAGATAAATATGTTCTAGTGTGTGTGGATATGTTTTTCAGGTGGCCTTTCATCCAAATAGTGTCTCGT
Organism: Lissotriton helveticus; assembly: GCF_964261635.1. Classification (NCBI taxonomy): domain Eukaryota; kingdom Metazoa; phylum Chordata; class Amphibia; order Caudata; family Salamandridae; genus Lissotriton; species Lissotriton helveticus. The sequence goes on from NC_136057.1 coordinate 435,382,450, forward strand.
GTGGATTCTGCTTCAGGAATCTCGTACCTAGATGAACTGTTTGCTTATGAGGGTTTGCCGAGTTCAGTTCTTACTGACAATGGGGTGCAGTTCACATCTGCTCTTGTAGAGATGTTTTTGAGTGAGAGAAGCATTGTTCACAAGCATGCTGCTGTGTACCATTCAGAAAGCAACGTCGTTGTTGAGAGGTTTATTAAAGTTCTTAAAGAAGCGATGCAGTTAGCTCTTGTTTCTAGGTGTGATTGGGAGGAGGCTGTGAAAAAGAAAGTTTGTGAGTACAGGTTCACTGCTCATTCATCCACTGGCGTCACACCCTTTATCTATACTACTATTATAAAGAGAGAACTGTGTCCTTTGAGCCAGGTAAACTCGAAAAGTACACCACCAATCCAAACACCCAAGACATTTTGAAAACCTCAGGGCAAGCAGAAGGACATAGGCTATATAAAATTATAAAGAGGGAACTGTGTCCTTTGAGCCAGGTAAACTCAAAAAGTACACCACCAATCCAAACACCCAAGACATCTTTGAAAACCTCAGGGCAAGCAGAAAGACATAGGCTATATAAAAAGAAAAAATATACGTTCTTTAAAAAATTTAGGAATAAAAAAAGTAGTCCCTTGCAAGTAGCGCCGGCCGCGACATGCGTGATGACACGGGAGTGCAGGGAGGAGCGGCGTTCAGGAGCAACAGGAAGAGCGGCGGACATGAGCACGGGGAGGAGCTGCGGATAGGCGGGGAGGAGCGACGAGCTGCGGAAAAGCGGTGAGGAGCAGCGAGAAGCGGAGGAGCAGTGGAGCGGTAAACTCAGCGGGGAGGAGAGGCGGCTGAGGTAAGTCAAGCAGCCGCGGGTGCACACCTAGGGACGGGCAGAGGGACGGGCGGGGGCCATAAGTACTTGCAAGCCTTTTACTCAAAGTCGGGGGAAACAGCGGACAAAAGCCGCGGGTGCGCACCGAGGGACGGGCGGAGGGACAGGCAAGCGGGGTCCATGAGTGCTCGCAAGCCTTTTCCTCAAAGTCGGGATGTCGGGGGAAACAGCGGACAAGAGCGTGGGCAGAAGCGGCCAGGACCAACAAAACCGGAGCAAGGGAACACTGTAAGTACGCTCTGCTGCTCCCGGCCGCTCTGCTGCGCCTCTCCTGCTGCAATGCTGCCCCCAGCCCCCTTCTGCCCCGGGCAACGCTGGGGCGGGCTGCTAGTTTTGTTTAAAGGTAGATCTGCTTGTACCCCACTCAAACCCTCTTGGGTTTCAAGTAAACTTGGTCAGACTGCAGGTTCTTGTGATAACACCCGTGACACCACTACTTGGAAAGAGAAAGAATTAGAGAAAATGGATAGAAGGAAGTGTGAGTATGACGAGAGGAAGGCTGTTAAAAAAACTGTTGTATGTGTGGGGGATGTTGTAAGGATCAAGTTACCTGAAAGGAAGTTTGGTGTTTCTAAATTCAGTAAGCCTATAAAGGTTATCAAACTTTTAGGTAACGCAATCAGGACACAAGATGATAAGGTTTAGAACCTCAGCAGGGTTTTTGTTTGTCGTTCTAATGGTGTCATGCATGACACCTGTTCCTCTTCATCCACGCAGTCATCTGCTGGTGAAGTGAGAAGATCCACGAGGGAGAAAATAGTTTCTTCCCGCTTAAGCGGTTTTGTTACTTCTTTAAAAAAAAATGTTTTTTTTTTATTTCTCTTTTGCCTAATGTTAATATTTCATGTGTTGTTGATGGGAGGGGGGTGCTGTGGTATTCTTCACTGTAAACTTTCCTCCTTGTTTAGCTTGAGTCTTATGTTCCAATGTGGAATGGACTTACTTAGAATGTTGGGTCTCAGTGACAAGCCATTTGTCAGCTGGACTTTGGAGGATGAGGTCTCTAGCTTGAAGCCTTTACTCTGAGCTCTTGTGACTGCCATTCCCTGTTGTTTAAGTGCCATTATAATGTGGGCCTATAGGTTTTCCCAACAATGTATGTATGTATTATGAGGTTTACATTACTCTGTTTGCTTAATGTAGATTGATAGGTTGCTATTCCTAATTTATTAAATGGGCACCCTTTTTCTTAGTCTTAAGATTATACAGTTGCCATGCTTTGTGGGAAGTAGTAATTATGCTTACTAAACTTGCATTTTAGCCTGTTGTGGTGAGAATACACTTGTAAATGGTAATGTAATGTACAGTGTTTGGTGTGCATTAGAACAGTATGCACTACTGGGTGTTATTGAGAGCACATTGTGTATCCGTAGCATTTGTGTGTATGTGTGTGTGTGTGTGTGTGTGTGTGTGTGTGTGTGTGTGTGTGTGAGCACTTTTTGGAAAAATAACCCAGTTGGCATACCTTCGGTGTGTCAGAACGCGCTGCAGATCTTCAGCAGTAGGGCTACTGGATAGGTATCAACGTATTTTGTGGACCAGTTGCAGTTCAGATACTGTGTGTGTGTCAGAGTACATTGTGGAACACTAATAGTTCGACTACTGGGTGTGTTTGATAACATGTTGTGATCCAGTAGCAGTTAAGCTAATGAGTGCACATCAGAGCAAACTGTGGACCGTTAGCAATTGGGCTATAGGTTGTTTGTCGCAGCACATTATGGACAATAACAGTTAGGCTACTGAGTGTTCCCTTATGTTGTGCATGGAGTGTGTAGTACTCACCTGAGTAATAACTGAGCTATGAGTTATCATGCTGTGCTGTCGAGAGTTGTGTCATTCATTTCTGTTATGCATGCTTTGATTGTAAAAATAATTTCTAAAATCCTTTTAATTTTCCCCCGGACTAAAAAATGTATGCCTTTCATTGTTTGTTTATATGTGGAGGTCCTTGGCTTGTCTTATTTTATTTAAAGGAAGGGGAGTTCATTTCATTTTATGTGTTGAGATCTGTACATTTTGTTGTTGCAATGTGGAGGAAGAGAGTTCCAGCCTGAACTGCCAAGCAAGGTCATTCCTGATCCGGAACACAAGTAACCCAGGCCTGGTTTCGCCCAAATGAGGACTCATCAACCAAGAATAGATTGGTTCTAGCGGCACAATGAGCATGGGACCCATGTCTGGATATACCTGTCACACTTAAGGCAACAAAAACAAGGTGGTGGATTGAATGCTTGAATTAATCTCAACCACTGTCAATTGTTCGGGCAGCATCTCAAATCCATAGTTATTTTCCTACCAATGCCACCTCAGTGCGGACTGAGCCATATGCAAATTAGTCTTGACCCTGGTCCAAGAGGGACAGTCCAGCCTGAATTGCCAGGCCAGGTCCTCCTTGTACCAGAATACAATCAGACCAAGACTTGTTTCACCCTTATTATGGCTCATCAGCGAGGTATAGCTTGGTTCCAGAGACAAACTCAGCACTAGATCCACGTCTGGGCATACCATTCATTCTTTGGCCAACAAAAAACATGTGAGGGATGGAATGTTGGATTAATGCCAGCCACTGGCAATCACTCAGGCCAACATCCGAATCTATTGTATTTTGCACTCCATGACATCTCAATTTGAAGAAGGAGGTACCCTCTAGAACTATTTGTAGGTCAGGAAGCAAGGGGGGAGACAAAAAATCTTAAGGGAACTCCCAGACATCAAAAACATGTTTGTGAAACCACAAATTATTTATTATTACAAATATACAGCTCTTCCACATGGTAGTATATCAGATGTATATGTTGTATATGAGGTTAGAATGGTTATGTGTGGTTGGCTATAGGGGGGAGACCATATGTTATAATTGGTATATGTTTTATCACATACGTATATTTTTCAAATTTGTTTTATTATGATAGAACAAACTTCTGATGTACTACAATGTGGAAGAACTGTAAATTTGTATTAATTATTATTTAGTGGTTTCAGAAATATGTTTTTAACTTTGTATAATCAGACATTGTAATTGAAAAAATATGAACATGTTTAAATATGTAATAAAAAATGGTGAATATCAGTATGATTATGTTTATGATCTAACAAATTTAGTGATGGTCCACCCATAGAGCTCTAGCAAGCCTAAAGAGAAGGAATACAAGTCGTGTGGGAGTTCCCTACGTTTTTTTACCTCAGTTTGAACCCCTCCATATGCATATCAGTTTTGACCTTGCTCTGAAGGGAACAGTCCATCATGAACTGCCAGGCCAGGTCCTTCCTGAACCGAAACACTTGCAACCCAGAACTGGGTTTGCCCTTACTGGGGCTCAGGCTCATCAGCCAAGTATAGATTGGCCCCAGTGCCACAGTGAGCATAGGACCCATGTCTGGGTGTACCAGTCATACTTAAGGCAACAAAAATGCTTGAATTAAACTCATCCACTGACAATCGCATGGGACACATCCATGTTCATCAAATTTTTGCTCATCATGCCACCTCAGTATCGGACCCAGCCATATTCAACTCAGACTTGTCCCTGCTCCAAATGGAACAGTCCAGCCTGACCTGCTGGGCTAGGTCCTCTCTGAACCAGAATAGAAGCAACCAATGATATGTTTCGCCCTTATTAGGGCTCATCAGCCAAGTATAGCTTGATTTCAGTAGCACAGTGAGCACGGGGCACACATCTGGACATACCTATCACACTTGGGACAGCAAAAACAATGTGATGAATAGAATGCTTGAATTAATTTCAGCCACTGGCAATTTCTTCAGTGCATTCCATAAAGAAGCAAGGACTCTACCCCATGCCTCTGCATTCATGAAATCAGATTAGCAACAACCAATTAATTGTATTTATTAAGAATTTTGATAAAGCCCTAGGCATTTACGCCAAAGTGCTTGTGAGTTGTATGAAGGGAAACACAGAATTACTTGGTGGGGAGGTTAGAGTCCAGTCAGAAGCGTATTTAACCACGTCTGCCATTCTTCAATCTCCGCCTCTATCCTTTGTTGATCTTGGGTGAATGAATGCAAGTTTGCCAAGTTCCTTTTCTCAGTAGTTTTCCGAACCGCATGTAATTTTATTTGGAACCCAAATCCTGGCTCACGACATTCAACAAAATAGTTCCTTGTAAGCCCAGTGATTGTCCTCTGTTATCCCCGTGCACGATTCTTGACTGATCTGATGGGTGGTAATCCGGAGAAGGGCTCTTGATGTGTACATTGGGGTGCAAGATTCTGCGGTATTTGCCCCGTTATGCTGTATGATGGTGTATAATACTGGCATTGATAAGCCGGGGGAGGACTTGGCTTCTTGCGCTGGTAACGGCAAAGTCTAGCTGCGTGGTTGTGAAGTCTATAGAGTCTGACCATGAGGTTTTGGGGAACGCCGGTGTAGAAGACAGAAGAGTAGACAAAAACACAAGGACAAGAATTTGCTTCAGTTACATCCCCCCATGATCAATGTCGAGGACTTTGTGGATTTTCTGAAAGAGAGAGACAGAAGAAAAACTGCACAGAAGTTACATCGGCATCTGCGCTCATTTTGTTTAGGCCCGTTTTACATACATTGGGGTTCCCTGTACTCTTTGATGCATGGAGCTGCATCCTGGACTCTTTCCGGTTACATTGTGAATTTGGCGACAGAAAATCTGGCTTCACAACATGGTTTAGCCAATTAGCCTAGAGTTGAACAGAGTTCAAGACTTCTACATTTTGGCTGCGCAGAACGCCGAATCATGCCTGAATACATGAACGAACCGACTAAACCTTGATTAAATTTCATATGAGCTGCTGCGTCACGTCTCTGTCCTTAGATATTGTGTGTATCTATCCTTCGTCGTCAAAGTAACCTTTATATCTATCGCCCACTCTTAATACAATGCATAGAAAGGCAGACCACTTCAGGGAACAATCCTGCCGAAGTGCGCTCGCCTATTTCTATTTGAACGTCTTTCCTCGGTGCTAGTTCAACGTGCACCGTTTTAAACCGCGCCCAACTTTCATGTGAAAACCGATTACCGGAGTAAACCTCGAGGAAAATGCCTTTGCAAACCTCGAGGAAAATAAATGCATTCAAGGCTACGAGCCCCAGAAGCAATGTGGAGATTCTGGTTTCGTCGCCAGAAGCGGTACGTAATTTGTTCCAACTGATGTCATCTGCTCATATAAAGGCAATATTTAACGAGACGCCTTCATATATTTGCTTTGCCTCCTTGCCGGTGCCCCTTGCACCTGACATATCAAGCCAAACAGCTAAGACAACTCGGGGAAGTAATTAGAATTGCCTATGTCGTGGCGGCGAGCAATTTGAGCACTGAAAGGCACATAGTATATTATTAACACGTAATATGGAAAGGAAGTCTGTCTTTATCGGTGAAAGCTCAACAGCTTGTGCTCGTATTTGGCTCGTGCAATGACCCTGGGTAACTTGCGTCTTGGCACGTGGGCTTTCGCAGCTCTTTCCCTGAATGGATTCACGATGAGGTAATGCTATTCAGAAGTGGCTGGGCACTGAAACATCACATCGAGACGGAGAACTCCATCCAATCTCTGTAATTATATTTAACTGGGTCAGTAGATTTCCTAACTTCAGTTCCTTGCTACCCTGCTCGAAGACAAAGTGCACACGTTCTCAGCTTTAAAACGCTCTAAACAGCCACACGAAAATAAGCGCAGCCAATGTTGGCCCTTGATCCTAGACTGGCGCTATCCTATCGGGTTACTCCAAAAACTTGCCAAAAGCGTTGAGATGGTTAGTGGATATGGGGCTGCTGCTTGCTAGGCGCAGAGTAGCGATCTGTTGGTCCCGTGGTCTGACTCCCACAGTGGCGTGCTGGTCCAAAGATATGGTGTACTGCAGTACAGACATAGCTCTACAGTGAAATGCTTCCACCTCGAAGCGGCCCTAAAAACTTTTGGGAGCTCTATCAAAGTTATTTGGCTGCAAAAGAAACAGGGACAACAAGCTCTGACAATCCTAGTGTATGAAAAAGCAGGACACTTGACATGATACAAAGTCGCAGATAAACCGCAGAACTTTTATGTACTACTAGATAATCTAACTTTGACTGCTGGTATTGACTGACGCTGCGTGTTGTGGCGTGTTGTATAACGGCAGGTATATCTCTCAGATCAACAATGCTGTATTGATGTTTGTGCAGGAATACTGACATGTAGCTCTGATTAATGGTTAAACGTGTTATCGTATGGTAAGGTGCTTGGAAATGTCATCTCATAACATATTGTCCTATTATATGTCATATCTTCTGGTAAGGAAATGCATTGACATTTTTGTTGCCAATAAAACTTTAATAAAAGAAAAAAAAAAGAAAAAAGTGCGGCCAAAGGAAAAGTAACTTGGAGCACACTTACTGGAAATGAGACAGCATGGACACTGCAACAGCCTAAGGGCAGTTTTGCTAATCTGTAGCAAACAGCGGGAGCATTATTTTTGCCACTATGTACCTTGATGTGCTCCTCACTTCTAGCACTTTAGTGATGACATGCAAAATCCCCGTGTGGCATGATTGCCAAAGGCGCTCATGCCCACACTCCACCTTCACCAATGACTGCAAGCTAAGGGCAATAAACCCAGATAATTCATGCAGATCCGCTTACCTGCCGGGCAGTGTAAAGGGACGGATACCCAGATAGAAAATTGGTTAGCCATCTGACCAGGTTGTGTTATAGAGGCACGAATGGCTAAAACCACACATGCCTCTACCACGCAGCCTGAACCACGAATGCATCTTGACCACGCATTCCTTTACGACACAATTTTGTGGTAAAGGCATAAATGGTGAAGAGGTATGCGTGGCTAAGATCGTGACCCCCCTCCTCTGGCCAGAGCTACAAAAACTCGACCTGCCCCCTGCTCTGAGGTCCAAATACTCGACCCCCCCCAACCCAATGCTGTCCCTAACCCTTAACAAACACTACCCGACCCCCTCTCAGCTTCCCTGCGCTGTACCTAAAAGTACACCTACCCCATCCACTGCCCTTAGGCCTAAAACCCAAGCCCCTATTTTAAAAAATGACCCGCCGCCCCTTGAGCTCAGAAACCTACCCTGCCCTTCCCTAAGCCCTAAAAACGACACAACTACCGGTTCCCTCACCTTGCCCTGAGACCTAAAACCCTGTCCCTTAATAAACACTCCCCGAGCGCCCTCTGACCCGCGCTGTCCCTAAATCTACCCCAATCCCTTCCACTGTCTTTAGGCCAAATGCCCTAACCCCTAATTAAAAAAAACTACCTGACCCCCCACCAGCCCTGGAAACTACCCCAACCCTCCCCCATCCCTGGAAACTACCCCAACCCTCCCCCATCCCTGGAAACTACCCCAACCCTCCTACATCCCTGGAAACCACCCCAACCCCAGCCCTAAAAACTACCCCGACCCCTGAAAATGACCCGACCCCCAGCCCTGAAAGCTACCCCTGACCCCCCCCCGCCCTGAAAACTACCCCAACGCCCCAGGCCTGAAAACTACTCAACCCCCTCCAGCCCCACTTACCTCAGCACGGCTCTCTACCTGATGAGGTCTTCCTTCTTCTGCCAAGCAGCAGCTAGACCGTACACAGCCTTAGCCACACATATGCGTGGTTAAGGCATATGCATGGTTAAGGCAAGCATGATTACACTTCAAATGTTGGAACACGCGTGGCTGAGGCTGCAATGTTCCGATTGTTTCCCGTCTGACCATACCTAACAAAGTGATAACACATGAATAGCCAGCAAGGAAATTTCAAATACTCTAACACTGTCTATATCTTACTACAACTCATAAATACCAGCAAACTTCACTCTCCAAATGATTTTGTAAAACTGTGTGAGAAGGTAACAAAACCTGTTGGTGCTATAAAATGAATGCCATGCAAATAACACATAGTATAAGCTCAATGTGTATTATGACTAGCGATGGACAAAATTACATTTTCCTCCTTCAACATCTAAGCAGATGTAGAACGGTGGTCAATTCTGCCATTTTCACATCTGCTTACCCAGAATCTGAAAATGAGGTAAATGCAAGCAAAATGTCCTGCAAAACAAGAATTCCAAATTCGAGGCATTGAGAAATGCAAGGAACAAGGAATTCTAGTCGTGCCAGGCACTGTCAGGGACCAACCATGCTAACTAACCTAATGTTAATTATATTAAGTTAATTACAATGACTGGCTCCTCACAGTTCTCTTCAAATAAACTTTCCCAGCAGGGGAGCTTCACTGCTTCGTCCATCTCTGAGGCAGCTAATGAACCCAGGCAGCTATTTAAACCTGTCAACTCTTTTCTCTCTCCCTCTGCAAAATAGTCTCCTTATCTCCGTCTATGGAGTTATGTAGGGACCTCTCTAACTTTTTCTTTAAAAAGATACAAATCATCTATGATAAATATCGGGAGCAGTCTCCCACTACTCAAGGACCTTGACCCTACCCCCACTCTGATCCGACACTCTCTAGATTTGTCCCCTTAACCCCAGATGAATCCGCAGCTGAACTTTCAAATTGCAAGTCTGGTCCCTCCCTGCATCCCTGTCCCACCTTCCATCCTTAAACGAGTGGCCCCTATTGTAAATCCTATCCTGAACCGACTGCTACATGAATCCTTAGAGCAGGCATTGGTTTATTCAAGCCAGAAACAAGCTACACCGCTCCCGTTGCTTAAGAAGCCTTCAGCTGACCCTAAGGTTCTTAGCAATGTTAGACCTAGTTCACTTCTCCCTACTGTCCCTACTGTTGCGAAGGTACTTGAGAATAATATAAATAGGCAGATATCTCACTTTCTCGTGTCTAATCATTTGCTCCACGACTCTCAATCAGGATTTTGTAAGGGTTACAGCAAGAGATGGCCTTGCTTGAAGTCTCAGAACATATTAAAGAAAATCTGGACTCAAGCTTCTCCGGTTTTGGTGACATTGCTTGACCTTGCCTCTACACTCAATGTCGTCTCTCAAGTTATTTTGCTTGAGAGACTTGAAATGATCTGTAATAGAGACCAAGCCCTGCAATGATTGACATCCGTTGTTAGTGTACACTCCCAGGCTGTCCACTTTCCACCTTAATGGCTAAACCATTAGAGTGGGGAATCCTTCAGGGCTCAGCTCTTGGTCCCACTCTTTTTAATATATATCTGGAGCCACTGGTGAATCTAGTCTAATCAAGGGGAGTGAGAGTTGTCTCCTATGCGAATGACACCCAACTCCTCCTTGCCTTTCAGGACAACCCCGCCCCCACGACCCTGAAATCTTCTAAACTCTGTCTTAAATTAGTGGTTGATTGGATGAATGTTTGCTGCCTAAAGCTTAACTCTGAGAAGACTTAGATTCATTTTTTTAGCACTAAGACCCCCCAAACCTAGCTTCTGGTGGCCATCGGAAATGGGTTCCCACCCCCTTCCGACACAAGTGGTAGGAAATCTTGGGGCGAAGTTTGACTCTGACCTCACCTTTGAACCTCAAATCAAAGCACTATCTGCCACCTGTTTTTTCACTCTCAAATTCATGAGAAGGTTGCTACACAATGCCTTGATCACCTCCAGGCTGGATTATGCCAAAAATCTGTATCTGGGCATGCCTGCTTCCCTGGTACAGCATATCCAAATCATTCAGAACGCTGTGACACAGATAATTCTTAAGGTCCCTTCCTGAGCTGCTGTGTCAGGCCACTCACAGCATCTTCACTGGTTTTCAGTGATAAAAAGGCTCATTTTCAAGGCACTCATCTTTGCCTTTAGGGCCTACTACCACAACGGCTCTCTTTAGCTCAGGCGTTGTTTCAAACCTCATGTGCAGGAGAGATCCATTAAGATCCAACAATCTCAAACTCTTCCAACTCCACTGCAGTCACAAGACCAGAAGAGTAGGTAGATCATTTGTTTTTCTGGCCTTGAACCTCTGGAATGTTCTTCCTCTTGACTTGAGAACTAGCCCATCTGGAACTATGTTCAGAAAGAGCTTAAAAACGTTACTCTTTGACTCCTGCATAGACGTCAGTCAGATTTACTGCTGCAAGGATCCTTGTTGAGGACCTTTTCGCAAGCACTCAGCACTGGAGGAAGCTGTGTGCTATATAAATGCATTGTATTGTATTGTGTGGATGCACTCTGCAGGCAGGTATTGCACACAGAAAGCTGTGGAAGTTTCATTTAAGTTTTCTGTCAGCAGTGGTGGCCTGTAATGTGGTTGAGCAGTGGGGTTAGTACATACTCCCTGCCACCCATTTACTTACAAGCACACACACATCCAACCACCTAGCCACATGCACAATCACACCAATCCACTCATGCAAGCACATACACCTTCCATTCACAAGCACAAAGGCACGCACACATGCATTCACTGCATGCACGCACACATACATACACACATACATATAATATGCTGTAAGCACTTATCGGGCCATGGCAGTGTCATTGGGTGGTGCGAGGAAGTAGTAGAAAGGCCTCAGCGGTTCCTGGAGGCTTTGATACACACATACATATAATATGCTGTAAGCACTTATCGGGCCATGGCAGTGTCATTGGGTGGTGCGAGGAAGTAGTAGAAAGGCCTCAGCGGTTCCTGGAGGCTTTGGAGAAGGATGACACGGAATGAAGATCCTGCCACCTCCTCTCATTGGCTGAAGTTATCATGGGTCACCCAATGAGAGGCAGACTTTCCCTACCTATTCACAGAGTGGGATGGGGTCAGTGAAAATTGCTGATGCCACCCCACTCTGTGACAAGGTGTCACTGATAGACAGTCAGAGTTCTTTGCTAGGCTGATGAGGTCATGCCATCAGGGCTTCGAAATCTTCAGCCTGGCAAAGCTTGGCTGAGACTATCAGGCGCCTGCTCATTAGCACATTAAAAGCACCTGCTGCCGGACCCAAACATGATGACTGTCTATCAGGCTGAACTTTGCTCAACCTTCCGACACTTATCAAGCTGTCAACGGAGGTGGTGGCCCATCTGCCCTTAGGGGCAATGTATTTACCTTAATTCAGTGAGCAAAAAATGTGAATGCATTTTCCAGTCCATCCAGTGGTTCACAAACTACACCAGCATGTAGGCAGGAAAAAAGAGCACATATCGCTTGGGAATTTCGCCCACCTCAAATTATTACTATTACAAACCACAGCATTCTAAGATCCAATCAGTGTTATGAAATTCAAAAAGAACACTTAAAACAAACCTCTCTTCTCACCATCATACAAAGAGTGTCATACTCTTTGTACCAGGGGAAGGCAGGCATTTCATTCCACTGGGCATGTCCCCAGTGGGCTGGAGCCCTTTGAGGCAGGCTTAAAAGTCTAGAGTCACTCCTGGTGTCTTTATCACTTTTTCCAGTTCTCAAGGGTAATTGCAGCAGCCAAGGGAGGCTTCAAGATAGAGAGAGAAAGAGAAGGAGGAAGGGAGAGAGGGGAGAGGTAGAGAGAAAGCAATGAGAGAGGGATATGCAAGAGAGAAAGGGAGAGAGGGAATGGACAGATGGAAAGCAAGTGATAGCCCATGGAGATCAGAGACGTTTTAAGGCATTGGCAATGTGGGCAATTGCCAGGGCCCCACCTTTCAAAGGGCTCCCAGGCTAAAGAGCGGGGCAGTCCAGCTATATAGATTAAAATAACAGTTATGTGTTTTACTTCATTGCGTGTACGTACCACACCACTCACTCCATCAAGCCTCCCTGATTTTTACTGACTTGATGAAAATTGTTTTTGTGAAAAAAAGTAAAAGAAAACTAGTAATTTGGTTAATAGTATATACATGTTTATGTTTTGACAGAGCAGCACAGCTTATTGCTATGCTCCATTAGAGGGAGTTTTTTGCTTTGCTATTCTGTTTATATTGCTTCCAGAAACAGATTAAGAAAACAGCATGACTAAGAATGAATGTTTGTGTTCATGTGTGATAAATATAGGGGCACTTGAGTTTTCATTGTGATCACAGCGCATTGTTGTATGTCATATGTAGGGACATAAGGCCGGTTGTATGAAGCAATTTAGCAGTGGCAAAGACTGTGATATGCTAAATTACAGGGTTTGTGACTGCTAAATGTCTTTTAACTATGTACTAAGCCCAATTTCTAATTTGATAACAGCTTACCGAATCACAATTTTAAAGGAGTGCGCTTTGGTCATCCCTTTGCAATTCAAAATTCCATCTATCAATGGTTTGTAACCACAATTTCGGTAGCAAGCCAAGACGTGGCAACAAGTTTGCAAAGGACCACTTCTCCTTTGTGAATAAAAAATAAATGTTTGGAAGGGGTCAGTAGTATAGGAGACCTATGTCAACTTAAAAATTTTTTTTAAATTTAAGATATACACATTTTTCTTAAATAGAGGCAGATTTCCTTGAAGGAAAACGGCGCTGCATGAAAAACAAATAGAATGATAGTTTCCCTTCCCCAGCAGGAGACCATCTCTGTAATGGCATCCTATCAGAGTGAGCCGCAATTTGCAACATAACTCTTTAATATTGATGAGGTAGGTTGAATTGTGAGCCACTCCGAATGGTGATATTGTGGACTGACCTGTGTTAGTACATTGGCCATTATGCAAAATCAGAATTGATTTGCAAAAAGAAGGTGCACAATTTTTGACCATTTTTAGCAAGTCGATTCTTAACACATCTGGCCCATAGTGTATTTGATATTTTTATTGAGAGTGCCTCTGATTAAGTGCTTTGTAATACTGCATGGGGATGGGTACTGGAAGCGTCTAGTATTTACAGTACTCAGAAAAGGTAAGTGTGGTATGTCCAATGCCATTTATTGTTATCACTCCTATCATGTTAAAGTGGATGTAGTTGGTGTGTGTCTGGTGTGAGGAGTGATGTTATATATGAGTGAGACAGGACACAGCCATATGCCTTAGTGAACTGGAGTCATATGCAGGAATCTTTTTGTTCTTTCTTTTTGTTTCTCTGTCTTACAGCCTGGGTGGAGAACATGCACAGCTGCCAGTCCCCTGAAAAGACGCCGAACCACGGCGCTCAGACCAGTCATAATGATGCTAAGGCAGCGTTGTGATTGGTCAAGGAATTCTGGGAGGTTGTGTGCTTCCTGCCAGGAGGATGAAGAAAGAAGAGGCAGTGGCCGGCAGTAAAGAGGTAAGTGCTTTCTATTGCTTAATTATTCCCCCCTCCCTCGTACTCCCTCTCGCCCGCCCCACTACCCCTGGTGGGTGGCAGCAGCTACTATGTATCTCACATCCTACACTACCACTGATTAAAAAAGCATTTTACAATATCCTGAAGCTGCCACACCTCCCCCAGAACTAAATTCCAACGTATACTGGTGCCTGGATTCTCTTTAGAAAGCTGTGTGTAGGTCATCCAGAAATGAACTTCAACCTTGCACCAAATACTATAGACAGATTGAGGCCCTATGAGAGACTGGGAAGAAAAGGAGGACAACTATAATAGTGTCTTGACGAATCACCTGCACCCTACTCAGCACTATACAGACTGCCTCTTTTTGATCTGCATAGGGGTCTGGTAATGTGGACAACATAGCATCTCAAGTCACTCCTCTCCAACCGCTCCATAACACTCCCAGCAACATGCATATACGTCTTCTTTCTACAAAGAAGCTTGAGGAGCGATGGTGTGGGTGGTGATGCTTGTTACAGTGCTTTGATGTGGCTCCTGTCCCCTGCACTGAGATTATAGAAAAGATTGTGCAATACAGTTCATGTTAGACTTGAGTATGCAGACTTTTTAATGATGTTTTCTTATTTTTTGTCCCTTAGCTACAGTCTTAATCTCTGAGTAAACAACTCGATTAATAAATCGGTCTAGCCATCTAGGATTATTGAAAAGCAATTATTGTTTGAATGGAATGTAATCAATGAAACTGTATTAGTACAAAAAACAATATACTTTGTGTACTATCAGTGTCTACGGCATTGTTCAATACAACCAGATCAGTGCAGAGATGATGGTGGAGCTCCGTTGTGGAGAAGAGGGGAATTGGGACACTCACTATGCAGCCACTGGTGTATTACAGGAAGCAGGGCCATAGGATGTCATAAGTATGGCAGTTATGAAGAGGTTAGACCAAAGGCTCAGAATAAAGGGTCTAATTACAATGTTGGAGTCAGCGGTCTTCCCCCCAGACTAAATCGCTCTGACCTCCAGCATTGTAATCTGGCAGTCGGACCGATACTCTGGATGACGGATGGCCCACCACTGACGGCCTGTCGGTCCCAGTCCACCGACATCCTAATCTGGCCCATTGCTTCACTTTTTTTTTTTTTACATTATTTCAAGTATGATATATTCATATTCTTTAAGTATAAATACATTTCTTCAACACATTTTTTTCACGCATTTCATACAGTGTTTTAGTATGTCATAAATAACAATATTTTATATATTATGTATTTTGATAGTATTATATATTTTATGGTTTAAATAACTTTCATATTTTTGTATTACATCTATTCATATGTTTTACATGTTTATAACAATTGTAAAAAAAAGTTAACATTTATTTTCGCCATTTTTATTTAAAGTCCCATTGCATTCAAAAGGGAGATAGTTATTTTTGGTTTAATTTCAGCTGTTAATTATATTACTTCCAGTCTTACTTTTGTAGCCGTTCAGTCTGTTTTTCAGTGGGTTCCCTGGAAATGAGTTGTGGGAAGGTGCTGCTGCTTGTTTGATAAGGTGAGACATTTTTTTTAAGTTTACTGTAGGGTTTTGAGGGTTGGGGGATATGGGTAGAAAAACTAGTTAATGGTAGTTATGGTCTTGGTTTCAACTTATTGTGTTTTGTATTTGCATTTTGTGTTTGTTTAATAATGTTGTAATACTTTTGGCCTTATTACGACTTTGGCAGTCTTCCAATGGGACTTACACCGTGGTGGTCCCAGGAAGATCGCAAAGGCCATGGTGAGCCCGCCCCCGGCTTATGACTTTAATCCAGGGTGGGCGGGAAAGCAGTGCAGATGTGGTCTCACAGCGTCGGCTGTATTAGGCTCATAGGATAGCCTATACAGAAAAACGTTGCCTTGAGGGTACGAGGGTACAATTCCAGGGGCACACAACATGTGCGCTCCCACCAACACCCCCAGGCCCAGATTTAGCTGGGGGCCCAGTTAGGACCCCCTTACCTGCATTTCCGCCATCCTTTTGGGGCAGTGGAAATGTAAGTCATAATATGCTCAATGGTGCTGGCATCAGCACCACCAGCATATTCAGACCCCTTTCTGCACTGCCACTTCTGTGGGAATCTGGATCACGGTGGGGGTGCCGGTCTTGTTGCGACCCCCCACTACAATCGTAATTCGGAAGGCAGGTCTGCTATAGTGGTGGTGATCAGACGCGATTGTGAAGACAGCTGTCCCAAGATTGCTGTACTTGTAATTAGGCCCTAAATTTTAATTTCAGTTAATGTTATATTTATATTTATATTATGTGTTTTGCATATTTTTTATTTAATGCGTATATTATGTTTGAAGATAGTGTTTTCTGTGGGTAAGTATTGTATGTGTTTTTTTAAGGTTTAGTGCTCCCGAAATTATCATTTGAACATTTGGATTTTGCATTTGTTTTGTAAAGGGAATTATATTGACTTCTAATGAACCTCTCTGTTTAATTTTGATTTCCTTAGGTTTTTCAAGTTTCCTGTAGAGTTTCATTTTTTTGACAGTTGTTTGGGGTTTTATGTTTCTGTATGATGTTGGGTTGTTTAGTTGGATCTACAATGGACCTGTTGTAATTTAGCATTTTTAGGCTTTTTTGGATTTATTTTTCCCATTTTTGGTGAAGTTAAGTTTTACAGCAGGATATGGATGAAGATCTACAGCTACAGAATAGTGAGTTCTTCAGCTACAGAATAGTGAGTTCTTCTTATGTTTTTATTTGTAGATGGGTAATATATTTTCTGAGGTACATGTATTTCATGTAATTGTCAGGTATTATTTTATATTTTATGTGTTGTATTTACTTGGTTACATTTGATTATTTTATTTGTAAATTTGAGCTTTTTAGTTGGTGATTTGGTCATGTTAAAATAATTAATAAACATTTTTTATGTAGCAGTCTTTTTTGCTATTTTATTTGTATGCTGTTTTTACATATACAGGAATAACATGTTTCCGTGCGAGGACAGGGAAGGAGGTACGAGCACGCTGACGCCAGAGCGAGGAGGATACAGCTCTGTTTTTCCTGTTTTTCCCGAGCCTCCAAACTTCTGAGCCTGACGCCGGACGCAGGACGCTGAAGTGGAGTGATAGAGGGTGAGCGAGCCGGTTGGCCTCCAGGCGCCCATAGCGCTCGCAGCCTATAACCTTCGCTGCGTTGCAGCTGCGACTGATGGGCGGGTGCGGGGGGGCAAGCAGGGAAAGAGGTCAGAGGACACAGTGACACAGTGGACAAAATGGGCATAACTGAATAAGTAGGCCCAATAAAGACCCCATTAAGTAATAATTAGAGCAAAGCCGGGAAAAGAAAAGAAAAGAATGGGGGATTGGGAGACTACCAAATGTTTTCCCCTGCTTTGTGTACCGTTTGTGAGAGAGGTGGGGACCAGGTGGGGAGCAGGGGAGAGCGCTCCCACAGGCATTTCTCCTCTCCAATTGGTACAGGAACAGGAGCAGAGAAAAGGACTCTGCACTTCACTTCATTTCATTCAATTTTACACCTCGTGAGAGAGGAGGACTCTTTATTTCGGAAGTGACCCTGCACTTCACTTATTTGATAATTTTATACTTTCTCTTGAGAGGGAGGTGGATACCACGAATGACAGTAGTCTCTTAAGCATTTTCCAAGCATTTCCCTCTCCATCCGGGTGCAAAATAAGAGCAGCGAGGAGGACTTTGCATTTAGCATCACTGCTGAACTCTTCAAAAGCTTCATGCTTAAACCTACCTGTGCTTATTTGTCCCTGTGGAGCCCTCCTGCCTTGGGGTTCGTGACGGGGTGCGAGCACGCGCTGTGCTGCCTTCCCTGGTCTCCCCCACCGCCGCTGCCTAGCACCACCTGTGCGCTGCCGCTGAGGGGGGGACCACATCTCCCAGGGCTCCTTGCTGATGCTGACGCCGCCCACGCACTGATTTCGTGCCAGGTGTCTCTTTGTTAGGTGTTAATTTGTTTATTTAGTCGATGACTTTAGGGTAGATCCGAACCCGGCTAGTGATCATAACCCCCTCACGTTATCAATGAGCATAGTGACACCAAGGACAATGCCCATAGAACAACTAATAACATATAATTACAATCAAGGGGTTAGAATAAAATGGGACAAGATCGATCCTAAGAAAATGGAGGAACGGATCTTTGAGGTTAATTCCTTAGAAATAACGACATGCCTAACTGCCACTTCTGATCCAGAGAAGATAGTTCAAAGTGTTGAGGCCCTCTGTAAGAGTGTGGCCACAAATCTACTTAAACCAGTTAAGAAAGGTGTTATTAACGACAAGAAATGGTTTAATGGGGAGTGTTCTAAAGCCTAATCAATGCTGAGGAAGGCCCTCCATGTGGCACCCCGGGATAAAGAAATAGTCAGAAATGCAAGGCAAATGTACAGAAAGGCAGTTGAGAAGAGAAAAAAGGAACTAAAGGCGAAGGCCTGGGATGACTTGGAAAAAGTCAGTGATCTGCGAGATAGTAGGTTGTTTTGGGAGGTCATAAACCGCCCACTATTTATTAGCGAAGAGAGGTCTATGATATCGCATATAACCGGGGAGGTCTGGGAGACCCACTACTCAAAGATATTTAACCCAAAGGGTATTTTATTAGCAAATGATTGTGAGGACGATGTCCCCTTAAATGCTGAGTCTGCACGGCAGCTCAGCCTTTCACTCTCCCTGGAGGAAGTGGAGGAGGCATTAAGAAAAGGTATTGCCCTGAAGGCCCCAGGGCCTGATGCTGTACCATTGGACTTGTTTAAAAATAATCCACAACGTTGGGCTCCCCTCCTGCTAAATGTTTTTAAAGCAACTATTGTGGGGCGTATCCCATCATCCTGAAAAAATTCGGTAATCGTTCCCATCTTTAAGAAGGGAAAAAAAGATTACCCCTGTTGCTGTAGGTCGATCTCCCTAATAGATGCCTCCTGTAAACTATTGGGGAGAGTAATATTGGCGCGATTGGAAACTTGGGTGGATGTATCTGGTATTATTGTGGATTCCCAATACGGCTTTAGGAGAGGTAGGGGGACCACAGAACAGTGTCTAAATTTAGCAATGATCATGGGTAAGTACATGAAGGCCAGGGGTGTTTCAATCCATCTGGTCTTCATGGACATATCCAGTGCCTTCGATACTGTTTGTAGGGGAAAGCTCTGGTCATTAATGGAGTCTATGGGGTTCGAGGAGCCATTGGTCACCCTGTTACGTAGATTGCATGCTGCAACTTCTGTTGCTGTACGATACGGCCCAGGCGGCGAAAAAACTGGGAAAATTGCCTCATTTGAAGGCGTCCGCCAGGGCTGCATCATGGCACCTTTTCTGTTTTTAATTTACACAAATGGTTTGGAACAGTTTTTGTTGCAAAAATGTTTCGAATTTCCCAAGATAAACAGCAATTATGTACTGCTGTCATATGCGGATGATACTGTTTTTTTTATTCTAACGGCTAACAGCATGCAGAAATGTCTGGATGCCTTTAATGAATTCATGTTGGGCTTAGATCTCAGGGTCAATTTTACTAAATCATACGCTATGGCTTGTGACCCAGGCTGAATTAAGACCTGTAAATATACTTGGACACTATGATCATTGAAAAAGTCACACATTTTAACTACTTAGGAAATCTTTTTAATAGAACACTAAACTGGGATGACTTGATAAATACTCGGATCCAAAAAACATCTAGATCTGTAGAGGCCCTTTTCCGCTTTGCTAGTAAATTGGGGCAAAAACCAATAGGGGACTTTATGACCCTGTATAAATCAAAGTGTGTGTCTGTGGTGACCTACGGAGCAGGGGTATGGGGATATCATAAAAGCGAAAAGATTCAAATTATGGAGAATACATTTCTGAAGCGCTTATTATCAATCCCCAACAGTTCTCCAAATATTTTCTGCCATACAGAGGTGGGATTACAACCTGTGAAAGACAGAATTAATTTGTCCCCTTTACTCCTCTGGGGAAAAATATGAACCTTTGAGGACTTGTCATTCACAAAAGAAATTTTAAAGGATTGCATGAATCTTGATAATTCTATGTCGATACCCTGGTTACGCTATGTAAAGGAAACTTTCCATAAAATAGGGTTAGAAAGTTTTTATGATGACCCGGTCTCTATTAATTCTAACATGAAGAAGGTCATTAAGAATGCTTATTACACTGTTGAAGGATCGCATAGGCAAGAAATATTTACATATAATCAAGCGGTCATACCACAACAACAGTTTTATTTGTCATTTACTACACACACACACAATGGCGCTTTTAGTTGACTAGATTTCGGTTGCAAATATTGCACTTTTTGGCAGCTTTTCCGAAACAAGGGGGCTGGTGTGAGGGACTGCCCCCTTGCCCATGTAATAATGCAGCCCAACAAAGCACAGTGCACTTTGTCCTCTTCTGTTCACTTTATAAAGGTTCGAGAGATCGTTTTATCAAACCCCTTTTGAAGGATATTAGACCTTGTACGTATATGGAAGGTTTTGAGTACCTGAGATTATTGTCATCTGATGTTATATATAGCTCTATGCTTAGTTTTATCAGATCTGCACTTTCTATTAGGAAACACTATGAACTATGAATTTTTATTGATACTATGTCTTTTTAAATATTATATTTTGTATATTGAGAATGCACTGCACTTTAAAAAACTTTTTTAATGATCTTGGGAGGTCAACGTGAAAGATTTTAACCAGTACTATTCAATGATCTACCTCACTATTGTAATGTATAACCCGTCAGTGTTCATTGTTTGTAAATTTTGGTACTTTGAACATGAACTGTGAAATACGATTCTTTTTTTGAATCGAATAAAGTTATTTGAAATGAAATGAAAACATGTTTACTATTTAGTTAAAAGAATTTGTTATGCTGGTGTGCATCTTTGTTGAGGTTTATTGGTTAATGAGTGGATAGTTTTTTTTTATAATATGGATTTTGCTATGGATTCAAAGTAGTGTATTCCTTTGTTATTAATACATAGATTTACTATTGTAGTATGCCATACAGTTTATTGGTTTGTTTGTTATTTTTAGGATTAATTTGGGTTACTGATTGCCCCAGTCTTAGTTGTTAGCAGCAGGGCTTCTATGAGTTTGTATAATGTAGGTTGTGATCTCTCTAGTGTAGGATGAAAGATATTGTGCCATCCTTCTACTGTGCTGTTTGTTTTGGCTTCTTGAGCTGTGGTGCTGTTGTTGACATGGGTTGGTGTCTGTGTCCAGAGTAGTGCAGTCTGCCAACCCAAGTGTTTTCAAAGTAGTCCATTATGGAACTTTGGGCCTGATTACGAGTTTGCCGGTCTTGGCACTTTTCTCGAGACAGCATTGGAATCACCGCCGCACCATTGGCAGTCTGCCCGTCCTATTACAATGCATGCGGTTACATAGACAAAAGACCACTGTGGTCCCAATGTGCCGCCAGGAATTCTTGATTGCAGCGGGATAGGCCAATGCGTCTGTAGGAGGCCAGACCACCTGTGTTACAACTGACCCAAACACAATGTGCCTTCTCGCCGACTTCACTGTGGCGGTCCAACAACAACATCTGAGCAGGCAGAAAGGGAGGGATATAAGGCTGAAAATCACCTATATTCAGCTTCACACGTCCTGTGCAGCCATGAAGCCAATCATACACTTCCTTCCGCTTCTTTTTCTGCTTGATGACATCCAAAACCATCACTGTTGTGGATGCAACTGACCGTAAGCTATACTCATTCCATTTCCATCGACACCTCTCAGGAAAAAGATTCTCCGCCATAGACCTGGCAAGGGGTTGGTGTTCCCTGGGTCAACCATATTTTTATGGCCCCCTGTTCGGAATTATTCTCAATGTAATATCCAATTACAGCTCTGTGATGCCCTTTTTGGCCAGGTCACTGACATTGCTCCGGCACACTCTAGAGAAGCTGACATGTGTTCACATGTAATCATTAGGGATAGTGATGTGTGCATTACATTTTGTCACACAACAGCACCTGCTCATCACTATCACACCTATTGATCTCAATGACACCCTCACATTGCCCACATGCTAGGTCCTGTTGTGATATCAAAGGTATATCTGTATGATGTGTCATGAAACTGAAACAGACCTTCTCTGCTAAATCTCTGTAATGGACTCTCACACATCACCCACATTAAAAGGTAATGTCAGGGAAATGGGATTCCAAATAAACAGTGTGAGAAGCATTCAAAGGTCACAATGTAAGGACTCTGTAAAATAGGTATGCCTCTACCAGAGGGACCCTGAAAGACTGGGGCCCTGGGCGACAGTCCCCTTTGCACATGCCTCAAAACCTCTATGTGCACAGGACCTGTAGAATGAAGTAAATAGCATAACCAAGTACCTTGCATATGTGGGAAATGTGTAAGGGCAAGTCATGAAAGCAAACCCAGTAGTAACAGCATTTGTCACACATTTAGATAAATTAGGTGTAAGGTATACACACGAAAATAAACTCATGTCCATAAAAATGTCTACAAGGTATGACATTTTAACACCCTCCATGTGTGCATAAACAAATATCTAACTTGCACACAAGAAACACATATCCAACCTACATCTTATGGACAAGTGCAAGCTAAATGATGTTGAGATTGACCAAACCAAGCTGAAATGCTTACCATATAAAATACCACTCAATGCAATGTCAGCCCCAATTGGAATACATCCCATATATCCCTTCATTGAACTTTTCCCCTTGTCCTGTGTGACTCCAGCACTGGTTAGAAGGTCAGATCATACTAACCACTTCAAATGGATCATCAATATGGGTGAAACAAACACAATTGTTGTCACACATCCCAAAATATCCAATACCATCAAATAGTTATTGGTAGGACTAATGTGTACTAAAACAAGCAAAGTTTTTTATTTATCCAAAAAGAACACATTGAGTAAAGCAAAGAAAAATGGCCTGTCCATTAACACAATGTATTGTCCAGCACACTGCTGTGCCACTAAACGTGCCTTTCATGACACTACCAGGGGAACTTCCCTAGGAGGGGGGCATCTAGTGGGCAGTCCAGGCACCTCAATGCTGTCACTTGGGATGGGTGGGGCCGGTATTGAGAGGGGTGGGTTTGGTTTTGGGAGGGGTGGTCTTGACTTTGGGTGGGATATCTTTGGTTTTGGGAGGGTTTTTGGTCTTCTATGGGGTACGGCTGGCTTTAGTGGTGTAGGATCAGGTTTTTCAGGGGTTGATTGGAATGTGGAAGAGTTTGGTTGGGGTGGGCTTTGGGAGAGAGGGTTGGTTATGACAGTGGTAAGGGCAAGGGAAGGTAAGAGGAAAATGGGCAGGCTGTTCTGGAGGGAGTAGAGGCTGGGAGGTAGAGGCAGTGGAAGTGTCAGGTGTGGGTGGGTGTGTTGTTGGTGCAGATGTCTGTGTGTCTGATCTATCTTATTTGTGTTTTGTTGGTGTCTGTTGTGTGGGTGAGGGTGGGCATTTGAATTTTTGGGGAGTGGTGGATGGGTCTGGTTGTGCGGGTGTAGTGTCTGGCATAATGCTGGGGTGGTGGATGGGTCTGGTGGTATGGGTGTGGAATCTGTGGAAATGCTGGGGATGGTGGATGGGACTGGTGGTGCGGATGTGGTGTCTGGGTAAATGCTGGGTAGTGGGGATGGGTCTGTGGGTGCGGGTGTGATGTCTGGTAGTATTTTAAGAGGCGGCGGTAAGAGGGTGAGTATCAGATGAGTAGTTGAGTGTTTGTTCTGCCTGTGCTGCCTGGTGCGTGTGCTGCCTGGTGCTGTTGAAGCATGTGCATGCGTATGTGTGAGTGTGCTTCAGACAGGCATGGGAATAAGTAATTTGGATGGGGAAGAGCCAGGCAGTAGGGTTGAAGTTAGGGGTGGGTGGAAGGCTTTCGTGAGGGAGGAGGCAAGAGCCTGAAAAAATCTTTGTAGGCCAGACATAGCACTGTGGATCCTTCCGGGTAGGCTACCATCTGTTGCATTTGTTACATTTGAATGGGGGAAGCTAACACCTTCTCACGCTAAAGAAGCCCGAAGGTGCACAACAAGGTCTCCAGCGAGAAAGCGCTACAAAGCATAGAAGTCGGATGGGACACTCCAAGGGGCTCCCGATTATCAGCGCTCTATACTAGGGGCATAGTGAGACCTGCTTATTCAAAGTATAGGTCAGGCCCGGGCTTGCCTGAAATGGCAACACGATCAAATCTACAACTGTTGCCAGGAGGTTTGAAGGCAAGAACGATGGGTTGTCCTACAATCTGCCGACCTTGGAATCTGTCCCTTCCACCTCTCCTCTCACCACTTTTGCCTTGGGGGTCAACTGGAGAACCTAGCCGACGGCGCTTCTCAGTAACACCAGGACCGGTGCCTGTTGATAGAACTTTGACGATGCCTCCTGGGAGGATACCATAACTTAACTGTTTGTACTTACCTCGGAGCCCGGGCAACCTTGGCCGATGCCCGGTGGAGCTGTCCTATGCAGCTATGGAGGAGTTTTTGGCTCTGGTTCACCCCCTCAGCCGACACCTACCCAGCCGGACATCTGACATTGTTTTCCTTGTCGCCCCTATTGTGTTTCCTTCCCTCCCCCGCATCTCGTGTTTTTATTGTCTCCTATGTCCTTACTTGAAATCTGTAATTGATGTAACTATGTAACCTGGAACGCTCTGATTCTCATGTAAAGCGCTCTGATACCTCCGGGTCTAGCCAGCGCTATATAAAACTTTACAAAGAAATAAATGGCAGACCTTGCACCTGGATGGCATTCAGTAGTGCCGTCTGACCTACAGCGATGTTTCTCAGGAGGTTGATAGCCTTCTCACTCAGGGTAGTGGGGGTAGCAGGCAGTAGCTGAGGTGCCTGGAGCAAAGGTAGTGGCTCCCTCTTTGGGGAGCGGGTCCGGCCAACTGGGTGGAGAGCAACAGGGAGTGTAGAGATGGTAGGGGGGTGGCAGATAAGGATGGTGTGGGTACCGGATCTGTGTATTCCGCCACCGCTAGGGAGTGTCCATTGGAGGCTGACTCTGAAGATGACGAGGTTGTGGGTTCAGGTTCTGTGTGTTCCGCCACCACTAGGGAGTGTCCACTGGAGGTTGAAGATGATGATGTTGAGTCTGTGTCCTCCGTGGCACTCCCATCATCCTCTTTGCCACTAGCTCCATTGGTGTCTGTTGTGTCATGACTCGAGCCACTGTGGTCAGCTGCTCCCCAACGATGTTGGCCCTGTCTCCTCCGCTAGCCTGGGATGATGCTGAAATGACATTTAAAATAGGTTTATTGCATGTGTCACAACACACTTGACCATCAGCTTTGATCACAGAACATTAATAAAGTATACAGAAAACTCCAGCTACGAGGTCCACTGTAGTGGTTTAGACATTAGCATTAGAACAAGCAAGCGTGCTACATGACCTGTAAACAGTTGCTCACAGTGAAGTCATAACCACAGACAGCTCCAATTACATGAGTGAAGGTGTCTGTTCTCTCTCCTTGGGTATCTAGTAGGATACTTGATCACCTTGTATAGTGTGGCTCTTGTAGTACACCTTAGTAACCTGTGGTCAAATAGGATGGCAATGACAAATGAATTCCTACAGATTCCACACAAAGCCCTGAAATGATGGTCAAATAATAAAGCTATGTTGCAGCAATATACACAGTATCAAGAAGAAGGTGACATGGAAATGCTCATTGCACACTCGTGACACTTCCCAATAGAAACTTCCCCATATGTCAACTGTCAGATTAGTCTCATGAAAGCTGTACTGAAGTAGCTTCACTGTGTATCACATGTAGCACTGAAAAGTAGACTGGAGACAACCTGGCCTAAATATCTGGAAGATTTGTCTACAAATATCCACAGCATAATGAATCAGCTAGGCCTAGTGACATCCCCAGTCCAGATTGTTGGTACTAATGAGAACACCAGTCTTACATTGCATGCCTAAAAGCCAACAGACCATTGAAGGTTGTTGAGGCTCAGAGAATCTCCATTACATGAAGAGGTGGTTTAACCTGTCTCCTAATGGGACGGCACATCACAGTACCTTTTTGTCTCTGAGACACATCCAGTGGTGGCTGGTGACATTTGAAAGCGGTGGGCGTAAACGTTCTGGATGACTGCCCTGTGGCAAGCGAGTGTAGCGAGGGTTCTCCCCTCTATAACATTTTGAAAAAAGAGTGGGCAAATGGTGCATTTTCAAGCTAATTTGAGAAAGGTTTAAGTCATTTGGCCAGGGAAATATGGTTTAAAGTCTGTGCATATTTCAGTTCACCATTTACAAATTGTTCCCCTGGACCGTGCTGATGGCATGCAGGACTGAGCCAAGTGATAAACTGCTATGTGGAAGTATCTATTTGCCTCTTGAAATTGGCTGTAGGTGCTTACTGGGTGCTGCAAGGAGTTTTCCTTAACCTCTTGGACTGCTATTCTGGGTTTTTTCCCAGGAGATTTTCGTACACTATTCAAAAGTACCACGTCACAACTGGATCCAGTTAAAACCATTTAGAAGCCATTCTCCATGAATCTAAACTTTGTACATAGATTTATTTAGATTCTGCTGTCATTAGGGCCGGAGATGCTCCATGCAGTTGGTAGGAGAATCGCTTCATGCGTCATCATCATGAACCACAAAAGGCCTCAGTAATATGTTCCCTAAAGCATCACCTGTGCTACGAGTAATGAAAAAGCTCAGCTGTAATGTGAGCTGCCTTAATAGGGGACCTTGTCTCACCATCAACAGGAAGCGGCGTGAGCCAGTGAGGCTAGGGTCTAATGGAGCTGAGCCTGTACAGTGCTGCAATCTCGCCACCGGGATTCATGTGTCAGAGACACCCTCAGGGAGGAAGAGCAACCTCCACACACCGAGGCATTGCCATTTGTGCATAGCAGCGGACCTGCACTAGTGGCACATCCACAGCAATGTGCATTTGAACGAACAAGGCGTCGTTTGCACGCAAGCACGTTTTTATGGCTGCGTAATAATGGCTGCATGTGTACGTGTATATCTGTGTTTAAGATGGCATGTTTGCAGCATATAGACGACACCGCCCGCTTTGGGGTTGTGTTGTGGCAGCTGCTTAATTTACTCTTTTAAATTAAACAATTATTTGAAACTGGGGCAGACTAGAAAATAATAACAAACAGCAGGTTTCTTAGGAGCTGTTTAAAACTGTCTAACAACTGGCTCTGTTGTATATTACTTGCCCATAACAATCAACAATCACAATTATTTACTAAAATGCTTGCCTGTTCGCATTAGAACATACTTGCTTTCACTGTGTGCAACAGGGCTTTCTTCAAGAATGAATCCAGAAACGTTTCTGGGATTCTTTTTTAGAGGATTCTTTAAACTGGTGGCAGGGCTTGTAAAAACTAGGTCAGGGACAATTAATATTTGCCCGGCGGTATCGCCTCTTTAACCCACAAAATATTAATCAATGAAGAGGCAGGCGCTGGAGACTGGAAGGCAGGAAACAAAGTTTATTCTCTCCGGAGGAGAACACATCAGTTCAGACAGCCAGTATCGTCACGAGGTGCTCTAGCCGCATCTCTGAGGCCTGGCCTCTTATACACATTTTCATGATCTTTATTGCAGGTAACACATTCTTGTAATGCCTTGAAGTATGAAAGGACATCCTCTGAATCTCCCCTTCAGGCCCGTTCCCACACACATTTACAGTTGAAGTCCCCACCCTGGTCACAATAGGTGATGATTATCGCGCAGTTGGACATTCTGCCGATTCACGGAATGTGTGGGGTGGATCGGATATCATAGGGTGGAGGCTTTGATCAATTCGAGGGTCCTTTAATTGGGGGGAAGCTTCCTACTGTACGGGGGGCAATAAACAGTATCCGCAGAGCTAGGTGGCAGCCTGGGAACGAGGAAGACAAACGGGCACACAGGAAAGGGGGTTTGTATCAAAGGGCCTGGGACCATGAAAGGAATGAAGGGAGGTGTCGCGCTGGGAACAGGATGGGGTTCTGAGGCAGAGCTGCGCTGAAGAGGGGTTTATGACCCAAGGCATGCGAGAGCGGGGGGGGTTGTCAGCGTGCGGGCTTTGCGAGGGTGAAGGGCTATGCTGGGGGCCAGTGGCGTGCAGAGGGTGGTTCTGATCGAGGCACCTAAAATGGCGGGTGCGCACGACAAAAACTGTGGCATCAGGGAAAAAGGCAAGATGGCGCAGATAATGTTTACCAAACCGTACTAATTTTCCACAGTCCTCCCTTTAACATATCCAAGACATTTTGCTGGCCTATTTCCTATCCATGTCTACTGTGGTGGTCATAAGTAAAGAAGTAGGAACCCAGGTGAAGGAGCTATAAACATTACATTTAAAATCTTTCGTCTTAGGAGGCGGGTCTATCGATAAAACTTGTTTGCAGGAAAGTCATAGAAATGCAATGTCGGACAAAAAACGATTCTGTAGTGAGAGCATTGAGTACATTTCATAGATACTTATAATCATTCGGAATGTGAACTGATAGGTTATTACATATGTAAGTTCTGTTCATATTTGGTTGGAGCATAATCAGTACAACGGTGGCTGGGAAAGAAATGAGACGTAGTAAAAACAATAATCAGGGGTGTCATTGTTCGAAGGGGAGGTCCTATTGTCATGGACCATTATTAGTGAGTTCTCAGCATTCTTTGTCGTCTTCTGTTGGCACGGTGGAGCTATGGGTCCAGCTCTATTCTAGTTCCCGCGTTGCAGGGCATGACCTTTTCCTCGCTTTTCTGGTCAAAAAGGTCCTTTTCGCCCTGTGTCCTTTTGAGTCGATTGTCAAAAAGTACAGGTGGAAGAAGTGTGTGTGTAAGTAGTCCTTAGGGTAGGTCGGAGAAAAAGGGGGGGGGGATGGAGCAGGGCCAGATCGGGAACAGACCAGGGGGACGGAAAATTTTAGGTAGGCGGGCTCATGACCGAGTTCAGAGAGCGGGGACTTGTCGGCACACGTTGAACATCGAGCAGGGGCATCAGGTCAGCCCTTTCCTCTCATTTTGTCGGAAACAGTGCCTCGTCCTGCGACTCCTTACTGTTGCGGTCTCGCCTTGGCCAGTGTCGCAGATGTTCCACGATCTGTAGTCAGGCCGCGTGCTCCCACATCCGGTCTCTCTCTCCTCCGACAGTGGTACCCTTAAATAAGTTTGAAAAGACAGTCTTTAGAGAATTGGCAGAGGAAGGTAATCACATAAGTCTATTTCTCTCCCAGCTCCAAGCAATGAGAGACATCCGTTACATTGGGGTTCACAACCAACATATAAATAATTGATGATGGGCTTGTTGGATTTCCTATAACTTTCCTTCGTAACTATTTCTTTGGTGTTTGTTGGTGTTACATTCATTGTCGTGGTACGAGATCTGGTACCTATTCATTGCATTTTGTGTATTATAGTTACGTCAGTTCTTCTGACAGAGACCCACCTTCCTAGTACGAGCCTTACAAAGC
The DNA here is from genome assembly GCF_964261635.1 of Lissotriton helveticus. Lineage (NCBI taxonomy): Eukaryota > Metazoa > Chordata > Amphibia > Caudata > Salamandridae > Lissotriton > Lissotriton helveticus. The sequence goes on from NC_136057.1 coordinate 435,411,846, forward strand.
TATACCGTTCTCCAGGGCTTTATATTTTTCGAAAAAGTGCAACGTGCTATCACCATGGTCTGATAGGTATCTTTCTGAGGGACGAACATAGGCTAAACAATTTTTTTTTTTCATTCTATCAATGCATCCTACCTTTCAGCTAAACATTTTACTTTCAACAGGGTTCATTGCAACAATTTCTTCATTTCGGTCTAATCTTAACTTTGCAGACATCATTCTAGTTCCTACATAGCCTCTTACAACCTGACTACTTCATTAAAAAACCGGGGTCTTATGGAAAACAACTAGGGACATAGCAAACTGCGGGGAGGGACTATCGTCTTGCTTTGTGTCATAGGGGCGTTATTTAGCAGAAGGCCACAGTTCAGTTGGTAAGCGTTCAGTGACATTTCTCGAATTCTAAACTCCGTTGCTTGCTCATCAACAAATCATTTCTAGGAACAACGGCTGGCCTGTGTTAGTCGTAAGTCGACCCATCTCTTACAACCGGGGGTGAGGGACAGTTTTTAAAAACTCTCGTCCGGGGCAGCTGATACAAAACTGGGGGCGTTCTGGGAAGATGGGGATGTTTCGATCACCTTTACTGTTTGGGTATGGCGACAATTCGGGACGGGGAAGGTCGCGTGATCTGAGGCATTTTTGTTTATCATAGAAGCCGCTGACATGTAGTTCCCTTATTACGGGTCAGATTGGGGAACCTCAGTCGTCTTACCTGTCCTTTCCCTTTTGGCCAATTCTAGGTTTCATCAATTTTTAGCAGAAAGGAGAGGTAGTGACACGGCATCAGGGTGATTTTATTTAAGACAAATTTTGTGCAAATACTTGCGGTATCTGGAGCCAATTGGGTGGTGCACCAGGGGTGGCGGTTTGCCAATTAGGTGCTAATCGTTCGGAAGAGTGAGAGTGTGGAGGGGAGGGAGAGAGAGAGAGAGAGAGAGAGAGAGAGAGAGAGAGAGAGAGATGTGCCACAATAGGCTAAATAGTACACGTGCGACATGGGGTGTGGCCGTGTATTAAGATAGGCTATTCAGCGCTTTACACAACATAAGACATTTCGAGTCTGTGTTAGAATTTCGAAAGCATGCAGTTTGGGACAGCATTAGGCCGGGTACAGGGGACATGCATTGAGTAAAAGACACCATTGTATCGCACTTCTCGCACTCTCAGTCCTTCGACCAGTCAAGTCAGCGCCTCAGTCGTACAAAAACATTTTCTCATAGTTTCAGACATACGTGACACGTGCCCATTCACGCAACACGGATTAGGGGTGACCGTGTTTCATCATATCATACAACTCATTGGCTCTTTCGTTACGAGAGCAGTTTGTGGGTGTGCTTAGGTGCCACCTTGCAGCGTTAGTCCGCTTCATGTATCAGACATAGCGAGGCTTCAGATCTTCACCGTACCTCGGTCGTGATTCAAATGTAACCTGTAGAGGGAGGAAAAGAGGGGAAGGGAGGGGGACAACATTCGAGCATATCAAATGCATGGGCACGAAAGTCCTTTACTTACCTCATACTCGTCTTATCTCCTCAGGGTAGAATCCCTGGGGTCTTGGTTTCTGAAGCCAGGAGGGGCAGTGTGTCCTTATAGGCCGCGTGTAGGGAAACGTTAAAAATCAGAAGCACTTAGTGCGAGGTATCTAGTTGGTAGGTGTATCTAGCTATCGGGGTCCTTAAATCTTTTCCAACGCTGTGATGTTCTAAGGCATATCAGTCCTTCGGCCAACTCTGTTCCCTAGTACCTTTTAGTGCCGTACCTTTATAACATTCTATTATTTACACCGCTTCACTTTACCCGTCCTCAGAAGTCGAGGTCCTTCTCCGTGCGTTAGTTCCTGAGCCAGTCGCATACCTGGAGGCAGAGTATCGTGTTTTAGATTCAATCTTCCATCTGGGGCTGAGCAACCATCTTCTAATAACCTTAAAAAGAGAACAAAACAGGGTGCACAAAAACTCTCCCGCTGATCCCACATTTTAAAAAAGCATGCAATACCTGTTCATAGTTTGGAAAACCTTTATTTGCACAATCGTTCAGCATGTAGATATGAGAGTGTAATCGTATTTGGCCGGACACGGCGACGGCTGAAGTACGTACAGTAAGGGGGGGTATTTTGCAGCATTAAAAACATTAAAAAGGGTTTATTTAGTTATTTGCAGGAGACTAAAAAGGTCTATCAATAGGTGAGGGATCAAGGAGCATTCATTTCATAATTGGAAGCACAGTCAGACTAGTTGCAATCAAATTTCCTAAATGCATACCGTGGGCGTGTGTCACAAGCGAGGTTATGTATCAGTTACAAAAATATAATAATAAATCGTACATTGAAAACAACATTTTTCACGGGGTCCTTTTACATGTTCGTCGAGTGAACCCTCCCTCGTTTTCGTCAAGTGTACAAAGGATTATATATATATATATCTCAGAACATCGAGTCTTTTTAGCTAAAAACACCACGAGGTGTTCGTAAGTTCTCATTGATACCGGCGCCATTTTGGGCGGGGCCGGGTTAGTCCGGAAGTAGCATCAGGAAAAAATGTTTCCTACAACCGGCGGTTGGACCAGAGTCCTTTTCGGCAGTTCAAAAATTCATGCTAACAGAAGGGGTGGCTACGTCGTGGTTATTTCGTTAGCGACCAAGGCAGTTGTTCCTCACCGGAAGCCTGCAGGGGCCGAGGGCTCCGGGGACTTTTGTAGAATCTTCAAGGCTGTGGAGATGCTGTCGGAGGTGGGGGCTCGTGCCCCGGTGGGCAAGCGTCCGGGTTACACTGCTGGTCAGAGTTACTTTAGTGGCCTAGACCCGCCTTCCATGGGGCCCAGACGCCATTTTGAGGCCCTGCAGCAGCCGCCCTTCATCGAGTCTGCAAGAGTGGAAGAGGCCCTTTGGAGTGAAAGAAATGGAACACCGTGCCGTAGGAGCAGGACCTTCGGCTAGGGTGCAGCTGTGGTGCCCCCACCTGGGGGGGCGAGGGAGACTCGTTCGCGCCGTCTCCCTCTCCCAGTGCACCCCACGCCGCCCCTTCTCACGGGCATACATGATGGCCACTCCACATCCCGTGCTCCACAAGTACTCTTGAGGGCCATCGTATGTCTTGTGCTGCGCAAGTATGGCCGCCGTTGCATGTCCGGTGCTGCGCAAGTATGGGCACCGTTGCATGTTCGGTGCTGCGCAAGTATGGGCACCGTTGCATGTTCGGTGCTGCGCAAGTATGGGCACCGTTGCTGGAGGATTTCGGCGCCGGGCCGGGGGCTGGGAAACCTCCTATCCAGGGAGGTGGGAGAGGCCCGTCCGCGTCGCCTCTCCCTCCCAGCCCAACCTGGACCAATTTCAGCGGAGGTATTTGTGATGGCCGGACTGGGGCTGGGAAACCTCCTATCCGAGGAGGTGGGAGAGGCCCGTCCGCGTCGCCTCTCCCTCCCAGCCCAACCTCACGAAGAAGAGGATGGGACAGCCATTTCATGCCGGGCCCGTGGTGCCTCCTGGACATCCCACTGGTGATTCGATCGATGGCTGTCAGCAGGCCCCGCCCCACACGTGCTGTGTGGTTCACCTTCCGGATGGGCGTGACCGGTGACCTGCGGCATTTCGGGAACTTCCGGAGTGGGGGTAGGTATTTTGTTTGGACAGGCATGTCTGGGTAATGGGGGGTTGTCTATGCAGGCCTGTAATTGCTCCTTTCTTTTCACAGAGTGGGGGGGGGCAGCAGAGAGTAATCAGTCCCATTGCACTCGAAGTCTGAGTTCATTAATGGAATGTATACTAATCTGTCCGAGACTACTCTGTGTATTGTTTCTGTAGGTTATCCGAAAAGGGTGGCTTTTCTTGTGTTAGGGAACAGTAGCGGTAGTACGGGGTTCGTCACCGGGTAACTTAGAGCTAGACTGGGTTTCTTGTCTTAGCGTTGTTCGATCTATGAGGACTCGAACATGTCGCTGAAATCGGTCTGGCGAAATCTGTGCCATCGGGCATAATCAAACGTGGTGGTTCTATCTGGCCTGTCCATGTCAGTCTGATTCATCTTTGTCTCGCGCCTTTTCCCTTTCTGCCGGCCTGTTATTCCTGTCGGCCCTCTGCTCCTACCCTTGTTCAGTAGAGTCGGGCATTGGGCTTTCCAGTGCCCGGAACATTTACAAAAAGCACATTGGTTTTGCCCTAAGTCTGGTCGTCCTGTGCGTAGTGTCGGGGGATTACTTTCGGGTCGTTGTGTCCTGGTGTTGTCCTGTCGATATATTCCTTTACCTACTCTGTCCTCGTCTCTTTTCTTTAGTTGCATTGCTTCTTTGCGCCACATACCGAGACTGTCGAGCATAATAGGCGTTGTCTTATTACTACAAAGGGCTATTTCTTTCGTTTCTATTTTATCAAGATCGAAGGATCCTATTAGTGGCCACTGTTTCTCTTGATTTTCTTTGGTATACCTGTGCCACAGCTTACTATAGGCTATGGTAACTAATCCATAGTTTGTGAACATGTCTTTATTAGGGGTGCCTTCCAGCGGAGCTAGATGGTCCACCTCTAATAAACGGTCCGGGCTGAACCAACTACCAATCAGTGGGGAGAAGACAGACATGACGGCTCACAACGAGGACAAAAAGTCAGCACTGCCTATCTTATCACTGCGTGCAAAGACTAGACAGAATATTTCTATTCTACGTTGTTTGCAGGCAGTGAATACCTCTAGAACCAATATCAAATAATCAATAAACAACCAGTGGGGAGAATAAGTAGGCCCGCAAAAGGTCTGCGTCCTCTACCCTTTCACTATCTGCAAAGAGGAACCTGTTCTTTCCTCTTTGTAGACAGAGAATCTCCAGAAAACAATCCGCGAACAGTAGTTCGGGGTCAAAAAAACAGTTAATCAGTGTGGGAGAGGGAATCTCCCGAAAACAATCCGTGAACAAATAATCAATCAGTGGGGGAGAAAGATAGGCACGCTGGCTGCGTTACCTATCCTTCACTGTTTGCAAAGAGAAAGAGCCTGTTGTTTCTCCGTGTGCAGACAGTGAATCTCCAAATAAGTCAACAAAGAGTAATACTAGTATTTTCCGAACCATTAAACAATCATTTCGCAATTCGTCGTGTTTACACGACCTTACCCGGACCGTATGGACAGTTTCTTGTCTTCCGAATCCAGCGCCCGATCGTCCTCTTTTCCTCGTATTCCTCGCGGCACTCCTGATGGTTCCCAGTCAGGACCGTAGATCACTCGAGAGAGGTCTGTTCGGAACCAGTGAAGTTCGGATGATCGGCTGCCAGACGAGGGTCTATTGGGCAAGAGCTCTCCCGATCGTTGCAGTCGTTCACTCTGTCGTCAGGACCTCTCCCACTGGATCCACGTGTCGCTGATGGGCCCCACGCTTGGGACGCCAATTGTAAAAACTAGGTCAGGGACAATTAATATTTGCCCGGCGGTATCGCCTCTTTAACCCACAAAATATTAATCAATGAAGAGGCAGGCGCTGGAGACTGGAAGGCAGGAAACAAAGTTTATTCTCTCCGGAGGAGAACACATCAGTTCAGACAGCCAGTATCGTCACGAGGTGCTCTAGCCGCATCTCTGAGGCCTGGCCTCTTATACACATTTTCATGATCTTTATTGCAGGTAACACATTCTTGTAATGCCTTGAAGTATGAAAGGACATCCTCTGAATCTCCCCTTCAGGCCCGTTCCCACACACATTTACAGTTGAAGTCCCCACCCTGGTCACAATAGGTGATGATTATCGCACAGTTGGACATTCCGCCGATTCACGGAATGTGTGGGGTGGATCGGATATCATAGGGTGGAGGCTTTGATCAATTCGAGGGTCCTTTAATTGGGGGGAAGCTTCCTACTGTACGGGGGACAATTAACAGTATCCGCAGAGCTAGGTGGCGGCCTGGGAACGAGGAAGACAAACGGGCACACAGGAAAGGGGGTTTGTATCAAAGGGCCTGGGACCATGAAAGGAATGAAGGGAGGTGTCGCGCTGGGAACAGGATGGGGTTCTGAGGCAGAGCTGCGCTGAAGAGGGGTTTATGACCCAAGGCATGCGAGAGCGGGGGGGTTGTCAGCGTGCGGGCTTTGCGAGGGCGAAGGGCTATGCTGGGGGCCAGTGGCGTGCAGAGGGTGGTTCTGATCGAGGCACCTAAAATGGCGGGTGCGCACGACAAAAAGTGTGGCATCAGGGAAAAAGGCAAGATGGCGCAGATAATGTTTACCAAACCGTACTAATTTTCCACAGGCTCTTTTGGACAAGTAAAATATCGATTGCCTGGAGTCATGACGAAGCCGGCCCCTACTTCGTTATAGTGTGTATAACATGCCTGTATCCCCACAACAGTTAAATGTTACGAGTGTATACTAGAACCCATGCTGCGACCCCAAGTCTGTCTGCACTCTGCGCTCTCCACCAAACCCCGGATGTGGAGAATTGCTGGGTCCTGCCGGGATTACGGTTTTGGTTCACGAGTAACTGCCATTGCGGGACGAAGCTGGACCCCACTCTGTTCCAGCCTTGCTTACAGCCGCCCATGTCCAAAGAGGTGCTCGCGACCTGGCAGTGAGCAATGGCAGACCTTTTTACACGGAGCACTAGCAGACATTAAAAGAGAAATGACAACCAAGACAATAAAATATATATATCACAGTCGCCGGGGACAGTAAAATAAAAAACTTACCTTCCTCGATCCCTGGATCAGCAGCGCCGCTGCCTCAGCTCCTGCCTGCCGCTGCTCCTGGCAGCGTTTTGCCTCGGCAGCCTCCCTCCCCTCCTGTAAGCCAATCACAATGCTGCAATGGCAGCGTTGTGATTGGTAAGGCGCAGCAGCCTACATAGAGATAAAGAGGGAGTGAGCATGACTGCTTTGTTCGGCCCTGGGGCCGACCAAACAGTCAGTACCCAAACAGTGGGTAAGCCACTACCCCCTTGCCCTCGAGCAGGACAGCCCACCCGCCCGCCTCCAACCAGGCACTCCAGGCACTTCTGCTTTCTCGCAGTGCAAGAAGCAGAAACATAAAATGGTAGTTTCACCATTTTATGTTCCTGCCTTCTCGCACTGCGAGAAGGCAGAAGGGCAACTCCCACACGACCTGATGGAGGAGCCGCCACTGCTCACAACCCTACATTTCCGCATGTCACTCCCTGATGCATGTCACCAGTCAGTGAATGAACCTTGCCAAATCAACATGTGCAATTCACATAAATAAATACTCCCACATCAATGGCATGGAAATTCACATTATGAGGAATGACTGTACGTCTACCTGTCACATCCTTCATTGCTTCATCAATCGGAGTAATGGCTTAGGTTATGTGTGACCCACCCACCAATGTTTACACACGCCTGTCTGTGGTAACAAATTAACTGTGTGCCCATCACAAATACCAAATACATTTTCATATAGATTGGACTACACACATTTGTGATGGAATCAGACAACAGCCTATGAAGACACATAGATCATGTATGAAACAGGAGTGCAGATGATACTACAACAGGCAAAGGTACACATGCTAACATGTAGGTACTAATACTGATGGCACCAGTGATGTTTTTTTTTTAAGGGGAACTTGTAAAGCGCGCTGACACCGTGGGTTTCCTGGCGCTGGCAGAATACTGAGGGACTAGAAAGGTTTAGCCGGATTGAGGGAAGAGCCAAGTTTTTAGGGGTTTACGGAAAAGGATAAGGGAGTTAGAGGTTTTGAGAGAAAGGGGGAGGGAGTTCCAAAGTTTGGGGGCCAGAAATGCGAATCTCCGGCCTCCGGATCTGCAGAGTTTGACAGGGGGAATGAGTAAAAGGTGAAGATGAGAGGATCTCAGGTTCCGTGAGGGACTGTAGGTCCTAATGAGGGATTTCAGAAAGACGGGACAGAAACCAGATAAAGATTTAAAGGTGAGGCAGCCGATCTTAAAGGCTGCCCTCGAGATGACAGGGAGCCAGTGCAGTTTTAAAAGAAGGGGTTTGGCGGATTGCCATTTCGGAATCCCAAAGGCCAATCTCGCCGCTTGATTTTGGACAGATTGTAGTCTGGAAAGAGATGTTTTGGGCAGACCGTGATAGGTAGCATTCGAAAAATCTAAGCGGGAGAGGACAAGGGCCATGATTACTTGCAGGAGAGCTTCAGGAGTGAGGAGATAGGCCACCTTCCTGATCCTGCGCAGCTGGAACATGCAGGAGGAGACAACTGTCCCCACCTGGGGCCCGAGGGAGAGACCAGAGTCAATAGTGACCCCTAGGCTTTTTACCGAGGCCGCAGGGGTGGGGCCAAGTTCTACCGGCCAAAAATGCGGGCCCCAGTAGGTAGAGCTCTTACCAGGGAGAAGAAGCTCCGTCTTTCCGGGATTCAGTTTGAGCTGGTTTTGGCACATCCACAATAGGATGTGGGACATAACTGCCTGAAAGTTGGGAATAGCAGAGGGGGAGTCAAGAGGAAAGATGAGTTGCAGGTCGTCCGCGTAATTGAAGACGGTGACGTCCCACTGCCTCAAGGAAAAAAGAAGGGGTCGAAGATAAAGATTGAAGAGAAGGGGGGATAGGGAGGAGCCCTGAGGGACCCCACAGGGCAAGTGCTCCCTAGGAGCTCTAAAAGTGCCCAGGCTGATGGTCTGAGACCTCCCGGTCAGGAAGGATTTGACCCATGCCAGCGCCAGGCCCTGGATGCCAGCTTGCTCGACACGGTGGAGGAGGATGTTGTGGTCCACCGTGTCGAAAGCAGCCGACAGATCTAATAGAAACCAAGGCCTGGGGGGTACCCTTGTCAGCACCGTCTCTCAGGGCATCCAACACAGCCAAGATGACAGTCTCCGTGGAGTGGCCGGGTCTGAAGCCGGCCTGATTGGCCTCAAGAAAGTTGGAGCTCTCGATGAACTGTGAGAGACAGGTGGTGACATGGGCTTCCAAGATTTTAGAGAAGAAAGGCAAGAGAGAGATGGGACGATAATTCGCCGGAACGGCGGGATAAGCCCCAGGCTTCTTCAATAGAGGCACCAGCACGGCCTCCTTGAAGGAGCGGGGTATCGTGCCGGACGAAAGAGAAGAATTCAGCAGGGGAAGGATACTGTCAGGTAAAGAGTGACAAATGTTTCGTAGTATGATGGGGGGGACAACAGTCGTCTCGGGATCCAGATTTAACACGGGTGGCCAGTGTGGCCAAGGCGGTCGGGACTAAAGGGGGGAACAGCGTAAGAGAAAGAGCATTGTGGGGGGGAGAGACGGAGCCAACGCCAGGGAGGGTAGTCGGGATGGTATCTTTGATCAAAGCAATTTTTTGAACAAAGAAAGTCCTCAGCGCGTTACAAGATTCCTGTGTAGGGGCCTGAGTCGGAAGTGTCCTGGGGTCGGAAGTGAATTCGTTGAGAACTTTAAAAATCTCCTTGGACTTGCAGGGGAGATTTTATCTGAGGCATAAGTTTTTTTGGCAGCGGAAATGGCTGTTTTATACTTATTCCGCACGGCCACATATGCACTTCTGCTAGATAAGCAGTAGTCTCTCCTCCACCTGCGCTCAAATCGGCGGAGTTCTAACTGCAGGGTCTTAAGGTGAGGGGTAAACCATTTGTGGGAGTGACAGTGTCGGGATCGGGGAAACTTAGTTAAAGGGGCAAAAATATCGCTGGCTGTAGTGAGCCAATCAGAGACATGTCCCTGAAGCTCGTCGGTGCTTGAGTCGATGGGGAACAGGGGACGGGTGAGAGAAAGATGGGATAGAAGTTTAGAGGAGTCGGCGGCTCTCCATTTGCGTGCGGTGCCACCCTCCTGTAGTGGGGTCCTGATCTGGCCAACGGCCGAGAAAGTGGTGTCAATTAGGAAATGATCGGACCACACACATGGTGTTATAAGTGGGCAGGAGGACTTGACCCCGTGGACCCAGATGTGGTCGAGGATGTGGCCACCGCTATGAGTGGCAGACCTAACTAGTTGCATAAAGTTCAGGCTCGAGAGGGCCTCGAACAGTTCGGTGGCATGGGGGCCGGCATCCTCGTTCTGGAACCAGTAATTAAAGTCCCCAACAATGATAGTATGGGGGGAGGAGGTAGCAAGGTTAGTTAACTGTTCAGTGAAGGAGGAGGGGAAGGAAGGCATGGGGTAGGGGGGGCGGTAAAGTACCATAAGGGTAACTGCACCTACCTCGGTCCCAAGACGGAGGGACCAGGTTATCCACATCGGGGAGGGTCATATTGGCAGAAGCGATAATCTTAAGATTCTTACGTATTACCGCTGCCACCCCTCCACCGGAGCGGCCTCCAGGACGGTTGGTGTTCAACAAAAAGTAGTCTGGGGGTAGTGCAGCGAGGATGTCGGGGAGGGAGTCGTCAGTGAGCCAGGTCTCAGATAGTAAGAGGACGTCTGGCCTCTCCGTCATGAGAAGATGGAAAATGTCGGCTTGATGCCTGACCATAGAGCGAGTGTTAAGGTATAATACCCGGAGCTGCGACTCGGCAGGAGCAGGAACAATGGAAGGTGACGCCAGCCCCAGATGAGGGGGAGAGTAACCTGGAATCCCCAATGAGGAGATCCTGGTCCAGGTCTCAAGGGATAGAGGGCAGGCAGAGGTTTGTAGGCTCATTAGGGTAGAGCGGGAATAAGAGATGGCAGTGGCAGCGTCCCTGGCCCCTGGGCCCGTCCGGCCGCGGACGGACGCAGACGGGCTTAACTCTGGCGCAACTCCGGCGCGTCTACGGCGCGCCCGCTGCGCTGACGCATGGAGGACGTTTAAATAGGCTAGTGACGAGGGAGGTGGGAGGAGTCAGCAGGGCGGGATAGGAGGGGTTTTTTAAAATAGGTAACGTCCGCCGCTCGTAGTCAGCGGGGCGAGGAAGCTGTGAAGCTGCTATTAATCAGCCGAAAAGCGAAGAGGTATTTAAAAAAGTGATTTCAGCGCCCAGCGCGCGCGAGCCCTCTGCCACAGGGCTGCTCGTCTGCACTGAAGGAGAAGTAGGCGGAGCCTAAATAGGCTAGTGACGAGGGAGGTGGGAGGAGTCAGTAGGGCGGGATAGGAGGGGTTTTGCTATCTCATGTACATTCCCCACTTACCAAAGGGAAGTATTGCTCAGTGACTGCATCCAAAGTGCACTGTATGCTGTGTCACATGTAAGAAGGCCACCATCACCATCACATTTGACACAGTAGTGAGGAAGCATCACTCCTGACACACTGAAGACAAGTGGCCTGTTTGGTACAATTGTCACCCACAATATCAAACAACATGAGCTGATTAATCACCTTTCTCAGCTATGTGTCTGCTCAAGAAAGTACATTGGTCATGGACAGGCATCTGCTGTGTTACTGGTCAGAAAGACAATAAGCAGAGCACACCAGCATGCCCCTACTACCAGACCTACACAACCAATACCTCTTCTTGTGCGTCACACATGGGCCACCCCCAGTTTTGCTGGGGAAATGCCTGCCTGTAACACACAAAGTTAGCAATATAACATGTATGAATCAGGCCAGGACTCACCCCCCTGTAGCTGCTGTTGGGCCCTCAAGCCCCAGGTAGGCCACCACCAGTATTCAGGTCATTGGGGGGGCGGGGATCAGGGTCCGGCAAACCCCACATCCACATTGGGAGGAAATCCCCAGCTACACCTCCGTGATCTTCCAGATCCAGCTTCTCAGGACTTACCAACTTTTCCTGCAATAGGCACTCCGCCGGTGGTAGACCTCCAGGGTCCGCACCTTCTGGGCGATGGATTTCCAAATAGCTTGTCTCTGATGGGTGTTGACCCGTGACCTACCCTGACTAAGCCAGCTCACTAACATCATGTAGCCCAGGACCATCCTACATGTACTGTGATGTGGGCTACTATGAAACACAACACACCATTGTGACCTTCTGAAGGGTAAACTACTTGTGCATGACTGTACAGATACCTTTATAGCCAAGCCCATCGACTTGATGCATACGGTCCATACAGGCTGGCACCATAGTATAGACTACATCCTAAGACTTAGGTCACAATGAAAGGGTTTGCATGTGTGTCACTTAGAGCTTCCTCTCTGGGAATGTGTGGACTTGTCAACTACTTAATAGGATATCATACTACGTTTGCTCGAGTTTGTGTGGTATATACTGCCATCACAGGATACACCTTTTGCTATTACATTGTATGTCTTGTTTGATTGGTTGAATGTAACAAAGCTGGTGATTCGCACATAAAAATCTCTACAGAAGTAACCAACTGTCTGCACTGTTAATGTGTCACATGTGCAATAGGCCTGTACAGCGCAAGCATGACTTATGGAAAAGTGACAACAAACTTGTAGGAGTAAAGGGCCTGTTATAAGTAAATGTCACTCATTGACAATGTGGATCAATGGAAAGAATAAACATGTCCGCAGGTTTTTTAAGTCACCATTCCAAATGTAGTACATGTAAAAGCAATCAGGGCTACTATTGGTTCACAAAACTCATTTTGGGAACGTCCGAGGATCTGCATGTCTACAGTGAGATTATTCGGAACATCAGTTTCATTGCCACAGTAACTCTGTCCAGCCTGGGCCATGGCCCAGACTGGGCGCAACTCATCGTTCTCTTGTTCTTTGCAGGCTGAGCATACTCATCCTACATGAACATAACATTTCTACCAATTCAATACATAAAAATACATCTTGTGGCCATCCAATATGTGACCTCAAGGTTGTGTGGCACACTGAAGGGGTCTGTGAGGTGTAGCTACCTCCCAAACAACAATTTAGTGAAGCCTGAAATGGACTGAATGATATGTGGGACTGTACACATAGCTAACATCATCCTCAATTGCTTCTTACAGTATAGATACGCAGCTCATGCTGTAAAGCCTATACATTTCTTTGCACATTTACAATGACCTGATCAGCAAATATATTTTATGTATCATGAAATGTATACATGCATAGACATGTGCATGCAACCCAAGTAGGATAAAGGGCTTATCACACATCACACTGATGATGTTAAGTACACAACGTACAGTGCTTCACAATCCATTACATGAATTTGATTTTCATGTGCAGGGACCTCAAAATGTTACAACAGTAATCTGAATTCACTCTGGGACTCAGAGGCACATTGTAGCTTGTAAGAATGGAAAGGTTGGAGTTGACCAGAGTAACATATATATATGAGCTAGTTACCTGTTCCTCTGGTGCGCCACTGAGCTAGCCATTAAGGGGAAGGACCTCTTCAATCAGTTTCTTCAGCTCCTCTGGAGTGAAGGTACAGGCGCTCTCACCTGCATGGCCTGGCATGATTGCTGCCAAAGGTGGCAAGCAGAAGCTAAAGTGGAGGCGGTGTTGATAGCAGCAGTGTCAGGACTATGGCATACACGGTCATCAGCTTAGAGGGACACATCCATTGGGCCTCTACCATCACAATCACCAACGTTAGCCTATGGCTGTGACTGCGGTGGAGAAAGTGCCCACTGCATGGTACTGGTGACTGTTGTGTGCATCACCACCACTAATAATGAGTTGTAACATGTTTACACAGCCGGACTTTTGCCTTGCTGCTGGGGCCTGCTGGAGGGGGACTCCCTGTCCCAGTGTGCACTGCCCAGAAGGAGGGGCAAAGGACAGCACTCTAGAGCTTTTAAACACATCTCCACTCCCATGATGTGGCACGCTGCAGGACTCTTGCCTTCCACTACCTGGCTGCCAGGGCCTGCCCGAGGGGGACTCCTTGACCCAGTGTGCACTGCCCCAGAAGGAGGGGCCAAGGACAGCACTTTAGCGCTTTTAAGCGCGTCTTCACACCTGTGACACAGGACACCGCGGGACTCTTGCCTTCCACTGCCTAGCTGCCGGGGCCTGCCAGAGGGGGACTCCCTGTCCCAGTGTGCACTGCCCCAGAAGTAGGGGCCAAGGACAGCAATCTAGCACTTTTAAGCGCATTTTCACTCCGGCGATGCAGGACGCGCGCAGGGCATGCCCGGGCATATCCCGGGCCAAAGGCAGGCCCTTCCTTGCCCATCATTGCCAGGAAGAGGCAGGGCAGGGCCACCCCCTTGCGTTCAGTTTAGGACAGCAGCATGAGGAATCACTTCCTATTTTGCAAGGTACTGTAACTCTCCCGTTTGTTTCCCTGCTGGTCCATGGCTAGCTTTTATAGCCCCTCAAGCTGTGATTTGATACAGATTTTTTTGGGTTGGACATTGAATTCGACTTTTGCCCCTCCCTGGACAATTGATTTACTGAATTGAACTAATTACAAGCTGTGCCCATTTTGATTGTTAATCCTCCTCTCTCCCTATGGTGTGTATTCTGAAGGGCTCCTTATTTTGCATTTGTTATGTTTGGCGGGCCTCAGCTTCTTGGTGACACCTAAACTCCTGTTGCCTAAGCACTCTCAATTATTCCCTCATGATATTTATCCAGTAAAATAGCGATCAGATTTGCAGTAGAGATTATTACTGGCCTGTGTCAGTGAGGGATAGGAAAAAGGAAAACTTCTGAGGGCACGAGAGGCAGCCGGAAATGGCAAGAAAGCAAAAAAGTCCACCAAACCGCTGACAGGCAACAATTGCGTCAAGTATCGCATTGATTGTCTTATAAGTGAATGCGAAGGTGCCTTAGTTGCCTCACCAGGCCCCAATCCCTGTCCTGCCGTTAGGCAACCATCCACCAGTTTCACCAGCCCCAGTGGTCCACCTTCTATCCGGATATGTTCAGAAGATTAGCACCCAAGGGGGCTTTGTTGAGCAAACAGGGGGAACTGTCTCATACAGTGAGCGTCTACTCGCCACCCTTAAATTCTATTACACATCATACAAGCCAGCCTGAGCCCGCACCTGCGTGCACCAATAAGTTCGCCCCCCTTTCTGACCTGAATAATAACTCGCTGGACCATTAGTCCCCAGATAGGCTAGGTGAACCAGTATCTGCACCTGTCTCTCACCATGGGTGTAAGAACCAGTGGTCTTATCAGCTTATCAACGACTTTAGAACCAAGGTAGGGACCTTAAGATCTATGATTGATGGGCCTACTACTTTGGTCAAACAACTGCTACAGAATGACACGCAATCTCAACTGCCCATTAAGCCAAACCAGTGAACAGCCAACCATCCGACTAGTACAGAACCCGCTTCACTTTTGACTGGCACATTGGAAGGGGCTTGCCTTCCCCACAGGCATCCCAGTCCACCCTGTGCTGTTTTTTCTCGTACCTAAGGACCAGCATACCAAAATGCCACTCCAGCTAACCATTTCCCCACTGTAATGTCCAGAAACAGCCCTTCCAAACACGTAGGGGTAAGAAGTACAATCTCGCACCAAGACTCAGTACATTGAAACCGCTACTGGCCAAAGCCGAACTTACGACCCCCTATTAACTCAGCATTTGCTCAGTAAATTTATATGGTCAATGTCCCCAAACGTCATGGGAGAGTGGGGTATGAGGGAGAAGATGCACTAACCAACAAAGCGATTAATTGGATTCATCACGTCAGGGGTTGTCGTTCTGTGATCCGTGGTGATGTTATTAGGGCAAGATCTCCTGATCAACCCTATGATTGTATTGAACTAATTCTTAAAGGCGCTGATCTGGCTGAGGGTCTTCTTGCTTTGGAATATCGCTCTTGGTCTTCTGATGATTCTTGAATCCAATTTAAGCTCATAGCACACAAATGCAAAGAGCTGCTAGCTCCTTTGCTGCCCATGTTGTGGCTATCTGGGGTTCTCATCTAAATATGAACGATTGACTCCAGGAGAGGAGTGTTTTAATGTTGTGCCTTTTTCCACACACAAAACGAACATGATCATGAGGGCTAGTCCACCGACCATTCAAAGAAGGCCTTTAGGGTGGGGGGAAGAAACTGGACAGGAGGCCGGATGGAAGGATCCTGTTTTACTTCCAGAGAGCCCAACCTTGGCAGAAATATTGACCGCCATGTAATCATGCAGTCCCCCACCAGCACCTGTCCTGCTAGCCCAGGACCTGATCCGCTTTCCAGACCAGAACCTGACCAGCAGCTTAGAATAGTCTCCTGGAATGTGGCAATGTGTTGAGGGATTTGGGTTGAGGGATTTGACATTTCTATTTTCCAGGAGACCTGGAGCCTGGTCCCCTTGTTCAAATCTGGGTATGCATGCCATTGCTCGCCAGCTACCACTAGAGGAAGAGGGAGCCTAGCTGGGGGGGTTGATAATGATGGTGGGGATCTCACTGGGATTTCAGATCACCCTCATTCCAAGCCCCAGTCCTGCTATCCTGGGGGTCCGCATTAAAGGTCCTAAGAGGGGCATTTCTATTGACCTATTTAACATCTATGTGAGGGGTACCAAAGGGGGAGACCCTCGCCCAAGCTCATACTTCTGGAAAAAGAGTTACACAGGTGCATGTCCTATTCAAGACTATTATTAGGAGGCGATTTCAACACCTCCTTTGAGCCCCTAGACATAGAGGACTTAATGTGGTCAAATGAAGATGACCCTAGATGGGCTGTCCCCCAATTAGACCTCCCTCCAGTTAGAAAATGGACAAAGCCTGTACTCCAAGTGAATGCCCTAAGCAAGGAATTTCGGCTAAGGGCAGTGAATGGAAGCCCTTTCAGATAGGTTTGGCTCAACATGTTCAACAGGCCTAGTGGTCCACCCCGCATTGACTACATCCTCCTCGACGTGGGGCTTTGGAGGAATGAGATCGATATGGACGTGGGTGTTACAGCAGACAGTGATCACAATCCCCTCTGTCTCATGATGAAGCCCCTGTGGGACAATCTCCTTACCTCTAAGAGGGGCACCCAATTGAGTAACACCAAGGAGGTTCACCAATCCAATGACAGGCATACACTAAGATGGCGGAAGATAGTCTTACAGGAAGAAACGATCAGGAACATGCATAACGACTTGGAAGCGGGCACTATCGAGCTTCAGTCTCTGGCCACTTGTCCAGGTAGCGAGGATGAGATAGTTACCACCCATACACGAATCTTTGCGCACCTCGGCTCCCACTTCATTGATTCAAGAACAGACCGAAGGCCATGAACTTCAAAAGGGGGTACAGTCCTGTGGTACAAAAAGGATTGTAAAAATGCACGCTCAACTCTAGCTTTAGCCATCAAAGTAAAAGATGGTGACTTTATTAAAGCCTCTAGGAAGAGCTATATGTCAACCTTGCATCAGGTGAAACAGGCCTGGGATGAAACCCGGTGGCAGCAATTAAAGGACGCGTGCGCAGATAAAGATTCCAAATATCACTGGTCCCTAGTTGCCTGGGGTAACCAAGGAGGGGCCCAATCACTACCCACTTAAATTACTAGCCAAGCCTTGTTTGATCATTTCTTTAAGCTTTATTCGGCCTCTGAGGAGACATCCGCTATGGAGGAAGCTGGGCCCCTTATCCAGCGCTCGACAAACGAGTTCTTCACCCTGAACGAGATCGAGTCCTCTCTAAAGAGAATAATACGGTCTAAAGCGTCAGGGCCTAATGGCATACCGGGGGACTTATTCTTATCTGATATTCCAAGCGGTGCTATTTACATCTTACTGCTACGAAAAGAGGTTCTAAAGCAATTCTACTGGAAATGGGCAGAGCAACGTGAGCTTACCAAGCCTACTCTGGGGAAACTTACCAAAGAAGTTTTGCTCCATAAACATGGTAGATCATTGGAACCCTATCTAGACATAATCCAGGTCCCCTAGGAGAGAACGTTATACATTCAATTCATGTTTGGTACCCTTCCTGTGGGCGAGGTTACAGCTAAGTGTCACCCTAACTCTTCAAGTTTAAGCAATTGCCCTGGCTGCACAGCCCAGTGGAGTCCATACCCCACGTGCTGTTTGCATGTCCTGCTTATACGCAGCCCAGGGAGAAGTGGCTCAAACCGGTCGGTTGTCAACTGGGCACACAGAACCACTGGGATGCACTTCGCATACTAAAGTCGGATGCCAGGCCCCTTTTTGCCTGTGCTATGGCTAAGTTCCTAAGCCACATGTGGGGCATTAGAAGGAAGGCACTTATGAGATCATCTTAGAAATGGCTAGGTTGACCCCTAGTATGAGTTGCCTTTTGGGTCCCAGTGACTAAACTTGGGTTACCCCTACTTGTTTTAGATGTTGCACAATCACTTTATTGTAGATTGATTGCATAACCTGATTGCTAGGGGTGGACCTTAAGGTCAACCCTGTGATATCTTCTGCTAGATGCTTTTACCATCTTTCACTAGTTTTATATTTCACACTCGTTTTTAATTATTGAATCTTATTTTTAAATGTACGAAAGATTTTATGATGCACAACTCTCAACTGGCTGATGTCAGTGTGCTTTCTATTCTAGCTGTTGAGTAGTTGAACTGAGCACCCTATGCAATTTTGATCACATTGGTCTAACATATTTTAGCCATGCAGGTAATTTGCCGTCAAATTACAATTTTGAGATATGCGTTTTTGCATGTCTATTGTGGGTTACTTTGTTTGAATTTTTCTTCTTTTATATTTTTAACTGTGTTTTGCTATGTTTAACTATGTATGTTTTACTATGTAAGTTTTGTGTAGCTCTTATGACAGTCGAAATAAAGCTTAATGACTGACTGACATATGTATTACTCCATTGCTCTGTAATTTCCTTTACACAAACATGAATGCATAAATGCTGCATTACTACAGGATACTGTACACCACTGGTGACAGTATTTTGTCAGAACAATCCAAACTTTACATTATTAAGGTGCTCATGATACATTTTTGAATGTATAATGTGCACTTTTTTGTTACAGACATATGTGAAGACCACAACGGGGATTATATGTGGATGCTGGACAGTAAATAATTATCATCTGACTTATGTGGAATGCTTTCTGAAGCAGTTATGTTTTGTCACATTACTTTTGGCTTACTCTTCATATATTTTACTCTGGACACTGTGACAACTGGTCAAAATTGTCTTCACTCAGGCATAGGTACCCTGGGAGAGGGAGGAGATGACAGCCTCCAGTGTACCGCCCATTTCCAGACCTTCGGACCATGATAGAAAGGGATGTAATCAAGAAGGTTCTTTGAATAGACAAACAATACAGGATTTATTTAATCAGTTGGAGCCTGATCTCCTTTCTCAAAACACTAATCCCACAAGTATTCTACCTATTGTGAGACGTATAGCAGTATTGCATTTTCTGGCCACAGGTTCTTTTCAATACACTGTGGCTATATCTGGTGGTAGGTCACAACCAATGTTATTTATTTATTTAAGAGTTTTATATAGCCCTAGCCAGACCTGGAGGTATCAGAGCGCTTTACAACATATATTGTGAGGCAATTAGTTATACAGTATTACAATAAACAGCATTGTCTTGTGTGGAATCTTGTTCCGGCGGACTTGGGAACAAGTCAACAAAAAGGAACAGGCAATGGAAAGTCTTCTTTTTGAGGTGTCTAGGTTCTGCGCTTGGCAGGATTCCTTTGGTGAAAGGGCTCTGTCACATTATGAGGCATCTATCCCTTCGGGCGAGATCGGTTGAGGAAGAGGTCCTTGAGCTGGCTTTTGAAGTTTACAAAGGAGGGGTTGGTCCTGATGTGAACTGGTATGGAGTTCCAGATTTTGGGAGCATTTCCAGAGAAGGAGCAAGACAGGATTTTTTGTTTGCGTGCTTGCGGCAGAATGAGAAGAAGGGTATTGGTGCTTCTGAGGTTCCTCGTTTGGCCTGCCTTTTTGAGTTTGGAAGCCAGGTAGGCCGGTTTTCCATTGTGAAGAGCTTTATGTGTGAAACAGGCAGTTCTGAAGTTTGCATGCATTTCAATTGGGAGCCATTTTAGTTCTCTTAGAGAGGGAGAACCCCCAAAGTGGTCGTATTTCTTTGCTCCTGTGATCATCCTGGCAGATGTATTTAAAGGGGAGCTAAGTTAGATTTTGCCGAGCCCGTGAGAGTTGCGTTCCCGTAGTCCAATCTGGACAGCACCAAGGATTGTGTGGCCAGTTTAAGGTCGTTGGTGGGGATGAAGGGTTTTATTTTGTTGAGAAATTTTAGGTTGAAGAAAGCGCTCTTTGCTGAGTTCTTGATATGTTTGTCCATGTTTAGGCTTGGGTCCAGGGTGATACCCAGGGATTTTACAGGGTCTGCCAGGGTAAGCTTGCAACTAAGAGTGTCAATGGATTTTAGCCATTCTGTGACAAGGGGGTCTGCTCCTTAATGGATATGAAAAGGATTTCCGTTTTGTCTTGTTTGAGCTTAAGATGGTTCAGTGGTGTACTACAAGACATGCTTTCAGCAATGGTGACACACATTGACAGCTACATCCAGTTCCCCAGATGTGAGGATTTAGCCAAATGTGAAGGTTGAATTCTATGGATTTGGTTGCATCCCACATGTAGTTGGAGCCATTGATGGTACCCACATTGCCTTTGTACTATTGCAAGCCAGGGAACAAGTTTACCGTAGCAGAAAGCACTTCCATTCTATCAACATGAAAGTTGTCTGCTTACTGGATTTGTACAATTCAAATGTCTGTGCCCGGATCCCAGGATCAGCCCATGATTCCCTCATACTGTGGAACAACATCATACCCCAGCTGATGTCACAACTAATACCGGACAGGACCTTGCTTGTTGGTAAGTTTGATCTGTCCCAACTTTGTGTTGGTGATGTCAGATGGTATTATCAGAAAGTGTACAACTTATTGTTGCACTTATGTCTGTCTTCCATTTAGGAGACTCAGCTTATCCCAACTATCCATGGTTGTTGGCACTTCTAAGGAATCCAACTATGCCAGTGGAAGTCCACTTCAATGAGGCCCATCAAATAGTCTGGATTTGTAGAGCGTGGTTATTTCAACCGTGAGGTTCTAGAGGCACAGTTGGATAGTGCTGCCTGTTCTATTGGTTGAACATCCATGTCATGTTAGGAGCAATGGTGAGGCTCTGAGGTGCAGGGGAAGATTGTTCCAGGTCTGGGCCTCCAGATGAGAGATGGAGCAGCCTCCGCTATTTGTCTGGCAGATGCGATGAGTGGCAGCTAGGGTGAGGGATCCAGATTTCAGATTCCTGGTAGGCTGGTGAAAAGTCACACCTTGATTGAGGTACAACGGGGCCTTCATTGTGTGGCACCTTGACCAGACCAATGGAAGAACACAGCAGCCAGTGTAGTGGACTTTTTAGTCTCCTGAATGCCAGATTCAGATGTCTGGACAAGACTGTGGGATCCCTCCCCCCCTCACCTCGGAAGGTGTGTCAAATCACTGTGGCCTGATACATGCTCCACAACATCGCCCTGCTTCGGAACATGCCTTATATCTCAGAGGATGGAGACCATGAAGTGCCATGGGTGAGGATTCAGAAATGCCAAATGATGAGAGTGGTGAAGAGGATCAGAGCTGACTTGTGTCAAGATCTCATCAACAACTTCTTCTCATGAGTGTAAGTATGTTGTGAGATATCATGACTTTAACTATTAAGCAACTCTTTTTGTGCTGATGTGAGAAGTATGTTTAGGGAAAATATTAGGAAGCTAACACTCTGGCAAATTCTGGTGAAAGATGTTTATGGAAGAAGGTTTCGACACATGCTCTGTTTGTTATTGTTGCTTTGTTTAGCTTAGTTTTTGCCAAGAACTGTGTTCTCCTGAAGTTTACCATGTGAATTGTGTCTTATGTATGGTTTCATGTCTAATCTGTTTGTTAAGCTCTGTCTGTTTTAGGTCTCTTCATCATGGCATCTTCATTTGGACATTTCATAGTTGTGACATTAGCAGGTACATGATGCTCTTTGGACGTACAAAGTGGGCATGGATTGTTCCTGGAAATGTCTGTCAAAGACTTTGAGAGTACGAAACCTGTACCAAGACAGCTTGCACAGCGATAGGATGGACGTTCAGAGCAGGTAATTGGATTATTCCTTGTCATGTGGTTGTCCTAATGCAATACTGTGTCATCATGTGCTCCAACAAAATGTTGTGGGCCCAAATCATGCTAGTCACCCTTCACATTGGCAAAATTGTCATTGTGTATAAACTGTATTTAGCTGTTGATGTGTTTCATCGTTGTAGGCCAACGTGCTTGTGGCACATCACTGACATTTGTTTGTGACATTCATTCAGATTCAGAACCACTGGATTTCAATGACCCTGTGACCAGAACTGGTTGTACTGCCATGTGCTGTTTATTGGTTTAAATAATGTGGGATTCCTTTTGTGAAGTAGGCAATGTGGCTCCAGCTGATGACATAGAGCAATTGTATTTAGCCTATTCTATAGGACATTGTCTGCTGTATACCCTGCCTTCCATGTTGTTAAGGTCTGCACCTAAAAATGTGATCACTGACACAGAATATTTGAGTCATGTATGATTTGCTATGTTTCTGATATGCCAGCCTATGATTGCAGCAATGGAATAAAGATGTTATAAGACAAGAGACGTATGTATGTGTTGGTTTGACATGGTTGTGATCATGAGCAAAACATTGAGTACATGCAACATATCCATCTGTAGACAAGTAACTTGTTTTGGCATTGCTAAGTTCACATGTAAGCACATATACACATTGCTAGATGTGAGATTTACTGCAGCAGAAAATGAGTGTGTGACTTGTGTATTTAATAAAGTGGTAAAGGTAAGGAGATACATTGTGCAAAACAAACATATCAAAAATGTGAAGTAGTCATCACTATGAATAAAAACATAACTGCAGATGCCAAAGTGTCTGAAATCCAAAGTCCAAAATACTACTCCCATCAGAAAGGGAAAAGCTTCCAGAAATAGTCCAGAGAGTGAATGTGTTACACACTCTGGAGGAAATTAAGGTCAAGGTTTCTTAGTGGTGGTGGTGGGTGTCTTGCCATCTGCACCTCCTGGATTTTTGCATGGATGTCCCCCTTACGAACATGGGGGATCCACTGCTGCAGGGACAGGGGTGTCTACAGGTGTGTCTTATTCTGGCAGGGCATCCCTTCCTGTGGCTGCTGCAGATGTAGATGACTCGGATGTAGTTGGACCACAGGAAGAGGTAGATGATTGTGGAAAAGCCCTATACTGGGTTGTGTTGATGTCCTGCAACACCCCAATTATGAAGCCGCCCATGTTGATATTGTGTGTGGCCAGCTCCTAGTATGTCCCTCTGCATCTGCTTCATCTCCAGGATTTCTGTCAATAGCTACCCATCACATCTGGGGACTCATGACAGACTCCCAAGACTTGGTAGTGTGGGTGTGAGTGGCCTCAGTGGCTTTGCTCAGCGGGCCCACTGTACCCCTCCCATAACCCCTATCCCCACAAGCCTGATCCTTGGCCCAGGCTGCCCTCTCTCACTGGGTACTGGTTCCTCTGTGACCGGGCTGGTGATTCTCACCTGAGAATCAAGGACTGTTAGGCACTAGATGGTAGTAAATGTGCTAGGTACACAGGTTGGGTAGACTGGGGTTAGCAGAGGTGTTGCAGCTGGGGTGGGAGGTATTGGTGCGGGCACAGTGCGACTCGCTGTTGCCGTCTAGACCAGATGGACTAGGAACATCATCCATGTCCACATCTCCAGGAGTGTTGTCATCACTGAGGGCTTCATATAGAGGTGGAGTGGAAGTCTGTTGACCAATCTCTGCCCAGGTGCTGTGCCAGATCGACCTGTTGTGAATTAGAACATTGTTATTGGTGGAGGTGTGCTATCTACATCCAAATCTTTTGTGTCACAGTAAGTAGAGACCTAGGGAAAACAAAATAGATACTGAATACTATTATGATATATTTCCGTGGTATTGAATTTGTTAACAAGACATTTGGTGACATTCAATACATGCACTAGAATTGAGCAGCTCGTTAGATGTGCTGACATGTTGCTTTTTGGATTAAGGAATGAACATGACATCTCACAAACATTTAAGCCAACATAGTGGGGACGTAACATGTGTATTTGATCATACAAAAGCCTAGTTGCATGCAATACAGGCGAACATGCAACTTGGCGGTAGTCATCATGTGAGCAGTGCAGAGTCAATGGGTCACCTACCACAGCTAATAAGCTGAGTAGCTTAATATCTTACAAATATTTGAGCTACACACCATGGGTGGGCGGTGTTCAAGGAGTGGCACTATGCGGAATTCTGCGGAGTTGCATAAAAAACGCTGTTGAATTCCGCAGAGTTTGGCTCTACCTTACATTAAACATGTTGTGTGTGGATGCCTCCATTCATTGTGCCCAGGGAGGTACATCTGTGTGACCTCTGGTGGGAGCCGAGGCTGCGGCTCTAATGTGCATCACTTTAGGGCCTGTGCCCAGGAACGATACCAAACAAAATGCCCTGGTCGTGCTGCCATCCGTGGTGCTGTCGTGTTCACCTGAAAAGGGTGCAGTTAGCTGGCACTCGCAGATTATATTAACCCCTATAGCACCCTCCCACCTCCACAATTCACTGATCCGAAAAAGACCACACTCGTCATCACAGAGACAAAAAAATACCCCCAAGTTCAAGGATAACTTAAAAGACTGGAATTCACCATAGTTTCTGTCAGGCATCCTCCTGGATCCAGGCCCCTCCACTTGTTGCCCAGGTTCCAGCCATGACTCTGCAGCTTCTTCCTACAGTTTCAACTACTGTGACATCAGTACTGGGCTGGCCTCTGTGTCTCGGAGTTCACCTGAATAGTACCACGACTGCTGCACGTCCATACTGCAGCTTGTACCAAAGGTTTCATTTTTCCCACTAGCTGACCAGCACTGCTGACAGGGACTTGAGAGTCAATAACAAGTCAAATGAGCCCTGCCTGTCAAAACAGAAAACAGACCACAAAACCATATGCCCTTGGATGAAGAGGAGTGTTGGTCTGCAGGAGTGAATAGGCTGCGTGAGCACCGGTAAAGAGTGAGTGAGTGCCGGTAAACTCCGCTAAACTGTGTAGACAGAGTTTTTGCTAAACTTCGCTCTCCAAGCAGAGCGTGGAGTAGCACAAATTCCGTAAACTCCGCCCACGGAGCGGAGTTTACCACCCAGGGTTAGTACACACTTGGTATGGTGTCATTCATGCCATCGATAGTTTCAGTTGTGGAGACCAGGACAACATCAAGCTAAGTAGGCAGGCATGTCTCTGAGTAGAGCATTGTAAATGTAAATGTGTGTATACTTGTAAAGCGCACTATCACCTGAAAGGTATCTTGGCGCTGTATACCGCTGTGGAACCCTTCCTGGCTTTCCCTGTGAGATGCCCCCTAACTGGGCACCTCCAAGGTGAGGCCAGGCATCCTAGCGCTTTCGGGGCCGTTGTGGAGATTAAGCAAGCTATTGCCCAGAGTTGCAGAGTGGGACCCATGGTTGTCTGTGGACATTGAGCCCAAGACCCTGCCGCGTCGGGAATTGAACCCTGGTCCCGGGCCAGACCTCTGCCTCAGGGTCTGCCTCTCTAATCGGTGAGCCACATTTCTCCAGCATTGCATGTAGATTGCTCAGTCCATGAGAAATTAACAGCAGTTGTAACATGGCAGACAAGTGAGTATGGACAAAATCACTATTCATCTTGTTTCCCATTACTAAAACAGGGCCTCATAGTAGTTGTAGTCATTTCAATCTCTACTTCCAAACACATGACAAATGTGAGACGTGAACATCGGTTGTAACATGGCAGACAAGTGACAATGGGCAAAATCACTATTGAATCCTGTTCTCTGTTACAGAAACAGGGCTTATAGTTCTTGTAGTAATTTCAATCTCTACTTCCGAACACTTGACAAATGTTAGTCTTATGTATCAGTTGCCAAAATGCCGCTGGGCTGGAACATACATTTACATATTGACACATCTCATGGGTCCTGGGATGATAATTTAATAGTAATACACTTACAGACACCATTCCAACATGTGGCATTTAATGGAGATTGATACAGGTGACTTCAAATGCAACAATAAACATTGACACTTACACTCAAACATCTCTGATTCTTTGAGTATTGTATGTTATGAAAGTAGATAGACAAAACAATAGCAAAAGATGACATGAGAGCATACAGCGCAATGAAGTATTGTGACAGTTAGTCAGTTGTAACTGACCAAACTCCACTCCTCCAGCTATTCCTGTCAAACCCTCAGAATGCAGGATGGCCAAGAACTTCTCTTGAAGATTTTCCAGGCCCACGATACTGACATTCAAATTTGTTGGCACCACATCGGGTGTCCTGGCCACACTGTCCTTGACCCATACTGCACAGGCTCAGGCTGCTCGCGCACTTCTTGAGTTCAGTCACGCATGCGTACATCATCGCAAACTCGAAGTCGCAGACAGCTTCCATTTTAATGTAGGCCGCATAGGCCACAATGGGAACTATTATAGAAACAAACACAATTAAACATTAATTTTCGAAATATAGCCCTTCTGTTTACCTCCCCCCATTCTAAGGTAACCCAATTAGTTATTACCTAGCAAATTCAGCAACACATAAGCATGGTTTACTCACCATTCTCCATCATTTATGCCACAATTAGACAGACAAAAAGCATATTCATGCAAATTTTGGTTAGATTATGACAAATGAGCACAAAATAAACGTGACAACTTCACTTAATTAGTAGATTATGGTTTGCAACATAAGCAAATTAGTATCCCACGTGTGTTTGTGTGTGTGCATTCTATTCTATGTTGGTTAATTTCAAAACCTCACGATTCATTTATGTTACTGTTATGAGGAAGTAACTTCACGAGTGGACAGACCCCAGATTGGGGGTAAATAAAATCATAAACAAGTGGAAAGTCTTGATCACTCAAATAGTCAATCAACAAATTTCTGAAGTCTTAAAGATTCAAATATTATTTTATTCCATCTCCATCTTGTGCTTTCTGCTACATCGGTACACGACCAGCCAGCCGTGTAGCATTAAACATTGGTACAAAAACCAGAAAATGTTGGTACAAAAACAAGCAGCCAACACATGTTTCAACATGTGGCGAGTATGCTCTCGACTTCCTCAAGGCTGCAATGTAAAAATTTAAATTGCCCATATTGGAACGTTTTGTTAGAATATATTACGGGCACACCATCACCCACCAAAAATGTGTTGGTGAATGCAGAAAGGGTGAGAAAGTCAACCAAGGTTTAGGGTGTCCACCTAAAAGAGCCAACACTCTTGTGTTCATAATTATCTCATGACACATTATTACAGCATAACGTGTAATTGGAGAAACTCAGAAGAGATGTAAGAGATGTAAGCAACGGTCCCTTGCAGTGATAAGCAGAAAACGTAAGAAGACTAACTTAGCATGCATATTATCACCAGTGCACATTGAGGTTCACGGAAACACGTAAAAGAAAGTAGTTATATATAAAAAAAGTAGCCTGCAAAGCCGTACTGCGTTGAGTCGATTCAAGTAGAGTTGTAATCATAATTTCCAATCATCAATAAATTCCCGTTCCAGAGACATATAATCCATAATTAGACATCACATTACACCGTCCACTCTGGTAAAAGTCACACACATTTTCACACCTCTATAGTGGTAGTGCCCTATGCACCGATTAGTAAAACACTCCTAAGCGGTTAGCCTAGACATGTACTCCACTAGATCACGCTTAAAAAATAGTAAAAACCATCTGGAGGTCCCATTATCCTAGAATCAACAGCTTTTTGGTGGGTGATGGTGTGTCTGTAATATATTATTACAAGACGTTCTTATATGGGCAATTTTTATTTTTACTTTGCAGCCCTGAGGAAGTCAAGGGGATACGCGCTGCATGAAAAAACGTCTGTTTGCTGCTTGTATAGAATTTGGCTAAGATTTAGATATGGATTTGTATGGGTTGCTCAGTTCTTCAAAATGAGTGGATTCAGAATACACTCTGCAGGATATAATGTGGTGGTATGAGTAATTGTTGTACTTTAGATATAATATCACTTAGTCACTTTATCACTGGTATGCACTTTAGTACTGTGGGCACTTTAGGTTTATTATGCACATTAGAATGATAAAGGTTGTTTAGATCTTAACTTGCCTCCCCATTTTAGTCTCTTGGTTATTGCACTGATTGTGCCTCTAACCTCATTTTTGAATGCTGTAACAGACCTTGCAGGATAGAAACCAATAGATTAAAAATTATATTGCTCAATGTTAATGGCAAGGCCAAAGTTATTGAAGAATGGATAAAGGGTAATTCACCAGATATAGTTCTAGTACATGGGACCCATATCAAGTGAGATAATAGGCTCAATTGTGCAATGTTTAAGAATTGGGCAGGCTTTGACTGTGTTTCCTGCTCCACTGCGGTCATAGGGGTGTGGCACTATATAGTAATAAACAGTGCTTAATTTGAGCCAGTGGTTTCCGGTGCTCAGCACCGGCACTTAATTGTCAACACCAGTGCTTGTGACAGTCTGCCACAAGGGGGCGCTGTTTAGAGATGACCACAATAAACAGTTAATTATCAATTCAGTATGCATACAAATTACCATTACCTGACGCCCAAGCCATTCTTATAGCTTTGGGAGCCTGAAATAGTCTGAATTGTCACACTTGTAGGAGTGTGATGGTTAATAGTAGTGCTGTTACTATCATGGCAGCAATATTAGGAGCAATGGGTGGTGCAAGCTGCAGCAGCTTCCTGACGAGAGCCCGAGCACTTAATATTTTACAAATGAAGCACTGGTAACAAACATTTGCAGTGTGATATTGGCACTATTCAAATGGAAACACGGGAGAGATGGGCATGGGTCAATGGAAAAACAGAGGAAAGAGTTACTGTTGCTATGATATATGCCTCTATTGAAGATAATCCAACTGCATTAAGAGAGCTATTAGAGTCAGCTATTTTGATTCTTGGTAGTTTGATTATTGGGGGGAATTTGATTTTCTGCAAAGCCCTTGGTTAGATTCTTCTACAAAAAAAGTCAACTTGTGACTATTCTATCGATGGGATAGTAAGTTCTATCAGAGAAAATGATTTGTTTTCTTAAAATAACCCTCACCCACAAAAATGTTCCATGGTGGCATGCTTCGTCATTGGGTTCTTCCCGTCCTGCTGCGGGAAGGGGAGTGCTACGACCGACGCAGACATGTATAAACCGCTCCCACATCTCCGTTGGTCGTAGCACGCACCATGTATTGTCGATTGTTGGGACATATCATTGCATTGGTAGTTAATCAATGATTTAGACCAATCATTTGTAGAAGGAAAGCGTATTAATCAATGGAAAATCCCAAGTCTAAAACGGGTCAGTGCAAATCGTTTTCTCTGATAGAACTCACTATCCCATCGATAGGAAAGTCACAAGTAGACTTTTTTTGTTTATGTACGTATGACAGGAAGCTGAGTACACCATGTACCTTACCTCCCCCTCTCTACTTTTTGGTTTACTTTTTAGATTCTTCTACAGTAAAGCGTAGGCAAAACAAACCCAGAATGGCTAAGATTTTAGAGGAATACAAGAAAAGCTCAAATTTAATTGACCTATTGGGGAATAAATCTCCAACCCGGCGAGAATATATATGCATATCGGATAGATTTAAGTCTAATACCAGGCTGGACTATTTTTTAACATCTTCATAGTATAGCCTTTATAAATAAAATGAATATCGCCATTTAGAAAATGATTTTTCAGACCATTCATTGCTCTAGATTTATATTTCTGGCAATAGGAACAGCCAGTCAAAATGTACATGGTCTTTCAATAAGTTAAAGCTAGAAGATGAATCATGCATATTGAACATGCAATATGAAATATATCGATATTTTTGACTTAACACAAAGCTAGAGATACACAGCACAGACTCCACCAACAAGGGTGACAATTTAAAGACTACTTCAAAAGTAAGTGTTATCATGCACTGCATTAACCATGATGCATAGGGGCAAATTGAGTGCTGGGATGTGAGGCAGTGTGCTTTCACCCTCCTTCTGTTTGAAACGGCTCCCATGAGATACTGAGCTGATGAGCCTGTGTTGATGGACCTGTGCCCAGTGAGTGGTAAAGAGACCAGGAAAGACTTTGGACAGCTTTTCCAGCACCCCCAAAACGACCTGTTCCTTTTTACTGTAGAATGAATTAATCCAGAAAGGCATTTCTAGAGTTACACAGCATAGGCTGCACCAACAAGGGGGGAAAACTAAAGACTACTACCGAAGTAAGTGTTATTATGCACTGCATTTGCCATCATGAATTGGGGCAAATTGAGTGCTAGGATGTGAGGCAGTGTGCTCCTACCCTCCGTTTGTTTGAAAAGGCTCTGTTGAGCTATTGAGCTATTGAGCTTCTGTTGATGCATCTGCGCCTAGTGAGTGGTACAGAGGGTTCATTGTCAAAATATCGTCATACCAAAATATCGCCAAATAAATATTGTTGTCAATCAATCAATCAGTAAAAGCTTTATTCGATTTTTCAATAAAATCATAAAAGCACACACAATAATTCATATATTGATTTCATAATCAAAGACTAAATAGGATAACATTGCTAAAATATAATTGATTGCTAAAATATAATTAATGGTGCAATTGACAATTTCATTCAAACAAATCAAGCAGGTTCTACAATTTCATAATAAAATTGTTTTTCTGCATTTAATTAAGTTTTTTTTAAAAAGATACTTACGACCCCTTAAAATGTTAATTATTTAGAAATTGCAGTCATAGAAATGCAGGACGACATTGTCTCAAACCTAATGACCTTAAAATGAGTAAAACCCATCTCTTTCTTTGTATTTTATAAAATTTACAGAATAAAAAAATACATGTATTGTTGATTGTTGGGACATCTCATCGCATCAGCAGTTAATCAATGATTTAGACGAGACATTTGAGGTAGGAAAATGTATTAATCGATGGAAAATCCCAAGTCTAAAACAGGTCAGTACAAATCTATCCTGTCCACCTAGAGTGATTTTTGGTATGGCTGTATACCGTAAGTGGTCAGTATCATTTGGTTAGACTGTACTGATGGTCTTAATATTTCTACAGAAAATCTAATCATCTCCAGATGCATCATACAGTGTCTTTTAAAATCCCTTCTGGTAACAGAAATTATGGAACCCGGATCTTCATAATATTCCGGGTGTCCAAGATCCTTCATAAAATCTTTTTTGTATTTTAGCAATAGGATATTAAGTGCCTGCTGTAGCTTAAGGCTATCTTTTATGTTCTCACAATTAAAAGTAGATTAAGTAGAAGTTCAAATCCTGTATCCCAGGAGGGGAGGTTGGATTTTTATTAGGTCTGTGATGTATGGTATTTCCAATTTCATATATATAGGTGAATGTGCTGCCTGCAACTGCCAGAAGTAATATTAACAATGTGTTCTCAACCAGCTGTATGGTGTTAAGATTGCAATAGCCCGACACATCTGCACCATAAGTGGCAGTGGTACCACATTTTGCCTGATATATATGCAACACCTCAACATGGGGCCTTCTGTCCAATTTCCTTGCAACATTACCTAGGGCGGCCATGGCTTTCATGAATAGTAGCTTCCTAACTTTAACTGCCTGGGACCATGTTCCCTTTTGGTCAAATAAGATACCTAAATAGGGGAATGTCTTGGTGAATTCCATCTTTTTATTATCAATGTATATGCCCCTGTATTTGCGCTGCCTCTCCCGCACATCATAATAAAGTTTTTTGAGTATTAACTCTAAGACCCAGATGATTCATGTACATGGTATAATTTGTCGGCACTCTTTGGAACCCTAATTGCGTTCGGGCCATCAGCATTGCGTTGTTTGCACACATGAGGGCAGGTATGGGGTGGTTATTTATTTGTGGCAAGTCCTGACACTGACCCACCAAGGCTTGACCCAAACCATTGGTGTAAAGTGTGAATAAAAACAGTGCCAAGACGCAGCCCTGTCTTACCTCCCTCTCTAAATTAAACAGTGCAGTGCATTGTCCCCTAGCCACGTAACAGAGCCTTGCTTTTGCGTCACTGTAAAGTTGTCTCCGGAAATGTATGAGTGGAGCTTCTACCCCTATGTTGACTATATTCTTCCATAGTTTGTCATGTACTACGCTGTCCAAGGCTGCCATTAGATCTACGAAAGCCAAATACAATTTGCCCTGCTTGGCCTGTGTACACCAACCCAGTAAGAAGTTTGTTAAGTCCTTGTTGCACTGTGCCTGGGCCCTGTCAAAAGCCAAATTGCAACACAGATAAAATGTTATTATCTTTGGCCCAATCCTGGAGCCCATTAAGTACTATGCACCCCACCACCTTAACCAAAGAATCTAGCAGCAAAATGGGCCGGTAGGCAGGCAGGGTTCTGGCTGTCACCTTACTTGAATATTGGCACCAGTATTGATTCTGACCATGTCTCTATAAAACCGGAGTTACCTGAGTTAAAAGGGGCCCCCATAGAGATGGATTTAATTTAAAAAGGTATACGGGGACACCGTCAGGGCCGGGTGCCTTCCCTCCCTTGCTAGCCTTGATTGCACTGTTGACCTTTTCTAAAGTAAAACATAGGTCGATAGGGTAGTTCTTTGGGTGAGGGATATTCCCTACAACAGGTGCAAGATGTTCGAGGCTTTCTCATTCGGTATATGTATGTACATATTTGAATAGTGTCCCACCCATTGGGCCTCATTTATAGCACTCTCTATGGTACATGTATCTTGGGCTGTAAGGAATGGGGCATTTACAGCTCGCCAGAAGGCTGTGTTATCTATTGTCAGTGTGGCTTCATATAGAGCTCCCCATGCTTTTTCTCTCAGTTCGCCTTTACAAGCTTTCAGGGCCTGTTTATATTCCACCCTACTGGCTTTTATTTCTTGGCTATTTCTTGATGGTTTGTGTATAACGTGTTTCAATTTTGTGCAGGCTTTTGTGCTTCTAGAGTCAAACCACCCTTGACTTTTCATATATACTTTTCTGTTCTCCATCGTTAAAGTATTTTTTATTTCTCAGGTAATCTGTGCATAAGATTCTAAAATATCAGCATGGGGAGTTGTCTCCTCACGACAAGTTAGGAATAATGTTTGGCAGTTGATCAGGATTTTCTTTGTAAATTCAGCCGGTTCCACCTTGGACCAAAGTAGGGAACAACCATTGATTTTATTCAGGGCTATGTCCTGTACCTGGATGTTTAATTTGTTACTCAGGAGAAGAAAAGTTACATTCAAAGAAAAGTGATCACTTAAGACATTCTTATGTGTTTTAAAGCCTTTGAGTCTTGTTGAGTGTCTATTAGGTATGATTATATAATCAATAGTCAAATTCATGCCTCTCCCATTAAACGTCTGGCTAAACGGTACTGATGGAATACATAGGACGTTAGCAAATGCTAGATCAAACGAAAACAAAATATCATTTAGATGATCCCGTAGGTTGAGTGAGGAAAATGTGGGTAGGAATTGTCATCACCAGTTAATAATCCACAAATTTCTGAGTGCAGTGTTAAAATCCCCTCCCCAAACTACGAACACATCCTTAGCAGTATCATTATGTAGCTTGTTGAGGTCATTGCTTAGTTTTATCAAAACCCCCGCAATTTGATCAGGCACATTGTTGTAAAAATGTATCAACGTAATAGACTGATATTTATCAATGTGAATAGTGACAAATTTATAATATATTTCGGATCTCATCATAGTTCTCTTGGTAGCGTTCACATGGCTTGATACATATGTGTCTTGCCCCCCCTTAGATCTCCCATTTGCAGACGGCACCGCAGCAGTATGGAAAGGTCTTATAACCATTGATGTGGACAGTATCCACCACTCAAGTTTCTTGAAAGCAGAGAATATTAAATGTACCTACAAACTTTTGCCATAGGGGATTTATGAGCTTAGTCTGTATACCAGCGACATTCCAGAATAGTGTGCAGCAACTATTAACCATGTGTACATGTAAAGATGAATGTATACTGTCTATCATTTGAGATGTGCCATTTATAGCTAGCGTGTTTAGTCAGTCTACCTCGTCTAGTGTTGGTAGGCAATCAAACTGTATTTTCATATATGTCTCTCCTATTAATTCTTGTACTTGAATTAAATGGTGGCTGGTAAAAATAGCCCAGCAGCACTAAATTAGTACTGTGCGTCGTTATTGTGTAATTACCCACTCTCCTAAAAATGCTTTCTACTAAGGGGTCGATTCCGATCCGGTAAAAAGCGCTCTGAATCGTCGTACGGAGCGTTTTTTTCCCCGTACGAATTGTACCTGTAAACGTCCCGTACGTACGACGAAGTACGATTTGTACCAGGAGCCGTACTCCGTACGAGTCGTACAAGACACCGTACGACTCTAATCTCCGTACGATTCTCCCTCGGAACCCGCTGTACACGACATCTGTACGGTTCGCGGCTGGTTGTTACGACCCAGCAAGTACGATACGTGTCGGGTACGCACCGTACGACCCTTTTTCTACGGGAGCTGAAAACAGCCGTAAAAGCAGAGTTTGCGCCGAAACAGGTACGGAACTGCCCCCCGGGTACGGTGCGTACCCCTGCGATCATGGGGTGTACAAGCCGTACCCCCATTGTACGATCGGTGTACCAGCCGTACCCCCATTGTACGATCGGAGTACGAGCCGTACCCCCATTGTACGATCAGTGTACGAGCCGTACCCCCATGTACGATCGGTGTACGAGCCATACCCCCATTGTACGATGGGTGTACGGCTCGTACAACGATTGTACATGGGGTACGGCTCGTACACCGATCGTACATGGGGTACGGCTCGTACACCGATCGTACAATGGGGGTACGGCTCGTACACCGATCGTACAATGGGGGTAGGGCTCGTACACCGATCGTACAATGGGGGTACGGTTCGTACACCGATCGTACAATGGGGGTACGGCTCGTACACCCCATGATTGCAGGGGTACGGTGCGTACCCCTATGATTATGGGGGGTACGGACCGTACGGTGTGTATGTGTTTGTGTGCTTTTCCGTACGACTCGCCCTTACCTGACGTGGACCGTACGAATCGCGTCCTCATACCCGGTCCGGATCGTACTCGTCGGGTCATACGGCATGTGTACGAGTCGTATGGTATGTGTACGAGTCGTACGGTTCACGGTTTCAGCCTTGCAATACGTACGGATCGCAACGATTCGGACAGATTCACGGAATACGGATCCTACTTCGCGACTCGGACGGATGGGTACGATTCGTACGGAGAGGGATCCGGATACAAATCGAACTGATGTTTTTTTTCCCGAATCGGAATCGACCCCTAAATGTGGTGTTTTAAATGATAATACTACACAATCGCCTTGTAGGGTTTTACGATCTTTGCCACACTAACTAACTCTTCTAGCCATTTTAAATTCCTTGAAAAGTGCTTCAGTTAAGCCTGTTTTGGTACCTAACCGGTGCAAGGCATCTAAGGTTCAGTTTCCTGAGACGTTCATCTTGGGACATTGGCTAAACCTACTTTATAGAGGGTAACTGCTGGGGGTAAGTCCAAACAAATCGAATCAGGTGAGGTCATGCATTGGGGCAGACACACGTTAAAGTGATTGTTATTTGTCTGGGGATTACTAAAAGCACATGGATTTGTACCTTTTTTTACATTGCCTCTTTTAACATCAGGTAAATTGGAGAACTGAGGGGTCCTTGCAGGTTCTGCTTGGGTGTTTGGGTCTGTTTTCTATGAAACACCATGCAATGGGTCCCTGTACTGTCGTTGGCTAGCATAGGGATCGACTGTCTAGATTATCTATTTGTTCCCTCATTACTGCTGGATTCACCTGATCCCTCTTGGTTGGGGGTAAACTGCCATGTCTATCCATCCTTACACTTCTGATGTTTCTTCAATTTCTCTTCCTTCAGGACCACTCTATCTGTTAATCTGCTAGAATGTCTCTTTGGAATATATCTAGCTCTTCCACTATAGTAGTTAAATTCCTAAGTTCATTTGTGGGGTTAATATATATTGAATTTTTGCAAGAGATCTTCCCTTTGAACCTGCCTCAGATGAGGTCGATGTTTTAGCACGTTCAGTGAGTTTTTTAAGGGGCTCTATAGGTAGAGACCTATATTCTCTAGGGGTTTCTCATTTTTCTCTAGCAACAATCTCCAGGTTTCTTGGGTGTTTCGAAGGTGGTTGTGTGTCAGACTCTGGTCACTAACTGTTATGTGTTCTGACACAATTTGAATTCAGCCATTCTTAATGTGTTCGCCCTTTAAAAACTTAGGTGTGCCAGCCTGTTCAGCTATTACCTCCTTACTGGATAACACAGCTGCCCCCACATTTTCTGAGCTCCAGGTCTCTTCTACTGAGATGATCTGCTTTTCAATTGCCCCCATTGCCCTCAAGGCGTTACTTGTAATACATACTTTTAGCGCAAGTTCTTACAAAATAAGTACAAAATGAGAACAACTTAAATAGATTGAAAAATTTACAGGGCCAGCTCGTCCTGCTGAGGCCATGCGTCTATCATTAGGGGCACAAAGGAGCCACAAGGAATAATATCTTGCCACACATTTCTTCCTTGCTCACAGGCCGGAGCAGGACCACAGTAGGGCACTAAACCTGGTTTTGAAAGCTTTTCTGTGTCAAGCCTTGGTTACTGCCTCGCCTCTGAGCGACGACAACAAATTATGCAGGGAAGAGACCTATGTTATATCACTGGTTAGATATAGATGTTTACTGTTTGTGAAAAGGAATATCCAAACTCCCAAGAACTCTGGGCCTGAGAAACTGAGAAGCCAAGGGGGTTCCAGCCCAGCCTCCTCCGGTCTCTGACGGGCTAAGACGGGACCGTCTTCGCCCGGGCACGACCCACATGCGTCCCGTGCTGCTGGACACCTCGCCGTGCTTTATGGTGCTCCTGCACCTGTTAACCGGCGTGGCCCCTCCTCTCTGAGTCAGGGATCAGGACAAAAGTGCTCCATTCAGGGAAATGCCTTGAAAGAGGGTCCTGCACTGCGAAATGCCTCGCTGTGCTTAAGGCGTTCCTGCGTCTGTTAACCGGCGTGGCCCCTTCTCTCTGAGCCAGGCATCAGGACAAAAGTGCTCCGTGAAGGGAAATGGAAAGAGGGTCCTTCTTGTCAAAAATATCGTTATGCTGCACTTGCAATGTACATGAGAAAAATATTGAAAAAAACTATTATTCTCATTAATATCGCACAAAATATTGTTTTTTTTAAATATGTAAAAATATTAAACATTAAATATATTAAAAGTAATACTAATATAATACAAATTAAATATATGTAATTATTTGTGAAATAAATATAAC
Source organism: Lissotriton helveticus (assembly GCF_964261635.1). Lineage (NCBI taxonomy): Eukaryota > Metazoa > Chordata > Amphibia > Caudata > Salamandridae > Lissotriton > Lissotriton helveticus. Next base: position 435,448,883 of record NC_136057.1, read on the forward strand.
AATGAAACTTATTGGGACATCCATTAAAGTGCAAGGATGGCTAGTGGGCCGGGCGAAAATAGCCCGAAAAACGTAAAAGCCTCTAAGGGCGGTGAGGAGGCTGAGGTGGTAACCGCAGTCCAGGTGGCTCAGTTAACTCCAACGGGAGGCAGTGGAGGTCCAGATCCGGTCAGGGACACGATAATAACCCCGAGCGCCCGTACCCTGGGAGAACCCATTGGGGATGACCGCTTAGAGGTACTCCTTTCAACAATAAGGGAGGAGATTAAGTGTGGATTTATAGAATCCAAGAATAATCAAAATGACATCAGGGCAGCCTGTGAGACACTCGAAAAAAAAGTGGACGGTCTCTATGAGAGAACAGAAAGCCTGGAAGGAACAGTGGGGGAGTTAAAAGCTAACCTCGAGTCAGCAGAGAACAAGATCCAGTGTTTTAGGAGGGACGGAGACGCAATGAAAGAGAGGGTCGAGTCCCAGGAAAATTATTCTAGGAGAAACAATCTTAGACTCCTGAAGGTCCCTGAAGGAAAGGAGGGAAGTGACATAAAAGCCTACGTTGTGTCCACATTGAAGATCGCTCTGAATTTGGAAGAAACAACAGAAGAACTAGAAAAGGACATACAAAGGATCCACAGAGACCCCTTTCGCCTTAAACCAGGGAGAGAGAAACCTAGAAAAATCTTAGTGAATTTTCTAACTTACAGTCTCAAGGAAAAAATCCTGAACCTTGCATTAAAAGCGAAATCTCTAAAGGCTCAAGACTTCTCCTTCGAAGTTCGATCAGACCTGTCAAAATCTACTTTAGATAGACAGTGGGAACTTGGTCAGAGAATGGAGGGGTTTAGGGCCCTGGGTGCAACGGTGCAGATGAGGTTCCCCGCATTTTTGAGGGTGATGTTTAACAACAAAATGCATAACGTCCGTTCCCCTCTTGAGGCAGATGAATTGCTAGCCTCTATCAGGGACTATGGACGGTTAGATCCTAGATCCTAGATTCTAGGCAGTTTCTAGGGCCTCCTAGCACAACTTATGCGCTAGCTACTTTCTGCACTACTCCTAAGGTATATGGCCTTATGGTTATGGTACAGATAGATGCCATAGTCACCCTGTATACACTAAATTCAATTAATGGGGATTCTCTCGGCATAACTAATAGATGTACCCTCTGTAAGTGCATAAAAAAAATATATATATATATGTATATATATATATAAATATATATATACATAGAAAAAAAAACAATCAACTTAAAAAAAAAAGGCAATTAATTCAGCAAGTTAACAACAGTTAACAACAGAGAAAAAAAAATAAACAAATAAATAAATAAATAATTGATGGAATTATAAGAAACATCATAATAAGATATAAATAATGAAATAAAAAAAATATATATATAAAAAGGAAACTAAATAAAAAAAAACAAGTAAAAATCAATTCAAATTAAAGCTCAGGTAATGAAGTCATAACGTAAGGGGGGAGATGGGGAGAGGGGAGAGGGGCCAGCAAGCCCTGGCGTCCACTGCCAGACACTTGGCACACGCTTTCTAAGTAAGCCTGGCCTTTTTAGCTTTAAATGAGCTTACATAATCGGTGATTTTTACAATCATTTTTATGCTAGACAAACAGGGCGGGGGTAGAGGGTCTGTCAGAAGACGCAAATTTGGCTATTCATCTGGCCAGGGAAAGTAAGGGGGGGTTCTCCAAGGGAGGGGGGGTAGGAAAAAAAAAAAGTAGTCCTCGTACGTTTGTTCTTGCTCCATTTGGTCTGAAACCCTATCTCTCTAAACGTAATGCACAGTTTTTTGGAGTGAAGGGTCTTTTAGGCACTATAGGTGACCTAGTGAGATGGCATATGAAGAAGTCATGATTGGGTTACAATTTTTAACCTGGAATGTCAATGGCCTGCGTGTGAGGGGCAGGAGGCATAGAATTATACAATATCTGAGAGACTCCCCCGCACAGGTCATCATCATCCAGGAGACCCATTTACTCAAACAGGAGGTGAATGAAATGCTCAAAAAGCTTAAGTGGGTAGACACGTTTATATGCACAGACCACAAAACCAACACACGAGGGATCCTCATTATTTTTAAAAAACAAGCAAAAGCTCAGATTATATAATTTCAGGAAGATCTTAGTGGGAGATGGCTTATAGCCAAAATACGGTTAGATGGTAGACCTTTTATTTTGGTAGGGTATTATGGTCCAAATATAGATGATCCTTTACACTTGAATAAAATCCAGAGCCACTTGATCACCTCCCAGGATCCGGTGATATGGGTAGGAGATTTCAATCTGGTTCTAAACCAAACCTTGGACAAGTCCCCTAATTCCAGAGCAGGGACACATTCCAACTCCAGGCAAACCTTGTTAGCAATCATGACAACTTTGGGACTTGCGGATGTATGGAGGGAGAGAGCGGGTAACATCTTGGGGGTTTCCTTCCGGAACCTCAAATACAACCATACATCTAGAATAGACTACGCCCTTTTCAGCTACATCCTCAAAGACGCTGTCAAGGATCTGGTTTACTTGCCATCGCACCTATCAGACCACTCTGCTATTCGCTTTACTTTAACCCTTTCCCAGCAGCCAAGACACACTACCTGGTCGTTTGACCGGTCAATTCTACTAGAGGAGGAAGAGTCTAGTTTTCTCATTGTGGAGGCCACCTCGTCCTTGGAACTTAATTTAAATTCTGCGAAGATTGCTATGGTATGGGACACACTAAAAGCCTATTTAAGGGGATGTATAACTAACCGAGCCTCTTACAGAGCGAAGAAATATAGAGAAGCAATCGCAAACATCGAGCAAGAATTAGCAACTATAGACCATAAGAGTGGTTCCACCGCTCCATCCCCTACGGATCATAAGAGGTGGGAGGAGTTAAAGAAAGACCTAGAAAACTTACTTCAAAGCAGAGTGGCCAAGAGGTGGGAGGCTAGCAAGCTTCAACACTTTGAATATGGAGAGGCTGCGGGCAAGGTGTTGGCCTGGAAAATTAAATCAGACCAAGCCAAAAAATATATCAGGGAAATAAAGGTGGGGGGGGGAGTGACTGCTAGAACTTCAAACTCAGGAATCGGAAGTGCCTTCCATGAATTTTTTAGGGATATCTACAAAGAGGAGATTACGGAAGATGTACTGGCTCGGGAGGCTTGGTTAGACAAGATTGAATTACCTTCTTTTTCACCAGAACAAAGGGACAGTCTGGACCAAGAAATCTCTGAGCTAGAAGTTCGTAATGCCATCAATCGACTAAAATGAGGGAAGGCGGCGGGACCAGACGGCCTACCAGGGGAGTTATATCGTGTTCTCGGTCCCGCTATTATTCCAACCTTAAGGAACCTCTTTAATGACATTTTCATGAAAGGCGCAGTCCCACCTGAATCGTGGAAGGAGGCGACCATCGTTCTTATACACAAACCAGGAAAGGATCCGACTGATTGTGGGTCTTATCGGCCGATCTCGCTCCTCAATGACGACTATAAAATCTTTGCTGCAATTTTGTCAAAGCGGCTGGGGGGCGAGATCGGGTCGATAATACACGACGACCAGAAGGGGTTCATACAAGGGCGTCAGCTGGCAGATCTAACTTATGATCTGATCGGCACAATCGACATCGCCTCAACCTTCTCTCTTCCTCTGGGTGTCCTGACCTTAGATGCCACCAAAGCTTTCGACCGAGTCAACTGGTCTTACTTGACAGCTGTCATGAGAAAGTTTAGATTTGGGGATAGGTTTTCTCGAGTCATTAGCCTCCTGTATAGGGACCCAAAAGCCAGGCTCATGATTAACGGCGCTTGTACTGAGCCTTTTGAAATTAAGAGAGGCACTAGGCAGGGCTGCCCTCTCTCCCCGCTCCTTTTCAATATTTACATAGAACCCTTTGTGCAAGTTCTTAGAGAAGAGTCCAACATTCTATCATTTGAATTTGGGGGGTGGGGGAAGCGGGTAGGACTTTATGCTGACGACATCCTTGTCTACACAACCAATCCAGTAGAAGCATTCCCCATTGTTGTAAAAAGGGCAAAGGAATTCGGGCGGATCTCCGGATATGAAATTAATGAGGGAAAGACGGAGATCATGACATGGAATCTAGATAATGTAAATCTTGCAGTGTCTTCGTCCATGCGATACTTGGGTATAAAGATCACCCAGGATATTAGTAAACTAGCACAGACACATTTAGACCGGGTCTCTCGAGAATGTAGGGCACCACTAAAATCTTGGTCCTTTCTCCCTTTAACGCTTCTTGGGAGGATAAGTCTGATAAAAATGTCCATCCTCCCCAAATATACGTTTATTTTTAACTCCATCCCCTTAACCTTTGATAAAAAGCAGCTTCAAAATTGCCAGCAAGAAATCAACTCCTTCATCTGGAGATACAAAACAACCAGACTGGCATGGAAGAAACTAAGGAGGAGGAGGGAAAAGGGAGGGTTGGCATTGCCAGATCTTCAATACTACGCTTGGGCTTTTCAACTGACCCATTCAAGGATGTTACTAAAAGTTCCATCAGACTCCTCAAATGGGAAAATGTTTAAAGCCATGCTGGTCGGGGCTAACTTGCCACTAGACGGGTTCCTGTATAAGTTTGGTGACCAGAGATTTTTTAAAAAGGTAAGACTAAAGACTCTACTATCCCTGGTAAAGGACTGGGTGCAAATAAAAACAACTCTAGGACTGGCCTATTTTTCAAACTTTGCCCCGATCTGGGACTCCCCTAGGCTTCCCCCATGCCTGAATGATAGCCTAGCTGTCCCTATAAAGGAAGCCGAGATTTATAGATGGGGTGATCTTTTTGCAGGAGGAAAGTTGGTGGAGTGGGAAAACTTATATGAAAAGGTTGGCCCCGGAATAACAAGATTTAAATATCTGCAACTCGTTAGCTGGGCCCGGGAGCTATCCAGAAAAAAGGTTCCAATCGGGAAGAAATGCCTCTTAGAAAAAGAACTGGTAGAGAAACAAGGGGATAGAAAGGAGGTGCCACTATGGTATTGGACACTATTAGAGGAGGTGGATGGGGATTTTTCTCTTCCTGAGGAGCTATGGGGCCAAGACATGAGTGTACAGGGTGATCTTTAGACCAGATCCTTTTCCCTTCTCTATAAAACAGTAAAACCAGCGTGGCTGAGGCGAAACCATCTGTTCACAGTACATCATGCTTATTTCTCGCCACTAAGGCTCTCCAAATTCCTGCCAGGAAAGTGTTGTAACAAATGCCTTCTACCCGCAGCATCTGATAGACACATGTTCATGGAGTGCCCGCATATAACGGACTTTTGGGATAAAGTTAAGGTTACCTTGGATTCAATCCTTAAAACATCAATAGTCATCACCCTGCCACTAATAATCTTTGGGCTGGACGATACAGTATCGGGACCAGCAAAAAGCTTTCTATTCTATGCAATTCTGCTTGCAAGAAGGCAGATCTGTAAATATTGGGTTGACTCCAAGGCCCCGTCCCATGCTGGCTGGCTAATGTCACTATACGATACATCAAAAGTGGACATGGCCAGAACCTGCAGTAAACGTAATATTACATTTTGGAACCTGTTGGTGCAATGGAGATAACTTTGATCATTTGAACAGCCCGGGGTTTTTTTCTTTTTTTTTCTTTTTTTTTCTTTTTTTTCCCCCGGGTCCGATGATTATGCCCATATACTCCATGGACATGGGGTGGCAGGGCGCAACAATTCGACAACCACCCAAGTCCAGCAGGCAAATAGGCGCCTAAGATGGAGCAATCAAAATTTCTGTGTAAAACATCTTCCGCCAATCTGGTATATTTGTCCTAAACTTGGTCAGGAGAAGGTTCCACTCTGGTTCCTGAAGGACACACACGGTGGTCGGTGCATACTTTTTTCCTTTTTGGAGCAAGGGATGGCAAATGAGGACAAAAAAAAAAAAAAAGAAACTTATTAAAAAAACTAAAAGACACATATATTAAAATATATATATTTAGTTACATATATAATTTAAATATTATTAAACTAATATTTTAAATGTATATTTTAATTTAAAAATGTATTTTAAATTTAATAATTTAATAAATAAACACACATCTATATATAGATACCCAATAACATAATAAAATTAAACAAATACCAATTTAATTACACTTAAAAAAGTAAACAACATACACAACTATCAATTTACTAAAAAAATATTACATATTACAAATATTATAAATTATAAATATTATATTTTTTCATGCATAAAAACATAATTTAATTTTAAATAAAGTAAACAAAACTATAAAAAACTTTAAATAATACATATACTATACAACAGTAGGAAAAACTCAGGAGGGGTCAAATTTACTACTTCCACTCCACGCAGTGCAACAGTATGGAAAATGTTTAATTGCAGAGGGATAAAATGTTGTTCTATTCCCACTCCAGTTAGTGCAAGAGCAGGGAAATTGTTGGACTCATGAGGGGGTAAATGTAATTATTTTCACTGCACGCAGTCAACAATAGGGAAAGTGTTGGATTGCGAGGTGGTAACATTTATTATCCCCACTCCATTCTACGTAACAGTAGGGAAAGTGTTGGCTTGCAGAGTGCTAAAATATATTATTCCCACTCCAGTCTAAGCCACAGTATGGAAAGTGTTAGATTGCAGAAGGGTAACCTTTAATATTTCCACTATAGTCAGTGAAACAGTAGGCAAAGTGTTGGGTTACAAAGGGGTAACATTTACTATTCCACTCCAGTCAGTGCAATAGTTGTGAAAGTGTTGGATTGCGGAGGGATAAAATGTGTTATTCCCACTTCAGTGTATGCCACAGTAGAGAGAGGGTTGGATTGCAGAGGGGTAAAATGAACTATTCCCAATACAGTCAGTGCAACAGTAGGGAAAGTGTTGGATTGCGGAGAGGTGAAATTTACTATCCCCACTCAATTCAGTGTAGCAATAGGGAAAAAGTTGGATTGTGGAGCGGTACAATTTACTATTCACACTCAGTCAGTGGAACAGTAGGGAAAGTGTTAAATTGCGGAGGGATAGCATGTATTCTTCCCACTCCAGTCAGTGCAACCCCTACCCTTACAAAACCTGCAACCCATACTAAAATATATAATTTAAAAAAAAACATAATTAATATAATTATAAATTGATTAATTAATATTAATTTTAAAAACATTATTCATTAATTATAATTAATTTACTTTCCACCATATACCCCTACAAAACCCACAACCTGCAACTACAATGTAAAACTAATTACACAATTAATATAATTAATTATCAATTAAACAGTTAATATTAAGCAAACATTAATTATTAAATATTTTTAATTAATTTAACTTTCTACCTTATGCCCCTACATATTCCACATTCTGGGCCTAAATTCTAACACTAAAAAAATTTATTACATAATGACCATGAGTAATTATCAATTAAATAGTTAATATTAATTAAAAATTAATGAATAACTAAGGGGCTTATTATGACGACGGGCGCCATTGTTGCAGTGCTGGGACAGCTCACCAGACGTGCGGCAGTCCCACCACTGCAATTAGGATGTGCCCGCCATACTGGTGGGCGCATCCAGGGCATCTAACATTGCGGACGGTGCTGCTGGCTGCAGCACCGTACGCAATGCTAAAAAGCTGATTTGTGCATTTCCCTGCAGTATGTGGCAGGCACCACGCAGTGCAGGAAAATGCAGGGGGTACCATGGGTACTCCCCAGTGCACCCCATAACACAGAGGGGGCCCACAACAGGCCCCCGAATTCAGCCTCCGCCTGTATTTTCGCAATGGGATGACTGCCGCGAAAAGACAGGTGGAAAGGGATATTCTAATCCTAATGCTGTCCTGTGTTTTGGTTCTGCAGGGCGGAAAAGGACCACCTTGCGGGACCGTGGAGGACGGACTTTCCGTCTACCAGGGACAGATTGGTATTCCCACTGCCATCCTAATTCAGCGGCGGGACTATCCTGCCTGATGGTGGAAGGACTGCCACCGCCGGTGGTTGCGGTCCTTCCGCCATCCTAATGACCCCCTAATTTACTTCCCTCCCTGTACCTCTATAAACCCTACAACCTGCTATGGTACTAAGAATCACAAAAATGTATTAAACGAATCACAAAAATGTATTAAACAAAATTTAATAACTACTAAAAATGTAACAATTATTATAAAAAATAAACAATTATACAAAACATTTACAGCATATACATTTAAAATGATGCCAAATCAAAGTGTGCTGGTGTTCTCGAGAGCTCATTGACGTGCCGGCAGAAGCTGAACATGACAGCATCCTCCACAAGACGCCACAGACACTGTATGACGGAGTGCAATCGGACTAAAAGAACGGATGCCATTCAGGGAAACAATTTAACGCGACTATAGAACTTTCATTTTTAAAGCGGATTTTCACAAGCTATTGGAAGATGACTACAAGAGGGCAGAAAATCGGTAAAAATAAAGTGAACATGGGCCACGATGAGCTCGGGGAGTGAGACAAAGCTGACAAGGCTACGGAAAAAGCGGATCCTCTCAAAAAAGGTAAAAGGGAAGGGGGGGAGTAAAGAAAACAAGTAAATCTAGTGGAGGGGGTAATCTAGCTGCAAACACATCTGTGATTGGGAAAACGCTTTCAATTGCCAGACATTTCCCTATTGCTGCAAAAATCCCCACTACCCCCACCCCTCCCGCTGCTGTTATCACCGCCTCTGATTCTACCCTGGCTTCAGACACTGCTATTAACCTGCCTGACGCCGCACCGAGCTTATGCCAAGACCATGTACTACCACCACCGCTATGTGCACACTCAGTTATGGCAAATAAGGAAATAATTCCTCCAACAACAAGCAATGGAGATGGAACCGCCATTGTTGGTTATGCTGCCTTGGCCACGGCAGTTTCACTAACCTTAACTGACATCGGAGGCATTCAAAACGAAGGAGCAGGGAACTGGGAAAGCCTGGTTAAAGAGGCCGATGACCCACAAGACCCAGATCCTACAATTGAAAAATTCTACTCTGTCTCAGATTGCTCCTTAACAGGATCAGACGATGAATCAGTAATCTCCTTTGAAAGCAGCAATTCAGAAGGAGGGCTGAGCGAACAAGCAACGAATACAGTGAAAAGGGGAAAAAAAAGTCGAACAGGAAACTAAGCCAGCTCAAATGGGATCACTCAGACCTGCAAGAGATATCATCCCTCGAACCCACAAGGTCTCAGCAAGGCCAAAACTCACAGCTAGCTTCTATAAAGGCGGGCGAGCCTTCCCTGATCTCAATCCTGGAATCTATCAATCAATTCCGGGACGAGGCAAGAACAGAAAGCTTAGCTGCAAGAGGGGCCTCAAAAAAATTTCAAGGTGGCATTCGGAAATTAAATAAAATATGCACAGACATTGGTGACAGACTTGCCACGGTAGAGGAAAGAACGGAGGTTCTAGAGACAGAGGTGGTGCAAGTAAAAGAACAATCAGCGTCTCATGAGGCACGCTTAACGGATATGATGATCAAACTGGAAGAGCAAGAAAATCAAATGTGAAGGAATAACCTGAGACTACTAGGTATTCCAGAAGGAGTTGAGGGAGAAGATCCTAGGGCATTAATTGTGAAACTCCTCCAGACCGCCTTCCCCTCACAGACTGACTGGAACTGGGATCAAGAGATCCAAAGAGCCCAACGCTTTTATTTTAACCTGAAACAAAGACAAAGGCAAGAGGGCACAAACTCAAACAGCGATAAGCCAAGAGTCTTCCTAGTTTTCTTTGGGAATTTCCTGCTGAGGCAACTAATATATGATCAAGCCAGACCTAACTCTCCTAAGGTTGTAGATGAGATAACATTTTTCTCCAAACCTGACTTGGGCCACGCAACCGTTGAGCGGAGATGGCGGCTCCGCCAACTGATAACACCATTTCAACAGCTTGGAGCCCAAGTATATCTGATGAACCCGGCTAGACTGAAAATTAACTTCAAAGGAACAACCCGGGTATTCCTTTCCGAGACTAAAGCTGGAGAGTACCTGCAAGAACTAACCAAAAGGAAGAGACCATAAATAGCTAAAGATCTGCCTTTAAGATATTCCTTCTCTTTGGGCTCCAGCTAAGATAGGCCTAAGGCTAGCAAGATGAACTAAGCAGGGACTAAAGATATCTCTTTGTTATTGATTTTCTTCTCTTAAACTCTTTTTCTTCTCCTTTCTTTTTTCACCTATTTACTTACTCCCTCTCACTGATAGGAATCCTTGCGTGGACTGAAATGCTCTTTTGCTTACTGCAGTGCAATGCTGTTCAGCCAATCAATTAGAGATGCCACAATGGGGTGGAGGTAGGGAACTCACACGCGCTCACCATCATTCATGGTCTCCCTGACTGTCCTCTTAGGGGTCGATTCCGATTCGGGGGAAAAAACGTCTGTACGATTTGTATCCGGAGCCCTCTCCGTACGAATCTTACCGGTCCATCCGAGTCGCGAAGTACGATCCGTATTCTGTCTGAATTGTCGCGATCCGTACGTATTGCAAGGCTGAAACCGTGAACCGTACGACTCGTACACATGCCGTACGACTCATACACATGCCGTACGACCCGACGAGTACAATCCGGACCGGGGTATGAGGACGCGATCCACGTCAGGTAAGGGCGAGTCGTAAGGAAAAGCACACAAACACATACACACCGTATACACCGTATACCCCATGATCGCAGGGGTACGGTGCGTACCCCTGTGATCATGGGGTGTACGCACCGTACCCCATGTACGCTGGGTGTACGCACTGTACCCCATGTACACTTGGTATACGGTGCGTACACCCAGCATACATGGGGTACGGTGCGTACCCCTGCGATCATGGGGTACGGTGTGTACCCCTGCGATCATGGGGTACGGTGTGTACCCCTGCGATCATGGGGGGTACACACCGTACCCGGGGGGGGTAGTTCCGCACCTGTTTTGGCACGAACTCTGCTTTTACGGCTGTTTTCAGCTCCCGTAGTAAAAGGGTTGTACTGTGCGTACCCAACACGTATCGTACTTGCTGGGTCATAAAAACCAGTAATTTAGGGAGGTCACATGAATGGGGTACTGAACGACTGAGGGGGTGGGTGACATGGCTGGAAACGGTAATAAAATGAACTATGAACTCATTAAATAAACTGAAGGTGGTATCTGTAAACATATGCGGCCTGAATGATCCTTCCAAATGACAGAAAGCTGCACAAACACTCCGATTAATGGGGGCAGACATAATATGCCTGCAAGAAACCCACATTGAAGGTGACCAGAGATCTCTATTAAACTCCCTTGGATTCAAAGTCATTGGGGCAACATCTCAAGGAGCTAGGGTGAAGGGGGTTGGGATATTGGTTAGAAGAAAACTGCCGCTATTGGCAAACCAAGTTAAAGTTGACACACTAGGGAGATGGGCCATTGCAAGCTGTACTTTATTCTTGAAATCAGTATTTACAATTTGCTCTATTTATGCCAGCAACCTAGATGACCCGGGGGCTATACAACAGGTAAATGAGGAACTGGCCCATTGGCCACTTCCGATTATACTATGCGGGGATCTGAATCTGAACTTACCTAGCACTTGGGACCCAAATGGGACATGGGTCTACCAGGGCAGGAAACCTAAAGTGTTTCGGGCCTTATTTGACCTAATAGGCAACCACGGCCTAAGAGACGTCTGGGCCCATATCAAACCGAACCAACACAGCTTTACTTTTTTTTCTGCCCCGCCTTTGTCACTAGCTAGGCTAGATTACTTTCTGGTCTCGCCCTCTTTAATCCATGACTGTTCTATTGACGTCACCCCCAGATTTCTCTCTGATCACAATCCTTTAACTTTAACTATTGAAGTATGGGGTAACCTCGAGGCCACTCCACAATGAAAAAGCACTATTGTATAATGATGATTATCGCAAACACATGTCCAACTGGATAGTAGAATTTTTGAGATTAAATAATGGGTCAGCTCCCATTATGTTAGTATGGGACACTCTCAAAGCGGCATAAGGGGCAAGACGCTCCGATTCTCCATCAGGAGGAATAAAAAAGAGAAGCTTCAAATTAATCTGGCACAAGAGTGGATGAGAGAAGCAGAGGAAAAATTAATATCCGCAGTTCAGACGGGCACAGAGGTCGAGGCAGCACAATTAGCGGTATCAATTGCCAATTCAGAGATGGGGGCAGTGATGGCCGAGAAAATAGCCGGTAAATGGGCAGCGGCTAAGGAAAAATGCTACGAGCTGGGTGAACAAATTGGCCACCAACTTGCCATTGCCACCAGACAACAAATAACCGCCAACGCTATCACCACGATAAACATAGATAATGTGGCAACATCCGATCCCAGTAAAATTGAAGAAGCCTTTATGAGGTATTACACAGAACTGTATCAAGAAAAAATCGAAGGAAGTGATGCAGATATTCAGGGTAAGATTAGAGAATATTTAGCCAGCATACCCAGTAATGAGCTCAACCTGAACCAGCGTGAGGCAATGGAAATCCCTCCAATATGGAGCAAAATCTTAACAGCAATGTCTTCCCTCCCAGACGGAAAGCCGCAGGGACCGACAATATACCCGTAGAATTCTACAAAGTCTTCTCGCAGCAAATAGAAAAAACATACACTGAGGTGGTGAGATCCATTTTTGAGGGTACTAAACCCCCAGAATCTTGGTCATCAGCTAAGATAATCATATTCCCTAAAAAAGACAAATCACCATTAGAAATGTCATCATATCGGCCCATAACATTAATCAACACTGACTCAAAAATAATTTCCAAAATCATCGCTACCAGGCTTGCTAACAATATCAAGACCTTAGTTTCAAAGTGGCAGCATGGTTTCATACCCAAGAAAGGCACCACGGAACACGTCCGCCGCACGATCACCTTATTTGATGCCGCAGGAGTGTCGGGAGACCCGATCTCATTCATTCTTCTAGATGCAGAGAAGGCATTTGATCGGGTCTCCTGGCAATTTCTATGGGCTGTCATGCGGCGGATTGGGTTTGGACCTAGAATAATTCAGGCAATTCAGGCACTCTATCTAAATCCCACTGCCAAGATCCTTATTAATGGCCAACTGACAGAACAAATTAAGATCACCAGAGGGATGAGGCAGGGGTGCCCATGTTCACCCCTACTATTTGCAATCTAAACCGACCCCAGATAAAAAGAATAGAGCTAAATCCTTATATTCTACCAGTTAACAGGTTCAGCATGGACACCAAAATCATGGCCTATGCAGACGACCTTGCTATAACTACCCCGGAGCCTGAGACCGCTATCAGGGAATTAGAACTAGAAGCACAGGAATTTGGATCAATCTCAGGCTACGGTCTGAACAAAGCAAAAACGCAGATAGTAGTAAATAACCAGATTAACTGGGTAGATAGTAGGACAGAAAAGGCAAAATATCTAGGAGTTTGTATAGTCTCTGACTTGGACAAAGTAGTCTCCGCAAATCTAGCTCCTTTGGCCGCCACAATGGAAAAATATCTTCATAAAATTGATAACCTGCACCTTACCTTAGTAGGGAGGTGCAATGTTTTAAAATTGACATTCTTTCCAAAACTGCTATTTTTCTTCCGAACCATACCACTTGATTTTAACAACTACTCAATGGCCATATTTGAACGAATATTTACACAGTTTATCTGGGCATACGCTCAGCCAAGAAAAGCATTCAATCTTCTCTCCCTTCCCAGGGCAAGGGGAGGCTGGGCTCTTCCCAACCTAAAACTATATTATTGGGCCTCAGTACTGCAGCACTCTAGTGATTTATTAAAAGAGGATTGTTCACCAAGTCTTTCGGGCTGCCTTCTTCCTACTGTTCACTCCTGGGGGAAAGCGCAAAGGGCTGTTTATGGCGCCAAATGTAATTTGGTTACTATGAACGTGTCCGATTTAAGACTCTAATTAGCGCCTACCGAGTATTTAACAATGTCCGCAAGATTTTTGGAATCTCTAAACTAAACTACTATACCCCGGTCAGAAACAATGACAAGCTACCACAGATATTCCAAAACATATACTTGCGAGAATGGTATTTAGCAGGGATTAATAAATTAGGGGATTTTTTTAGCTCTGGCCATATCCGAACATTTCAAGACCTACAAGCCTGTTTTAAATTGGGTAATAGCCTGGCCTTTCAGTATCAGGCTATCACAAACTACCTTAGACACAAAACCGGCGGATCCTCTGGCTTTGCCGCAATCGGACTCATTGACAAGTTAACAAACCCTAATCTGCCAACGATAGGAAGCATTTATTCCACTCTGAATGAACAACGACCAGATCATTTAAACAAAATTGACTCTAAATGGCAACTTAAGGTTAATGCCCCGCCGAATGCCCTCCTCTCAGCTCTAAATCTAGCACAACTATACCTTTTATCCTCGAAATTACAAGCTCAATTCTATAAAACCGCATTCTTCTTGTACATAACACCCAGTAGGGTTGCTAAATGGACTTCCGGCCCCGGGACAAAATGCCCACGCTGCGCTGTGTACAGTGCAGATGCTGTACACATGTTTGCCACCTGCCCTAAACTTCAACCATTAATCCAAGAGATACAAATTTTTTTGAGCAATATTCTCTTACTAGATATCCAACTTTCATCCTATACGATCTTGTTGGGGGATATATGGTCAAATAGACCTAAAAAACGGTGGGGCATTAATCTTTGTTGCAATGACTATTCTACGGATCTGCATAGCTTCCTACTGGAAAGACCTGAACCCTCCATCGTTTGGTCAATGGCAAGCGTGGTTATTTGCCACATACAGACTGGAGCGGGCAATTTACTCCCAAAAAAAAGGCCAGAGGGCAAAAAAACGGGGTATAACTGTTTGGTGTCTTATGACCAACTGGATTGAGGCTATAAACCACTAAGTTTTCTTTTTATCTTTTCTCTTTCCAGCAAACTACTCACTCTCTTCTTCTTGAAATAACCCGCTTATATACTTGCCGGAAGAAAAGAAAAGAAAAAAAAAAAAGCTACCTTAGAGTATGTATTGAATGTACTTAACGCATGCATGTATGTATTTTGTTTTTGGTTTTTTTCTTTTTCTCATGCTGTATTCCACGGACCCGGGGGGGCAGGGGGGCGGACACGGAAGGAACTAACACATGAATTGTAACTGTTGGAAATTTTTGCTTTAAAAAAATAAATAAAAAATTATGCTAAAATACATAACAATTATAAAAAAAATTTTTTATAAACGACTATATTTTTATAAACGATATTAATGATTTCAATATTTTAAAAATCGGTATTACTTACCTTAAAATTGATAATCTTGAGGAAGATTTTCTTGCAGACGATATTTTTATAACATGATATTTAGGAAACAATATTTTGATATGACAATATTTTTGCTTCATTATTTTGTCTAAATACCGGAACAGAGACCAGAGAAGACTTTGGGCAGAATTTCCAGTACCCCCAAACCAATGGTGGGTGGTGATATTTAGAAGTGGAGGGGCTCCGGATTGAAGTGAATGTTTTAACCCAGTGACTAGCATTGTGATAAATGTATTTAGTCTCAATGACTAAGCTCTCAATCAAGGCTCATTAATAGTGTTTTTAATTATAAAAGGCCATGAGTGAGAGCTCTGAAAGTTAGGCTGAAGGCAGTGGGTCAAAAAACTAATAATAAAAAAAAAGAATGTTTACCTACCCATGTGTCCTCGGTGTTCTGCTCTTCGGCAGTCCCAATGCGAGTCCTGGGGCCTCAGCCAACTCCACTCTGCCAACCCAGATGCTGCTCTCATGCTGTTGATAATGTTAAGAGAAGCACCAGGATTGATTGGAGTGGGGTGGCTTGATGCTCCTTTGGGCACTGGGGACCTGTGCCTTCTCTCCACCCAGCTGTCTAAGGGCCTCATTATGAGTTTGGCAGTGTGGGACCGCCCCGCTCCCACACCACCACACTTTTCACGGTGGTCGCACCACCATGAAAAGTGTGGCAGTGAATACATTCATAATATACTTGGTGGGGCTGCAGCGGCCCCGCCAACCATATTGCAGCCTCAGACCACCGCAACACCGCCAGAAATCTCAGATCCCTAGCAGTTGCGGTGGTCCCAGGGCAGCCTGACCACCCTGGTCCTAACAGGGCAGTTTGAAGACCGCCCCCACTGCGCTCGGGGAGTCTGGTGGTCTGTGGACCAACAGACTCATAATACGCCCCTAAGACAGCTCGGGTTGGAGAGGTTTAAAGAGCCCATGTCAGGCTGGCCATCAAAAGACAGCAGGCCAAAGTGACATGTTTGCTTTAAATAGGAGTGGACACCACTCATCCCCAGCTGCGAATCAGCAGCAATTGTCATGACCTGCCCTGACTCTTGGCCAGGCTGGGAGCAGCAGTGAAAAATAAAATGGTAATAATGTATTTTATTACCATGTTACTTTTCCTTTCTGCTGCTCTTTCAGCAGGGAAGAGACACTTCTAAGCCCAAATTTGGGAACCACCACTGCCCAAAACGACTTGTTGTCCTCTACCGATGAAGGAATGAATCCAGATTCAGGAATCTAGAGTCACACAGTAAGCTGCACCAACAAGGGTGAAAAATTAAATAATACTACAGAACTAAGGGCCTGATCACAAGTTCAGCGGTCAATGGGACCGCTAAACCCGTGCTGGAGGTAAGATGGGGGTTGTGAACTGCGACACCAGTGGTCTGACTGCCCCATTCCGAGTGCAACAGTCGGACCACGTGGGGGCCGCTGCAACCGCCAGCGATCCGTGATCCCCTGCAGTGGCACGGCGGTCCTGAGGTCATAATATGATTGGCGGTGCCACTGCGGAACCATGAACAAAAATTGTTTGAGTGTATCAACCTTCGTCAATCGAGACTTGAGCCAATCAAAAACTGTTACACACTTGTCACTCCAACAAAATCTGCGTCTTTCCTTAGGAGTTTTGAAATGGGTCTGACCATTTATACAAAGTCCTAGATGAATCATGAATAAAACTCGCACAAGTCTAAAAACAGCGTGGTCAGTACATCTTCGACCATGATATTTTGCGACCCAGGATAATAGGATGAAATTAACATTCATTCAGAAAGACCTTTACAAAGACGGTTGAAGCATCCTGAATTTACCAAACAAGAGATTTAACTTTACCTGCCCCCTTTTTACTCTGGTTGTATGTTCCACGCAAGATAATAGGGACTTTAGGATGCAGTGGACTGGAACTCAGAGCAACCCATGGCTCTCTGTGACAGTGGGGAAAGACAATAGCTGCTGCTCAACAGCAGCAGGAATTCCATTAAACAATGCCGGCAGTCCCACCCTCAGGGCAGGACTTTCATCAGACGTTAATGTAATTCAAGAGTCACAGAAGTTGGCAAGCCATGGAGGTGTGCTCAAGGCGTTGAGCAGAAGCAGGAATGCTTTCTTATAGTTCATCATTGCTCCGTTTTGCTCCCTCTTCTTCAAACCTCTTCCAGCTTTGCACCATGTGAATTTGGCAAAGTTTAAAGAACTCGTCTTTCCACTGTAGACACTCTTGGTCATATCCCCATTTAAATATGTTTTTCAAAAAAACAAAGTACTGTTTTAACAGATAGAATTCAGGATGTCTGTAAAGGAATAAGCATTTGGTTGCAACCACCAGTCAAAAGCATCCTTGATAAAAATGACTATCTTCACAACCCAACTTCCCTTACTGGTTTAATCCTGGATTGGGTTCTAGAGACTCAAAGAGTTCCTTTTTAACCTCAATATATGGCCTTGTTGCCTTGCCACTCAGTGCCTGCTATGGTACCTGATGCTTACTAGGTAAACATAGTGAAAAGGTACTAAATAAGGTTTCCTTTATTTAAGTGTATTTTTACATGAGTGGCAGGGTGGCAGGAAAAAAGCAGTTAACCATAGCTTTATAAAATACTAACAATCTATTCTTTACATCCTAGAGCTCCTATATTCTAAATGCCATCACACCATGTGCACAACTTACATTTCCAATAAAGAATCCAACACATCTTCTCCCTTATACAATTAGTAATAGAAACAAAAAAGAAAGTAAATCTAAATAAATATTGTAGCTAAATACTCAAGAGATAAGGATTTTATGCATCTATAAACTACACTAACTACAATCATCTGACCAAACATACAGTAAAAATGTAAACACCGTTTTTTACACAACTACAGTGCCTTATATAATCATAATACCACTCCATGCACTACTTTAGCTTTCAATACATCTTAGTTCATAGTTCTGTAACTTGACAGGACGCAAGCTGGTTCTGGATGATCTGAGAGCATCCAAATGATTTTCTTCTTCACTCCCTGGCCCTTTTTCCTCACACTTGCTTTCCATTTTCTCCCTACGAACAACAGATACTCTATCTTTAGTCCAACACTTTCCATCATCTGATGTCACTATATTAGTTCCCACTCTCTTAGGACAAGAAAAGTGACAACCTTTTACCTTCCCAACTAAGGGTTTCCTGATTGTTGCTAAATCTCCTTCTTCCATATTCAGATACCGCAATACCATTTCAACATACTTCTCTTGAGCTACCCTTGTCCTTTCAACCATATTCTTTATGGTCTCCTCTGATGGCATTGTCTTCTCTGTACAGATTCTGTTCATCTTTGAACCTGGTAATCTACCTTTTAAAAGAACAAAAGGCGATACTTTGGTTTCCGAATTAGGTGTAGAACGTATTGCCCACAAAATATGTTTTACTTCCTGCATCCAATTCAAACCATTAACTAAGGATTATTGTATATTTTGTTTAATTACCCATTTACAGAGTTCATAGATGATATAACAAAGCAGAGACATATTTAATTCCAAATACTTTAAGATATTCCTCAAATTCATGAAAAGCAGAACGTGGACCATTGTCTAATACAATCTCATAAGGAACACCTTCCCTTAAAAACATTCTCTTGACAGGAGAAGATGTAATAATGTTATTGAATCCAGCATCCAGCCATCAAGAATAATAATTTAAAGTCACAATGCCAAATTTGACTTGACCATTGTAAAAGCCACAGCCAATTCCGACCATATCTTTTCTGGAACAAGAACAACGCTCAAAGAACTCAGAACAGTCACCTGAGTCTTGCCACTATCCACACAATACATGTGTTTCCTCACAAGGTGCTCCACTTCTCTATCCATGCAAGGCCATCAATACAAATCTCTCATCTTCTAATCATTGTACACATTCCAGGGAGCTCTGGACCTACCTCCCTGTAAGCATTCAAAACAACATCTGCCAATTTGTTCCAATCTCTCACTCTTCTCTTCATTGCTCTCATTCCAGAGAGCTCTGATGGATGTACCTGCCTGTAAGCATCCAAAACAGCAACTACCAATTTGTTCCTCTGCTAACCCTTCTTTACTTGTTCAATCACCATATTTAGCACACTTTCCTGTTCCAAAGTCACTAACCAATCAGATTCAGAAATGGCATCCGCAGCTATGCTCAACAGTTCATTGACTACCACTTTCACATTCTCCTTAGAAAATTTGTCATCTTTGTGATCAGTCACCAATGGCACTCTCAAAAGACAATCGGTTATGACATTCTTAATACCAAGAATATATTCCATCCTATGACAATATTCTTGCAGTCTGTATTGCCACTTTGCAATTCTCGGTGTAGATCTGCCTGTCCCATTTGTGGTAAAAAGATCAACACAACAAATTCAGAACCGGCAGAATGATCAAAACCCCACCAACATGCCCATGCCTCTCGCTACACAATAGGATGATTCAGCACCTCTGAGACTGCAACTGGCAAAAGCAACAACCTAATTTCTTCCATTCTTCCTTTGCAACAAAACTGCTCCTAAACAATAATGACTAGCATCAGTAGCCACAATTCTGAAATCGTATGTATCAAAGGGTTTAAATTGAATTACATTAGCCACACATATGTTCGTTCAGAACGTCTCAGAATGAACCGAGAATAGAACTCCATCAAGTCCATAATAGATTGCTTTTGATCCTATCCTTCTGGCACAGGAGCCTCAACAATGGCTTTTACTAGGTTATCCTTAGGTTCTACACCAAGTGCAGACAACCTATTTCCGAAATAATCCACAAATTTTGCAAAAAATTTGCATTTTCCTGCTTTAAAGGTAACACCCTTCTCTTCCAATGCTGTACACACGTGAGCTGTTGCGGGGATTCTGCACATACACAGAACTATGCACAGGAAAACAGGACCTCAGTGAATAGGTGGTGTACCTACCTACCACATCCGTACCCAAAATCCCTTACCGACCAGCTTTAGTGTCTCATTTGTTCTACATCTACAGCGAAGCTACCAATAATTAGACAAATCAGAACACGTAACTCTATCTTGGGAATCTTGGGAGCCAGACACTCTTTCGCTTAGCCACTCATACTTGTCCACAATGCGAGTAATCAGAGACGCAGTATAATTTAAAATGTTTATTTCAACTAACGCGTTCTATGGTGCAGTACACGCGCCAATACTAGCAGCAGAATGCATAAACACAATATTTTCAGCATTGTTACAATTCCATAGAATACAAACGGGGATGTCATGTTATAGAAAACAATGGAAAAGGACGGAACAACCTAACCACCCTCCCTGTGACAAGAGATATTGTATTATGAAACAGAAGACCTCTGGGCTTTGTTAGGAGACCCCCATACCTCAAGGCATAGGTGCAATGTTCACATTGCAGGACAAACATGGGTTTTCTCTCTGGAAAGGTGTCTCTCAGTGTGTCTAAAAACAGGTTCTGTTTGCAATATTAAAGTACACGATTTCCAGAGGTGCAGCTGAGTGCAGCATGTTATGTCTAGGTGCCAGCGACAGGTCAGAACTGAATAACAAGGGGCATTGTTGTTTAACCTTGAACATCGTGTGCAGGCTAAACCTCAGAGCACAGCAAAGAACTTGCAAGGCAGACAGATCTCATGTGTAACGGGGCAAAAATAAAGTCTTGCAAAATAGATGCTTGCAGTGTCATGCGCAAAAGCAGCCTCATGGCAGCGAAGTTCATGCTAATTTAGCAATTGTCAACAATGGACCTATAAGCCTTACTACAGAGACAATTTCATTTTATGACTGGACTTATCCTCTGCATATATCAACACATGATCTTGAAAGCAGGTAACTCCTTCCAAATCTTTAAACAATGTATCCATCAGGCATTGAAAAACAGCTGGCACAAAAACAAATGGCACTCCTTTAAAAAGGAAAGCTCAGTAAGGAGTAATAAAAGAAGTTAAACAATGAAATGTATGATCCAACACAATCTGATGATATGTGGACACCATGTTCAGTGTGTAGAATATCCTAGCATACTTAATCAAGGAAAGTATTTGATTAATATTCAGTGCCTTGATACCCTCAGGTATAAGTGCGCTTTGCAAATAATATCCTATCTTATCCTATCCTATCTTATATTTGGTAACAGATGTTTACTGACCCAAATCCTAGTCTCTAAGATCAACACACATTCACAAACTGCCACTTGGTTTATGTGCACACACAACAGGGGATAACAATTCTGAACTTTCAATGTGCTCTCTGATGTCTTGTACAACAAGAGACTCAACAAGAGACTCCCTCATGACCTAAATACTTGTGAAGCGAAATCAAAGAACGTACAATGAGCACCCACGCTGAGTTGTTAAGCCCACTAAACAGAAAATCCCAACATTTATAAAAATATGATTCTTTTATTTAATTTCTTTTATCAAAACTTTTTCATTATTATTTTTTTATATTTTCAACATACATTTTATATTCATCAATTGAAAAAATAGTCTAAATACAAACAGCCCAGGTAGAGAGGAATACAAATACACACCGACTCATTCAGACCCTACTCACATACACCCAATCAAACCTTCATATACTTAACATATCTGGGGAACACAACTACAAGATAACAATGTAGTTGGGATGACCAAAGATGAGTACTGCAAATAGCAGGATGTTTTCAGGGCAGTGGTCGACGTGTTTTGGTGGCTAAAAGATGATGGGGGGCCACCTTCATCAGGACCTGCCAGATATAATTGCCCAATCAGGGACCACTCCACCCGGGAAAAAGAAGAACAAAACTGTCTGGAATGTATCAAAGTCCTCCAATTCGGAACACCCAGATGTAATCAAGATTTAATATCAGAACTCTGGACACTCCTCAATCCGTTGCTATCAGGCAATACTCTCAATAACTTACGCAAATACAACCATATGATGTCATAAAGAGATGCCTGGATAGATTCCTGAAAGGTATTCTTCCTGTTTAAAATTCTTTTAACGCGATGTGTGTCATGCTGGTCCCAGCACATCTGAGAGGGTGTACATGTGCAGAAAATCAGGTATCCACGCAGCCGAGGTGATCAACATTTCCTACAATCTCTCCATGGCGTCCCTAGGGCTTCCTTCTCCTATCTCGTCAAAATCTCATATGTTTCAGTCTAAAGACTGGCTTGAAGTAAATACACACGGAAGTTCACGGCAATACCAGCACGTCGCGTCCTGGGAGCAATCCAGTCGAAAAACAACGTCTTGTTCACACAGTTTTTCAGTTCCTTTCGAAATTCTGACCTAACCACAAACTAAATCCTTCTCTCATACTATACAACTGGTTCTACCCCTTCTTTGAGTTGTATTTTATGCTTGAACCCCTTTAATTTCCCCAGCTTATCTGTAAACACTTTAGGAAATCTCATTTACTATTCGGGTACTTCAAATTCCGTAATACCCATACACTGCTTCTTTAAAAGAACTTGCTCAGAATTATTTGGATCCAAAATCATCTCTAAATTATGTTGTTCTAACCACCCTTATAAAGATGTTCCAAATTTGGGGACATAAGAAGTGACAGATGAAGAATTTGCTTTAAAGAACACTTTGTTTTCAAATTCTGCCACAACTTTTATGGGTTTACCTCCATAAACCACTGATCTGATTGCTGATTTTCTCAGTTCAATGTCTTTGGCCTGGACATTCTTCCAATTAGTCACTCCAATCAAGGTAAATGGTGATCGGGAATCTGCCATCATGCTTACATCAACACTACTCACACTCACTTGACAATAAGGTCTCCTAATCATGGTCACATCTGTAAGATTCACACTGTTCTCCAAATCTTGCACTGGCAATTCCACATACAAGATGATGCTCTCATCACTAGACACGGATTTGGAATTGTCACCATGTTCATTAAAATTGACCATCTAACTACTGCACTAGTAAATAAGAAGTTTGAAAAAACAATGTATTATCCAATCCAAAAAGCTTTATACAACAAATAAATGTCATAATAGCAAAATACACCTAATAAAACTTATTTTTGTTACAAAAAGTTTCAGTGCAAATCATTTAAAAAATACAATAAAAAGATTAATAAATACATATCAATCTTTCACTTGATTAAAAATCATATTGAACATCTAGAATAAAGAATTATATAGAAAATTGCATTGTCCTAATTAAAATTACATTAGGTAATTAAGAATATACAATGATTAAAAAGGATAAGCTGCAGACATAGATGCCAGATATCGATTAATCAATTGGTTAAAAAAGATTTTGATCTTATAGCCCACATCCAGCAATGTATTATCACCAACGTTGTACAAATGTACTGCAAAACAAGCCATGGTACGACTGAAACCAAAATGTTGAGGTGTGTTTATCACCAATGGTTTGTGCACTATAATTTCACAAATGTGCATGTGAAAACTGATGTCATAAGGTATGCGTATAACTGAACATTATACAACAGTGCATTATAAATATCCACGAGTGTCAAAAAGTCTGTAAGGTGTGCGTATCTACCAGGTTATGCGCACTGTAAACTCTATGGTGTGAGTATCACTGATACAATGATAAGGAAATACCCATATAATTACTGACAAATTCAATGATGTGCTGCATCTCCAGGAATACAACCAACAAAATGGTAATTTCATGGGACGTTTCAGAAACGTCACCACATTAAAACATCAACACATGATGGACTCTGGAATCATGCACATCACAGCAGGCTGTCAGGTGTTTGCCTGGACTGCGATGATGCCAACAGAAGTGACTTGAGCCCCGCAAGGAGAACTGGCTCATCACTACAGCGCCCCTGAAAAAGAAACCACCAGGTGCAAAAGCTTCCACAGCTTTCCGTCTTCAGCGACGTCCGCAATTATAACACAATCTCAGCATTAGCCCGTAATGATGAGCGAGGAAACGTCAGGCAATAGAAGAAACTTCTCCAACAAAATCCTGTCACCATGAACTCCTTGAGGATGATCTGGCACACACTGGAACCCCTGCTAATCAACTTGTCACAAATAAAGGATACTCTCTTACAGGTAAAGTATGAATAAGTTCTCCTTTATCTTTGTACATGACTGGCAGGCAGGCAGGCCAACAACAACTGGCCAAAGCTCTATCAAATACTAATAATCTATTCCTTACATCATAGATTTCCTACATTCTAAATCCATCACATCCTGAGCACAACTTAAAATTTCAACCAGGGTGTATACATCATGCATACGTTTTATACTAATTTACATGTGCCTCTTCCTGCAGAAGATGTTATCTGTCCAGCACTTCTTGAGCAAATGATGAATGAAGGGTTGAAGGTACTCTCTGTGACCCTTCCCTCATCTGAGCAATGCATACGGGTTCCTGAACAGAATGAAATATTTCCCGGGTTTCCACGGGTCCAATATTTACATTGGGTGCCAGCATTTATGTGTGGGGGATTCCCTGCCCTATCCCCACATCTGGTTCAGGAAAGTTCTTCCACTGTCCCTGTCAAGGCCCAAACTGTTTGTGGTAACAAAAGACTGGGCGGGCCTGGTGTCAGATTCCAATATGTCTGCAGGAGGCAAAGCCGTTTGAAATGTAAGTGGGGTTGGGTACAGATCCTCCCAGTCATACTGCTAGGATGGCCCAAAATTCCACACCTAATCCCCTTTTGTGGTACTGTCTGGTACAAAAACCCACCTCAGAGCCATTCACAGTCATTTACCCAGACATTGCCAAAGGGCACTAATGATTAGGAATAGAAATGGCAATTTTTTAAAAGTGTCTTTTTTTTAGATTTGTGGCTTAAACTCCAACTTGACCATTAAAGAGGATATTAAATTACAATTCATTTGAGTGTTAACAGCAAGTCTATGTCTGCTCTCAATCCAAAGTTAGCACTTATTAAATGTATTAAGCTAACCAAGTGTTAGTCAATGGCTAGGAAATGTAAAACGTAAGTACAGATGACCTACTTCTCAAATAGAATGCACCCTGTCCTATGCTCCTTTTGGGCATACTTAAGGAGTGACTTAAAAGGAAGGTTTGGACCTGGCAAAAGATTTATTTTTCCAAGCCGAAATGGTAGTTTTAAGGTGCACTCCAGGCTGCAGTGGCGGGCATGAGACATGTTTTAAAAGGCTTCTTTAGTAGGTGGCACAAGAAGTGCTGCAGGTCTTCTGGTATCATTTAATTTACAGGCCCTGAGCAAATTAAATGTGGGAATTAGGTGTAAGCCAATTTTACCATATTGAAGAAGAGGGCACAAGCACTTTAGCTCTGATAAGCAATGGGAAGGTGCACAGAGTCCTAAAGC
Organism: Lissotriton helveticus; assembly: GCF_964261635.1. Taxonomy (NCBI): domain Eukaryota; kingdom Metazoa; phylum Chordata; class Amphibia; order Caudata; family Salamandridae; genus Lissotriton; species Lissotriton helveticus. Next base: position 435,474,451 of record NC_136057.1, read on the forward strand.
CAACACAAACGAATTTATCAAAACAGGAGAGGTGAAGGCAAAAAATAAAAGCGAATACCATGCCAAGGATATCAGGTGTAACAGCCTTAATTTCCAAATCTGAAGACATTGTGTGTGTTTAGAAGTAAGGTACATAACCCTACATAGCACCATCAAATTAACCATACTCGTAGTTAATCTCTTTTTCATGTCTGTATTTTCATTTTTGGTCAAACTATCCACATGTTGATGGTGAGTAGTGAGGATGGTGCTGGAGTGCAGGAATTAGGTATCATTCCATTATGACTGGGACAAGAAACTTAGATTAAAAATAGAGCATTTTCAAAAGTCTTCCCTTGCATATGAGGGTGAGCTCTAATACCCAGTCAGAACGTCTACCTAGGCTTACGCTAGAAGTGCCATTCGGTATTTTCAATTCCTTTACCGCCAAATAAATTCAGATTTTGTCCGGTATTGGTGAATAATATATCATAAAAGAGTGTTTGATTTTTCCTCTTTCAAAGTATATGCTGATTGACACTATCCTAGAAATAGCTGGACTCTAGGTTCCATCATTCTTGACTGACTACTGAAAGTGATATGGGCCTATCAAACAATACTCCCAAACAATCGATACCATATGTATGCAGATGACATCCAGTTCCACTTCAAGCACAAAAAGGGTGCTGGCGTCTGATTTCGATTTTGTTAAATGTAGGACATCAGCCAAAAAGATATGGTCTGCCCTCTTTAGAGTGTAAGGGCCCTCTACACTCTTAATAGGGCAGATGGACATCCACCTCTTTTTGACTGATGTGCTTTATCCATAAAAACTCAAATCAGGCCGTAAATGACAAACTGTCACAGATAGGGTAGTTCTGAGTGCTAAACGAATTGGCAACGCTCAGGAGCAAAATATATATCTGCTCATGGTTCTCGGGGAAACTGCACTTCTCCCTTACTCGTGGCATGGCTCAATGAGGACACTGTTTTCATAAAGGATCAGGCCATCTGTCCCCAAAAGATTTGTTTTTGTTGTCAGTGGTCCACTACACCACTGATCCCTTCCAAATATTATTTTATTTTATTCACAAAGGGGAGGTGGTCCTTTACAAATAGGTAATCAACTCCTCAAAGGACATGGTAACCAATCAAAGGTTTGCGACCGCAATTGAGTTGGCAAATGATTGATACCTAGCCTTCCACATTGCAATTTGTAAGAGTTGTCCTAAGCACACCCCTTCCAGATTGTAATTCGTAAAGCATTTCTAAACCCATTTTGTGACTTGGTAACCTATTATCGAATCACAAATTGGGTTTAGTACATAGGAAAAATTCATTTCGGTTGCAAACTCTGTGATTTAGTGAATTTCAGGTTTTGCCACTGCTAAACTGCTTCATACATCTGGCCCAATGTCCTTACATATGATGTACAACAATAAGTCGTGTGCACAATGAAAACTCAAGTGCTCCTATAAATATGGCACATTAACACACATATTCATTGTCATGTTATGTTTCTAATCTGAAACTGGAAGCATTGTAAGGACAATAGCAAACCAAAAAGCTACCTCTAATGGAACATAGAACTAAGCTGTGCTGCTATGCCAAAACACAAACTGCTCTGCTGCAGCCTTTTATCGTCATGGAAAAACAATTTGAAAGATAATCTATGAACCTTGGGATAGCCCCTATAACTATATAAATGAACTCCTGTGAGTAGATTATTAACCAAATACCCAGAGGCAATACACACCACCACAGTCATGGGACGCCTTACTACATTAATGTTAACAAATATATAAAGTGAGTACATATTTATTATTTAATTATGAAATACGTAATAAATATGTCAATATATTTTTTAACGTTAATTCCTACCTCCATCATTTTCTATGTGAGGGTGTTCCAGTACCTAGGGTTGCCCATGTATAGTGCGGGATTTAATACAAAACTCTAACGTATTGCAAAAGGGTAAATTAAAGCAAAAGTTTAGTTTGTAAATACTGAAAATGGTAAACTTACTCAAAAGTATAAACTTACTCAAAAGTGCAGTTTGGTAATCAGGCCCCTTATCTTTAAAATAAAATCAGGCTGGTAAATAATATAATATTGTATTGTACTATCCGATACCTCTCCAGTGGCCTTCACCACCAAGCTTCACAACCATTACCCCACCCAAGATTTAGTTTAAATATGTCAATCATGAATTCATGTTAGAAAAGCATAATGGAGTGATATACAGGTTGTAACAAAAGATGGCTTATCGGAGGCGAGCTATTGGAGCTTAGGTGGTTCCAGAAACATCCGGCTACGTCCTAGAATACAACCAACACTGATCTGGTATCCTTTTTCCACCCACACAACCTCATTGCTTTTATTGTATTGGAGGTTTATCAGTGGCTTCCTGAGGAGTTGAGACAGCTGCCATCTTGGGGCCATGGAAGGCTCAGCTGGGTCGACTGACGGAGTCCTGCATCAGAAAGTACCAGTGAGTGGAGCATGGCTGCAGCTGGGTGGCCGCACACCTTAGAAAGCTTGCTAGGAGGACCCCGGGACTGGCTCACGTCAACGACCACACACCTTTAGGAGCCTGCTTGGAATGCTGGTGACCGACCCGCATTCGGAGGCAAAATCACTGGGAAGTGCCGCAGACGCTAATGAGCTAGTGAGCCAGCCTGTCCTGGGAGGCCTGCAGGGGTGAGCGTCTTTGGATAGCAGATAACGCTGCGGCTGGACACAGCTCCTAACCCTGAAAAGGTGCAGGAATAGACCTCGTAAACAGGCTGGCAATGAATGTACTGCTAGGGGTAAAATGAGGAGCCCCCTTTGAGAACAATAGATCTGACTTGAGCTCTCTCAGCGCTATTGAGCGATGAAGCTGCCCTAGGCGATGCAGCTGACCTTTGCAGATTCGGCCAGATGTAAGCAGAGACAGTTGAGGAGTGGCTCAGCCCTTGGTGAATTGATAGGGTCTAACTGGCCCGAGTGGGTGCAGCACCTTAACTGTTTGGGGTGAAGGAACCTGCTGCTGCACCTGAGCTGATGACTGGGAGTGGAGTCTATTGAAAGAGAGGGGGCTTCCAGTGGCGCTATGGGCAAAGATAAAGCAAACAAGGAGACCTAAGCAATACTATTACACGATACATCATTGCACAGAGCTTTCTCCTGAGAGCAACGAGGCAGACAGACCCTCCAAAAACACTTGACCTGGAGACACAAAGGGAAGAACGCACCAGGGCAACAACCCTTGATGGGAAAATTGGGAAACTTTCCATTGACCGGAATCTTCTGCTTGTGGGACTTCGCCAGGTGGCAGACAGATTTCATATGGTGGAGAGGGCAGTTTTGGACCTACAGAACAAAGTAAAATGCTTGAAGACCCAAATGGCAAAATCGACTGCAGTTGTGGGGATCCTAGAGGAAAGGGCAGAGGACGCAGAAAACCGCTCCCACCTCAATAACATGTGCTTTATGGTGTTTCCAGAGCAGGCAAAGTGCCCCGACGCAGAGGCATTCCTGGAGCGGTGGATCCGGGAGGAGCTGTGACCTGAAGGAATGTCCCCACTGTTTGCTGTATAGCGGATGACCACACTCCTGGTGTTGCAGCCCCCACCAGGTGCACTCCAGAGGGCCCGATAGCTATAATATGGCATCATCAAAACAGAGGCTTATCTTTGCTGTCACAAGGATGGTGACGCAACACTCATTTATATAGCTATATAGCCCGACTATAACAGAAAGGAACATGCGCTGCGCAAATCTATTGTGGAAGTGAAGCTTAGGCTGCTGTTCCTCCACTACATGTTTCTTTTCCCAGAAAGTTTGAAGGTTATGGCCCAGGGGAAGACACACTTCTTCAAGCAACTTTGGGATGTATGGACCTGGTTGGAAATGTGGAAAAAATATGGGTTATCCACATGCAGTGTCATCCTGCGCCCTTCTATCAGGACGATCTGAGTGGAAGGAAGTCTGGAGGTGGCCACACCACAGATTTAGGGGTAGGAATGCGGCTCACAGCAGGAAGCCCACATATATCCGGGAAGGATGGCACAATGGGAACAGCAGATAAACCTTCATTGGAGGACCCATAGACTCTTACTGACTTTACAGAGCACCTTGTCAGTGGCGAGTGGAAATACCGCTGGGGAGCTGAACTTACACAGTGAATTACCATACACAGATGTTTGACATTCTCATGGTTGACCAGCTTCAATGGTCTACCACGGGGCCTAAATTTGCGGTGTGCATACAGGTTCAAAGGATTGGGTGAGGAACTGCAGCAGAATATTCCACCAGTTGTCGTCTAACAACATGAATGGGGTTTAAGGAGCAAATGGCCTTCCAGAACTGTGCTCCCTCGGATGGAAGGGAGTTGGTGTAAAGCCTCTTAATCAATCGGGGGTTTGTAAAGAACAGCTACTAACCTGCGAGGGTCTCATGGCACTGGGAAGCAGCGGCTCCGTTGAGTACTGGGTCATCCGAAGAGCCAGGTCTTGAGGTCCTTCCTGAACTGGAGCAGTGTGTGAACTTGCCGGAGATGGAGAGAAAGGTCATTCCGGGACTTTGCTGTATGGTAGGAGCAGGACTTTCCTCATGTTCGGGTCTTGTAGATGTGTGGTACGGTGGCCAGAGAGAGGTCAGCTGATCAGAGGTGTCTATTGGGTGCGTGGAAGGAGAAGCAGTTGTTTAGGTATATTGGTCAGATGTTGTGGAGGGCCTTGTATGCTTGAGTGGGGAGCTTTAAGGCTATTCTTCTTTTGATGGGGAGCCAGTGGAGATTGTGGAGGTGTTGCATGATGTGGTTGCGATAGAGAATGTCCAGGATCAGTCTGTCTGTGGTGCTTTGGATGGTCTGGAGTTTGCAAAGTAGTTGCTTGTTGATTCCAGCACAGAGAGCATAGCTGTAATCCAGTCTGCTACTGATGAGGGCATGCGTGACGCTTTTTCTGGATTCAGTGGGATCCATCTGAAAGTCTTTTGGAGTATGCGTAGGGTTTTGAAGAAGGCCGAGGACACATCGTTGATCTGGCGGTTCATCGTGAGTGATGAGTCTAGTATGATGTTGAGGTTTCATGGGTGGTCCCTGGGGATGGGAGGGTTACTGAATGCAGGGTGCCACCAGGTGTCGTCCCATGCGGAGGGCGTGGAGCCAAGGATGAGGACTTCTGTTTTCTCTGAGTTGAGTTTCAGGCAGCTCTTCTTCATCCAGGTGGCAATGGCTTTTTGTTTTTATAAATCTTTTTATTGCTTTTAAGAACGAACAAAAGATACAATGGTCACATAAGCAAGCTACGAAGGCGCACAGTAGAACACATGTGGGACTATCAGGTATATTCATGTTATAGCAATGGGATTTAGCAATACTAGACAGTTAAATATCTACCTCAAGCGCTGCACATTGTGGCTGGGGGGGATCGCATATGTTACCTCTATAATCAATCCATTTGCCCATACCTCCCCCCATTTTTAGGGGCACCCCCGGGATACATAAACAGTTCTTTCTTGTAACATGCACCAGTCCATGTCACGCTTCCATTCCGCTAGACGCGGAGACGCGACCGCCCCCCAAAGTCTTGTAATGTTTCGTTTCGCCACCATCTGGCCGAGTGTGACCCACAATTTGCCTCTAGCTGGTAGGTCTGTTGGTTCCTAGATGTTTAGAATGCAACGCTTCGCCTCTGGGCACAATTCAGCCCCCCATATATCCTGCATACATTGCACCACCTTCACCCAATAGGCCTGCAACACCGGACACTTCCATATCATGTGGAAAAAGGAGCCACTCATTCTGCACCCCTCCTACACCAGTCATCTTCACTTCTGCCCATACCCTTTAGTCTGGTGATGAGATGTAGACTCTATGTAAAATTTTTAGTTGAATGAGCCGTAGCCTGGATGAGATAGCAACCTCCCTAGGGGAGGCCAGTGCAGATCTCCACTCCTCGTCTTCCATAACCAAACTATCCGCCTCCCTTTGAGGCCCTGCAGTAAGTCAGGGAGGTTGTTTATCAGTTTCTTATAAGTGAGCGAGATTACATGTTCAGGCAGGTATCCATCCAACAGTCTATCCTCCAGCGGGGAGGCTGGTGGGGGCAGTGTACCGCGTGGGATGTTCTTTTGCAATGAATGACGGTCTTGAAGATATCGAAAGTACTCAGTGTTTGCGAGCTCATACGCAGTTTGGAGTGATGGAAAGGATTTGACTTTGCCTTTGTCCCATAGGTACCCGATCCGAGAGATGCCTATGAGGTCCCAATTTCGGAATCCCCGAGTGCGGCCCAGGATGCCGAGTCGTTCAGACACCCATAGTGGGGTAGCCAATGTGAGCACATTATGCCAGCCCATCTTCCGCTGAACAATGTGCCAAATTTGCACAGAGTGGAGTGTCGGGCCCGTGAGGGCGTGTTTGAGTGGTCGTGAGTAATGCACGGCTTCGTAGTTTCCACCAGGCAGGAGCCACCTATCCATGCCGTACCCCGGGTCGTTGCCATCGCAATAGGTGCCTTGGTTGATCGCCGGGAGATGCGCCGCCCAGTAGTACCTGTGGATGTCGGGTAGGGCTATCCCCCCATCGTACCAACAAAGAGTTAATTTTTGTAGGGCAATTCATGGTGCACCAGCCCATAATAGTTTCTCTGCGCCGCCTCTATGGCCGTAAGATAGGAAGACGGAACAATTCTGGAGAGCATACAGGAACCTGGGCAGCGCCATCATTTTAAATAGCGCCGCCCGGCCCAACAAGGAGACTGGGAGCTTCTGTCAGGCGGCAGAGTCGCGCTTAAGCCTCTGAAGAGGCGGGAGTCAATTCCTGTCATACATTGCAGCCTTGTCTTTGGATATAAAGATGCCCAAATATGTGAAACCCTCAGTGACCACCCTAATGGGACAGTCCCTTGGGGGTGCGGGGGCACTGCCTTGGAGGACGTACAGGAGAGACTTACTCCAGTTAATGGTATATCCGGAGTTCTTCCCACAATTGGTGAAAATATCAAGAGCTACGATCAACAATCTACGGGGTCGGGAGAGATAGAGGAGGATATCGTAGGCGTATAGCGATATCCTGTCCTCCCAACAATCTGCCCACCGGATCCCTGTCAACGCTACGTCCTGTCTGATCCAGGTGGCCAAAGGCTCCAGAGACAGGGCAAATAGAAGGGGCGAGAGCGGACACCCCTGGCGCGTCCCCCTCTCTAAGGTAAAGGCCTCCGAGACCTTATTGTTGACAACCACCTGTGCTAGCGATTCCGAATAGAGGAGTCGCACCCATGAAATGAAATTGGGGCCGAAGCCTAATTTACGGAGGACAGCCATCATGTACGGCCATTCAAGGGTGTCGAAGGCCATCGTGGCATCCAGCGATACCACCACTGCGTCCTCTCTTAGTGTGTGGCATCTCCCCAGAACCCCGTTCAGACGGCGGAGATTGAGTGCCGTGTTTCGGTGGGGCATAAACCCGGATTGGTCCGGGTGGACCAAAGTGGCAAGGACCGGTTGAAGTCTATTAGCCAAGGTCTTCGCTAGTATCTTGGGCTCGGCATTTAATAGGGAGATGGGCCTGTAGGAGGCGCACAGCTCCCTGGGCTTACCGTCCTTCGGAATCACGACAATTGTCGCTAGTCGTTGGTCACGGGGCAATACTCCCTTGGACCTACTCTCGTCGAACATTCGTTTAAGATAGGGGCTGATGTGATCCGGCTTGAGCTTGTAAAGCTCAATCGGCAGGCCGTTGGGACCTAGCGCTTTACCAGGACGGAGGTCCCCGATTGCACGCTCCACTTCCGCCGTTGTGAGCGGTGCTTCCCAGAGGTCGCGCTCTGTGTCAGAGAGGGTAGGCATCCTCAGATCCGCTAAGAGAGCAACTGAGTCTTCCTCCAGGCGGTCAGATCCCTTGCTATAAACTGTCCTGAAGTGACAGGCGAATTCCGTGGCTATGTCTCTAGGCTCGGTGATCACTGTGCCACCCATTGTTTGAATCTCCGCCACTACTCTGCTAGCTTTTTGCTTTTTATCGAGCCATGCTAGGAGCTTACCCGCCTTGTCGCCCTGATCATGAAGTTTACCCTCTCTAGTGGTTGCCATCTTTTAGGCAGCCTCCTTGACCATCGACTGATATTCCGCTTTTTTAAGGACAACCTGTGGCGCGCCTCGGGAGTACCCTCAGCGCGTACCACCTCCTCCAGCATCCCAAGGTCAGCCTCCATTTTAATCAGCTGCGCTTCTTCTCTTTACGCGATCAGCAATTGCCGATAGGGCCTCTCCTCTGAGGACCGTTTTGAAGGCCTCCCATAGAGTGACGGCCGAGTCCACCAAGCCATCGTTGGATTCGAAATAGTTGGCAATTGAGGTAGTCAGTGCCTTTCAAAGGTCCTCGTTGCGTAGGTGCCAGGCATTAATAGGCACAACGCACCCCTCCCGCCTGATTCCTACGGTAATATGAACCAGGACTGGTGAGTGGTCAGAGATACCTCGCGCCAGGTGAGTTGCTGTGCGCACCTCTGTGTCTTGGTGCAGGGGAGTGAGGATATGGTCCAGACGGGTGAAAGAATGGTGCGGCCCCGAAAAGAAAGTGTACTGTGTGTCCACAGGGTGTGCTAGGCGCCATAAATCCGTGAGGCCAAATGTTTCCAGGAAGTCCCCCAGCCATCTCTGTCCCTTAGGCGTATATCTAGGCGGATGCCTGTCTAAAGCCCCCGATACCACCGCATTGAAGTCTCCTCCTATAAACAGCTGCCCATCAGGGAGGGAGAGGAGGAGAGTTCCAAGGTCAGTAAACGCCTGCGACTGGAGGCCAGGCGGGACATAGACAGACACCAGCATTAGCCTGCTCCCCTCCCACTTCCCCGAGAGCGTGGCAAAGTGGCCCTGCGGGTCAGTTGCAGTGTGATCTGGTAGGAATGGCAAAGTGCGTCTGAGAAGGATACCCACACCTCGGGACCCCGTGGTAAAGCCAGAGTGAACCGCCAGGGAGTAGCCGTACCTGTTTAGGGCGTGGCAAGTGTTGCCGAGCAAATGAGTCTCCTGTAGCATTACAACATCAGGCAGGTGGCGCTTCACGAATTGCAACACAGTGGTGCGTTTGAGCTTGTCCCCCAGCCCATTTACTTTCCAGCTCAATAACTTGAGGCTCTTGTCCCATCGCTCAGCCATATCCACGTTTCACTTTCCGTTTCACCCCCCGTGTCTCTGCGCGCCCCGAGTTCCCTCGGTGCCCTTCAAGTGTGGCGATTCAAACTTACCCCCTCCCCAACTTCTCGCAACTTCTCCACCCCCACCCCCACACCCTATCCCCTCTGCCCCTTCCAAACCCACCTGAACCCATCTCCTCCTTTCACCAAACACAGAACCCCCCCACCCTGCTCCCTGCTCTGTAGGTTTCGAACTACCCACTGCCCCAATTAGCAGAGCACCTATCGCCCAACCCAACTCTGGAATGAGGGAACTGCCCCCCACCCCTCGAGGAAACTCTGTACAGGAGAACGTGGGCCGGCCCCAACTCCGGCCGCTGTCTTGGTGCTGTCCCCAGACTGGAAAGTCCTGCAGCCTTAGAGCCCCCAACGTCCAGCAATAGAGTCACAGAGTCATTTGGGCGGCTATAGAGTCCCCCCCTGCATTTAAGGAGATGGTGTACACATCACAATCACACAATACGTTACAGTTCAGCAGGGCATGGTGTCGCAGTCCAGGTCCTCAGCGAGCAGCCGTGTCTCGGGCTGGGTCCCCGCGGGGGCTTGCCCATCTGGAGTGCCAAGACCTCTGACTCCGTGCCTCCCCTCCGACTGTTCCGCAGCAGACCCGGGAGACGGGGCCCGATTTTCTCTCCAATTGCTGTGGCCTTGCCGCTCTTGATCCGTCGGCGCCGCCGAGTCGAGCCACTCCTGGACCGCCGCCGGTGATGTCAAGAAGTGGGATTTTCTTCCCACAATTATCTTTAGCTTGGCAGGGAAAAACATCATGTATTTGATGCCTCGATCACGGAGTGCCACTTTTACTCCTAGGAATGAGCGCCTTTCCTGCTGGACTTGCAGCGTGAAATCAGGAAAGAAGGGGATGGTAGCTCCTTCGAATTGCAGATCGCCCTGTTGCCTGGCCACCTGTAGGATGGCATCGCGGTCTCTGTAATTCAATATTTTGACAATTATTGTCCTGGGTGGGGCCCCCGGTTTCGGTTTAGGGACTGGCGCCCGGTGGACCCTTTCAATTGTAAAAATCTTGGACAATCTCTTGGGCTTTAAGTGGTTGAGGATAAGGTCCTTGAGAAACAGATCCACACTGTGCCCCTCTGTTTCTTCCGGCACACCTACCACGCGGATGTTACTCCTTTGGGCCCTCCCTTCCTGATCCTCGAGCCGTAGGGCCATTTGTCGGTGCTGGTGAACTAGTTTGTTGATCCGGCTTTCAAGCTTTTTCTCAGAGGTCTTCAGCGCTTGTATGTCAGTGGCGTTGGATTTGGAGCGCTCCGTGTTCTTACTCAAGTCTGTGCGAAGTAGGTTGATCTCGATCGAGATCTTATCCATTTTGGACTCAAGGTTAGTGCCTAGAGTCTGGATAGGGCCATGATGGAAGTCAGGGACGGCTCCGTCTGGCCGGACTGGTCTCCGGCCGTAGCACCCATCTGTGCCTGACTTAGCGGCACCGCATATTAATCCAGTTTGTTTGTTTGGGAGACCGATCCCCCTTTGGGTCGCATCTTGTACAGGCAGCGCCCCTGCGGTCAAACCACCGAGCCAACCCACGGCAGGAGAGGTCTCCGGGACGAGAGTCACCCCCTCGTATGAACCGAGTGTGTCGTACCTTAGGGAGGGCACAACTCCGCACCGTGGTGTGCACACCGTCTCCAGTCCTAGCTTGCCGGCCGTTTTTAAGGACGTCCTCGCCCCGATACCATGTGGCTCCGCCCGCAATGGTTAGTGGTATGTGCAGGACTTCGCCGCCTCTGAGGGTGTCTCACCCTGTGCCCAATTATGCGACTCCGCGCAAGGATGCCTGTGACACTCCCAACTGGCCCCACAGTTCTTACGGCCCACCGCACCTCTTCTAGCTCCGAGTCACCAGGGTCAATAGGCAGCCAGTTCACTTCGGGTGCCCGGGGACCCGCCCCACGGAGATAGAGCCATGAGCCAGGCCACCAGTCTCCAATGCAGCCAGTCCGTGGTTGCACCCGCACTTGTGGGTCCCCCATGTAAAACTGTGAGGCCTCTCTCCAGGTTGTAGTGTCCCCGGGGGCCCTGTGTGCCCCGCTGATCGTTTTTGCCAGCTTTGTGCTGCTGGGCCCAGTCGCGGTCCTCTGATTGAAGTAGCGCCCTCCGGGTCCGTCGCGGCGCCCCTGGTGGGGCCGACACAGCACAGGAGCTCTCGGGCGTTCCGCGGCAGCACAGCTCGGGCCACGCCGCAAGCCTAGACCAAGCAGATGTTACGCCCTACTTCCGGGCAAGTGGCAACATCAGGCCCCAAGCCAGGGCATTGATTTCTGCGTCCCTCGGCCACGGAGCTCCGAGCAACAGGCCTTGTGTCCGTCTCAGCAGCGAAGTGAGCCGCGGTTCAGCCTCCAAAGGCGTTCAGGCTCCATTTCTTCCACGCCATGGTCGCTCAGTTTTGCAGGGAGCCAGGGCGCCGAAGGGAGAGCACCCCGGTCAGGATTTCAGGCCGGATTTTCGGGGACAGCCTCGGTCCCGACGGAGCTCAGGAATTAGGCCCTTCTTGGAAGTTGTGCCTAGTGATGTTGGGTTCTTTGGTGAGGGAGAGGATGAACTGTGTGTCCTCGGCATAGGAGACAATGTTGAGGCTGTGGTTTTCTGATGATGGTTGTGGGGGGCATGTAGATGTTGAAGAGGGAGGGAGGATCCCTGGGGCACTCCACATCTGGTCTCAGTTGGTTCCGAGAGGTAGGGCCAGAGTCTGACTGGCTGAGTTCTATCTGTGAGAAATCAGCATATCCAGCCAAGTGTCTTTCCTTGGATGCCGGCGTCGTGGAGTCTAGTGGCTAGTGTGTAGTGGGAGATGGTGTCGTAGACAGAAGAGAGGTCCAGGAGGGAGAGGGCCCTGGTTGTGGAGGGTACAGATGTCGTCACTGGTGGTGAGTAGGGCAGTCTTGGTGCTGTGGTTGCTGCGGAATCCAGATTGGGAGATGTCCAGGACGTTGTTGGCCTTGATGAAGTTTACCATCTTTCTGGGTGTTGACGGCCATTTTGATCAACTTGGCTGCGAAAGAAAGCTAGGGGTCTGAAGATCTTGAGGTCCGTCAGGTCTACGGCGGGTTTCTTCAGGAGGGGGTTGACTTTGTTGTGTTGCCAGTCATCGGGGAATGTGGCTGTTTCAAGGGAGCAGATAATCGTCTGGCATAGTTCCGGTGCAATGGCCGTGGCAGCCAGTGGAAGATGTGGGGTAGGCAGAGTCAGAGGGTGCTCCAGATTGGATACCAGGCGAATTGGGGTTACACTTGAGAGGGTCAAAGGTACGGGTGAATCTGGTCAGTGCCCGTGGGGTGGTGTAGGTAAGGGGGGATCTGAGTGAAGGTTCACAATTTGTTTAGGTTGGGGTTTCATGAGAGCCCATACAAAGCACAAAAAGACACATACAATGAGGATATCATGATGAACAGAATCATTTTAAGGAGCGAGTCACCCAGCTGTTTACCTCCCTTTGAGTGCTGCTGCCACATTTGAGTAGATCGTTAATAACCTGGAATGTTAAATAGAATGAACAGCTATCCCATATGGTACAGAATTTATTTTTACCTGGGCAGGTACAAATTATAGGTAGCAATGTAGCAAGAAACCCACCTATTCAGAGCAGAAGTCACATGATTGAGACTATGCATGAGGGGTGGTGAGGTGGATTGCTGCTGGTGTGATATTCTAGAATGGATAATGGTGCAAATTCCCTTGGGCAGATTTGTGACTGAGACAGGCATTCTTGAAGGGTTTGATATCCACCTTGTAAATACTTATGCTTGACTGAATACTTACTCCTTTTATTCTCCTATGTAAGGGGCTATACTAGTCTAGACTATGTGCTCAGGCACAGCGAAGTTGTCATCTACAATCGCTCAACATATCTTAATCAATATCCATCTAATCACTCTCCATTGCTTCTGACAATAATTCCAAGATTGCTTAGGCCCAGGATACCTTCATGGCCCCTACAGATAGAGACACTGACAGATGCCACCTTTCCAGTATGGGTGGGCATACCTCATGTAATCTCACGTAGAGTAACCATGTGGTATTCCTCAATTTGGCAAGATTACATGGAATTGTGCAAGGTGAGACTTGCGCATGTGTGTCCGAAAAATTATGCCAATGACGACGCTTGTGCTAAAAATTGTGCAAATGGCCTGCCCATCCCCTTGCATTCCTGCTGTCAGGATTATAGGTTCTGTTCAGGTCCCCAGGTCAAAATCAGTAGCAAAGCTAATTAGGCACAAGAAGGTGCCATTAGTTCCTCGTGGACGAAGAGGGTTCATAGTGTCCAAGCTTATGTGGAAACTATGTTTGCGGGCACTTTGCAATCCTCATCATGGCCGCCTTAAGTTCTGTGATCGCTGTCCAAGGGCAGCGGTCTAGTGCTCGTGAGCTCGCGCCGATAGTACAGCTGAAGCCCTGATTAGAACGAAGGAGTGACGCACTTCAACTGAAATCGCGCCGTGGCTGGTGCGTTATTCGTGAGGTTCGCCTTTCCTGTACCAGTGTGTGTCAAGACTTCAGTTTTCAAGATCCCAACAGCGTTCATCGGTCCCACAATCAAGTCCGCATGCGCTACGTGGGAGCACCAGAGACATTTGTCGTTTTCAGAGTCAAGTAAGAGTTTTGAATTCCGTTTTGAGGCACAGGTTGACAGTGCCATCTCCTGGAACTTTCTAGAAGACAGTTTTGTCAATAGATTTGCATTCAGTTCTTTATCGTTTTCAAGGAACATTTCATTTGCTGAGGTCTTGGGGAAAAGATTAGAAATATCGACATTCACGCCAGGACAGAGTGTGGCGTAATACCTCATAACTTCTTCTCAAGTATCTCTCAGAGTACAGGACAATTCAATTTGCAGTTGAAGCATTTACCAGGGGTTTTCATTTGATCGTCTGGTAACTTTTGAGGCAGCAACACTTAATGGGCTGGTGAGTATAGGAGCGGGAATAAATATTTCAAGGTATTAAAAAATTCACAGTACAAAGTAAATAATATATATGTTCATATATGTTTTTGCAGACACAGAACAGTCTAATCAATATGTAGACGTCAGTCACCCATTCATATAAGAGAGAAGCAGATAGCCAGGTCTTCCAGGTAAAATTAGTATAACTGACTGGTTATTAAATTTTGCTGTGAATTGTAAAAGTATAGAGAAGGTTAAGTGTGTCTCTTACTGCAGGTGCCAGTGTTCTCTTCGACGTTGGCAGAAGACCAGAGAAGAATAATCCTCAACCAGGCTGTCTCTCTTTTTCAATCCACTTCCCCTTTCCCTTCTGCTTCAGAGGCGGCTTAGAGATCTTCTGGCCGTTGCTGAGGTAGGGGGGCATTGGGAGCATCGTCGGCTTCGATGGACTTCGTGTTAGCCTTCTGACAGATTGAAGTGCCAACTTTCCATCTAAGCCACGATGGCAGAGGGCCTTGATTTGAAAACTCTGGCAGGAATATTGGATGGACTGCAAAGTCAGTTGACTCAGTCCGTTGAAGATAATAGGGCGTTAAGAAAGGAAATTAAAAGGTCCCAACAGGAGAATCATATAATTAGGTCAAAAATGGAGGAACTCATAGCAGGAGGGTCTTCGGGATCAAGTAGGAGTTCAGCTTCAGAAGCAGCCACCCAGGTGATCCATTCGGTAGCTCCAGTGGTTCAATTGGCTAATCCAGAGAGATTTGGGGGGGACCCACATAAAGCCCAGATATTCCTCACGCAGTGTTCGTTGCACTTTCTTTGTCGTCCAGTAGTATTTAAAGATGATAGAGTGAAGGTTGCGTTCATGCTGTCCTACATGAGTGGTGATGCGGCAGCGTGGTCAATGCCGTTAATTTCAAGAGATGACCCAGCCTTGTACAACTTCGATGTATTTAAAAAGGAATTTTTACGAATTTTTGATCGCAGAACTGCAGAACAGGCCACGGATAATGAACTTTTGGACCTTAAACAAGGGAACAGAGAGTTAATTGCCTACATTGCACAATTTAATAAACTAATTGTTGAGACGGAGTGGCCAGAAAGTAAGCGCTCCGCCATTTTTTACCGAGGCTTGAGAGACGAGCTAAAAGATGCGTTGGCGCAGATACCCAAGAGACCACGGGAGATATCAGAATTAATAGACCTGGTTTTACAGCTGGAACATCGTCTTTCAGAAAGGAAGTCAGAGAAGAAAAAAGACTTTCGGACCTATTTCCCACGCCTTGATCGAGTAAAGAGTGAATCAAGTCGATCTGAAAACAGTACAGGGGAGGAACCGATGCAGATTGGCTCCATCAGGGGTCCATTGTCTAAAGAAGAAAAAGAAAAAAGGCGAGCCAACAACTTGTGCCTGTACTGTGGTGTGTCAGGTCATTTCGTAAGAGACTGTTTGAAAAAACCAAAAGTCACTGGAAGTTTAAAAGCCAAATCCCACCAGTAGAAGGAGTTGCTCTGGTGGGAAAAGAACAAAATTCAACTCCAGAGGTGCAGCAGTTAATAAACACCCTACAGTCGGCAGCTCCACATTTGACAGTCTCATTCATTGTGAAATTTGGTACTAAAGAAATTTCTGGGGTATCAGTCATGATTGACTCAGGTGCCACTGCCAATTTTTGTGACTTGTCTTACGCCAAAGCAATGGGCATTCAGTTCAGACTGTGATAAAGAAACATTCGGAGATAGTCAAAGCAGTGGATGGCACCAATCTCACCTCGGGTCCCATCACCAAAGAAACTGAAACGTTAGAGTTGTTGGGATTACAGGGCCATCGGGAATTTCTTCGTTTCAATCTGATAGATGCTCCACAGTTCAAATTAATATTGGGATTACCTTGGCTCACTGAGCATAATCCAAAAATCGATTGGGAACAGCGAGCAGTGGAAATGACTTCGGCATATTGTCGTCGGTGTTGTTTCTCTGCTTCTCATCAGAAAACTGAAGGTTCGCCAGCTTGGAACTTGGCTCAACTTTCACATCAAGTGTGTGCACTGGAAACTATAGAAATTCCTCCGGAGTATCAAGATTTGGCCAGCGTGTTCGACAAAGGAAATGCTGAAAAACTCCCACCCCATCGGGAATACGATTGTAAAATAGAGCTAGAACCCGGAGCCAGGTTGCCGTGCAGTCGAATCTATGCACTAACAGAAGCAGAGAACGAGTTCCTAAAGAAGTACTTGGATGATTATTTAAAGATTGGATTTATAAGACCCTCTCAATCTCCCGTCTCCTCGCCTCTGTTTTTCCGGCCGAAGAAAGATGGTACATTGCGCACCTGTATTGATTACAGAGCCTTGAACTTAGTGACAGTAAAAAATCGTTATCCACTACCACTCATCTCGCAGCTACTTGACCAAGTGAAGGGAGCGAGAGTATATACTAAATTGGATTTACGAGGGGCATACCATCTGGTTAGAGTTGCTGAGGGTGAGGAATGGAAAACAGCGTTTCGCACCAAGTACGGTCTTTATGAATACCAGGTAATGCCTTTTGGATTGAGTAACGCTCCGGCAGCGTTTCAACACTTTGTAAACGATGTGTTGAGAGAATTTTTGGACCGAATAGCCGTCGTTTACATTGACGATATCCTTATTTTTTCGGACAGCATTGAGAATCATGTTCTTCAGGTGCGAGCAATTTTAAAAAAATTGTTAGAAAACCAATTGTATGTCAAACTGGAGAAGTGCTCTTTTCATGTGGAGAAAGTGGAGTTCCTAGGATTCATCTTGTCGGCTGATGGGGTGGCCATGGATCCTTCCAAAGTACAAGTCATTCAGGATTGGTCATCTCCGAAGAGTGTCAAAGAAGTTCAGAGCTTCTTAGGTTTTTCAAATTTCTACAGAAGGTTTATTCCAAATTTTTCAGCCACAGTCCAACCCATTACTCAACTCCTTAAGAAGGGGAAAGAGTTCATTTGGTCCCTTGAAGCAGAAGAGGCTTTTCAGTTCCTTAAGAGGGCATTTGTCACGGCACCTATCTTGATGCATCCAGACCCTACGCAGGAATTTTTTGTGGAAACAGATGCGTCAGATTTCGCAACAGGTGGAATTTTATCACAAAGAAATAAGCTTACAGGACAACTCCATCCTGTGGCTTATCGGTCGAGAAAATTGTCTGAAACTGAATTCAACTACACCATTGCAGACAAGGAATTGCTGGCAGTCAAGGAAGCATTTCAGGATTGGCGTCACTATCTGCTTGGGGCCAGACATAAGGTAACTGTGTACACGGACCATCGAAATTTGCAATTTTTAAAATCTGCCAAAACCTTGACCCCTCGTCAACTGAGATGGTCGTTATATTTTTCCGAGTTTGACTTCGTCATAACTTTCAAACCAGGAGTGAAGAATGGCAAAGCTGACGCTTTATCACGAATGAATTGTTCGGAAGATAAAAGAGTTCCCGGAGACGAACCAATCATTCCACGAGAGAGAATTGTGGGAGCTATTCAGTTAGAAGATTTCGCCAAGGAAATATTGGAAAGATGTTCAGGGCAGGAATTGGAAAAGTGGGCAGCAGATGATGGGAAAAAATCGATAAGGCACTCGTTACCATACTACAAAGAAGCTTTGTACTTGCCCACCAGAGAATTACAGGAAAAGGCATTGGCCAGTTGTCACGATGACCAGTTGGCCGGTCACAAGGGCAGTAGAAAAACGTTGCAGTTGTTACAGAGGCATTTTTGGTGGCCTGGAATGGCAGCTCAAGTGGGACAGTATGTCGCAACCTGTGAACTGTGTATAAAAGGAAAGCCCTCTAGACAGAGTCCACAAGGATTATTACAACCTCTACCCAATGCACCAGGTCCTTGGCATACAGTATCATTAGACCTAATTGTAGATTTGCCACTTAGTCAGGGGTTCACTGCTATTTTAGTGTTAGTCGACACCTTTTCTAAAATGAGTCATTTTGTTCCTTTGGAAAAAATTCCATCTGCTCCACAGTTGGTGAAATTATTTAACCAGCATGTGGTGCGATCTCATGGTATTCCTCAGATTCTAATTTCGGACAGAGGTGCTCAGTTTGTGTCTCGATTCTGGAAGAACTATATTCACAGCTTGGGCATAGACACTCGTTTCTCCACTAGTTTCCATCCAGAGACTGATGGGCAGACTGAGAGAGTAAACCAGGAATTGGAGCAATACCTGAGATTATACTTAATGGAGCAAGAAGGGAATTGGTCGGATCTGTTGTGGTCTGCAGAGTTCGCTTACAACAATGCAGTTCATGCCTCTACCGGTTTTACCCCCTTCTATTTAAACTATGGTCGTCACCCTAAGATAACATTGGGGAAACTTAGTGAGGAAAATCCAACGGTGGTAGAGTGGATAGCAAACTTGAAAAAATCGTATCAACAGGCTCAGTTAAACCTCACCAAAGCAAAGATTTCCTATAAACAACAGGCAGATAAAAAGAGGAGGGCAGGAGATAATTTTGAGGTAGGTGATCAGGTTTGGTTATCCACTAAACATCTTAGATTGAAAGGCAACAGGAAGTTTCAGCCTAGGTTTATTGACCCTTTTAAAATACAGAAGAAAATAAACCCAGTAGTGGTCAAATTGCAACTCCCTCGTAGTTTAAAAGTGCACCCAGCTTTTCACCTATCTTTGCTAAAGAAAAATCCTCCTAAGGTTCGATACAAGAGTAAACCAGCACCAATCAGAGTAGAGTCAGAGGAGGAATTTGAGGTCAGTAGAATCTTAGACTCTAAAATCTCCAGGAAAAAATTGTTCAATCTCGTTGATTGGAAGGGTTTTGGACCAGAGGAAAGATCATGGGAACCTTCCAGTAATGTTCATGCTCCTAAGTTAGTTAAACAATTTCATCAGACCAATCCTTCGTAGCCAAAATTGGGAGGGCCCCCTTTGGAGGGAGGTACTGTCAGGATTATAGGTTCTGTTCAGGTCCCCAGGTCAAAATCAGTAGCAAAGCTAATTAGGCGCAAGAAGGTGCCATTAGTTCTTCGTGGACGAAGAGGGTTCATAGTGTCCAAGCTTATGTGGAAACTATGTTTGCGGGCACTTTGCAATCCTCATCATGGCCGCCTTAAGTTCTGTGATCGCTGTCCAAGGGCAGCGGTCTAGTGCTCGTGAGCTCGCGCCGATAGTACAGCTGAAGCCCTGATTAGAACGAAGGAGTGACGCACTTCAACTGAAATTGCGCCGTGGCTGGTGCGTTATTCGTGAGGTTCGCCTTTCCTGTACCAGTTTGTGTCAAGACTTCAGTTTTCAAGATCCCAACAGCGTTCATCGGTCCTACAATCAAGTCTGCATGCGCTACGTGGGAGCACCAGAGACATTTGTCGTTTTCAGAGTCAAGTAAGAGTTTTAAATTCCGTTTTGAGGCACAGGTTGACAGTGCCATCTCCTGGAACTTTCTAGAAGACAGTTTTGTCAATAGATTTGCATTCAGTTCTTTATCGTTTTCAAGGAACATTTCATTTGCTGAGGTCTTGGGGAAAAGATTAGAAATATCGACATTCACGCCAGGACAGAGTGTGGCGTAATACCTCATAACTTCTTCCCAAGTATCTCTCAGAGTACAGGACAATTCAATTTGCAGTTGAAGCATTTACCAGGGGTTTTCATTTGATCGTCTGGTAACTTTTGAGGCAGCAACACTTAATGGGCTGGTGAGTATAGGAGCGGGAATAAATATTTCAAGGTATTAAAAAATTCACAGTACAAAGTAAATAATATATATGTTCATATATGTTTTTGCAGACACAGAACAGTCTAATCAATATGTAGACGTCAGTCACCCATTCATATAAGAGAGAAGCAGATAGCCAGGTCTTCCAGGTAAAATTAGTATAACTGACTGGTTATTAAATTTTGCTGTGAATTGTAAAAGTATAGAGAAGGTTAAGTGTGTCTCTTACTGCAGGTGCCGGTGTTCTCTTCGACGTTGGCAGAAGACCAGAGAAGAATAATCCTCAACCAGGCTGTCTCTCTTTTTCAATCCACTTCCCCTTTCCCTTCTGCTTCAGAGGCGGCTTAGAGGTCTTCTGGCCGTTGCTGAGGTAGGGGGGCATTGGGAGCATCGTCGGCTTCGATGGACTTCGTGTTAGCCTTCTGACACCTGCTTTCCAGTGCTTCATCCAACTGAATCCATCCTATTCTGCTCCACCAGTAACTCTTTTGTAAATATATTTTCATTTTCTTATTAGCTTACTACCCTCCTGTATGTGTTGATTTTTTCCCCCTGGTTAGTCTTTTTTATACCTGTCTCACCCAACTCCCAGCCATGGCAGAGGTAGACAGTGTTGCGAGCTACCACACCCTCTGTGGTAGGCGGTGGCACGAGTCAGTGATGCCCCACCACTTGTTAAGCAGAGGTGGTTTTTTATGTGCAGTGCCACCTGCTGCTCATTCTGACGACATGCCCAGTCTGGTCTACAGCTGGTGAGGTGTGGGCTGATGTGGGGAGAGTGTGGTGCTGCATGCCCTGCCATATGAGTAAGCCTGGGCAAAGCACTACGCTACGCTCGCGTAGTTTGCGCTACTTTGGACTACCTGAATTGCACGTAGCACAGTGCAAACACGCGTAGCGTAGTACAGCGGTCAGTTTTTGTTTGCTCACGGTCCTCCACGTCAAGTTGGCAACCGCAAGTAAGCAAAATGACATCCCGGCGAGAGTTTTTCCTCGTTCACGATAAGCAACATCAAGTTGCCGATCGCGAACGTGGAAAATAAACATCCCGGCGAGCTTCTCAATGCGGGGAGGTCAGGTTTCTCATTGCGAATGGTCGTGTATTCTCGCGACGGCTCGCGATGAGAAACTACCAGTCTGCATTGAGAAAGCTGCCGCTCTAGTAGAAATCCACTCGAGCGGCAGAAAACGACCGCTTGCACTGTGCAAGATGCAGTTTGCACTGACAAGCATCTGGCACTGTGCAATCAGTGCAAACAGCATTTTGCACAGTGCACTACGCAGTTCGCATATATGAATGTGCTATTTATGAAATATTTTATAAGTATGTATATAATATATAATTAAATATGTGTTTATAATATATCATTATTTAAGTGTGGTTTTCTATGCTATGAACGTTAGACGTATACATAATATATGTGCACACACATATATACATACTTTTATTTTTTTAAATACATATAAAAAAATTAATGTATGTGTACATTGATGTGTGCATATTAAGTAGGGGTGGGCGGAATTTGCGTAGTCGTGCTACGCAAATCTCTGCGAAACTGCACAAAATCTTCACGAGCATGAGGAATTCCTTGGCACGCCTGCTCAAGATGTGTTTTTGCGTGATTGCGTTGAAATATGTTGCCAACTTGCCCATGCGGTCGCTAATGGGTGCGGCCATCTTGTTTTTCACTTGTCCCACCCATTCACGATGACTATTTCCTGTTCCGGGTCGCGCATTGCATGCTCCCGCCCGTTTGTGATGAGTATTTCCTGTTCGGGAACGCGTATTACGTGTTTGCAACACTTTTTGCGTGTTTGGGGAGAAATATCGTGCAAACTTGCCCATGACGTCGCAACAAGGTAGCCATCTTGTTTTTCACTCTATTCTATGGTTCGGGGCCTGGTTTTCTATCCTCCCTCTATCTTTGCAATCCTTTGTTTCTGTACACTATTTTTCAATCGTTTATATCGATTATCTATCTCTCTATTTTCCTCATTCAATATTTTGAGTTATTTGCTACTTTCTGTTACTTTTTCTGCAACTATTTTACTCTTTTGCTATAACTTGCTTTTTCTTTTACCCACTTTTCCAATTCATCCTTTTTCTTTTCCACCCCGCCCCCCCAGAAACCCAGAGCCATGGCCAAGGGAGAGGGCAAGGGCAAGGGCAAGGGCAAGGGCAGGGCTTCTCGCAGCCACAGCCTCGACCGCCTAGCCTGTGGAAGGCGGAGCCCACATGGGGTGCATGCACAACCCTTTTTTGGTGAGGCATAGGTGGCCGCACTTGTTTTTTTTGTCCAGCACCACCTCCCCTTAACCCTGGCAGCAGGCGGCAGGCCTGGGTCTGGGTACGGGCTCCGGGAGCATCGGCAGGGGTGGGGAAAGGTGCACCGGGCAGTGTTTCGCTGCTCTGGTGTCCGCAGCACCAATAACCAGCTGACGCACCAATGTTCCAATATCCTGGACCGGGAGCAGGACCTACTGGACCTGCTAGGAGTGGAGGTCCCAGTGCTTGGTGAGTAGCTTTTTAATATTACTACTTTGTGTTCTTCTGCTCTGTGTTATATATTGCAAATACATGTTTTACCCCGAACAGCAAGAATGCTGCTACTTACATTGCAGGTAAATTACGTTTAAAAATCTTCTGTGATTGTTATGACACAGGGGTTCGGCGCTACTAATCTTACCAGTTTGCAACTTTGCACTCACTTGGCATGATTATGTAAGAGTTTACTTTAGAGAACTTAAGATAGGTAATGCTAAAGAGACTCTAGTCCTTCCTTTGTCCTCCTGCCACTAAGAAGAGATAGTGGTGGAGTGATAGGTTTAGTTTAGTTATTTGTTATTAGTAGGTATGTTTTTTAGTGGTCTGCGTGACGCATCCACTGTCACGTCACATGTTGCTGCTTACCTCAGTCCTTAGTAGAACCTTTTGTAGTTTTTTATTAAGTAGTGGTAATATAGGCTTATTATCACTAGCAGAACATCAGCAGGAACCAACCAAATCTACAATTTGGTGTATGCAAAAATGTATGCACGTGTCCTTCATTGCATTTTTGCAGACTTAGTGAACAATTGGCCCATCTGGAATAGATGAGCTAGGTCAGGACAGGTGGTTCTTAGGCTTAGTTAGTATTTTGGAATCAGAATGGAACACTGGAATAGTGTTCATAAATATATTAAATAATGACAAGATAGACTGCAAATCCTTTAATACTAGTCGACCAGATTTAGATAGGTCGCTTTTATTGCAATTGTTGTTTTCATAAATGTTTTTTTGAGCGTTTTTAAAAATATTTAATTTGTTTAACACCAATCATCCATGTTTGTCTCTTTCTTTCTTACATCTATCTAGATCAGCACCCAGGGGCTGGAAGATGGGGTCGGAGTCAGCGGGAGCTGGGGAAGAGGCCTCCCAGGGCCAGGAACGCTCCTCTACCAAGGGCTCTGCTGCTGGGCCCAGTAAGTCCTCCTGTTGTTAAGATTGATAATTATACTTCCCTACTTCCCTAACTTTTACTGCACCAGCACCTTATTATTTCTGAAATATTATTTCGATTTCCTAATTCTATTTTTTACAAAATCGTCTTCAATGTTCAATCTAGACAATCAGTTTCTAAATTCTTGTTATCCCTGCCTCTAACTGCCTCTGCTCTGAGGCTACTACTACTACTATTAGTCTGTCTGTAGCTAAACTTGCCCAGGTGGCCACTCTTTATTTTAAAGGTTTTCAATAAAACTCCAATTCACCAATCGCTCTAGCCACTGAGTCCATTCCTATAGGTTGTCCCCTTTTAGTCTTCTTAATCTTGAGGCTTTTTGAAAATTCCAACCAACAAAATGCCCAACCAGATATTTACCTATTATTTATAGGATACTAGTACATACTACTACTGTTGTAGGGATTCTGCACATACAGAACTATCCACATTGTTGATAGGAGGTTGGACCTTCCTCATACCTCACCCACAAGCCCCTGACCGACTAGTTATAGTGTCTCATTAGCTCCCTGAACCCTCCGAAGAAACCCAATGATTAGACAACCCAGAACATAACACTATACTCCCGACCTCTCAGATTCGTGGAAGCAATGCACATTGTTTCGCTCACTGACTCGTTTAAGTCCACAATCCACACCAAATCCCACAGAGTCTATGTAAGTTCAAAAGGTTTATTTTTAAATAACAAGTTAAATTACAAGTAACAAGTCTTATGCATTTTGCACCAACAGCAAAATGCATAAGATTAAAACAACAAACATTGTTACAACTACAAGTCCAGAGAAGACAAAAGGGGAAATCATGATAAATGAACAGTGGTTGAAGCACCACCCTCCCCTTGGCAGGAATATAGTTTATATAAAATTATATATAGAGATATCTGAGCAAATTCTGGGGGACTCCTCACCTTAGAGGAACCTAGAAGTACTGGTTACATCATAAGCTCTGCAAAGCTCTGTTTCGTAGAAGGGAATCTTCCGTCTGCACTGAGAAAAATGGTGCGCATTAGTATATTGCAAGCATTTCTCAGTCGTGCCAAAAGTGTAGCATGTTATGGCTAAGCAATAGGGAATGCCCACCAGAACTCAATAACAAAGTTGCTTGTTTTTCGAACTTGTACGCAGCGCTCAGACAGTAGTAGTATAAGGTCATGTGGGCTCAAAGGCTTCTTAGTTCTTAAACAACAAGCTGCAAGGTAACATACACAAAAATAAAAGACACAAAGCTAAAATGGTTGCGCGGCTAAGGCTAACTTAGCAAAGAGACTAGCATGACCCTAGAGACCATAACACTGCTAGTGTCTACTCTACTCTAGTAGTACCAGATTTGTACTAGTGATGTCTGTTGAATATGTATGTATTTAACTTTGTTTGAATCTTGCTAGTGAAAAAGAATAAATAGGGGGAGGTGTATATGGCATCTAAACAATTTGTCATGTTTTTTCTAGGCATACTACCAACCACCAGTGCCGGGGCCAGCGGCGATGGCGATGCAGCCATTCCGGAGAGGGCAGGAGTTGCGGCACTTGCAGGGGCTGTAGGGGTAGAGTCAGCAGCAGTGGCGGGCGGTGGTAAGTTATCCTTACTTATTGACATTGCACTAGCTGCAAGGGTATACAGTACACTGTACTGTTGAGACTTAGTAAGGAAGAAGTTGTTGTGAACAACGGTTGAAAAAGACACCCTTTACTGAGCATTAGCATTAGCAATAGCGGCGGGAGTTGAGCAACCAATGGCCTCTTCTATCTGACTTCAACTCAGCTGTGAAAGTTTTATCGAGAAGACTAAAAGTCAGATCAGATAACCTTGATGAGTGTGTTGAACAAAAAGGGAAAGAAGGGTTGAAGGAGGAAGGATGGGCGAGATGTAATATTTATGAGTGGCAGAGAAGGATACGCGGGATGCATGCATAGGTGGCTGATAGGAATCAGATGCATGGGTGGTTAAAGGATGGGTGGAAGGTGAAAGAAAAGATGCCTGCCTGGGTGGGTGAAACTGTATGGGTGGAGGATAGCAAGAATCCTCAGTGGTGTTTGGGTCAAACTCTAAGCCAAGGCAAGCAAGGAAGGAAAGGACGCATGGGTGGTGGTTTAAAAAAAAAGGAATAAATGTTTGTTAGTGAAACAAACTAAGGTTTGTTGAGAGATTAAGAAGAAGGATAGATGTTTACTTTGAATGGATGGATGCCTGGATGGTATCATCATAGATAGCATGGGTGGAGACTGTCACTGGATGAAGAGTCTTTGTTTGAAGAGACTGTGAAAGAAACCGTGCCAGAGTAGCAACGAAGAGGATAATCTAAGTTGTTTTTGCAGAATACTCCCTTGACCCACAGTAGTTTGCAAGCACAGCATATATATGGTGTATGTATGTAGTAGTTATCATCAAGCGCCTTCCTCCGACTAAGAGGACAGCTCCCTACCAATGTTAATTTATTTCGACTGTGTCATCCAGCCTGCCATGGGTGGCCTATCGACTGGTTACACAATCAATCAAAATAAAATACCTCTTGTCATCCCATATATAAGCAATGATCATTGGACCAGATATCATCTGCCTTTTTCTAGTAGTCAGGGCAGGGTGAAAGTGAAAGTGAAATTAAGCAGTTGCGCTTGATGTAACAGAGTATGGCCAGTGCCACCTGTAATAGAAAAATACGAGCTTCCCCACCTGCAGTCAGTAGTAAATAAAACTAACATGAGTCTGCGTCAGGACTTTATTATGTTTGTCTTGGGCGCAGGCTGACTGAGCTGGAATGCCGGCTAAAACAAAGTTACGTTAATTTGGCAAAACAAGAGAGAAGAAGAAGACTGGTGTACTGTGTACTCGAGTATATACATAGTGCTAGTTTAATGCCAGAAACTCCCACAAATGTTAGAGGCAGAGGAAGTGGGAGAATAGATACACACCACAAATGTTATGTGCTGTGCTTGCTAGTGCTACTGAGACACTATGTGTTGAATTATTTTGTGTTACTGTTTTGCTTACAGTATTGGTTAATAGTTTTTTTTCTTTCTTGATATACCTAATCCTTCCCAAGCAAAACCATCCAGGAAGGAGTTGGCAGCCAAGGCCCGGCGCCGGCAGCTGGAGACCATCTGCCAAGAATACCGGCGGCTTGTGGCTCTTGCAGAGGAGGAAGAGGAGGCGGCAGCTGCAGCCTCCTCCAATGCCCCGGGCTCCAGCCTGGCCCCTCCAGTTGTATAGTGCCACGGTCAGGCAGCCCCCGCGCTTCAATATCCAGCACTGATGCCCCCCCTGGGGATGCAACTGCAGGGCATATGCACACCGCATGTTCCTCCAGAATGCGCGCCTAGGAGAGCAGTTAGAGGAGGTGAAGAAGAGGCTAAAGGTCCTGGAGAAGGCTGACCGAGATCCCGCCAATCATTTGACCCTATTGCATTGCCCCTTTTTTAATCCTTTTTTGGGTGGGTGAGAATTGGATGTTGCGTTGGGGTTTATAGACATTTTGGACATTGGTTGGACTTTATCATTTTGGACATTGGTTGGGGTTAGGTAGAGGGGTGGGTCAGGTGTTGTCGGATTTTTTTTACATAGTTTATTTTGTTAGGGTATTAATTTATATTTCTACTTAAACATAGCAATACCTTGTTAATGTATTGTGGGGGGTACTGTTTTACGTCACAAACATGGTTTCATTGCTGCTGGAGTCAGGGTCGCAGCCAGTGTTGGATTTAATAATCTGCTGAATTTGTAACACACAGATAGATGAGGTATTCCTCACTGAGTGACTCATCCTACTAGTACTGTCAGACTCTCCTCCTAGTCTATGCATTCTGCAACTGGACTCAAAGGGGTGTGTGAAATTGAATTAATGAAAACATTTCAATTATTAATTATGCCTCCCCCAAACGTCTTCTCTTACCTGTGCTTGATGTTTAACTTAGGCACAGCGATGGCTGCATGGTGATGATGGTTTTCTTTCCCAAAATGCCATGGTTGTGGTGGTAGTAGTAGTAGTAGACACCGGCAGTAGCATTTGCAAAAAAAAAAAAAATTAGACAGTCAGTCGCCTGAAAGAGACTGTGGGAGGAGTAGTAGAACGAAGTACAGTACAGAACTTACTGCCAAACAATAATATGCCAAAATAAAATAAAGCTTAATGGTGGCGGAGATAGCCTAGTACATAGAGTTACAACAAACTCTAGTTGTGTCGCGAGTCACTCGACTAGGCCTACGGTACACTCGAGACAAGCGTAACCGTTAGTGCTGTGTAGGAGAATGACAACAAATCCAGTTGATGCCGGAAATTAATGCTGATGGATTAGGTTCCTTTGGTGAAAAATTACTTTGCAAATATACTGCTCATGGGTGGGCAAGCAGAAGAAGATCCTCGCCCTGCCTCGATATTGAATTAGTGTTGCTTTTGCCACACCCGCCCCAGCAAGGGTGTGATAAATATTGGTGTATATTTAATTTAGTCACACCTCAATAAGTCACACAGCCCGGGGGAACACGGTAAGGGTTTGATGGATGGTTGGGAAAGGGGGTTTGGGGAAAGGTTTGACAGAGAAAAACAGTATGCATGGACAGCAACAAAAGAAAACACAATCTTGGCAGATGACCATATCCATAAATCTGTTAAGGGAGAAAAAGGAAATGCATGCATGATTGATGATGATAACTTGATGGTTAATGATAAGCAGTACTTACTAACTACTACTAGACAATTAGACAGTACAGGGCAGCAGTATATTATGCAATTTGCTTTGCCTGTCTGCCCCCCGAGAGACCCACATTACATACAGTTTATGTTCTGTTGTACCGGCCCAGGCTTAAAATTAAAGATAGCAAAGAAAATTCAAAAATAGCTGTAGGGATGAATTGACTTATATAGGCAGAGAGCAAACATAATAATAACAACACACAGTAGTAATGATTGAAGGCAAAAAAATTTATCAAATTATTTAAAAGGTAATGAAAGTTGATACTGTTACTGTATGTTATCCTGGTCAAAATGGGGAGTTGCATCTCGTCATTCCTCTTGGTCCTCCCTTCCGTGGATGCTCCGGCCATCAATCTTGTGATGCCACTGCCTGTCTTGCCGATGTAGATTAATTGGTAAGGTGTGAGTTGTTTTTCCCAGTATAGCACAGGGTAAGGGCCGGCCTGTAATTGTAGATGGAAAAACAAAAGGGATATTGAATAATCAAGTAGAAATAAAAATGCATAAATTAACGGAGAATGCAACAAGAACACTCTCAGAGGCGGCATGAATACATCATGCCTACTCTAGTCTGTTTTCAGCATTAACCTCCAACAACAGGACAGAGCAGGCCCAAGCCACCCATGACCCATCCTCCATTTAGCGTACATTTTTTGGCAGACAAAGCACATATACAGCAACATAGCATTTTACAAATTAGGTGACTTCATCAATGCACCGCTCTCAGGCATACCATCACACTCGACTCCAACACTACACAGACATGTAGGTCTGCAGTGGTTGTTGTTGACTTGTTTACCTTTTATGTCACTCGTGAAACGCCCTGAGGTAATCCATCAATCATCTCAGATCCTTTCGAGTGACTGCGAAGATATTATGTCACTGTGGTCATCATGGTGTTGTTCAACTCAGTGTACAGTGTACAGAATAGATTGAGTCCCCTTTCCATATTTAAAATGCAATGGATCGGCCTGCAATAGAAGTACAAATTTGTTATTAAAAAACAAGAAGGGAAACAAACATTGCCTTGAGTTACTTTTACGGTGTAGATTAGATAATAGTACTCAATGAATTAACTTCATACAGTACTACCAAACAACACAAATCACTCAGTCAGCGTCCAATGCATGTCATCATTCATTACCAATTCCTTCTCATCTTCAGTTAATGGGCAGTCTCCCTCGGCTCTGAAAAGAGGATAGCTATAGTAGTTATCAATCATCATGTTCCACTTCTTTTGGAGGGACTCAACGAGGCAAGATTTTCTTTTTTTTTCTTCTATTATGCTACATCCAATCATCATCTGGCTGAGGGCAATAGATTTAGGGTGATTCAGGAGGATGGAGGAGCAGGACTCGGAGGAGTGGACTGAAATGCAGACATCTGAAACTCACATATGGCAATAAAAGATTAGAAGACGGTGTTGATGGATATGTTGTAATTCGAATTTAGAAGTTTCCAACCAGAAAGACAGACACAGAAATAAAAGTAAATAAGAGAGGAAGACAATAAGAAGTGGAAGCCTAGTTGTCAGGAAAGTATAGCTTGTCCTCAAACTCTGGGGGTTCAACCAGAAGTAGGTAATAATCATCTAACACGCTACTTCCGTCACCTGAGCCGCTGTCCTCATCTTCCTGCATTGATTCATGTATTGTGTAATTCGGTGGTATAAATTGCTGATACATTTTGAACATGGTTAACCTCTCCATGTTTCTGGGCGAGAGACTGGTCCTTTTCACTGTTACAATGGAACCAGTAGCAAGCACTGAAAACACATTCAGAAGAGACACTTGCGATAGGGCAAGCCAGATAGTTTATCGCCAGCCTGCTGAGCACTGGCCATTGCCCCCTATTGCCATACCAATACTGCAATGGGTTTTGATCAATGTAGACCTCTGTTGGGTCATCCAGATAGACCTGGATCATCCGTTCAATGTTCAGGGGTGCTACACTTTGTTCGGCCTCTTTTGTCTTTGCATCAGTACTGGACCTAACAAGTCCTTGCTGTAAACACCAATCCTGTGCCGATTTTACTGGGGCTGATGATCCGGTTCGTGCTTTTGTCGATAGAGTTGGTGACAACTGTGAGCCAAACACACTGCCCTCAGGCCCTAAAGTTGAACTTGACTCTGGATGCCCTGGTACAGTACTTGTTGTTGTGGGCTTGAGTAGCGTGCCTTTAATTACTAGCCGTTCATTTTTCAATTTACTGGCTGCCTCAGCTATCCAAGTTTTGTACTGGGCAACATCCACTTCTGAAAAAGGGAGTACTGACTTACTGTTCAGTGCCGATTTGTACCGTGGATTCAGAATTGTGGCACAAATGTAATGGTCTTGTGACAAAATCTTAGTTTGCACTGTTACATTTTCAGTTAAGCAACATGATAAGCTCTCCACCAACTCATATGCTTCTTGTTTTTCCTCCACACCTATGTACGCTTCAGACACCTCCTTCAGCTGTTGCTCTAGCATGTGCAGCAATGGGATAGCTTGGCCCATAGTACAGTCCTCCTTGCTGGCTTCACGTGTGAAGACCTCGAAAGGAAGAACCATCTCTGGCAGGCATTTAACTAGGCATCATTGGTCCATCTGAAGGGTCATGCCTTTCACAGTAGCATCGGACCTTCGCATGACATATTCATTGATTGGTCTGTACTGCTCAAACCGACGGTCAAGCATGTAATACGTTGAGTTCCAACTTGTTACCACCTCCTGGATGAGTGCTTTGACTGGCATTCTATAGTCACGTTGAATGATCCTCAGCTGCTTCCAGGTTTTAAAAGAATGGCTGAAATGAGTGCATACATATTCTGCGGCAGGTGGTCAGTCAGTTGCTGACTATGTGTTATTTTTTCAGAAAGTCTTGAACTATATTGTTAATGCAGTGCGCCAAACACGGGACCCTGAAATAGGCACCAACCTCAATGGCCTTAGTACATTACTGCCATTATCCATGGCAACAAAACCAATGTTAAGCCTCTTGGACACAGCCATTCAAAGACCTTGCTGTTAAACTCTTCCAAAATGTTTACAGCAGTATGAGATTTCTCCATGGTGAACATGGCTACAGTTGCATGTTTCCCAGTAGCATTAAAAGTCTCAGCTGTGTCAACAGCACCTACTTCAGATAGCTTTTCTCTAACCCCCACAAAAGAGACCCAGTGTGCAGTGATGCACATGTAATCAGTGGCTTGGCAACTGGTCGACATGTCTGTTGTCAGGTGGCTATTGTGAACAGCACTCTGCTGCAAAGCTTGTCCAACCAATTCCAGCACATCATGATGTAGGGCTGGACCAGCAACTCTGGTGGAATAGGACCGGCTGGGAACCTTCCATTTAGGGCAGATGGGTGACACAAATTCAAGGAAACCCACCCCTTCCACAAATGAAAAAGGGAGAAGGTCCAACACTAACATTTTAGCCAGCTTCGCATTGTACAACTGTGCCATTGGGTGGTTGCACTGGTACTGCCCCTCTGACCTAAGCATGCTGTCCATGGTAGGCTGGATTATTTTCCTTTGTGGTGCAGCTGCCCATGTCTTCTTGAACCCAGTTAGGCTCAATGGCAACGCACTTTTTTTCATTGCAGTACTCGGTTGCCTTGGTGTCTCAGCCTGACTCTTACTACGGTGCCACTGAGATATTGCTGAGGATATGGGAGGTACCACTACACTGCTGCGGACAGGGCTAGAAATGTCTCCCTCTTGTTGACCTTCCATCGCCATCATATCTTCCCCTTCTTCTTCATTCCTAACTACAGCAATGGTTTCAGTTTTACTTTTTTCTAAGCGAAGTAGGTGAGCCTCCCTCTGGATAATGTGGTGTTTTTTTTGATGACTTGTTTGGCCTCCAGCATCATAGTTTGTACCAAGCTTATTCCGCCTAACAGCCTGCCAACAAATTGAGCATATAGCAATGTTCTCCTCCTTACTGCTAACCGAAAAGAAGTCCCAATCTGGGGAGGAGAACCTTCTGGCACTGCTGGAGGTGCCACTTAAAATACCAGATGAACTGGAGGGTGTGCCTGGAATTTGACTCTGTGCAATTACACTACCACTACCTACTGAGGTGGTGGTTGAGCTGGATGTAGGTCCCTGCCGGGCCTTTGCAAAGGCAAATAAGGAAGCTGGAGGTCGTGTTAGTGTTACATGTGTTGGTGGTATCCTTGCTACATCCCTCGCAGTGATTTTAGATAGTCTAATAATGTTGTTCTCCGTCTCCTCTGGGCTGGGAATGATGTTCATGATGACTGGCTCGTCATCATCATCACCCCCCTCGTCTACATCTACCTCCATAATTCTAAGGCTTTCTGGAACCTTCCTTTTCACTAGCCTTGTCTTGTGGTGTGCATCACTCTCAGACTGAGCTAGTGGCTTCCAAGTAGCATCTTGATCATCAGAAGCGGGGCTTGAAGAAGAAGTTGATGGACTAAGCCTCCTTTTCCTTGCTGGGGGTCTGGAAGACAATGGATCTTCTGAAACAGTGGCGTGTTCCTCTTCGTCTGCAAAAAAGCTTGATTTCCTGAACTGCCTCTACTTTAGGGGGAACAACTACTATTGGGGGCTGTGGTTGTGGCTGGGGCTGTGGTTGCGGCTGAGATTGCGGCTGTGGTTGTGGCTGTGGTTGCGGCTGTTGTTGCCCACTTATCTGCTGAGTTTCCGCCTGCGAGTGCGTTGATTGGGTACTACTTTGCAATAGTGAAATTTCAACATCACTGCTCGTTAGTAGACTGGCTACCTCTGCCACACTCATGGCTTGGGCCTAGGTTGGAGGGGTGGGCCTGCTGATGCGGTGGTGCTGCTCCCAGCTTGGTCCCCGCCCAACACTGTTGCTGCAGGGGTACGTTTTTTTTCTCCAAAAAAACAACTCGGGCAACACACCAGTCTTGGCAAGTGCCACTTCCTTCTTCTGTTCCTTCTTCTTCTCATTGGCAACTTTCTTGGTACTGGAGGACCTGGTACCTTTCTTTGGGGCCATCTTCTTCAGATGTCAGCAGGACGCAGGTGCACATGTTGCATAGATGTATGTGGTCACACGGGACATGTCGTGGTGCGTAGCAGGACTTCTGTCTGGCAGTATAACGGATGATGATGATGATGACACCTCCTCCTCTTTCTTTTTGTGCACCTAAAAGCAAAGAAGCCAGGAGAAGAACATTAGTGAAATGTTGTATTTGTTGTTGTGGTTCAATTACTACTAGTACAAACAAATAAAATATACAATTTAGTGTAGCCATTGGTGAGACTTTGTCAACAGGGGCTTTCATGGTATACTGTGTACACTCTCAGGAAGGATAGGAAATAAGAGAAACAACAACAAAAATACAAATGTAATGGAAGTGGACTTTGTTTGGCATTAACTTCTTTGCTCATCACATCATGCAGGGAGCTGCATCTGGCAAAGGGAATCGATGGAAGCAGTAAGCCAAGAGGAAAACCATTCAGGGCTAAATGGCAAAAGCAGCACACTTATAACTCCCACCAGAAATGGCCACCAGCCACATGGACACTCACAAATCACAAGCAACAAGCAGGAGACCTGGAAAACAATGTACTGAAAACCGGCCTATAATAGCCAGGCAAAGGCGGCATGCTAAACTACACTTCTTTGCTTGTAATGCAATAAAATACAAAAACAAACATCCACAGTGCTAAACAAGGTCTGCAACACACCACACACAACTAAGGCATTTATTTAATACACACCCAAAAACTGAAATATACACATTTTGCAATTCAATCCAATGCCATCCATGCCCTAAATGATGTTTAAATTCAACAGAACACACAAAAACAGTTGTTTCATGCACCCCTGACTACCTCTGAGCCTACTGGATGAAAGGCCTGTTGGCAGACTAGACCACATGCTTGCAAGCCTATGGCAAAAGCACACTGCCTGGCTTCAAAATGGCCACCAGCCACATGGCCAGGCCCACAACAACAATGAGAAAGTGAAGATAGACAATGCAGGCCTATGGCAAAAGCACATTGCCTGTCTTCAAAATGGCCACCTGCCACATGGCCAGGCCCACAACAACAATGAGAAAGCAAAGACAGACAATGCAAGCCTATGGCAAAAGCACATTGCCTGGTTTCCAAATGGCCACCAGCCACATGGCCAGGCCCACAACAATAATGCATAAGTGAAGACAAACAATGCAGGCCTATGGCAAAAAGCATACTGCCTGGCTTCAAAATGGCCGCCAGCCTCATGGCCAGACCCACAACAACAAGAAGCCTAGGCCACAAAGGAAACACATGCAGGCCTATATGGCAAAAGCAGCACACGTATAACTCCCACCAGAAATGGCCACCAGCCACATGGACACTCACAAATCACAAGCAGCAAGCAGGAGGCCTGGAAAACAATGTATTGAAAACAGGCCTATAATAGCCAGGCAAATACTGCATACTAAATCACACTGCTTTGTCTGTAATGCAATAAAATACAAAAACTAAAATCCACAGGGCTAAACAATGTCTGCAACACACCACACACAACTAAGGCATTTATTTAACACACACCCAAAAACTGAAATACACCCAAAAATACACATTTTGCAATTCAATCCAATGCCATCCATGCCCTAAATGATGTTTGAAATAAACAAATACATCACACAGCAAAGGAACAGTTGTTTCATCATGCACCCACCCATGACTAGCTCTGGTCCTACTGGCTACCCACAACTATTTTTATGAAAAATGATGAAAAGTACCAAAATTGTAGTTGCAGCAACTGCAATGCCCGCATCAAACAAAAAACAACACCAACTTAATTGTAAAATCTCAAATCCAAAAGTCCTCAAATCCAATGATAATGATGCAGCAGACACAAAGAGTGATCCTTCCAGCTCAAATCCAAATGAAAAATGACCAGGAGATGGACAAAGCACTGGGAGGAGCCTGCTGGACAGGAACAGGAAGTAGGATACTCTGTGACACTTCCTCCCTCTCCCCCTAAATAAATCTGACAAAAGAGGACAGCCAAATGTCAACCAGAGGAGTTTTTTTCATCCAAATCATCATTTCATAGAAGGTTTTATGCTGCCCGAGATATTCTTCTTCTCCAGATTTACATTTTTGCGTGTTTAGGATCGCAAGCTTCACCAACATTCTGCCTGATGTCCGATGGCGCCCCCGAATGACGTGTTCGTGATCGCAATCTCTCTCGCGGTGCACGATGGCGCGGCGAATGACGTGTTCACGATCGCAAACTCTCGCGGGATCGCACGGCTAGCTAGCAAAATCTCGTTGTACACGTGAATGGATTGGAAAACTCATCGGCGAATGCAGAATCCCGGTAAGTCGCTATTGCGCGTGCTAGAATGCATTTTTAAAGCGCAAGCAAGGAAATAATTCTGCTACGTCACGGATTGCAGAATTGTTGCCAATTTCGCGTTCTCCGCGGAATGCGACATTGCCCTAATTCCGCAAATTCCACGAGCGGAGCGGAATTTGACACCCAGCCCTAATTAGCATGCAGTAGCAGATTGCACAAAAATAAATCTCAATAAGGAAAAATGTGGGAAGATAGGTGCAGCAGTAACAACACTCATAAGAGTAGGAAAGGAATAAAGAAGAGTCCCCTCCAAAGCGCTAGGTAACAGTAATCACCATCAGCAGTAGCTTACAGCAATCAGCCCTGCCAGAGAAAGTCCGGTACTGCTTTGATCTCTTCTGACTGTAACTAGAAACATGAACTAATATAAAAGACATGAGAGCATGTTGTTAACTTTGTTGCCGATCTGGTCGCTCCAGTCCAATAAGAAGACATCTTTCGATGGTGAGCAGCTTTGTTCTTCCTTCCTCACGTGAAAATCACCTGGAATTCACAGTCTACTTATTAATTTGTATCAGACATTACTAACATTTGTATAATGGGGAACGTCTGTCTTTGGTTCCCAGGGAAGTTTTGCAGTGTCTAATCTACAATTTAGTTTTCACTGAGGAACAATGAAGTATACTTATAACAGAAACATTTTCTAGCAAATTTCTAGTTAGGTATTTGCATTCACATTTACTGTAAGCATAGGTTTATTGGTAAATAGCTGATTCGCTTTTCAGTGTTATATGAACATGAGATAGATAAGAAGTTCAAGCTTGGTTCATCAAGAATATGTAGCTTAAGAAAGGAATACACTTTTATTAAGTCTGCACATGCTACAGTTATGTCTAATCTAAGCCAGTCACGTTAAGGTCAAACTATCAAATACATTTGTGCATGCATCAGCATTTCCTAAAAGCATAAACTTTCTAAGAAAGAGAGGACTAGCTGACGCCTATCAGTACAAATAAAAGCCTGATGCACTTTGCACATTTTTCTATGTGTCATTTTAAAATGTGTTTTTGATGTTAATACCTAAAACAAGTTACCATTGTTTGGTAATGAATTTGTATGCACATTTTCTACTTCTTCCATCTGATAGTTGTCTTAAACATCACACTAAAGTCATTTCACATGTGGATTCATTTAGATTGCACTCTCAACATTTGTTGAATCTCGCCTTAATATGCAAATGTTCTACTTTAGCACCCTCCTCTTTTAAAAGTCAGAAACGAGAAAGGCATCACGCTTCATTTGCACAAACAGTGAAAATATTACATTTAATTTGCCAGACATTGTCCTCAAAACTTGACCCAGCTGGTCGGAATTATGCACACCCTCAGCTCAGTAATGTTAGAAAATAGTTGAGCATTGCATTTTGACCCAACAACCAATGCACAGAAGCATTGTCCAAAAGAATCTTCAAGTATAGGACCCCACCCGGGCATAGGGGGGTCCTCGATATAGTTGGTTCTTCCCAGTTGCCCACCTGATTCCTTCACATGAGAGCCTGTCTGTACCTTAAAATGGTTGACCATGGGTTCCCCTAAAAACTATCAATACTAGCTATTCCAGAAAAATGCACGCAGCCCAAAACATGAAGAAACTCAATTCATGCCTACTTCCAGTTTCTGAATTACAGTGCACACAGATGCCAATAAAAGGGGTTCTGTGATCTTAGAGCATCACTCACTTCAGCCAGTAGTGAATGAAAAAAACATCACGGCCTGATACAGAAAAAAATGACTACTTCCCTGTGATAGCTAAGAATGTTAAACAAGACATCATGAAATGTGCCAATTAGCCATAAGCATTGTAGTGTAATAAATATAGTAGTTTATTTTGTTAATATATATATTTACTTACTTGTCACAGTGCATGTTTACTTTCATGTAACATTCCATGTTCCAGCGTCTTTCTCTGTGTGGGCTCCAACCTAAGCTGGAACTCACAGGAGGAGGAGCTGCCTGTTGTGGGCCCCTATTTATGGGAAAAGTCACTTTAATCTTACCTCTTTTGGTGTTATCTTCACTTAACATTTGGCAACAAGCTGCTTGGACACCCTGCAGGAGCCCAATGTCGAATTTCCTGAGTATATTTTTGCCTTGTGGTAGCATTTCGTCATGGGATCAACCTTCTGGGCATTTGGCTGGATTGATTCGGGCGGCTACACAGGATTTTCAGGAGATGCTTTCTGATCACGCCCACTCTCCCTGGATTGCTTTGTGCTTCTTTGGGCACACCGTGGTTGATTGGAGGGACTGCCTGATCCTCGCGACCCACACAAGTTCCCTGGAGTGCTGTCAGGACAACCTGAGCCAGCGCATAAACCTTTTCAAAACTTTGCAGGCTTCGGCAAAATGTTGTGCACCTCTGCAGCTTGTTTCCGCTTCGGCTGTGACGTCACAGAAGTAGTGCCATCGCTACATTATGCATGGCGGCAGTCTTGTATTGGGATAGATTCCCATGAAATTTTATGGAGAAAAAATAAAACGGCTGCATTTCAAGTTGAATTGATGACGAACTGCCTAAGCGGCCTACTACAAGTGCAATATTACGGATTTGTAAGTTACTTCACAGAAACCATAGCTAATTTCCAACTGGTATGAAAACATTTGATACATCTTTAAAGCTGTCACATATTGTTGATTATTTTTCAATCTGGCAATTACTCCCTATTGATATGAGTTCCACACATCAGCTCATACAAATACCTCCTTTTTTACCAGAACCTGGAAAATCACCTTTGCCTTGAAAAACATGGTTTAGATAATTTGAAACTGATTTAGTAGCTATTGATTAAAACAAATTGGAACCAAAAAGGAAAGCTGCACTTCTTTTTAGCCATTTAGGTGAAGAGGGTCCACAGGTGTTTGACAATTTCCAAGAAGTTATACCATCAACTGATTTTGTAAACTGGAATTAATACACAGAATCAGTACCCAGGCTTTCAAATAAATTCACTGTACAACCAAGTATTTTATTAAAAAGGTTAAATTTCTTCAAACGAAAACAAGACCAGGCGTGACAGGTCAGATGTACATTTCTGCTTTGAGAAATTTGGCATCAACCTACAATATTGGAAGTTCTCTGGGTACTAATACCAGAGGCCAGTTTGTTTATCCAAAACACACTGCTACATTTGGGCTTCTTCAGGGCTGTAAAAATAACAGGACAATACTGTCGCCACATATACCCAAAACGTATTGTGTGTTATAGAACACATTCATATATTCACAATTACAAACAATAGTCAACATATAAATACATATAAAAACATATATATACAAAGTGTCACTTTTCCATTTAGATCTCAAATCATAAAACATAATTATCCATATCTTAGCACACATCATTTTGTTCTTGACAGCTGAATTCTTATTGTTAGTTCGGTAAAGAGAGATAAGTATCTACCCGTAGGCGAACTATCCAAAAAAATGATGGTACACTCAACTAGAAGTAATGTCTGACAAATTCAGACACACATATCAAGTAAGGCTGATTTTGAGCATTGTATACCATTTACCAACTGTTTACAAAGAACAGAAAAATAAAAATAAAATGGGAAAACAGTTCCTACTTCTATGAGGGGTCACTGATGGAAAGTTCTCCCACCAAACTGGAAGCAACATGTTGCATACCCCTATGTAATCTAATTCAAGCTATTCATGAGCCAACTCCTAAAAAATTAATTAAGAATTAGCGGGACCCCTTATTTCAAATCACCATGGAGCCTGGTGGCTTATTGCCCGTCCCAGCAGAACTGTCCCAACATTTTGGGAGTACTTTTACTTGAAGTTGTCACAAGTAAACAACACGATCATGCATCTACACACCTTGTGGGCTAGAAATGCACACCATATATTCCTAGTAGCAAGTACCCATCGTAGTCCAATTCAGTGACTGTACACTGGACGCTAACCCAGGGTAAGGATATAGATGAAGTCAAAGTCTCATCCAAGTCTGAAAATATTGCTACCCGCCACCACAACAGAGCCTTAGACTCAAAATACCAGTGCAATCACAATCCTGGAAGAAAAATCATGTGCAAAGGACACACAAAGTCTCACCCAAGAAAAGCCCAGTGTAGCGGACAAAAACAGAAGAGAAGGAAACTGTACAGAAAAAGTTTCTAAAAATTGAGAAATAATACATGTTCACCACTGACTTTGCACCCAAACACTGCCCAAGGCTTAACATCCAAAAAAACAGATACGCATCATACCTCAAAAAGAAAATGATATTGAGTCACGAATATCTAGTAATGGCTATAATCAGCCATAATCGTGGCACATAAATGTCACGCTGTGATCATCAGAAGCTAGAAAACAAATTGTGAACACATATTGGTGTAGGCACCCATTGTCTGGCTCACCACAATTTATCTTACATCTTACTTTGAGCTCTAGATATATTCAACATGCAAACATTGCAAGACACCAAAAATTGGTATAATGTGAAAAGTGATACGCCTCTGCGATATAGCAAGTGGTTACACTGTAGTGCAGCACTTGCACGTGTGTGCTAACCCGTAAAGAGCAACATTAGAAAAATGCAAGAATTCACATGTATGTGAATAGATTTTATGGCTAACACAAAGGGGAAAGCATGCCACTTAAGACTACTCTGGTCGCTCAACGGTGTTTGGCAGTCCATTCTTCTCCGATGCATCCAAATACAAGCGAACTGCCATGCTGATAGGGGCGGTCTTAAAAACGTTCTTGCAGGAGACGCAAGACTAATTCGTCTAGACCGCGTCCCTGCAGTGTACGTGCCGATGTACACCCTCATACTTGCACAAAAGAATTCCCACTTCCAGTCCTCGCAGTCATAATAAAGCATAGTGTTCTAACAGGAGAGCTTTACGTGACCTGTAATGTGTAATACAATGTAGTCCTCGTATTTAAGATAACGTATAATCTTCTCGGTACAGATACGAAAATGACATGACCTTAATAGGTAGTGCAGAAAAAGGGTGCTACTTATCTCCATTTTAATGTTTACACACCAATTGGTTCACAAAATCCAGAAAAAGAGGTCTTTAAGAGGTCCCTATACCGACCATTAAAACTTATTAAATTAAAAGAAATGAACAAAAGAGGAACGAAAAACAGGAAAGGAAAGTGCCAGTACTATTAGTACCCTCCTCATTGACAAACACAATGCAAAAAAGGAGTCAATGTCCCTAAATAAATTTCCACATGAGTAGGAACCTTATTAAATGAAAAATACACTGCATAGATAAACCCAGAGGCTCCCATATATATGAAATGTCAACGGGGCTTTAAACACATTAATCATGATATTCTTCTATGTACAGACTAGGAACAGTCATTCCCATGCACGTGAGTGCATGAACCTATTTTCCTGCATCATTACGTACACAATTGCCAGGAGCAGAGGACTGACGGTGGTATCCTACGCCGACGACACTCAGCTGGTGGTAGCCCTTTCAAGCAACTCCAGGCACGACGCCGTGAAGTTTCAAGGTGATCTTGCGGTAGTTGCTGAATGGATGACAGCTCACTGCCTCAAGCTGAATGCCAGCAAGTCTGAGGTGTTGCTGGTGGGAAGGGATCATGGGTTATGGAATGAATACTGGTGGCCCATGAACCTAGGCACCCCCCTCCTCCTAAACAGGTGGTAAAGAACTTAGGGGTTTGGATGGATTCCTCTCTTAGTTTCCAGACTCAATTGAAGAAGGTGGTGGACACCTGTTTTGGTTTATTGAGCAGGCTGAAACCTATTTCAGGTTTCTTTGATGCACCGACCAGACAGATCATTATTCAAGCCTTGATTACATTCAGACTTGATTATGCGAACTCTCTGTACCTAGGGGCCAACAAGGCTGAAATATATAGGTTATAGAGAGCACGGAATGCCACAGCAAGACCTCTTCTGGGCCTGCGTAGAGTCTGTTCGGTGACCAGTACAATTTGTCGCCTCCACTGTCTGCCTGTGGCTCAACAAATCGAGTTCAATGCTCTTTGTATAGCCTTTCAGATCTTGAAACTGGCCTCCCCTAATATCCTGAACAGCGATGTTTTTGGAGCACACAGATACATATAACAACTAAGTGCGTGTAAATCACAAAAACACAAAGCGAAAATAAATAAATGGTAGGGCTTTGTCAATTCTTGTCTTTATTTTCATCAAGTTCCACTCCCTTTGCCAACGTGTTTCGCCGTGGTTGGGTTAACC
This sequence comes from Lissotriton helveticus, assembly GCF_964261635.1. NCBI lineage: Eukaryota > Metazoa > Chordata > Amphibia > Caudata > Salamandridae > Lissotriton > Lissotriton helveticus. The sequence goes on from NC_136057.1 coordinate 435,515,946, forward strand.
TGCGGCTTCGTCAGGGCTGGAAATAATACAGAATATTGCATTTGTAATACACATACCATTCCTCAATTCATGTTGTTAAAGCCCACAACATTGCAACCAGGTGCAAATGAACTATTCAAAATGTGCATCGTGTAAAGATTACAGAATCACTTCTCATCACCAAATTTCTGGTCACTTAACCTATATAAACATAGGCACGGGGCTAAAAAAACAGATATCATTGATAAAACCAAGTAATCTTATTATCATTTTACCAGCTTGTTATTGGGTGACATTTTGAATTTCATGAAAAACCTCATTGACCATAGTGTGTTTAAATTTATTAAACCCTAGTGCAAAGGTGTATGGGTTGTGCATCATCCACGATGCCATTACCTTAGAGTTTTCAGCGATGCTCAGTACCTAATGAAATGAAGGATACAATCCTGTCATTTATATAGAGCATGCGAGGCATGGGGTCAGGCAAAATACCTAAGAAAAGCCTATAGAGATATGGCCTAACTCGCAGGAGTCCTTGTCTCCAACCAGTATTATTTGCTTTGAGAAATAATATCCTGACAGATTTGCTCTCCTTTTATGTTCCTTCCCATCAGCTTCGCTCTATGGGCCAACACTTGCTGGTGGTACCTCGGGTCAGGAGAACCCAGGCCGGAGGCCGCTCCTTCCGGTATAGAGCGGCGACTCTTTGGAACTCTTTGCCACCCTATATTTGAGGACTTCACAACTTGTCTGAATTTAGGAAAGCTATTAAAACATTTCTCTTCCCCACTGTGTAGACTGCTTCCTGTGCTGATGTTGCCTATGTTGTTGTTAGTGCCGGGACGCCCCATGGCTGGGGCAGCTGTTGCGCTCTATAAATGATATAAATAGAAATAGGAATTGCCATCGCTGCAATAGGTGCAGGAAATATGTCAAAGAGTCAGAGACTTCTGGCAATTCTATAAGCAAATCAACTCTATCCATCGAATATAATCTCCAATTACAGTATCCCTAAATTAGCAAGACTACAATGAGCTATGGTACCTAATATGTCAGGCACAATGTTGTTGTAAATAGAAGAATTCACAAAAAATAAAGCACTTCAGAATCCAAGCTAAGACCCTCACTTACTGTTCTCAGTCTGCAAATCCACTTTGCTTCCAGTTGGCATAGAAGAAGTTCACTGTCACCACCACTCTGTGTGTATGGTAATACGTCAATTGTGTGGAACCTGAAGTTTTCTCTATATTTAGAAGAAATACATGTGTGGGACACCAGCGCATATGACAAATCTCCATTAAGGCACGCTCTCCTATGTTCTTGAATCGAATTTTGAGCCGGCGAACTGTACTTTCCTCATAGATTTTGCCACAAACACAGATGATCCCATAAATTACACAACATGTCCGGCAATTTATGTACTGTCTAATGGTGTATTTCTTCTTCACATTGTATTAAAAAGTCTTTACTTTCTGTCCTAGATGGCAGTTGCAACCACCACATGGAAAAAAAACATGGAATGAGCCAGCCAAGTTTCCTGTGTCCTCTTATTTGAACGCATGTAGCTGGGACACACTAATTCCCTAATCGTCATGCATCTTCTGTACACAATGCTGGGGTTTTGTTTGACAAGATGTCCTACCCCGGTACCCCCTTCAGTAGAGGCCAGTGTTTTTTAAATTTTTTAAAGATATCTTGATTCAAGTTGGAATTGGTTGTTATGAACGACAAGCATTCCTTGTTAGACTTACTTTTCAGTAGTAGTATTTCACCTTGTTTCACTCGGTTTGCTCTATCTATTGCCTTATTGCCTGTTGCAGTACTTTCCCCTTGTAACAACGATGTCTTAGACGTTGTACCAACTGAACACTAAGTTCCCTGAACTGTATTTCCTCACATTTTCAAGATGTTTCACTGTTGCTTTCATTTAATGAAGAAAATGCTCGTAATGTAGAAGAAGTCATGGAAGATCTTTGCATTGAACAAAACTATCTTACTGACAGTGGCTTACATTTGCACAGCAAATTCACCCCTCAGGGTGCTCACCCAAATAGTATTGATGTTTTCCATCAAAAGGTAACCACTGCTCTTCATGAGTTAGAAAATAAGACACTGACACATAAGAAGCTAGTCATAGACAATCCTAGCAAGGAGGAAAGACTGCATGCGCAGTTTTGATGAAGTATTCGGCTTTTGAGGAGGAAGAGGGAGCCCCAGGGCACCGGATCTCAGGTAAGACATTTCCCTTACTTTTAAATGTTTTTTACACCTCTAATTTAATTGTTAATAGCGAAAGGGGGAGGCGGGGGCTCCGCTCTGCCGCAGAGTGTGTGGGGGGCTGCCTACTCCGCATATTCCGCAAAACACAGAGTAGGCAACATTCGCAAATTCCGTGGGTGGAACGGAGCTCTCCGCCCAACCCTAGTTGTATCCTCCACTTTGGGCGGGAGAGCCGGTGGAAAAAACAAGTGAGGGAAAGAGGTGTGCCCACCTCTGCCAACTTCACCCCTCAGGTGGGGGAGGTGAGGTGAAGCACTACTCTGAGTCCCAACCAACTTGAGGATGAGGGGACCCAGCCAACCAGGGACAGGCTCCTACCCCCCCTTCCACTAGAGGATGGCACGATATAAGATTTAGGGGTGTTACAGGTAGGTAAAGGGCATGGACCAATGGGTCCCTTATCCGGGGTACCCACCCCCGAGAAAGGGACCCATTGGTCCATGCCTTTTGTCTACCTATAACGCCCCAAAATCTAGTATTTAGGGGGCACCCTGAACCTTGCTTCCTCAGATCCAGAAACAACAAGAAGAAAAGAAGAAGATGGACCGAACAGCAGTGCAGCCAGCTAACAAGAGGAGGCCGCCCACTGACTTGGCCCCAGCCATACAGGACTGTCTCCCCTCGAACCTGCTCCTGCCAAATCCCGGTGTGTCCTGCAGTCAGCAACCTCGAAAACCCCGGAGGCCCTGCCTGCCTTCACTTCCAAAGACTGCTTCTCCCGTGAACACCGGATTTGTTCAAGCAGCAACCTCTAGCAGCAGCCAGAAACCACGAATCCAGCCCACTCTGCACCCGCCGAACCCGGCCTGAGCTCCAGTGGAAAAAGACCATGAGGAGGTTACCCCGGCAATCCCGACCCAAGCTCCAGCATCCACTGAACTGCCTCAAGCCTCCAGCCAACACCTGTAGCCGAAAACCAGAAGGCCCCCCAAAAGGCACCCCTGCACCAGACCCCCCACAGCCTTGTGTGCCCAAACTAACGGTGCCTAACCAACCCTTAACTTCCCAACTTACCTCTTGAAGTGGTGGTCTCACCCAGAAGTTCTTTGTCTCCCTGCCTGCAGTGCTTTTGCAAACCAGAGTTTCTCCATAGAGAACCACAGGGCGCCCGATGTTGAAACAGCACTCTTCACCCGGCCGCCCCAGTGCCACTGAGGTTGCACCTTTTGTGCTACTTTGTTTCCCTATTTGCCCTGACCTAAACCCTAGGAGCTTTGCTCCCACAATCCAGTGGCCTGCTTGCCAGCAGTCACCAATCGTAGGCCCCCTATCCCTCATTGGATAACATTGGGCCTCAACACTCTGCACCTGGCCGCCCTAGTGCCACTGAGGGTGTAACAAGAGTGCATCACTGACCCTGGGGGATGCCTGAGTCTAACCCCAGAACCTTAACTCCCACAGTTCATAACTAAACCTGTGAACCGATAACCTGTTTTTCCTCCATAGGATAACATTGACAATTTTCTTCCAAAAAGTTTCTAAGTGTGGAGTTTTGAAATCTAAAAATATTCTTTAAAAATTGCATGAATAACCAAAACATATTTATTTACCTGTTTGCAGGAAATGTCCCAGTACTGAATCTAGGTATCCAGCACTGAGTTAGAAAAGTAACGTAAAAAGTAACTTAACTGTAATTTACTGAAAAAGCCTATTCATTTCAATGTACTGTATTTGCTAAGTATTGCAACCTACTGCATCCCCTGTAAATCAAACAAAGTACAAGTTATATTGCATTTTCAAACTGTTCTACAATAAGCATCTTATTACTGTAAAGTATTTAATGCTTACCTGTGCCAGGCTTGCTTGGTTCTAAAAATAAAACAACAGCATATATTTTTATACAAAAATAATTGGTCTGGAGTTCAGTCCTTGAGTGTGTGAATTCATTTGCTGACCGAGTGTGTACATCAAATGATTAACACTCTGATACTGCCTTACTGCTCAACCACTCTACCGCAAATAGAGAGTAAGGTTCTATCTAACTTTAACCTCTGCCTACCTCTGGGGTCACCTGGATTCTACACACACTATACCTCATTTTGGTGTAGTATATATAGAGACAGTTTCCTACAGTGTGGATGTTAATACTGGAGAATGCGTTCATGACCTTTCTAAATTGGTATGCACACTTGATACTGATCCCAGAATGAAGCCGGTCAAAGGTTCTTTGTGTGAGTTTAGAATTGCAAAGGTTAAGTTAAACTTGATGGTGGACTCAGGAGTTCCAATCCCGACAAAATCAGATGTACTATATGATCAATGTTGGGCACAAGATAAAGCCCTCAATCCTATGGAAGTTTGTCCCAAGTCATATGGGGATCAAGATATCGATATGTTGGGATATTTTGTGGATAATCTAATACGTCTTGGCAGAGAAACAGTAACCGAGTGATATGTGGCAATTAAAGGGAATATCATTGTTGTTTGGCAGGATTTGCCCAAATTAGGACGGATGCTTGTTCCAGGTTCAGATACACCGGTGGTGGTTAACAATGCAATCATTGCATTGCTGGAAGATAAGGTAGACAAAAAATAAATAGAATTATACAACATTTTCCATTAGTATTTAATGCTAAAATTGGTGCCATTCGCAGATTTGAACACCTGAATGAATTGAAAAATAATGCGTTGCAAATTGTTCACAAAGTTAGATTAGTACCTTTAAGTGTCAACTAGGCAGATGGATAGTTCCAGAAAGATATCCAGAAAAAAAGGCCGTACATACCTAAGTGAGGGACGGCAGAAGAAAGTGGTGCGAATAAGAGAATGGGAGTGATTGAGATACTCTGAAGCTTGCAGCCCCTTCCACAGACCATAGTAATGTTTATTTCACACTCATCATTTCAGAAACAAATCATTTTCCATTCTAATTATTCATAGAAACGTTATTGTTGTTACTCATTTCTCTGAAACTGCTAACAAGCATTAGCAAAGTCAATAGATGTAACTTGTTTTAAGGGCATGTCTGTTACTGTTCTATTATGGATGAATGCAGTAAGAGAAAGCTCATGCCTCTTACAAAGTATTCTTAGTTACGATTCTTAGTCCATGCTCATTTTAGAGGCTCCCAATCTTTTTTCGTCCCACTTAAAGCCCTGGTCTTATTAGTACAGACAATCCCAACCCTGTGTTACATTATGTTTTAAATAATGACTTTGTGCTTCTCTTGACTATTCACTGTTTACATATAATACCTACCAGTACAGTCAATACATGACCCCTACACCTTGTATCCATCAATGCCTTATGTAACATTTCCTGTGCAAGGATTTACATGCTTGCATAATTTATTGTCTCTATTTGTGATGTAAAGGGATCTGACACTCTAGATTGGGATGACTAGTGCTATTAAAGAACAAAATGAAAAATAAATTACTGTCATTTAACTAATTATTTTTCAAATAACTTACTCAGACAGAAACTACTGACATACTTACAGTCCATGCATATCTCTGTGGGGTGGGGGGTTTGAACAAAGTAAAAAAACGTGCATCTATATCTTAGTTTTGCTTAAGTACTTAAGTGAGGTGATAACAAGCTTTGTGCCTTTGTTTCCCTCCATTGCATTAAGATCTAGATGCAATGGGTCCCAGCTAAATTGATACTAGAACGAGAGAAGGGCTGATGGGCCTATACATCGGGCCTTTATTTTAAGCCCAGCTGGAAGTGAAAATAAGAAAGCCCCCTCACTGGCTTCAGGATGCTACTCCAATAGACAACCGTGAATGTGTCAGCAAAATATTACACCAGGACATATTCAGCATATTTCACTGGATCCAACCCGGAACCGGCTCAATAATACATGTGGACCCAGGATCGCTGTCATTTCCTGCATTGCAAGCCCTGTGAGATTTTGTGCAGCTGGGGACTGATTCACGTGAATCAGAATGCACTGTGGCATTAGAATGAGGACAGAAACATTCGGTTTGCTGATGTCACAGCACCCCCCTCGCCTTCACCTCAACTGCGCCAGAAAAGGGAGAGATGTAATTGTGAACATGCCAGCGACCTGCATTTGGAACGCTGCCACCTACTGAACTAACAGTGTACATAAGTAGGACAGGCGAGTAAAGGGATTATTTCTTTTTCAGTGCCACTGTAAAGCTGGTGGTGTGCCTAAATGCGACCTAATTAAGTATTGTCCTAAATATTGTCCAATTGCATGATGCGAAACAGCGCCAGGATACCCTCTTTACCTCTCTTCTATTCTCTCTCCGTATGATGGGTTAAATCGTTGTATTAATACTCTCGACAAATGGAACTTAAATGTCCACTGCAATCATAACGTTGATGCCCAAGTAGTTTCACGTACTGTTCTCTTGCTTTTTATTAGACACAACGCACTTTCGAATCCACTAGTTTGAGCAGTAACTTAGTTTAATGAACTATACAAGCAACATCAGAATAGATCCCATGGGGCCTTATTTATGAAGGCCTTGCGCCGCAGGTGTGTCACTTTTTCCCATTTTAAAGAATTTTCTGATCGGGCCTCTAGATATATGTCTGCTCTGTGCAAAATGTCTCTATTGTATGCGTCAAAGGCCAGGTCACTTCAGCGTAGACATCAGGGGCCTCATTTATGAGGCTGTGCGTCACTTTTACGCCGCCATTGCGTCACTTGTTGTGATGCACCAGTGGCGTAAAAAATGCGCCTTGTTGCGCCATATTTACAAAGTGACACATCTAGGTAGATGCTTCACTTTGTAAACCCCTGCGCCACATTATACCTGCGCCAGGTATAATGTATGCAAAGGGGGCGTTTTGACGCAAGAAAGGGTCATGGAAGTGACGCAGTGAAATCTATAAGATTTCACTGCGCCACTTCTAGGACTCAAATGCGTCAAAATCTTACGCCTGCCATACAGCAGGCGTAAGACTGACGCAGGCCCTTTCAAATGGGGCTTGCCCCATGTGAAAGGACACATTGCTGGAGTTGCGTCACTTTTGTGATACACTCCAGCAATTCGTCACTTTTGTGCCTACAGATACGTCAGAAATACTGACGTATCTGTAAATCATTGCGACATGATGCGTCATACTTTAAATATGACGCATCATTGATGTCGTAAGGAGGGCGCAATGAAAAGTGACGCATCGCTGTTTTCACGCAGCGATGCGTCACTTTTCATAAATGAGGCCCCAGGTATATTGTAGTACGGAATGGTCTGGCTTTGAATTAGTAAAAGACCCTCAGGGACACTGTCTGCCGTCATATTTTTAATAATCTAATAAACTATTTTCTACTAGTTCTTGAGCATAAGCAGTATGATCTAATGTTTGAGATTTCAGAACAAGCTTTGACAGTATTGCAACGTATCACTTTGTTGTTCGAACTCTTGCCTCACAAATGCTCTTCTTTATAGAAAGGTAAACACATTAGGCATAATATCGATCTCGTCATATTTATAGAAAGGCTTGCCATTGCTGGAAGAAGCACATAATATTGTTGAGAAACCTCACATGGCGCCGATTCACCAACAGCAGAAGCGCAGGAAGTGAAATCACACAAATTGTGACCCCTGAAGGCACTGTCTTCAGTAGCCAGAAGCCCTTGACAACCTCAAACTTTAACTAAAGACATACATTTTCCTCTAATTTCTGCGAGGGAAAGTGAGGAATCTGTGGGAAGAGCCACAAATATTCTCCCATCCAACATTCCCCTACAACTTCTGATAAAAACGTTACCTCATTTGTGCGAGTGGCCCTAACTCACACGACGGGAAAAGGCCCAAAATGCAACATGGACAGATCATATTTTCCAACCGAAAAATGACCTTTTTTGGAATTTGTCTAGCTGTGGATTTTGGGCCCAAATTTAGCTGGCATCAAGAGAAAGCTATCGAACCCACTCATTTCTGAAAACTAGACACCAGGGGAGCCCACCGTGGTGTGCCTTGTTTAGATCACATGACATTTTCTCAATCACAATGCACTGCAAACCTCAAACTTTCGCTAAGCACAAATTTTCTTCACATTTTTGAGGGGAAGTTCTTAAATCTATGGAGAACCTCAAATGTATGACCACTGAGCATTACCCCGTGACTTCTGATAAAAATGGTACATCACTTGTGTGCGTGTGGGCCTAACGCCAGCGACAGAAAAACAGAAAATGTAACATGGACACAAACATTTTTCCACAGAAACCAACGGTGTTTTCCCAATGTGGGTAACCGTGGATTTTGGGGCTTGTCTCGACTGCCGCCCAGGGACACCTACCAAACCTGCACATTCCTGAAAACTAGATAGCCAAGGGAGTCTATGGTGGTTTAGCTTGCGTGAATCTCACAAAGATGTCATACTCAAAAGCCCTTTCAAACCTCAAACTTTGGCAAAAATAAAATTTTCCTCACATTTCTGTACGTAACAGTTATGAAATCATTGAGGATCCACACATTTCGTACCACCCAGCATTGACACATGTCTCTTGATAACAATTTTCCCACTTATGTGGGTGGGCCAAGAGATCGCCACACAAAAGGTCCTAAAACACTTCTTGGAGAGATCAACAGTATGAGTAGCTGCGGTATTTGGAAACTCACAGAAACCTACCAAACACAAACAAATTTTGAAAACTAGACACCCAGGGGATTCCAAGGCAGTGTACCTTATGTAGAAATGTGTGGAGTTGATAAGTTGCTCTGTGCAGCTGCCGGTCACAGGCACAAAACCAACATGTATACACACTAAAAAAAATGCTGGTTTTCAGTGCGCCCTCCACCACCAGAAATAACTTCCAAAACGCCATGACAGGAATCACCAACTGGATAAGTCCCAACTCCCTAAAGCTCAACATGGGCAAGACAGAAGTGCTGATTTTCACGAAAAATACCTCTTTGTGAGACGACACCTGGTGGCCCCCTGCACTAAGACCCACACCCACTCCAACTTACCACGCCTGCAACCTCTATCATCCTGGACAGCAAACTCGCCATGAAGTGCCAGGTCAACGCAGTCTCCTCCGCCTGCTTTCACACCCTCAGCATGCTCTGAAAAATCTTCAGATGGATACCAGCACCAGGAAAACCATTGGACAAGCCCTCGTCACCAGCCAGCTGGACTACGGAAACGTACTTTATGGTGGAATCACCACCCAGCTCCTCAAGAGACTCCAGACTATACAGAATGCAGCAGCCAGACTCATGCTCAACCTCCCCAAATGGGCCCATATCACCCTTCACCTCAGAAACCTCCACTTGCTCCCTGTCTAGAAGAGAAGCCAGTTTGAGATGCTGACACATTCCTACAAAGCTCTTCACACCTGGGACCAGCCTACATCAACCACCACCTGACTTTCCACCAACCCTCCAACCACATATGCACTGACTTGCTTGCCCGTGCACACACCTCTCAGATTCACCGAAACCCTAGAGGAGTTTGTTCCTTCTCCTACCTCGCCACCAAGTCCTGGAACAACCTACCCCTCTACATGTGACTATCGCCCTCTTTTGCATATTTCAGGAAGGGACTCAAGACCTTTTTCACTGAGACCAGCGACACCTCAGCTGCTGGATACCCTCAGGCATGATTAGCTGCACTCTATAAGTATTGACTGAGAAAGTGGGGAAAAAAATATTGCCCAAATGGAGATTTGTGCCCTTTCCTTTTCACGAGTGCTAAGCCCACCCAAACAAATTGGGTTCCATTTTGATGTGGAGATATGTAGGATGGTTGGCAATTCATGTATCGCCACAGATTCCAGAATATTCCCTAATGATATGTAAATAAATATGTGATCTTAGCCATTGTTAGACCTGTCAGCCTTTTGGTAGTCCCTCCTATTAATTATTTCTTTTGTCTCCTTTTTGACCCTCATAACCTTTTAATCTTTTTGTGTCCACTGGATTTTTTTTGTGGTGTTGACTAGGGGTTAGATGCTCTTTGGCCCTTAAAGTCTTTTTTCCTGAGGCCTAGCTGCCTTTTCTGACTAAAATCCATTTAGACTCACAAAATGGTGGACAACAACTGACATAACTGCCACTCCTGAGATCTGACCCATAGGTTAGCATAGGAAAGTTCCAGAACCCTCTGGACCCTTCTGGACCTTCTGGGGTCATCCTATAAAAGGCGGAATGTTGGGCAGCCATTTTGGTTGGTGTTGTATGAAGAGGAGAGTTGGAGGACAGGAGTATAGGCGGTCGAAGGAGGAGACTGGTGCACTGTGGGGATTGACAGACCTACTGGGTCGCGGTACCTGTTGATGTGAAACTATCCCTCACCGTCTGACCTGACCCTGTCAAGCCGTGGACTCGGGAAAATCCCTGCTGCAGGGGTAACCGGTGGGAATCCTATGTGGAGTTCTTGAGGCAAGGACAGTAAGATACCACCAGGTGAGGGCGACCGGGGCTGCCCCCTGGATTAGGGCAGGGCCTGAGTGGCGGGGAAGGAAGGAAATCCCTACTCTTGCCAATCACCGGTGTCCGGTTAGACTGAACTAGTGGCTCTCTAGAAGTGACCCGCCTAAATCCGGCACTTCGGGTTAGAGATTATCAAGAGTTCACTTGCCTCCAGGACTGGATCACCTTCTGGTGAGGCGCCGCATCTCCCTGCCGGGAGTAGTGTTTTGAGCGCTGCGCAGGCCCAGTGTGGTGCGGGGCGGTGCCAGTGAGGAGGAGCGCCGACTCGAGGCTGCACATGCTTGATGTAGGCTTGGGCGGCTCCTGAGGCGCGGCAGTGTCCTGTATGCCGCGCAGGTACAAAGGAGGGCTGAAAGATCTCTCAGCTTGGCAGAAGAGCGGAGCTGAGTGGATCGTCGGCCGGGCAGGCCGTGTGAGGGGAACGAGCGAATGAGGAGGAGCGCCGAAGTTCCAGTGTGCGTACAAGAGGTCCGATTGCTAACTAAGTAAGCGTCTAGCTTTGGTAAAGCCCCCAGAGCTGGACGGATTTTCCTTCACATCGGCAGGGGCTTTGAGAAGTAGTGGAGCAGAGACCCCGAAGCTCGAACTAGGCAACTAGGTGATTCCTAGACTTCCTGTCTCCTGACTGGGACAAGACAAGCCTTGATTGTAGTGAAAGAGTCCTGAACCCCCGTGTTACTAACGCTGGAGGGAACCTGCCTATTTTCAATGCCCGTATGTTCTCTTGTATAACTGAAACAGTTGGGAAAGGTTACTGGCACTGTCCATGAGGCAGATCTTGCTTATTAGTTAATGATAGCGGGAATTCACCAACTTTTAGACAGAGTAGATAGTACCTTGGTCAAAGTCAAGTGATGTTTTGCCCTGTTACAGTACCTGAAAAGTCTAATGCTTCCAAGTGAATTTCTGTACTAGGAAAAAGGTTTGAAACACTGTAATTTTGCTTATGGTAAATAACTTGAGTTTCCAGGAGTAAGGTATCACTGAAAGTTACTGCATTGAGAAGTGAGTTCTCTTCCCGGTTACAACTAAAACTGTGATTTAATGTCTGTTATTAAGAGGTGGGGGGGCTAAAACTGCTGAAACTAGTACCCCAGAATTAAGTACTCTAAAGAGAAACTATATATTTTTTTGTAATATGAAACATGAACTGCTGAACAGTCGGAAGATTTTATAAAACAGCTCGTATTTTTCCAAAGATTGGTGTAGTGTCTTAATTTTTGTGTGGGGGAACATTATGTTGCTGAAGGGTGTGACGCAAACTTAGCACATGTACTTTTGAGTTAGGCCTTCCTACTTAGTGCCAAGCTACCTTATGTGACTTGGGTGTTCCCTAGGTCCAACATAATTGGTGTCCAGCGGTGGGATCCGAACTGTGTTTGCGTCTACTCTGAAGTAACAAAGCATACCCCACAGGCCTACACCTGGAGTTTTCTCCTGGCGGACTTCCTAATTACTACTTTTGTTTTTCTAAATTCATTCCTGGTGGTGGGTGGAGGAAGCTTCAAATTGCCCCTTTTGAATCTATTCTTTTTGTATGCTTGTCCCTACATTGCTCTTCAGCAAAATGGAATTTGCTCTGGAAGAACTGGAAACTTATTCTGTAGCCCAGCTTAGAGACTTTTACCAAAAGATGGGAGTGTTTTTTAAGCGTGGTGCCAAGAAGGGGGAACTCCAGACCAGTTTGAGGGCTTGGGTGGCAGCACATGGGGAAGAGAAGGAGGAGGAAGAGGGGACGGACCGGAACACAGTCATAGGGGTAGAGGGATTGTTCCATCCTGAGATGGGAAACCTACTTCTAGGACCGATGACCTACTCAAGGAAGGGTAGTAGTGTCTCCGGAGGAAGCTTGACCGAAGCTGAACTAATGGACAGGAGGGAGAAAAGACAATTAAAGTTGGAATTAGCCAAATTGGAACAGGGGAGGGAGGAACAGAGGATGGCTCATGAGATAAAACTAAGAGAGCTAGAACTCAAGGCCCCACAGTTAGGGCCCTCCTATTCTCCAAATGATGGCAGCGAAACCAAAGAATTAACCAGGGAATCCAGACCCTACCTACCTAAAGACATAGTTGCCAGCTACAGCCAAGGGGATGACATAGCCAAGTGGCTGGCTGCCTATGAGGTCTCCTTAAGAGCCCATGGGATCCAGGAGAAACACTGGGGGGGGGGTGGTTTATACAAGTATATGCCTCCTACTGGTCGGGACACCTTATTGGCCCTGGAACGGGAAGAGCAGACCCACTACCCCACCATGAAAGTAGCGTTAATCAAAAAGTTTGGGCTAACCCCAGAGAAGTATCGCCAAAAGTTCAGGGGGAGCCACAAATTAAGCACCCAAAACTGGGTGGATTTCCTGGACTATGCGAGGAAGGCATTGGAGGGCTGGATACAGGGCAGCGAGGTGAAGGACTATGAGGGGTTATATGACCTTTTTCTTAAAGAGCATCTACTCGAGAAATGTTTTCCCGAGCTGCGCCAACACCTGGTGGACAGCAAGCTGACCAACCCCCGGAAGCTTGCAGAGGAGGCGGACATCTGGGCAAGTACCCGGGTGTCCTCAAAGGGGACTGGAGGGGATTCCCAAAGGGCCAGACAGGGCTCCCCTCAGAAGAAGGAGGGGGGAGATAAAAAGCGGGAGTTCTCAAAAGGTCCCCAAAACAGGTTCCAGGGAAAGGGAACAGGTTTCACCCCTAAGGCTAACCCGCCCAGAAACCCTCATCCTGGCCAGAGCCAGCAGCCACGGGTTGTCCACTGCTTTGAGTGTGGTGGTGTCGGACATTATAAGGGAGATGTCAGGTGCCCAAAGAGACCACCCCCTCCCACCGGAGGAAAAGCCCCGGGAGTAGCTAGTGTAGCGCTCGGGGAGGAGTTGCCCTTAGATAAGGGGGGTGAGTGGGCGGGTGTCACCTTAGTGTCCCTGGGAGATCGGGAGATGGTACCTAAGATCCAGGTGCCCCCAAATACTACCAAGTATGGGCAATGGATCACCATCAATGGCCAGAGAGGGGAGGCTCTGAGAGATACAGGAGCCAGTATGACTATGGTGAGGAGTCAACTGGTGTCTCCAGAGCAGGTGATTCCCAATGTACTCCACCCTGCCGCGATGGCTGATGGCAGAATGGGCCACTACCCTGTGGCCGAGGTTCCCTTTGAGTGGGAAGGGGTTGCAGGTTCACTTCGAGTTGCCGTAAGCCCTGCCGTGCCAGTCGATTGTCTGCTGGGGAATGACATGGAGCACAATGCTTGGAGAGAGGTGGAATACCGGACTCATTCGGAGATGCTGGGTACACCTGACTGGGCCTGTGTAAGCACACGGTCTGCGACTGCCCAGAGAGGGAGTTCGCCTGGGTTGGAGCCTGGAACAATGGCCCAGCCCGCTGCCAAAAAGGGACAGACCCGAAGACAGGAGAAGCCTGCTTCGGCTTCCACGCCCCATATGACGGATCGGCCACCTGCGGTGGTGAGCCAGGAGTCTGTGGAGGGGGAAGTAGTCTCCCTGGAGGACCTACCCATCCCTGCTGAGTGGCATGTGGAGGGAGGGCCTACCAGGGAGGAGTTCTGTAAGGGCCAGAAGGAGTGCCCTACCCTTGAGGGACTGAGGCGACAGGCCGAAGCCCAGGCAGCAGGGAACGTTGCAGGGCACTACCACATTTACTGGGAGGACGGACTCCTCTACAGTGAACCAAAGGTACCTTTACCCGGCTCATCAAGGGCCTTGGTAGTCCCGCAACGTTACCGAGCCTTTCTTCTAGAATTGGCTCATGAGATTCCCTTGGCAGGACACTTAGGTCAGGACAAGACCTTTGCCCGGCTTGTCCCCCACTTTTACTGGCCTCAGATGAAAGTGGCTTCTGACACATACTGCCGGACGTGTGTATCCTGTCAAGCCAGTGGGAAGACAGGGGTGAAGCTGAAAGCTCCCCTGGAACCACTTCCTGTCGTTAGCACCCCCTTTGAAAGGGTGGGCATCGACATTGTGGGGCCATTGGATCCACCAACTACAGCTGGTCACAGGTTTATCCTGGTTCTGGTGGATCACGCCACACGGTACCCAGAGGCAATTCCTCTGAGGACTGTCACTGCACCTGTCGTGGCTAGGGCCCTGATGGGGATCTTTACCCGAGTGGGTTTCCCCAAGGAAGTTGTGTCCGACAGGGGGACCAACTTTATGTCAGCATACATGCGGGCAATGTGGAAGGAGTGTGGAGTGACCTACCGGTTCACCACTCCGTATCACACCCAGTCCAATAGACTGGTGGAAAGGTTCAACAAGACCTTGAAAGGCATGATAAGAAGTCTGCCTGAGAGCCTGCGGAGGAAATGGGACGTCCTCCTGCCCTGTTTGCTATTCTCCTACTGAGAAGTGCCGCAGAAGGGAGTGGGCTTCAGCCCCTTTGAGCTGTTGTACGGGCACCCTGTGCGTGGACCTCTCAGCCTGGTGAAGGATGGATGGGAAAAGTCTCCCAGGAAGCCTCCTCAGGATGTGGTGAGCTACATGCTGGCCTTCCGGAGCCAAATGGCAAAGTTGTGGAAGCAAGCTTCTGACAACTTGGAAGCCAGTCAGGCAGTAATGAAAGAATGGTACGACCACAACGCTCACCCGGTGGAGTTGGAGCCTGGCCAGAAAGTGTGGGTGATGGAACCTGGAGAGCTAAGTGCCCTTCAGGATCGCTGGGCAGGCCCCTTTGAGGTGTTGGAAAAGAAGGGTAAGGCCACCTACCTGGTGGATCTTAAGACCCCTTGACAGCCCCTACGGGTGCTGCATGCCAATCGCCTCAAACCCCACCATGAGAGGCCCGAGGTCATCTTGATGATGGTGACTGATGGTGCCGAGGAAGCAGAAAGCGAGCCTCTCCCTGATCTCTTCTCGTCTCAAGAGAAGGATGGGTCGGTGGAGGGAGTGATTCTCTCCCCATCCCTAACTCCTGAGCAGCGAGAGGACTGCCGCCAGGTATTGGAGCAGTACTCCTCGTTGTTCTCCCTTGTCCCGGGAAGAACCCACCTGTGTACCCATGACGTGGACACAGGAGACAGCCCACCAGTGAAGTCAAAGACCTACCAGCTGTCAGAAAAGGTGAAGGCCAGCATCCATGGTGCTGGAGCTAGGAGTCATTGAACCTTCCAGTAGCCCCTGGTCCAGCCCGGTGGTGTTAGTACCAAAAGCTGCCCCACCAGGCACCACTCCAGAACTGAGGTTCTGTGTGGATTACCGGGGACTGAACTCAGTAACCAAGACTGATGCTCATCCGATCCCTAGGGCGGATGAATTGATTGACCGGCTGGGAGCTGCCCAATATCTGAGTACCTTTGACCTCACTTCAGGGTACTGGCAGATCTCCCTTACAGATGGAGCAAAAGAAAGGTCAGCTTTCTCCACGCCTGAGGGACACTTCCAGTTCTGCATGATGCCCTTTGGGCTCAAGAACGCCCCTGCCACTTTTCAGCGACTGGTGAACCAGGTCCTCTCCGGAATGGAGGCTTTCTCCGCTGCTTACCTGGATGACATTGCCGTCTTCAGCAGCAGTTGGGAGGACCATTTGCATCACTTGCAAGCAATTCTCCAGGCCCTGAAACAAGCTGGCTTGACAATCAAGGCCAGCAAATGTCAGATTGGGCAGGGGTCGGTTGTGTACTTAGGACACTTGGTGGGAAGGGGAACAGTGCAGCCCCTCCAGGCAAAGATTGAGGCAATCATGGCCTGGGAACCCCCCAAGACCCAGACTGAGGTCCGAGCTTTCCTGGGCCTCACAGGTTACTACCGTCGCTTTGTGAAGGGGTATGGCACTATTGTAGCGCCCCTCACAGAGCTCACATCCAAGAAACAACCTCGACGGGTAGTCTGGACAGAGGCTTGTCAGCAAGCCTTTGAGAAATTGAAACAGGCAATGTGTGCAGCACCGGTCCTGAGGGCCCCAGACTTCTCCAAGGAGTTCATTGTCCAGACAGACGCATCAGAGCATGGCATTGGGGCAGTGTTATCGCAACTCAACGAAGAGGGTCTGGATCAGCCAGTAGTCTTCCTGTCTAGGAGACTGCTTCCCCGGGAGCAGAAGTGGAGTGCAATTGAGCGGGAGGCTTTTACGGTGGTGTGGGCTCTGAAGAAGTTGCGGCCATACCTGTTTGGCTCGCACTTCCTGGTTCAGACTGACCATCGACCCCTTCATTGGCTGATGCAAATGAAGGGGGAAAATCCCAAGTTGTTGAGATGGTCCATCTCCCTACAGGGAATGGACTTCCGGGTGGAACATCGGCCTGGAGTGGACCACGCCAATGCAGACGGTCTCTCTAGGTATTTTCGCCTTAGTGATGAGGACTCCCAAGGGGTTGGGTAGCTCTCCCCACTTTCAGCTGGGGGGGACGCGTGTTAGACCTGTCAGCCTTTTGGTAGTCCCTCCTATTAATTATTTATTTTGTCCCCTTTTTGACCCTCATAACCTTTTAATCTTTTTGTGTCCACTGGATTTTTTTTGTGGTGTTGACTAGGGGTTAGATGCTCTTTGGCCCTTAAAGTCCTTTTTCCTGAGGCCTAGGTGCCTTTTCTGACTAAAATCCATCTAGACTCACAAAATGGTGGACAACAACTGACATAACTGCCACTCCTGAGATCTGACCCATAGGTTAGCATAGGAAAGTTCCAGAACCCTCTGGACCCTTCTGGACCTTCTGGGGTCATCCTATAAAAGGCGGAATGTTGGGCAGCCATTTTGGTTGGTGTTGTATGAAGAGGAGAGTTGGAGGACAGGAGTATAGGCGGTCGAAGGAGGAGACTGGTGCACTGTGGGGATTGACAGACCTACTGGGTCGCGGTACCTGTTGATGTGAAACTATCCCTCATCGTCTGACCTGACCCTGTCAAGCCGTAGACTCGGGAAAATCCCTGCTGCAGGGGTAACCGGTGGGAATCCTATGTGGAGTTCTTGAGGCAAGGACAGTAAGATACCGCCAGGTGAGGGCGACCGGGGCTGCCCCCTGGGTTAGGGCAGGGCCTGAGTGGCGGGGAAGGAAGGAAATCCCTACTCTTGCCAATCACCGGTGTCCGGTTAGACTGAACTAGTGGCTCTCTAGAAGTGACCCACCTAAATCCGGCACTTCGGGTTAGAGATTATCAAGAGTTCACTTGCCTCCAGGACTGGATAACCTTCTGGTGAGGTGCCGCATTTCCCTGCCGGGAGTAGTATTTCAAGCGCTGCGCAGGCCCAGTGTGGTGCGGGGCGGTGCCAGTGAGGAGGAGCGCCGACTCGAGGCTGCGCATGCTTGATGTAGGCTTGGGCGGCTTCTGAGGCGCGGCAGTGTCCTGTATGCCGCGCAGGTACAAAGGAGGGCTGAAAGATCTCTCGGCTTGGCAGAAGAGCGGAGCTGAGTGGATCGTCGGCCGGGCAGGCCGTGTCAGGGGAACGAGCGAATGAGGAGGAGCGCCGAAGTTCCAGTGTGCGTACAAGAGGTCCGATTGCTAACTAAGTAAGCGTCTAGCTTTGGTAAAGCCCCCAGAGCTGGACGGATTTTCCTTCACATCGGCAGGGGCTTTGAGAAGTAGTGGAGCAGAGACCCCGAAGCTCGAACTAGGCAACTAGGCGATTCCTAGACTTCCTGTCTCCTGACTGGGACAAGACAAGCCTTGATTGAAGTGAAAGAGTCCTGAACCCCCGTGTTACTAACGCTGGAGGGAACCTGCCTATTTTCAATGCCCGTATGTTCTCTTGTATAACTGAAACAGTTGGGAAAGGTTACTGGCACTGTCCATGAGGCAGATCTTGCTTATTAGTTAATGATAGCGGGAATTCACCAACTGTTAGACGGAGTAGATAGTACCTTGGTCAAAGTCAAGTGATGTTTTGCCCTGTTACAGTACCTGAAAAGTCTAATGCTTCCAAGTGAATTTATGTACTAGGAAAAAGGTTTGAAACACTGTAATTTTGCTTATGGTAAATAACTTGAGTTTCCAGGAGTAAGGTATCACTGAAAGTTACTGCATTGAGAAGTGAGTTCTCTTCCCGGTTACAACTAAAACTGTGATTTAATGTCTGTTATTAAGAGGTGGGGGGGCTAAAACTGCTGAAACTAGTACCCCAGAATTAAGTACTCTAAAGAGAAACTATATATTTTTTTGTAATATGAAACATGAACTGCTGAACAGTCGGAAGATTTTATAAAACAGCTCGTATTTTTCCAAAGATTGGTGTAGTGTCTTAATTTTTGTGTGGGGGAACGTTATGTTGCTGAAGGGTGTGACGCAAACTTAGCACATGTACTTTGGAGTTAGGCCTTCCTACTTAGTGCCAAGCTACCTTATGTGACTTGGGTGTTCCCTAGGTCCATCAGCCATTTACACAAAGTTTGAAGTGTGTGGGGCATAGAGGGGAAGTGAGTGGGACCAATGCAAGTTACACCGCCCATGACACCTGCAAGTATTCAGTTCTTAAAAATGTCAGGGTTTGTTACTGTGTCTTCAAAACTTATCCCCTAGTGAAGCACAGTCTTACGCCAGTTGTTTTTTGGCACCTTCAGAAGAGCTAGGTTCAAAGAGTAATTACTAATAACAGTATCATCCATGGGCCCAAGCCAACACATCAGAACACTCATACCAGCATACTGCTGCCTATCAAGTGCCAATCACATAAATGCACCACAGGACGGAATCACTAATCTCACCACCTCTAACCCAGTCAGTGACCAACTTACATACAAACAAAAGCTCTACACACATATGGCCAGACGTGTTGCCAGTTTGTGCCTCAACAATCTTCACAACATCACAAATTAAAAGAAACATGGACTAAGGGGTCTTTTACGATGGCAGTGGTGATCTGCCTGATATTATCCCTCGCCCGCCTCCCATTTACCCCCGCCTTATTATGATGGCGGGGGTACCGCGTCGGGCGGGAAGACCGTCATCACATTTCCGCCCAGTCAACGAGTTGACCGGGCAGAAAAGGGTAGAATATGGTGGCGATGTCTACTAGACACCGCCATCCATATTACAATGGCTGCGGGAACCAGCCTTTCTGTGGCGGCAAGGCATGCATTTTTTGCAGTTGGGGGCCTGTTGTGGGCCCCCAGGATGTTGGAGGATGGGGGGTACCTTTGGTACCCCCCTGCATTCGCATGCATGACGTGGCAGGCACCACGCGGTGCCTGCCACGTTGTGCATGCAAATGCAGAGATGCCTTTTTTACATTGTGGCGGGTGCTGCTGGCAGCACCGCCCGCCGCAATGCAAAAAATGCAGGATGTGCCCACCAGTGTGGCGGGCGCATCCTAATTGCACATGCGGGACCGCGGCACACATAGCGGGCGGTCCCATTTCCTGGGGCAATGGCGGGCGGACAAAGTCCGCCCGCCATCTAATAGACCCCTAAGTTTCTGTTTCTTGTGAAGAATGTGTGCCAAGTGAACATTTATTAAGGGCTTCCATAACAGCCAAATTAAGTTCAGGATGAAGTGTGTTTTATGCTCCCTTAGCTCACTCACGTTGTTAAATACAAATCCTTTTACTTTGTGGATGTGAGTAGGGGGTGTCCAAGGATGCCTCCGGCTCTGCGTTCCTTGAACTGAGTGAGCATATCTACCTTTGAAACTAAGGTAAACAGGTGGAGAAGACCATCCTATGTTCCGTAAAGAGCACGTCCTAAATTACTATAGATACAATTTGTTTGCTTGCATGGTAGTCTGTGACATCATGGCATATGTCCCGTACAACGTTTCATAAGGCACACTGAATATGTACCATGTTATATCAGAGGATGAACATGTCAAGCAGGCCAGAAATATGGGCCATATGTGTAGTGATGGATGTAGAGTTCTGTGTAATGTTATATGTATTTGTAAAGCACGTTATTACCCTGGAGGATATCCTTCCAATGCAACGTAGCCTCGGCCAAGCCATGGACTCATCCAGCTGAAGAGCCAAGTCCTCAGCTCCTTACAGAATTCAAGAATTTAAGAGGTGGTTCTGATGTATAGGGGCAGGTTGTGCCAGGCTTTAGAAACAAGATAGGAGAAGACATGTGAGCAAGTAGGAGTCTGGCTGAGCGGAGATGTCTTGAAGGTTTCTGAAATCTGATGCTGTTGTTAAGGTATACTCAGCCAGTGTTGTGTAAGGCATTAAATGTGTGCGTGCAAAGTAGAAGGGAGCTCGCTTGTGAATGGGAAGCTAGTGAAGCTCTCTGCGGTGCGGGGTGATGTGCATCTGAATGGGAAGTCACTGAAGCACTTTGAGGTGCGGGGTGATGTGCATGTGGGGTGGGAGGTTGTGAGTGAGTCTGGCTGCTGTGTTTGGAATGGTTTGGAATCATCTGTTTAGTTGAATGAGTGAGTCATTGAGTATTGGGTTGAGAACAGCGCATTTGGGGACAAGTCCTTTAGTGAAGTTGAAGTGACTATATGTGTATTTCTCCTACCCTGACTGTCTGTCTTCTGCCTATATAGCATCCCATGAAAGAATGCCTAGCATAAACTTTTCCTACTTGTTTTCTTCTATCTCCTTCAAAATCCTGACTAATCCCATATACTTGCCAAGTTAACCGTGTATTGACGCCTTCCGTAGCAGCCATCTAAGGCTCAGTAAGACGTGTCTTCCATGCTTCTACAGTGCGTGGTTTAATCCAACCCAGTTTGTGGATGCAAGTTGGTTGTGTCCGATGATGCCTAGCGGCCAACGTTACGCAAACTGAGTAAGCATATCTAGCTTTGAAATTAAGGAAAACATGTTGGGTAAGTTTATTCTATGTTACTTAAAGAGCACTTTTAAAAACTGCTAACGGCTTTAAGGTTTTACTGTACTGTGTACAGTAAAACCTGTGATAATGCCGCTTAAGTTCCATCCACAGTTATGTGCAGTATGGTGACTGTAATGCACAGATTGTTTTACTGAGAGGAAACAATTTGAAGGACTGCTTTCATAGAGAAGTAGTGGCCCATGGAAGATATGAATCCATGCAAGTCGTTGAAATGTATATATTAGGGCAGCTCCAGCTCAGTCAATTTCCCAATACTTCAGTTTTGAAGGAACAACATAAAGCAAGTTGGAAAACATATGCCTGGATCAGATGGGCACTGGGGACAGTAACACCGCGTCTCCTACTACTTTCCTTCCTCATGGCAGATTCTGCAACAACAACATGGTTGAGTCTTTCTCGCTGTTGCAGGAATGGGGTTGACAAAGTGCCGATCCAGCAGTATTTCACTGTCCTCCACAGCAGGTGAAGTAGTGGCTACTCTCTCTGCAGTAGTAAGGCTTTCAATGATGGTCAACTGAAAGTCAAGGAAGAATATCGGTCTTCCTGTGGTGGTCTGAAAGTTAACAACATACATATTGCATGTTGCCAACGGAATTAGGTGGGTAAACAACGTCTTATAACACATGCGTTTTTTATTATTTGTTTTATATGGCTGAAGAGTCTGGTCATTCTTATATACTTTGCCTATGTACTTATCGTAATCAAGTATACAGGTAGGCCTGTGAACTTGGGCCAACTGATACCAAACATAACCAGGGAAGTGCTCTTATCATGGATGGTAGTGAGAATATACACATCCTGCCTCTAAGAAAATTTGACTGCGAGCAGTTTGTTGGAATGCAACTCAGTGCTCTGAGATTTTTTAAGCTTCTTACAAACAAGCTCCTGTTTAAATCCTTTGCAACAACATCAAACTGTACCACTTGCCACAAAGCCAGCTGTACAGCTCGCTCAACAGCTCTACTTCCATATAGAAGTTGTCTACATAAAGGTTATAACTTTTCTGAAGGTGCTATTGGTCATGCTCCCATACAATCTTTGTAGTGATTCCTAGCATGGAAGGGCAACCTACAGGGAGTACTTTCCTGTATACACTATCAGACTGTGTACGTAACCAGTAGAGCTCTCACACAGCACAAATATCTTGATCCCATAATAAGCTCTTTTGCTTGGTATATCCTGCCTGAACATCAGCCATCCCTGGTATAGAATCAATAACTCATCAATGGCTATATCATTTTCAGGCGTATAGATCTCTGGAAATATGACTGGCAAATGTTTGACAATATCATAAAAGATCTCTGTTCATGCCCGGTGCAAAGCTGGGTGTTACCCAACCCTTGCAAGCAGACCAATAGGACTGTGCACTTGGTTTGGGCACTCTCCCTATTTTGACTGTAGGGCTCAGAAAGTTCTTCAACTTCCCAAGTGAAGTGGGAGTGTACTGGTATGTCCTAGAATGAGATCCAAGAGTGCTTCCATGCTCCCTCAGAA
This sequence comes from Lissotriton helveticus, assembly GCF_964261635.1. NCBI lineage: Eukaryota > Metazoa > Chordata > Amphibia > Caudata > Salamandridae > Lissotriton > Lissotriton helveticus. The sequence goes on from NC_136057.1 coordinate 435,538,791, forward strand.
ACTGATCCACACACACATTTGTTTGCTGCACAATTTTCCCGAGGAAGTCAACATCCAGAAAGAGCTTGACATAGTCAATAGGCAAAACTCTTGCTGTATTGACTTTACATCCAGCGTGTGCAGTCAATGAGTGACTGTGAGGGTGCACTAAATTGGGGGCACACCAGCACTTTGTCTATGTTTGCTGCCACACATGCTTGCTCTCTGGGTTGGTCTTCACTGCTTCTTTCTCTCCACTGCACAGTTTATGCTTGCGAAGGCACACCATGACTGCCATGATTAGATTTCTCACAATCACTGCAAGATGATCCATTGGATGGAACTCTGTCAACTGAAAAATTGCTTCCAGATTCTACTTCATTATCCTCTCCCTTGGATGTAGTCATAGTATTGGATTCAGCCTCAAAGCTACACTAGAGTTAGAGCCTGAACAGCAGTTATCCACCAAGACCCTATCTCTTCTCTGATGAGTGTCTAAAACTTTCCTTCTGAAAGACTTTGACTTAACTAGAGGGCAGAACTGTGCTTCAAGATATGTGGGTGCGTGTGTGTGTCTGCTAGATTTGTGTTTGAGATACAAAGTGGAAAAGCAAAAAGCACTTAGCTCATTGATACTGATTAACTCCCCTAAAGAACTTCCCTCCTAAATCACTAAAACAAGACAAATAAAAAGTATTGCTTCAACTTGCCACATACGCAACACCACAACATACTTCATGAGATGTGTGGTGCCTGCATTGCATCAACTGTACAGAGCAGAACTGTGTGGGTGTGTGTGTGTATCTTCCAAGTAATTGCTCCATTCTGCTCTTTCCATGCACTGCTGCAATGTATGCTGCCTTATGCCAACACAGTCAGCCTTACACAACGTGCAAGGGTGTCTGCATTATTGTCAGGGTAGTTTTTTGTGCAGGAAGCGGCCCCTTCCTGCACAAACCCTACCTTTGGGGCTTCTTCCTCTAGGTATGTGTGCTGTGGAACGGCAAATGCCAAGGAAAAGATTTTTCTTTTTGTTATGCCAGCCTCTGGCCAGTGCCGTATTTTGGTGCAAATCCATGTCTACAAGTCTTTGAAGATATCGATTTAATTGAAAAACCTTGGCTGGATGCATGGGAATGCCCAGGCACCACCCATGGAATGCCTCTCTGACGCAAAGGCAACACAAAATGCTGCATTACTTTTTTTTAATAGACCGATTTTATTAGCATTACTTAACGTAAATATCTTTTTGCGTTGCTTTGCCAAATTACAACAAAGAATTTGCTTTGAGTATGCCTGAAAATAGTCACACAAACACAACAAAAACTTTTTCAAAGTGTGGTCTATATTTATTTTAGTAAAATGTAGAGGTCATAACTAATGCCACAACTAAAAGGCAGCCCACATTTCAACATTGGGCCAGTTTTCATTTTGAAAAGACAAGCTGTACAGATGTTTTGCATGGTATTGAAGACTGCATGCATTTGTGCTTGTTGCAGGCAATGTTTGTGGTAATATCATGGAAATCAACATTAAAAACATACCCTTTACGTCATTCCATTGGCCCATACACTTCCTGGTGGTGCAGAAATGAGGGCCTTTTTGTTATCTCCTGGAAGTACAATGCCTCTCTCCTTGGGGGTGTAATGGCACCTTTCAGGGGAAAACAACCAATTTTCAAAATAATTATTGCCCCTAGGGCGGGCCATGTGTTAGGGGGCCTGAGCACCACTTTTTTCGCTTGGGTGCACAACCATGTGATCCTGTCCCCCAAGAAAAAAGGAACATTTTCCCACAAAATATTATTCCCTGGGGCAGACCAACCCCATAAAAAATGCTACAACCCTGGCGGTCCAGGGACGGTGGTCTGCTCACTCTGGCTTTGGGGGGAGGGTGGGGTCACAGGGGTGTTAGGGGAGCATGAGGGAAAAAATAAATCCATAAAAAAAAAAAAATTCATCCATGTATTATCAATGAACTCATATTTGGCTAGGCATTAGATGGGGTTATTGATTGATGCCGTAGTTTTCCAGAACACTTTGGACTATGTTGTTAGGTTGTCCGGATTATATCTTGCCATCTGCTAATGGTTAAAAAGGAAAATTTGAAAGTGGTCTCCTTCAATGTTAATGGTCTTTACAATAAAAAGAAAATGCGGGCCATTGAGGTGTGGATAAAGACAGAAAATCCAGCTGCCATTTTAATATAAGAGACTCATATACCTGCGGGGAAACCAGCAGATTTCCCAATGTTCAGGTCCTCTGCAGTTTATAGGGCCTTCTCCTCCACCTCGGCGTCTCATTGTGGCACGGCGATCTTCCTGGGTAAAAAACTTTCAGGCTGAAACAGTTAATTCTGCAAGTGATCAGAGCGGTAGGTGGTGCTGGGCTACCTGTAATCTCGGGAACAGACTTCTAACTTTTGCCAGCATGTACGCCCCAGTAGAGGATAATTCTAAGCCATACGAAGAGTTTTTTCAATCTTTAATTCAAATTCCTGGCAAAGTGATCATAGGGGTAGATTTAAATTTTTTATTGAATCCTAAAATTGATTCCTCAGCTATATCCAAAAAACATCTAAAACCGAAAACTTTAAAAGTTTTAAAAAATTATGGTAAGACCCTGGATATATTTGATCCATGGAGGCCAGTATTTCCAACTAAGATCGCCTATACCTGTTTTTTGGGTAGTGTTCGAACTTCTTCACGCATTGATTTTTTCCTCACTTCCCGGGGACTGATTTTTAGCCATCAGAGAATCCTTCAGAATGGATTTTCAGATCATGCTATGGTCATCCTTGAGTTAGAGTTAGGTAAATATATTACAATTCCTAAAAGATGGATGTGAAATAGGCAATTCCTATTAGAACACAGTTGGGTGCTTCTTGTCAAAACGGAGATAAAGGAGTTTCTTGAGCTAAATCATGGCTCAGCACCACCGCACATGATCTGGGACTCACTCAAGGCATATGTACGGGGACAAGCCATCAGAAAAGATGCCGACAATTTAAGGAAATTGAAGGAGGAAAAGAACATTTTAGAGCAGAAGGGGCAAAAGCCATTTGATATCGTTCTTAGTAGCAACTCGGTTTTTAACCAATGGCAATTTGATCAGGCTAAATGGGATCTTAGAGAAAAATATGTTAAAAGTGAATCCTTTTATCAGCACCATAGGCAAAAGGTCTATGAAGAGAACAAGTATTCCGGGACTTTTCTAGGGTGGCAGGCCAGGGAGCAGGCAGTAATCAATCAGAAAAGTACACCAAGATGCTCTGGTATTCGCTCTGATGACCCGGGGGGCCATAGGGGATATAATGTTACCACATTACAGGAATATATATGACCAACAACAGCCTATTGACAGGGCATCTTTAGGAAATTTTCTTCAGCGATATGATATGCCCATACTTTCAGATGCTGATAAAATGGGGACGACCCAGGGGACGGGGGCAAACCAACTGGAACCAGGGCAGAGGGCAATCGAATTGGAACCAGGGGAGAGCACGATCAGGGAAACAGGTCCAATTCCGACAGGAGTCGCATGGCGAAATTCAAACTCGCAAACAACATTACAGGTGGTAGAACCTCAAAGTTTGGTTAACCAGACTAGCCCTCTGATTAACCTCTCTAATTATGCCCTGACTACTGACGAACAAAGAATTCTTGAGAAGGGATTATCTTTTGTCCCCACGAATTTGCCGAATAGTTTCAATTTAAAATTGGAACTTTATCAGTTTTTTCGGAAAGTACGTCTGAAACATTTTTTTAATAAAATACCACACCAACCGGTATTTAGTAATACTGGGTTGAGACCACCTTCCACTTTTACACCTCCCTCTCAGATGATGCCACACAAAGTGTTGGCTTATGAACAAATCGTGATGGAGGATATAAACAAACTACTGATGGATAAGAAATATGTTAAATATAATGTTTCGAAACAGGAACGTACAGCCCTTCAAAATCTAAAGCTGAACCAGGATATAGTGATCAAGCCCGCCGATAAAGGTGGGGCAATTGTTATTCAGAACAGGGACGACTACAAAAAAGAAATTCATAATCAACTATCGGTGGTTTAGTAATTATATGAAACTACCAACCGATCCCACCAAGGACATTGCTCTTGCCATCAGAACGGTGACAGGTAATGCATTTCAAAAGGGCTTTATCACAAAACATGAATATGACTACTTAAATAACAAGCATCCTCGCCTACCAACTATTTACACCTTACCCAAGGTGCACAAAAGGCTTAGTGATCCACCTGGGAGACCCATTATATCGGGGTGTGGTTCAATTCTTGAACCGCTCTGTAAATTTATTGACACCTTTATCAAGCCTATAGCAGAGAATACAGCTTGTTACCTTAGAGATACCATGCAGGTGATTAAGTTGGTGGATGAGAGAATATTTGACCCCACGCAGGAGTTGTTGGTAACAATGGACATCACCTCATTGTATACCAACATTCCGCAACACGCTGCCTTGGAGGTCATACGTACTGTTTTGGAAGATAGAATCAGACCACATAGAGTCCCCACGAAGTTCATAATTGATCTTTTGGAAATTGCCATGAAACGCAATTTCTTCATCTTCGATGGAGATTACTTTATTCAGACAAATGGCGTAGCCATGGGGGCGAGTTTTGCTCTAAATTTGGCAGTTATTTATATGGATCATTTTGAACATGATTTTGTCCTCTGTGGGAACAATCCACATAGAAAGAATATCACCGTCTGGCGTCGTTATATCGACGACGTTCTTCTCATGTGGAAAGGCTCACAAGAGGATTTACAGACCTTCCATAACTGGCTGAATGGGAGAGATAACAACATCCAATTCACCATGGAATGTAGCAATCAAGCTATACACTTCTTAGATATCACCATCAAGGAGGAGGAAGGCCTTCTACATACTACTCTGTTTAGAAAACCGACAGAAAAGAATACTTTGTTGAGATATTCCAGTCACCACCCACGCAATCTCAGGGACAATCTCCCTTATGGACAGTTCCTGAGGTTGCGTAGAAACTGTAGTCGTAAGATTGACTATTTCTCTGAATCCTCCATCCTGATGACTAGGTTGATGGAGAGGGGATACCCTAGAAGTTTGGTAAAGAAGGCACGAAAAAGAGCATGGTTTTGCCATAGAGAGGTACTCCTAGACCCCAAAATAAGGAATGATTGTGACGATAAGAGGTTGATATGTGTAACAACGTTCAATACTAGGAGCACAGATATCAAAAGGGTCATTAATAATCATTGGCATCTGGTGGCAGAAGAGACAGGTCTGCCGGATCCTCCAATGCATGCCTTTCGTAAGGGAAGGAGTGTAAGAGACTACGTAGTGCACTCTATGTTACACAAGAAAAGTGGGGATGCACAGACCACACTATGGAACCTTCCCCCCGTGGCAGGCCACTATAAATGTGGATCTTGCAAGGCATGCACTATGGCTGTGGAAACTAAGGAATGCACATATAATGATTACACTCATATGTTGCAAAGCCACACCAACTGCAATACCATGGGGGTAATTTATGCCATCCTTTGCCCCTGTGGGTTTATGTATATAGGGCAGACCACTCAGAAGGTGAAAACCCGTATCCTACAGCACTGTAGCAGGGTACGCTGTAGGGTGCAGGGAGCCCCCCTGGTTGAACACTTTGTCAAATTTAACCACCCACCTGAGAGTCTTAGGTGGTGGGTAATTGAGAAAGTAACTCAAAACCCCCGTGGAGGTAACCTCTCACAGGTTATCAGTATCCGAGAATGCAGATGGATGCACCTTTTTGATGCTGTAAATAAGGGCTTGAATGAGCAGGAAGAAGTAATGAGGCAAATGGCCTTAATTCCAAATGGCTGACTATCTCTATCGAATGGAATTCATTGATACTGTTAGTATTCTACATGAATGCACCATTACTCCCTGTAGATTCTTTATTCTATCAGAATGTACAAACTAGTCTATAGGGCTATGACACAAGGTATAGTCGTTTATGTTTTTGTATGATTTATTGTGATCTGTTTATATATATGTGCTTGGATATAAGTGTATTGTATTGTTTTTTTGTTTGGCCGTCAATGTAGCAAATGTACATATATGAAACAATGTTTTGAACACACATCATAAGCCTGGTGGCCCGTTGTAAATTAATTTGGGCATGGATAAATACGGTGATCAGGTCTTACTCATTCCTGTGCAGTCGCCAAGAATTCTTTGGAATTAATATAATTCATTGGTATATTGAATTGCCGTTTTATTTTGTATTTGATATCAACGAAATATGTTTGATTAATTCAATTGTTGTTGGTTCATACACAGAGTTTACAGATATTCGCAGTTTGCAGATTTATCGAGAACCGAGTGGTTTTCTGTACTCCAGCAATGTTGTGTTTTATGTAACCAAGGTTCCTCCCATCGGTTAACTTAGTCCCTTCTTTACCTCTACCCGGTATTCCCTAGACTGGGTATACAAGGGAATTAGTCCTTTGTTTACCTTCACGAGTCAATCCTTCTACTAATGGATTTAATTGGCGGCGCTTATCACGTGGTTTCCTCTTACGTGAGAGACGGGACGTGTTGCGCACTCATTGCAATACCGCGAAATTGACTCGGTTTGAGTGTGCCCCTTTTCTGCCTAATTAATCTCCCGGTGGAATTGTCAAGCAACTAACGAATTGACAAAAGGTAAATTTCTCAATGGAATGTCGAAGGATTGTTGTTTTTCAGTGTTCCGATTTGTTGGACTCAAACTTCGGTTTGTTTGTTCCGGCACAGGTCCTTTAAATAGTGCTTCATTCTTGAACGACCAGCTACACGTCCATCGTGTCAACAGACCAGGGTGAGTTACACTCGTGTTTCACATCCTAGGTTTTTGTAATTGACTACATCAAAGGTCCTTGTGAATTGTGGTTGACTTTGGCCCCCCTTTTCTCCCTTTAATCATGCAGAACGATTCATCTCGATATCCATTTTAATCATCCCTTCTAATTGAAATACAACGGACGCACCAGTCAGAGGTGAGTCTGAACCGGGTTGAATACTTGATATCTGGTCCAATAGAAGTGGGACGACTGTGCCTTGGGAGATGGGCTGACAGTCTCCCCCTTGTCTTTACTCCCTTCAGGTGGCCCGCCTAACAGATCTAGCTTGACACACCTCCACCAAATTTTCGTGGTAATGTACCCAACATCTTCTTAATTTAATTATAAACATAACCTTTTAGATTGTAAATATACCTAAATCACGTTTAAACTTATTTTTCAGGTGCTCCTCCCCTCCCCCCTCCTGCCCCCACCACTATTGTCCTGAAGAAGACCCGTAGCAGAGGTCGTGAATTTCCCGTATTGCACCAGGGTCGAAACGTCTACGATTACGCCCCTTTTATTTTTCTCAAGCCTATACCTTCATTCCCCTGTCCCCTTGTAAAATAATGTACATAGAATTGTATGGGTAGGTTTTTTTGTGCAACTTAAATTGTTTCCTGTTGTACAGAATCACTTCAAATCTTGTGCCTTGAGTTTCCTTTCCATATCACTTGAGCACCCCTTCCTATCCTCCTTTTCGTTCATTTTATGAATATGTAAATAAAATTGCGATACAAATGTTTTTCTTTGATATTGTTGTGTTGGGTTTATTGCATTCATGGCATAATACGCAAGTAATACATCTCCTTTTGGGTTCAGATTCAATCTGATCAACTGTTCTGTGAAAATTTAAGATTTACATTAATTGACTTTTTAGATTTTCTGTCTAGGACCAATTTCTTATATATAAGATAAAATGAGAATGGCACGTCCTTTCTTGAAAGAAGAACTGGGGGATGTTATTAAAAAATCTCCCAAATGGCAAAGCCTGAGGCCCGGACAGTCTCCCGGAGGAATTTTTCAAAACCTTTTCGAGCGCCAATTTTGAATATCTTTTGCCGATTGCTAACTCAATTTTAGAAGATGGTTTAATTTAATACCATTTCGAATAGGGAATATAGTTAGTTTTGGGGAAAAAGGAAAGGATTGTGAAGACCCGAATTCTTATTGCCCCATCACGCTTTTAAATTCTGGCTATAAAATTATCACTAAACTGTTAGCCAACTGATTTAAAGTAATTGCCTCGCACTTGATCCATCCTGATCAAAATGGTTTTATCGCAGGGAGGCAGTTCAGGACCAATATGCACTATCTGGCTGAAGCACTTGATTATTTTGAGACTCAGAAGATACCAGCTCTGGTCCTGTTATTAGCTCCCGAGAAGGCAATTGATCTGGTTGTTTGGGAGACCATATTTTTTATTCTGTTAAATTTTGGTACACCTCCCAAAATTATGGGGCTGATTCAGAAATTGTACTTTAATGCAGAAGCCAAAATTATTGGCGATGCCTCAGTGGCAGGTCAAGTCCGTTTGAAGCGAGGGACTAGACAATGCCGCTCACTGTCCCCGGTGTTATTCGCCTTTTTTATTCAGCCCTTGGCTATAGGCATCCAGAATAGTGTGGATATTCGTCCTCCTTTACCAACTATGGGAAAACTGACAGTATATGTGAACGATTTCATGCTCATAACAAAGCCTGAGAAGGAGGTGTAAGCAAAAGCTTTTGAGATTTGTTTGCAATTTGAGTCGCTCTGCGGATATAAAATCAATTAAAAAAACTGAAATAATACAGTGTGGCTGTAAGCCTGCAGATTTACATCTCGATACTCTTCCTTGTCTAAATACAAAACCAAAAAGATATTTGGGTGTTTATTTTTTGGCTTGAATTTCCAAATTATATGATTTAAATTTTGCCCCGCTTCTGCGAAAAGTTCAGGACTTATTCCCTCAAAGGAATTCTCTACCCTTAACCATTATGGGCAGGGTCACATTGATTAACATCTCTGTTCTTCAATGATTTAATTTCCTATTTAGCGCGATCTCCTGTGATTTAATGGCTTCTTTCTTTGCTAAATTAGAGTTTATGTTTACATCTTTTCTCTGGTGTAAGAAGGTCCCCCTAATCGCACTTAGCACTTTATATGAGGAGCTGGAAAATGACGTATTACCTCTCCCTAACCTTAGGGATTATTATTTTGCATATTTTGCACAATATATGCCAAGGTTTAAGCTGGAACCCACACATGGTCTATTTATTAAATATTTCCTGCACTTAATTTGTTAAGAGATTCAGATTGACTCCCCACTAAAAATCATAAAATCTACTAAATTAGTATGTTATATGTGTATGCAGTGGTTTTTCTATAACCGTCAGGCTTTTTATAGAAGATATTCAATCCCTGAAATCAACTCCTCAACTCCGTTATCCAACCTCATTTCACTATCTGGGATTGGAGATACATTTGTAATTACACAAAAATGGGCTATGGCTGGCTTCGGGAAAATCTCTGATTTCGTAAGGAATGCTAGATGGCTGAATACAGCTGAAATATTTGATTTAATTCTGAATTATTTCCTTCTCCTTGGGTCATATAACATGTTTAGCAAATTTTTGAGTAAACTCAATTTGGTTCCAATTATTGAACGTAAATGTTTAGTATATGAATTACTAGACAAAACTACAGTTAAGAAACCCGGGGAATGGAAACAGCGTTAAGCCTCTATCAAGGGTATAGATCTTTAGGAGAAATTAATAACTAAAGGGGAAAACATGAGGAGTTGGAAATCACAGCAAGTATGTGGTCAGTGTTAAATAAACATAATTTTAGTATGCTAAGGGGGGGTAATTAGCGTAGGATGTAATTCTTTAGCAAATGGCTGCTTTAAAGAACCCCACTTTTTTTTATCTAAGGCTTATCCTAATCAATCTGGGCAGTGCTTTTGTTGTCTTACCCATCCTTCAGCCAATTGAACACATATCACATCACAATGCCCCTTGATCCGGGGGTTCTGGAATGACATTGTTTGCTATTTGGAAGCCGAATGCTTAATTACAATAGATTTGAATATTCAGCTAAAAGTGTTTGGCTATGACCCTGCTTTACAATTTTCTGACAAGGTGATCAAATTATTATATATCGCAATAGCAGTCGCTAGATCTCTCTTGCTTCATAGATGGCGATCGGATCTTATACCAACCAAAGGTGAATGGGTTCGTAAAATGAAGCAGGTAAAAAAAAGTGAACAAGTCTATGCACTGCGAATTGGGGGCTTAAGAAGTTTGAGAAGATTTGTGCAGCCTATTTCGATTAAAATCTTAAAATTGAGCTTAAATTTCAGGAGGTATCTTCAGCATGTCAGAATCCTATCTATAGTAGTATTAGCACTTTAATGCACTATACAACACTTTAGATTTTATTGCTATGTAGCTGTATTGGTTGTTATAGGATGAAATATCATTCTGGGCATATTTGTCGATTTTTCTGCATATTTTTAAGGTACCTAAGGTTCAATCAAATGTTTAGTTTATGTTAATATTGGCAATTGATACTGTACTAAAATATTATATGTTGCATTTTTTTAAGTCAGATTCAAAAGATTTATCAAATTCATCTTCTTGCACTTTTTTATGAAGTATTTGAATGTTGGCTTAAACGCATATATTGTCTCTTTCTTGGTGGTATTTAACGATCTTGTATTACTCGACACGTTTAATGAATTATATGGATATAACAAGAGGACACCTTCAAGCTCCTCACCCACGCTCACAAAGCACTCCACGACACCGAACCAGCATACCTCAACAATCGACTCACCTTCTACACCCGCAACCGCCAGCTCCGCTCCGCTGACTTCGCCACCATCCCGCGCATCCACCAAACAACAACTGGTGGCAGATCCTTCTCCCACCTCGCCGCCAAGACATGGAACACCCTCCCCATCCACCTACGACAGACCCAGGACCTGCTGGTCTTCAGGACACTCCTCAAGACCTGGCATTTCGATCAGCAGCTGCTCCCACCCCACTCAGTGCCTTGAGACCATCACTGGTGAGTAGCAAGCTTTACAAATGTTTGATTGATTGATTGATTGATGTATGTACTGACAAAATGCTTTTTGGGGGGGGTTCAATAAAAAAAATCCTGGTGGTCCAGTGGATTCCCTGGTGCCTAGTGGTTTCTTTGTAGTGGATTGTGGCAAGCGGGAAAATACTTGAGAAAGGTATCAGCGATGTCTCCCTCAAAGCTGGGGAGGCTGCCTAGGCTTAAAATCTCCCAACACAAGAAGGGGAAAGGACTCACCTGTTTTTCCTTGCCATGTCTGGTGGGGATTTGTAATGTCAGCAAGCCTCACAGTGTGTTGATGTCACAGATGGGTGGGGGAGCATTGGGGCCTGAAGCAGCAGGGATTCCTCTTTGCCATCAACCTAGAAATCTAAAAAAGGACCATCAGTGCAAACATCAAAGGTTCCTTGTAAACCCTTTCCCGCTTCAGCCGACAGCCACATTTTGAAGGTAGCGTAGGCATTAGCCGGTAGCCGGTGGCCGAAGTCCACACTCAAAGGGTAAATAATGATATTGCCATGTGTTCTATACTGAACCCATTGTATTTTCCCTATATTAGCCAAACTGTGCATCAACCTGGCCACATTAGTGTGCACATGTTACTATATAAACATGTTTGCTTTTGTGCAACATTATATTTTCACACAGAACCTGCAGCTGTTTTCTCATTCTGTTCTTTCCTGTAATTTAGACTGAACAGCAGATAAGGTCAAACAACGATGTCCCCTTTTATTTTATTCTTGTCAGGCACTCGCACCTAGTAACAACACAGAAATGCAGCTGTTGTTTATGTACATGTAAACCTTGCCATATAGGTAAGCACAGCAATGTGGCAGAGAGAGAGAGTCAGATTTTTCATGAGAGAGCATCACTGTTGTATCTGAGAGGTAGAACATCCATATGTATATGTTAATGAACAGGGTCTGCTACAAAACAAAGAGATCTTTACTGTATAATCAAGGGTGGGGGGGTTTAGGCTATTCTTTTCATAATATATGGTTTATTGATAATGCTGATGGTATTTTTGCTAGGTAGTTGTTTTATGATTGTGGCACGTATACTGCATTCTAGCGCACACTAGTTTAAAAGTTAAAGGTGTTCCTGTTACATCTTATTTTGTGGACATGTACAAGTGTAAGCAAAAGGGAGTGTCCTGTCACCGCGATCTCTGAGAGGGTCGGGAGTGTTATGTTCTGGAGTGTCAATTCACATATTCTTCTGGTTATGAGTGGGAGGGCAAAGTGAGTGAGACACTATAGCTAATCTGACTCAGGCACATGGTACTGAGGTGGTATGGTGACTCAGTCCCTGGCTGCTGATGTTCTATGGTACCAAGCATAGTTCTGTTCCTGAGCAGAATCCCTGCAATATTATTAACTAATTAATAAATAAACTTTGCATAATAACTTACAAAATAAATACTAAAAAAAATTATCTCCCTATTCCCCAACAAACCCAACAACCCACCAATAAAAAGAAGTAAAATAAAAATAAATCTTCAGTTATATTGCCAAATCAAAGAAATATACTAGACTAACAATAATGACACATAAAAACATTAAAATAAAAGGAACTTATAACACAAAAACAAATAAAATTCAACTAAATAATTATAAAATGATAATATGTTCAATTGTATTTTAAAAGATAGTAAATACTTTAACACTTGGTATTCTTAACTTCAATATTCTGCCCCACAATTAGGCCCAGGTAGCAAGTTTCATTCCTTTCGCAGAATTGGTGGAGTTTGGTCACTCCTCATTGCTCTTGTAATGGGGAATCCTGGCCAAATGCAAAGGTGTAAACCCAGGCCGAAAAATACAAAAACAAACACTGGCTATTCAAAGGACAAGGTATACATAAACCAACACACAAAATACTATACTGATATATAAAAATTTAATTATATTGATAAAAAAGATTAAATACATATAAACATATACGCATAATGCATTTGATACATTCGATACAATAAAACATTCTGATTAATTTCTTAAAAGGGACATTGGTTCTGATAGAAATGCTGGATTAACAATATAATCATCCCAGATTGTGTTAGGAGGGCTGTTGTCTGTCAACGCGTTTCGACACGTAATGGTGTCTTCATCAGGACAAATATTATGCAGCCAGATCTCCAGGGAGAACAACACATTTTTAGAGTCTCAAAACATACAGTATTGTGTGTTACAAGGCACAAAGGTATAAGTTTACTGAAAAATATACGTTTTTTCTGTTTCTCAAATTTTACATAGCCAGGTTTGAAGATAAAGAAAATTGTATAATATAGCTGAAGTTAGACTTTTCACATCTTGACATTAGTCCAAGGTAAAACAATCTGTATCAAATCTTGCCCTTAGTACAAGATTTTGCGATATGTAGACCTTCCCGATATATTCGATAAATACAATCAATCGCATATTGAATTTTTTTTAAATGCATCCTTATATAGAAAAGAAGAGAAAGGAAAGATAACAAGGTAAAGAGGTCTGGGGTATAGAGAATATTCATTGCTCTAGTTGCCGGTGTAACCATTGTGAATTCAGTGTTTTATGCACATTATCTATTCTTGTATACTGAAATTTTTAAGGCATTCATATTGGTGGTATTCCCTAATTTAAATCTGTTCTAATTACATACTCACTTCCCTATTTTTAGGACTAAAAAAGTCACTCACCTTTATTAATGGGATAAGGCCCAAATTCCAAGAATTCAGTTTTTTGGGTAAAATCAGTTGAAATCTATTAAGCTAGAACGATAACAAAAGAGACAAGCAGATATCTCAGTTTATATTCCTTAATAATCTGGCTTATTTTCCCAAAGAGTATAGCAAGGTAGAGTTATAAAGTCTCAAATTTCTGATCTACTTTGAGTTCTTTTATTTGTTATCTCTACCTGGAGTGATTTCGTGCACAAAAGATATAAATTTCTATCTTTAGAGGCACATTTATTCTTTTCTTTATGTTTTGCGCTATTATTTTTTTTTTTCTCGTGTCTTTATTTAACATTGATTGATTTTTCCTCATGTTTAGCCTTTTATTTGGGCAATCGAGTTAGGATTAATGTGCATCAGTGCTTTCTCAATACTTGCTATTCAGGTTAATACGACCATTTCTAACTTGCATTTACTTTGTTAGACCACACTATTTTTGATCTCCTCACATTGAATATAACATTTCTTACCTAGACTGGCCTTATCAGCATTCTGAAGTTTTCATAACAGAAAAACGGAGAGTGGGGCACCTTTCTTTTCTTTTTCTCTCAGTCTTGGTATGTGAAATCTATTAAGAGAAAAGGATTCCTAGCTTTTAGTGAATCAGTACCAATGGCTTAATATTACCGCCCTAATTTACATAATCCTTGTTCTATTATTTGCATAACATCGTGTTACCTGTAGCTGGTGATTTCACTGCATACATCCCACTCTTCGCTTCAGAGAGTTAAAAACGATGTATTCTTTAAAAGTAGGTATTCTACGATAGAAATAAAGATACAAGGTTAACTATGCAGCCCTTGTTCTGCACTTACCGGGCTCCCTAATTATTCATACCACTTCTAAATAAAGTTATCGTACTTTTAAGGGATGTATTTTCTAATAGCAATTATGAAAGAACGCCAACTGGGTAGGTCGAAAAACATTCGAATTTATCCTTTACAGCTAAAGATACACAAAGCAAAAACTGCATTCCACCTTGGAATCATTTGTATAAAACGGCATATTTTTACCTTCATAGATTAAATTTTCGGTGCCGTGTTTCCTCGGCTCCCAAAGCTTGAAGAAATAAAAACGACAGCCAGTTTGCCTCTCTAGATAACAATAATAGAGAGCAGAAAACAATAACTACGGTAATGTTGCTTCAGGCTATTATTTCTCGGGGCATTTATCGAACAAGGCAAGTTTTTACCTTTGTTACTTGGATGTCTAAAGACCTTGTTTATTTGGCTCCACGAGCATGACTCAAGTGGTGAGAGCAGTTCTTCGCGTTATAACGCGAAGTTTTCTTGGCTTCCCAACTTCAAAGCGTATTCTTAACGTGGTATTTCCAAACTGCAAAACATGAGAGTGCAGCCAGGATATTAACAGGTTTACCTAGGATCGATCCATTCATCAGTGGAGAGAAAGTGTGTTTTCTAATTCTCCTATTTTAAAAATCTTACCGGTAGGGCTTATGGCAAACTCGTACTTCACGGCGGTCCGGCTGGTGCAGAAAGGGAAAGGGTTTGTCAACTACTTTCCCATTGGTATTTATACCAAACACCTCCAGTGTCATAAAGGTAGACACACGCCCACATTTAAAGCCAAAGTGTTCATGTGGTTACTCTAATGCTATCGTGTTTTTCTAAGTCATATTTCAACTGCTCATGTACTCATGTTCATCGTTCGTATTTTTGAAGAGGTTTTAACTTTATGCAAATTGGTGGGTTTTGGCAAAATCTACATATTGTTATTGATGATACTCATCTTCTTTTTAGTATAAACAGAAGTTCCCACATAGGCATAGCTCTATGTCTATAATCCTTATCTATATAATGGCATTCTCCCAGGGCAATTCTTGATTTAGGCCATGGTCGAATGTACCGAGGGTAAAAATCCAGTATACCTCTTTCTTTGTTCTTATTTTGTCTCCACCCTTACTATTCGGTGTATGAAACTTTTCCAGAATTCGCCACTTTAATTAATCAGGGGA
The DNA here is from genome assembly GCF_964261635.1 of Lissotriton helveticus. Taxonomy (NCBI): domain Eukaryota; kingdom Metazoa; phylum Chordata; class Amphibia; order Caudata; family Salamandridae; genus Lissotriton; species Lissotriton helveticus. The sequence goes on from NC_136057.1 coordinate 435,554,387, forward strand.
GTGTCTATACTCCACAAAGTGATTTACCAGTGGTGCTGTTAACTTTCTGGTTTTTATTGCTGACCTGTGCTCTGTCAGTCTTGTCTTTACTGCTCGCGACGTCTCTCCCACATAACCCAAATTACAAGGGCATGTGATTAGATATATAACATTTTGAGTGTTGCATGTCCATAATTCTTTTGCTTGGATGTTAATGTTATTAAACATTAAGCTTTCTCCAGTGATAATACTGTTACACGACTTGCAAGAGCCGCAGCGAGAGGTCCCTTTTATTGCACTATTATTTATAATTGATCTCTGTAGAAAGGGTGGGTTATCTGTTTTTTGAATATATCGGGATCGTACGATTTGGTCCTTCAGATTTTTGTTCCGTCTGTGGGCGAACATTGGTTTGGCTATTTTCTGTTGATTGTCATTCAGATTAAGTAAGTGCCAATTAGAATTCATTATTTGCCTGACTGTAGAGTCCAGGGTAGAATGTTTTGTTACACAGACCAGTTTAGGGTTTGTTTTTTGCTTCTGTGAGTTTAAGAGTGCATCTCGATCATAAAATCTGGCCCTCTTATAGGCCTCTCTGACCAGGCGGCGAGGGTATCCTCTCTGGATAAATGTTTCCTTCATGGTTTCAGACTGATTATCATAGTCCCTAAGGTTAGTGCAATTGCGTCTTACCCTTAGGAACTGCGGAAAAGGAATGCTATCCTTCTGACATCTGGGGTGATAGCTTTTAAAATGTAGTAACGTGTTCCTTGCCGTGGGTTTTGTATATAGGTCCACTTCCAGTAGTCCATCGTTGTTTTTGATATAGATATCTAAAAATTCCACCTTTGATGTGCTAGTGTGGGCAGTGAATCGGAGATTCTCATCTGCCAGATTCAGCCACAGGAGGAATTCTTTTAGAGTCTGTTCCCCATTGGTCCATACAAAAAAGATGTCATCTATGTATCGGTACCAATGGGAAACAGACTTAAAGAAAGGGGCCACTTCATTGAAGATGTATTTAGTCTCAAATGCAGTCATGTAGATGTTCGCTATTGATAGGGCCATAGAGGCCCCCATACTGACTCCCTTTATCTACAAGAACATGCTTTCTCCAAACTCGAAGATGTTTTCCTTTAAGACAAGTGTTAAACATTCCTTGATGAAGGCTTTAGAACAAGGTATTTGATGTTTGTCAATAAACCACATTGTTGTATCGATAGCTCCTGTTTGGGGAATATTGCTGTATAGTGACTCAATATCTAGAGTCACTAAGATGTCTCTTTGTTCATTAAAAGGCAAGGTTTCTACTTTTGTGATGATAGCGCCCGTATCCTTAACATATGATGGTGAAAGGGAAATGTAGGGGCAAAGAATGTTATCCAAATATTTAGAAATCGCTTCAAGGGGTGTCCCTATCGTTGATACGATCGGACGGTATGGAGGATCGTCTTGATTCATATGGATCTTTGGTAATCCATAGATACAAGATACTTTTTTGTCTGATTTATTTAGGAATTCAAATTCCTTTTTGTTTATGATCCCTGCCTCATATGCTTTAGTTGTTATCCTATTTATGGTCTTCACTATCCTTTCCGTAGGGTTTAGTCTGATTTTTTTTATAAAACATAGGATCACTCAACATTTTCAACATGTTGGTCTCATAAGTGATGCTGTCAATCAGGACTATCCCATCTCCCTTATCACTACTTTTCACAGTGACTGTTTTGTCATTTTTAAACCTAGTCAATGATTCATGTTCTTCCTTAGTTATATTATATTTAGGTTGGGGAATAAACCTAAGTGTCTTAAGACTACTTTCTCAAAAATGGCTATTTCAGGTCCTACCTGGTCTAAAGAGGGAGTGAATGTGGATGGCAAGGACACTATGTTTGATACTGTGTCAGCAGATTCCAAGGGGTCACTTTCTAGGGAAAAAAATGTAATCTGATCTTTCGAAAGAAAGAATGAAGGTCCTGATATAACTCAAAAACATTGACATGAGTATGGGGAACAAAGGATAAACCTTTAGTTAAAAAAGAGAGATCCGCAGGGGCTAGAGTGTGTGAGGATAGATTGAATATCGGGATTACATCCCGTTCCTCCAATACTGTTTGCTCCTTGTTTCTAGATATTGTTGAGGTTCCTGGGCATATTGGTGGTTCTGGTAATTGCCCCTTGTTATATTTTGGAACCTGACCTTTTGGCGTCCCCCTCTCCCCCCACGTTGTCCTAAAAAAGGTTGGCGGTTGTTTATTTGGCCATTTCTGGGTTCAAACGGTCTTTCATCATGGTAGCCCATGCCACTCTCTTGTGGAGAAGTGTGGCTCACTGGTTAGAGCATACCAAGTGAAATGGGCGTGGCGCACAGCTATATATTAAAGTTTGTTTGAGGAAGGTGAACAAAGTATCAAGGTTAAGGTGCTCCTACAGGCGGCGTAACTGTTCAGGTACGTCCTGGAATAATTGAAGAGTTGAGTGCGCTACGGAGGTGTAGGCGCATCCCTGTGGTGGGCACACTTATGTGGAACTGTGTGTGGTGAGACAACACAGTGGTTTCCAGGCAATTGTAATCAATAAAGTTCCATAGTTGAATGTAGCAGGTAAGTTTTTAATCCAATTTTGCAATAAATCATATTGAGTTCATATGAATTAGCAGACCATCCATTCATTCATAACGACTGAAATTGTACATGGCTCCGATGCATTTCGGACAATGTTGTCCTTTCTCAAGGAGCTCTAAAACAAAAAGGATATATGGCCTCATCAATATCATTTAGAAAAGATATACAAACATGTAATACACTTCAAAGTTGATTCAACATGCATCAAAACGTGAGGCAAGCAGGCTATAAACGTAATAACGAAATGATGGTGTAAGGAGCCTGAGTGAGGGAACGTGAAACCAAAAAAATGGAGGTATGATAAGACAGTGGGTAATGCTGGCTTAGTAAAATAGGTTTAATAACGAGGACGGCAGAATGCTCGAGTTTTAACACGAGAGCAGGTATTCATTGGTAACAAGGTTCGCGAGCAGCGGGAAAGCGGCTCAATCAGCTAACAGTCCCCCGTGGGGTAAATGGAGCGCTAAATCACTACTGAGTAGCGCGGTTCGCTGGTTGTAAGGAAAATAGGATTAATCCAACTCACCGGGTCAGTCTTATCAGCGGGACCGGTAAATGCGGTCTGTGTGGCTGAAACTCCGCGGAGTGAATGCGGAGTTGTAGGGAGGGTGTGTAAAAACAAAAAACAGACTGGGTAATGAAGTGAATGGGTTTGGGTGTGGGAAACGAGGGTGGCCATCTTGGAAAGGGGATTGGGAACGAATCTTCCTATTTCAATGAAGTGGCACAAACATAATGACGATATCTAGCGTGGCAGCAGGACAATGTTACGATGCATCAACAAATGCCCAAGGGCGGCATTATAAATAGCAGCTTAATTCGGTCCGGTCATTAAGACCAAAAGGTTTCTGTGATTGTAGCCTGTACATCCAGGCTGTTTCTCTCTGCAATAGTATCTTGTTGTTGTCTTTACCTTCTCTTGGTTGGACGATTTCAAGAACCAAATATTTGAGTTGGGATATATTGTGATTCGCTTCGTTAAAGTGAAGTGCAATGCTAGATTTCGAATTCTTGGTCCTGATATTGGACTTGTGTTCGTTCAGTCTTGTTTTTATTTTCCTACTTGTCTTTCCCACATATGTTTTGCCGCATGGGCACTTCAGAAGGTAAATTAAATTTGTCGAGTCGCATGTGGCATCGACAGACAATTTGATGTTAAACCCTCTCATGGGGTGGCAGATCGTGTTACCTTTAATCACATTGTTGCAATTACTGCAATGATAACATGGTCGAGTTCCAGTATGGATGGTGGATGTGTTTGCATCAGCGGGCTTGGATAGGATTTCCTTGAAGTTCATTGGCCTAGTGTAGGCAAAGATCGGGGGATCGTGAAAGAGATTACCAAAATCCGGTTCTGATGACAATATTCGCCAGTGTTTCATGATGATCTGTTTATACTGGTTGCTTGAGGTTGAATACCTTGAAACCAATACCATTCTCTGGCTTTCTTTTTTGGGTTTGCTGGTTAAGGCCTCAGTTCTTGAAAAATTGGATACACGGTCCATGGCGTCTTTAAGGATAGTTTCAGGATATCCTCTCCGTTGGAATCTGGATGACATGTCAATGATTTGGTTCCTTCTGATGGTGGGATCAGAAACGATCCTGGTTACTCTTAGCATCTGGCTATAAGGTAGATGTTTCTTAAGGGAGTCACGATGGAAGCTGCTGTACAGTAACACATTGTTACGATCTGTGGATTTCCTGTAGAGATCCGTCTGTATGCCTTGTGGGGTTATTTGAATAAGCACATCCAAGAAGGCAATTTCTTGGTGGTTAATGTTCCAGGTGAAATCTATTCGGTCGTCCTTAGTGTTAAGGTCCGTTAAGGCCCGTTCTAGACTTTCTTGGGAGCCTTTCCAAATGAAAAGTAGGTCGTCGATGTAGCGTGTGTAGAGTTTGAGGTTGTCCATCCATGTTCTGTTCTGATAAATGTGGCTATGTTCAAAGTTACCCATATACAGGTTCGCATAGGTAGGAGCCGCACAATTCCCCATAGCCATTCCGGACATTTGTAAGTACCAGGTTTGGTCGTGTTCAAAGTAACTATGGTATAAGGTGTATACCATCAGTTCGAGGATGAAAGGTTTCATGGAATCACTAATTCCTGATGAAAGCAAGGCTTGTTCCACCGCGTTAATGCCTCCTTCATGTGGGATGGAGGTATACAAGCTTCTAACATCTGCGGTGCAAAGTATCAATTTCTCATTCTCAACAAAGTTCAGTTGCAGTAATTTGTTGAGCAGTTGTGTGGTGTCCTTAATGTAACTGGGTAAAGATTGAACCATTGGTTGCAGATATCGATCGATGAATTTGCCAGTGGGCTCATGAATTGAGCCTCTGGTGGACACGATTGGGCGAAATGGTGGATCCAGCAGGTTTTTATGTATCTTCGGGAGCATGGTGATTGACGGGCTCCGTGGATGTTCGACAATTAAGTATCTTTTTGTTCTTTCTTCAATCACTCCATCAATGGTGGCTTTGTCAACGATAGACACTAATTCCTTTTTATACTCGTGCGTGGGATTACCGTCTAAAGGTAAGTAGATGTTCCTATCCATCACGTGTTCTGTGATTCTCTGTCTGTAGAGATCCGTATTGAGGATGACAAGAGCGCCTCCTTTGTCAGCTTTCACACATTTTATCGCCGGATTTTTAGTAATATTTCTGAGTGTGTCCATGTCTTTAGTCGTGATATTTTTGTGAGTTCTTTTACGAAAGTTAATTTTGGAGATGTCTTGTTTCACTAAAGTTTCGAACGTGTCGATACTCTTGTGGCTGACTGGTGGTATGAACGTGCTAGAGGGTCGTAGGCCCAGAAGTTCATCAGGTTTTGGATTGATGGCAGGGTCTAAAACTTTTTCAAAGAAATGTTTGAGACGAAGTTTCCTTGTAAGTTTGAATGTACTGACATCCAATTCAAGGAGGTTGGTGTCACTGGTGGGAACGAAAGTCATGCCTTTTTGCAGAATCTTGGTTTCATATTCAGTCAGGATAGTGTTCGAGATATTGATCACTAGCGGTGCTTCCTGGTTTTTTTGTTGGGCTTCTGAGGTTGTTGAGTTTCTCCGTTGCCTTTTTCCAGCTCTCTTCCCCCGTCGGGGTCTGCGATTTTGTCTGTGCCTTCCCCTAAAAAAGACTCAGTGGAGGTTAGGTCGAGGTTTTGAGTTGTAGGTGTTTCACTAGATGCTTGTGCAGACGTAGTTGGTCCTGCAGGTGTTCTTCTTGGTGGTCTGTTGGTGTTGTCACTCCCTGAGGATGAGGTATCTGTGTTGGGATTAAAAGGTTTGTTTCTCCGGCGTTGCGCATAAACGTCAGCCCATGTATATACCTCCCCTAGCTTGTAATCCAGGGTGTCCCGTCGAAATTTGCGTATCTTCCTCTCATTTATCTCTCTTGTATGTCTGTCCAGTTGAGCAGAAATTTCTTCTAGTGTAGTTTTCAGTTCTTCGGGGGTACTCAGTTCTTTTAATTCACTTTCAAGAGTTGTGATCTCCTGGGTGAGATCAGTTAATATGCCAGATAATTCCTCCACTATTAGCAAAATCAAGTCAAGGCTGCACTTATTGAGAATTGCATTCCATCTCTCTATGAATTGTTTGGAGTTTTTACAGAGTGACGGTTTCAATGCGATCCGTAGGCCACGGGGAATGCGGAGTACCTTATGGTATTTTATCAAGGTGTTTGCGTGTAGTTTCTGGTTAATTTGGCGTCTTGAAATATAAAGCAGTTGCTTGACGCATTGTTCCTTCGTTCTGCTGGTCGCAGTTTGTGTTAGATCATCACTAATCAAGGCGTATATCCTCTCTGTGGCATCTGTGTCAAAAGCTAGGGTTTCTGCCCGTGCTTCAGTGGATTTGGATATCTCTTCGTACTGCATGCTGTAGAGTGCGTGCTGCCCGCCCCGCGAACAGTGGGGGAAAGTATACCAAGTGAAATGGGCGTGGCGCACAGCTATATATTAAAGTTTGTTTGAGGAAGGTGAACAAAGTATCAAGGTTAAGGTGCTCCTACAGGCGGCGTAACTGTTCAGGTACGTCCTGGAATAATTGAAGAGTTGAGTGCGCTACGGAGGTGTAGGCGCATCCCTGTGGTGGGCACACTTATGTGGAACTGTGTGTGGTGAGACAACACAGTGGTTTCCAGGCAATTGTAATCAATAAAGTTCCATAGTTGAATGTAGCAGGTAAGTTTTTAATCCAATTTTGCAATAAATCATATTGAGTTCATATGAATTAGCAGACCATCCATTCATTCATAACGACTGAAATTGTACATGGCTCCGATGCATTTCGGACAATGTTGTCCTTTCTCAAGGAGCTCTAAAACAAAAAGGATATATGGCCTCATCAATATCATTTAGAAAAGATATACAAACATGTAATACACTTCAAAGTTGATTCAACATGCATCAAAACGTGAGGCAAGCAGGCTATAAACGTAATAACGAAATGATGGTGTAAGGAGCCTGAGTGAGGGAACGTGAAACCAAAAAAATGGAGGTATGATAAGACAGTGGGTAATGCTGGCTTAGTAAAATAGGTTTAATAACGAGGACGGCAGAATGCTCGAGTTTTAACACGAGAGCAGGTATTGATTGGTAACAAGGTTCGCGAGCAGCGGGAAAGCGGCTCAATCAGCTAACAGTCCCCCGTGGGGTAAATGGAGCGCTAAATCACTACTGAGTAGCGCGGTTCGCTGGTTGTAAGGAAAATAGGATTAATCCAACTCACCGGGTCAGTCTTATCAGCGGGACCGGTAAATGCGGTCTGTGTGGCTGAAACTCCGCGGAGTGAATGCGGAGTTGTAGGGAGGGTGTGTAAAAACAAAAAACAGACTGGGTAATGAAGTGAATGGGTTTGGGTGTGGGAAACGAGGGTGGCCATCTTGGAAAGGGGATTGGGAACGAATCTTCCTATTTCAATGAAGTGGCACAAACATAATGACGATATCTAGCGTGGCAGCAGGACAATGTTACGATGCATCAACAAATGCCCAAGGGCGGCATTATAAATAGCAGCTTAATTCGGTTGGTCTTAATGACCGGACCGAATTAAGCTGCTATTTATAATGCCGCCCTTGGGCATTTGTTGATGCATCGTAACATTGTCCTGCTGCCACGCTAGATATCGTCATTATGTTTGTGCCACTTCATTGAAATAGGAAGATTCGTTCCCAATCCCCTTTCCAAGATGGCCACCCTCGTTTCCCACACCCAAACCCATTCACTTCATTACCCAGTCTGTTTTTTGTTTTTACACACCCTCCCTACAACTCCGCATTCACTCCGCGGAGTTTCAGCCACACAGACCGCATTTACCGGTCCCGCTGATAAGACTGACCCGGTGAGTTGGATTAATCCTATTTTCCTTACAACCAGCGAACCGCGCTACTCAGTAGTGATTTAGCGCTCCATTTACCCCACGGGGGACTGTTAGCTGATTGAGCCGCTTTCCCGCTGCTCGCGAACCTTGTTACCAATCAATACCTGCTCTCGTGTTAAAACTCGAGCATTCTGCCGTCCTCGTTATTAAACCTATTTTACTAAGCCAGCATTACCCACTGTCTTATCATACCTCCATTTTTTTGGTTTCACGTTCCCTCACTCAGGCTCCTTACACCATCATTTCGTTATTACGTTTATAGCCTGCTTGCCTCACGTTTTGATGCATGTTGAATCAACTTTGAAGTGTATTACATGTTTGTATATCTTTTCTAAATGATATTGATGAGGCCATATATCCTTTTTGTTTTAGAGCTCCTTGAGAAAGGACAACATTGTCCGAAATGCATCGGAGCCATGTACAATTTCAGTCGTTATGAATGAATGGATGGTCTGCTAATTCATATGAACTCAATATGATTTATTGCAAAATTGGATTAAAAACTTACCTGCTACATTCAACTATGGAACTTTATTGATTACAATTGCCTGGAAACCACTGTGTTGTCTCACCACACACAGTTCCACATAAGTGTGCCCACCACAGGGATGCGCCTACACCTCCGTAGCGCACTCAACTCTTCAATTATTCCAGGACGTACCTGAACAGTTACGCCGCCTGTAGGAGCACCTTAACCTTGATACTTTGTTCACCTTCCTCAAACAAACTTTAATATATAGCTGTGCGCCACGCCCATTTCACTTGGTATACTTTCCCCCACTGTTCGCGGGGCGGGCAGCACGCACTCTACAGCATGCAGTACGAAGAGATATCCAAATCCACTGAAGCACGGGCAGAAACCCTAGCTTTTGACACAGATGCCACAGAGAGGATATACGCCTTGATTAGTGATGATCTAACACAAACTGCGACCAGCAGAACGAAGGAACAATGCGTCAAGCAACTGCTTTATCTTTCAAGACGCCAAATTAACCAGAAACTACACGCAAACACCTTGACAAAATACCATAAGGTACTCCGCATTCCCCGTGGCCTACGGATCGCATTGAAACCGTCACTCTGTAAAAACTCCAAACAATTCATAGAGAGATGGAATGCAATTCTCAATAAGTGCAGCCTTGACTTGATTTTGCTAATAGTGGAGGAATTATCTGGCATATTAACTGATCTCACCCAGGAGATCACAACTCTTGAAAGTGAATTAAAAGAACTGAGTACCCCCGAAGAACTGAAAACTACACTAGAAGAAATTTCTGCTCAACTGGACAGACATACAAGAGAGATAAATGAGAGGAAGATACGCAAATTTCGACGGGACACCCTGGATTACAAGCTAGGGGAGGTATATACATGGGCTGACGTTTATGCGCAACGCCGGAGAAACAAACCTTTTAATCCCAACACAGATACCTCATCCTCAGGGAGTGACAACACCAACAGACCACCAAGAAGAACACCTGCAGGACCAACTACGTCTGCACAAGCATCTAGTGAAACACCTACAACTCAAAACCTCGACCTAACCTCCACTGAGTCTTTTTTAGGGGAAGGCACAGACAAAATCGCAGACCCCGACGGGGGAAGAGAGCTGGAAAAAGGCAACGGAGAAACTCAACAACCTCAGAAGCCCAACAAAAAAAACAGGAAGCACCGCTAGTGATCAATATCTCGAACACTATCCTGACTGAATATGAAACCAAGATTCTGCAAAAAGGCATGACTTTCGTTCCCACCAGTGACACCAACCTCCTTGAATTGGATGTCAGTACATTCAAACTTACAAGGAAACTTCGTCTCAAACATTTCTTTGAAAAAGTTTTAGACCCTGCCATCAATCCAAAACCTGATGAACTTCTGGGCCTACGACCCTCTAGCACGTTCATACCACCAGTCAGCCACAAGAGTATCGACACGTTCGAAACTTTAGTGAAACAAGACATCTCCAAAATTAACTTTCGTAAAAGAACTCACAAAAATATCACGACTAAAGACATGGACACACTCAGAAATATTGCTAAAAATCCGGCGATAAAATGTGTGAAAGCTGACAAAGGAGGCGCTCTTGTCATCCTCAATACGGATCTCTACAGACAGAGAATCACAGAACACGTGATGGATAGGAACATCTACTTACCTTTAGACGGTAATCCCACGCACGAGTATAAAAAGGAATTAGTGTCTATTGTTGACAAAGCCACCATTGATGGAGTGATTGAAGAAAGAACAAAAAGATACTTAATTGCCGAACATCCACGGAGCCCGTCAATCACCATGCTCCCGAAGATACATAAAAACCTGCTGGATCCACCATTTCGCCCAATCGTGTCCACCAGAGGCTCAATTCATGAGCCCACTGGCAAATTCATCGATCGATGTCTGCAACCAATGGTTCAATCTTTACCCAGTTACATTAAGGACACCACACAACTGCTCAACAAATTACTGCAACTGAACTTTGTTGAGAATGAGAAATTGATACTTTGCACCGCAGATGTTAGAAGCTTGTATACCTCCATCCCACATGAAGGAGGCATTAACGCGGTGGAACAAGCCTTGCTTTCATCAGGAATTAGTGATTCCATGAAACCTTTCATCCTCGAACTGATGGTATACACCTTATACCATAGTTACTTTGAACACGACCAAACCTGGTACTTACAAATGTCCGGAATGGCTATGGGGAATTGTGCGGCTCCTACCTATGCGAACCTGTATATGGGTAACTTTGAACATAGCCACATTTATCAGAACAGAACATGGATGGACAACCTCAAACTCTACACACGCTACATCGACGACCTACTTTTCATTTGGAAAGGCTCCCAAGAAAGTCTAGAACGGGCCTTAACGGACCTTAACACTAAGGACGACCGAATAGATTTCACCTGGAACATTAACCACCAAGAAATTGCCTTCTTGGATGTGCTTATTCAAATAACCCCACAAGGCATACAGACGGATCTCTACAGGAAATCCACAGATCGTAACAATGCGTTACTGTACAGCAGCTTCCATCGTGACTCCCTTAAGAAACATCTACCTTATAGCCAGATGCTAAGAGTAACCAGGATCGTTTCTGATCCCACCATCAGAAGGAACCAAATCATTGACATGTCATCCAGATTCCAACGGAGAGGATATCCTGAAACTATCCTTAAAGACGCCATGGACCGTGTATCCAATTTTTCAAGAACCGAGGCCTTAACCAGCAAACCCAAAAAAGAAAGCCAGAGAATGGTATTGGTTTCAAGGTATTCAACCTCAAGCAACCAGTATAAACAGATCATCATGAAACACTGGCGAATATTGTCATCAGAACCGGATTTTGGTAATCTCTTTCACGATCCCCCGATCTTTGCCTACACTAGGCCAATGAACTTCAAGGAAATCCTATCCAAGCCCGCTGATGCAAACACATCCACCATCCATACTGGAACTCGACCATGTTATCATTGCAGTAATTGCAACAATGTGATTAAAGGTAACACGATCTGCCACCCCATGAGAGGGTTTAACATCAAATTGTCTGTCGATGCCACATGCGACTCGACAAATTTAATTTACCTTCTGAAGTGCCCATGCGGCAAAACATATGTGGGAAAGACAAGTAGGAAAATAAAAACAAGACTGAACGAACACAAGTCCAATATCAGGACCAAGAATTCGAAATCTAGCATTGCACTTCACTTTAACGAAGCGAATCACAATATATCCCAACTCAAATATTTGGTTCTTGAAATCGTCCAACCAAGAGAAGGTAAAGACAACAACAAGATACTATTGCAGAGAGAAACAGCCTGGATGTACAGGCTACAATCACAGAAACCTTTTGGTCTTAATGACCGGACCGAATTAAGCTGCTATTTATAATGCCGCCCTTGGGCATTTGTTGATGCATCGTAACATTGTCCTGCTGCCACGCTAGATATCGTCATTATGTTTGTGCCACTTCATTGAAATAGGAAGATTCGTTCCCAATCCCCTTTCCAAGATGGCCACCCTCGTTTCCCACACCCAAACCCATTCACTTCATTACCCAGTCTGTTTTTTGTTTTTACACACCCTCCCTACAACTCCGCATTCACTCCGCGGAGTTTCAGCCACACAGACCGCATTTACCGGTCCCGCTGATAAGACTGACCCGGTGAGTTGGATTAATCCTATTTTCCTTATAACCAGCGAACCGCGCTACTCAGTAGTGATTTAGCGCTCCATTTACCCCACGGGGGACTGTTAGCTGATTGAGCCGCTTTCCCGCTGCTCGCGAACCTTGTTACCAATCAATACCTGCTCTCGTGTTAAAACTCGAGCATTCTGCCGTCCTCGTTATTAAACCTATTTTAATAAGCCAGCATTACCCACTGTCTTATCATACCTCCATTTTTTTGGTTTCACGTTCCCTCACTCAGGCTCCTTACACCATCATTTCGTTATTACGTTTATAGCCTGCTTGCCTCACGTTTTGATGCATGTTGAATCAACTTTGAAGTGTATTACATGTTTGTATATCTTTTCTAAATGATATTGATGAGGCCATATATCCTTTTTGTTTTAGAGCTCCTTGAGAAAGGACAACATTGTCCGAAATGCATCGGAGCCATGTACAATTTCAGTCGTTATGAATGAATGGATGGTCTGCTAATTCATATGAACTCAATATGATTTATTGCAAAATTGGATTAAAAACTTACCTGCTACATTCAACTATGGAACTTTATTGATTACAATTGCCTGGAAACCACTGTGTTGTCTCACCACACACAGTTCCACATAAGTGTGCCCACCACAGGGATGCGCCTACACCTCCGTAGCGCACTCAACTCTTCACTGGTTAGAGCAGGCAGACCCTGAAGCAGAGGTCAGACCCGGGACCAGGGTTCAATTCCCGACGCGGCAGGGTCTTGAGCTCAAATGTCCATGGACTCGATAATTCTCGCTTCGGTGCCTGACCTAATCATGGGTTCACACTCTGCAACTCTGGGCATTAAGCTTGCTTAATCTCCACAACGGCCCCCCTGCGGCGGGATGCCTGGCTTTCACCTTGGGTATGCCCTGTAGGGGCTATCTCACAGGGAAAAGCCAGGACGGGTTCCCAAGGCAAGCGCGGAGATACCCCTTCGGGGGTCGATTCAGGCGCTATATAAGAAACATAATAATAATAATACTCTCCCCATCTGATTCAGCATCTGAAGAGTCAGAGAAAGTGTTAATCTTTTGCTGAAGATTGTGGTTATATGTTCCTGGTTGGAAATCTGCTTTATAGAAACCATCCACAATGTATGGATAGGTTCGTTCCAGGGTATAGAACCTTTTATCTTTAGTGAATTTATCATCCTTTCTTTTTCTGAGGTAGTCTGAAAAAGAAACAATGTCTTTCTTTATGGCCTCTAATTGTTTATCTGCATCTTCAACTGTAGTAGATTTCTTAATTTTGTCCTCTAATTCATCTATTTCTTTTTTTATTTCTGCAGCTAATTCCTTTGATGTTGAAATTATTAAGATCATGAGATCTCTGGAGCAACGGCTGGCAATCATGATCCATTTGATGAGAAAAGTTTTAATATCTACAAATAGGCCTGGGATGTTTCTAACCCTCAGACCTAATGGGATTATTCCGTTTTTTAGATAGTTCAGCATAAATTCCCCATGCGCCTCTATTCTAATCAATTTCTTTTGCAGGTTTAATAGTTTGTTAATGTCACTGCTATTTTGGGGATTGCTAGAAGAGCTATTTCCAAACGTTGCACTGGTACCCACCAGTGTGGCAAAGTCCTCATCCGAGAACCCGAACGTCTGGAGTTGGGCCATTCTTTATCTTTTGGAGTTACACCAGTACCTAGGAATGGATAGAGGGAATCGAAGAAACCGAGGACAGGGATACAGAGCCCAAGGAGAGAAGAAAGAAGGATGAAATAAGTAGACACAGTCTTTACTTAAACTTCAGCAAACCAACCACAGATGATAATAAGCAACGTCCCACACGGATCTATCGTGGGTAAATTATGTAGTGTATCAGGGACCCCCTGGTGAGGATAAATATCCTGGGTCAGGGAAATAGTTCAATGCAAAGGTGTAAACCCAGGCCGAAAAATACAAAAACAAACACTGGCTATTCAAAGGACAAGGTATACATAAACCAATACACAAAATACTATACTGATATATAAAAATGTAATTATATTGATAAAAAAGATTAAATACATATAAACATATACGCATAATGCATTTGATACATCCGATACAATAAAACATTCTGATTAATTTCTTAAAAGGGACATTTGTTCTGATAGAAATGCTGGATTAACAATATAATCATCCCAGATTGTGTTAGGAGGGCTGTTGTCTGTCAACGCGTTTCGACACGTAATGGTGTCTTCATCAGGACAAATATTATGCAGCCAGATCTCTAGGGAGAACAAAACATTTTTAGATTCTCAAAACATACAGTATTGTGTGTTACAAGGCACAAAGGTATACGATTACTGGAAAATATACGTTTTTTCTGTTTCTCAAATTTTACATAGCCAGGTTTGAAGATAAAGAAAATTGTATAATATAGCTGAAGTTAGACTTTTCACATCTTGACATTAGTTCAAGGTAAAACAATCTGTATCAAATCTTTCCCTTAGTACAAGATTTTGCGATATGTAGACCTTCCCGATATATTCGATAAATACAATCAATCACATATTGACATTTTTTAAATGCATCCTTATATAGAAAAGAAGAGAAAGGAAAGATAACAAGGTAAAGAGGTCTAGGGTATAGAGAATATTCATTGCTCTAGTTGCCGGTGTAACCATTGTGAATTCAGTGTTTTATGCACATTATCTATTTTTGTATACTGAAATTTTTAAGGCATTCATAGTGGTGGTATTCCCTAATTTAAATCTGTTCTAATTACATACTCACTTCCCTATTTTTAGGACTAAAAAAGTCACTCACCTTTATTAATGGGATAAGGCCCAAATTCCAAGAATTCCGTTAGTTTTTGGTAAAATCAGTTTAAATCTATTAAGCTAGAACGATAACAAAAGAGACAAGCAGATATCCCAGTTTATATTCCTTAATAATCTTGCTTATTTTCCCAAAGAGTATAGAAAGGTAGAGTTATAAAGTCTCAAATTTCTGATCTACTTTGAGTTCTTTTATTTGTTATCTCTACCTGGAGTGATTTTGTGCACAAAAGATATAAATTTCTATCTTTAGAGGCACATTTATTCTTTTCTTTATGTTTTGCGCTATTATTTCTTTTTTTCTCGTGTCTTTATTTAACATTGATTGATTTTTCCTCGTGTTTAGCCTTTTATTTGGGCAATCGAGTTAGGATTAATGTGCATCAGTGCTTTCTCAATACTCGCTATTCAGGTTAATACGACCATTTCTAACTTGCATTTACTTTGTTAGACCACACTATTTTTGATCTCCTCACATTGAATATAACATTTCTTACCTAGACTGGCCTTATCAGCATTCTGAAGTTTTCATAACAGAAAAACGGAGAGTGGGGCACCTTTCTTTTCTTTTTCTCTCAGTCTTGGTATGTGAAATCTATTAAGAGAACAGGATTCCTAGCTTTTAGTGAATCAGTACCAATGGCTTAATATTACCGCCCTAATTTACATAACCGTGTTCTATGATTTGCATAACATTGTGTTACCTGTAGCTGGTGATTTCACTGCATACATCCCACTCTTCGTTTCAGAGAGTTAAAAACGATGTATTCTTTAAAAGTAGATATTCTACGATAGAAATAAAGATACAAGGTTAACTATGCAGCCCTTGTTCTGCATTTACCGGGCTCCCTAATTATTCATACCACTTCTAAATAAAGTTATCGTACTTTTAAGGGATGTATTTTCTAATAGCAATGGTGAAAGAACGCCAACTGGGTAGGTCGAAAAACATTCGAATTTATCCTTTACAGCTAAAGATACGCAAAGCAAAAACTGCATTCCACCTTGGAATCATTTGTATAAAACGGCGTATTTTTACCTTCATAGATTAAATTTTCGGTGCCATGTTTCCTCGGCTCCCAAAGCTTGAAGAAATAAAGATGACAGCCAGAGACGTCGTGTGTGGGTTGGGTTTGCCTCTCTAGATAACAATAATAGAGAGCAGAAAACAATAACTGCGGTAATGTTGCTTCAGGCTATTATTTCTCGGGGCATTTATCGAACAAGGCAAGTGTTTTCCTTTGTTAGTTGGATGTCTAAAGACCTTGTTTATTTGGCTCCACGAGCATGACTCAAGTGGTGAGAGCAGTTCTTCGCGTTATAACGCGAAGTTTTCTTGGCTTCCCAACTTCAAAGCGTATTCTTAACGTGGTATTTCCAAACTGCAAAACATAAGAGTGCAGCCAGGATATTAACAGGTTTATCTAGGATCGATCCATTCATCAGTGGAGAGAAAGTGTGTTTTCTAATTCTCCTATTTTAAAAATCTTACCGGTAGGGCTTATGGCAAACTCATACTTCACGGCGGTCCGGCTGGTGCAGAAAGGGAAAGGGTTTGTCAACTACTTTCCCATTGGTATTTATACCAAACACCTCCAGTGTCATAAAGGTAGACACACGCCCACATTTAAAGCCAAAGTGTTCATGTGGTTACTCTAATGCTATCGTGTTTTTCTAAGTCATATTTCAACTGCTCATGTACTCATGTTCATCGTTCGTATTTTTGAAGAGGTTTTAACTTTATGCAAATTGGTGGGTTTTGGCAAAATCTACATATTGTTATTGATGATACTCATCTTCTTTTTAGTATAAACAGAAGTTCCCACATAGGCATAGCTCTATGTCTATAATCCTTATCTATATAATGGCATTCTCCCAGGGCAATTCTTGATTTAGGCCATGGTCGAATGTACCGAGGGTAAAAATCCAGTATACCTCTTTCTTTGTTCTTATTTTGTCTCCACCCTTACTATTCGGTGTATGAACCTTTTCCAGAATTCACCACTTTAATTCATCAGGGGAGTGTCTATACTCCACAAAGTGATTTACCAGTGGTGCTGTTAACTTTCTGGTTTTTATTGCTGACCTGTGCTCTGTCAGTCTTGTCTTTACTGCTCGCGACGTCTCTCCCACATAACCCAAATTACAAGGGCATGTGATTAGATATATAACATTTTGAGTGTTGCATGTCCATAATTCTTTTGCTTGGATGTTAATGTTATTGAACATTAAGCTTTCTCCAGTGATAATACTGTTACACGACTTGCAAGAGCCGCAGCGAGAGGTCCCTTTTATTGCACTATTATATTGTTAATCCAGCATTTCTATCAGAACAAATGTCCCTTTTAAGAAATTAATCAGAATGTTTTATTGTATCGAATGTATCAAATGCATTATGCGTATATGTTTATATGTATTTAATCTTTTTTATCAATATAATTAAATTTTTATATATCAGTATAGTATTTTGTGTGTTGGTTTATGTATACCTTGTCCTTTGAATAGCCAGTGTTTGTTTTTGTATTTTTCGGCCTGGGTTTACACCTTTGCATTGAACTATTTCCCTGACCCAGGATCTTTATCCTCACCAGGGGGTCCCTGATACACTACAGAATCTTGGCCAAATTCCACCAATTGCAGCGTGGAAGACTTTTGCTGCTGTTCAAGCAATGCAAGGACAGCATGAACAATGCAAGCCTCCAACAATTGAGATGGCGAGATTGGTGTCTGTTAGAATGACTTCTGGTCGCTAGGAAGCCTTCCGGCATCATTTTCGAACACAGGCGGTTGAGGTCAGTCCAGTTCAGAGAGTTGCTTCTGTTACGGATTTTCTACTCAGGAAGCAGTAAATTCAGCTCAGAATAGTTTTTTCTAGTTACTATTCTACCCAAACAGATGGTTCAGGTAGTTTTTATAGCGCAAAACACATTTTTTTTATGTTACCTTGTTTTCAACAGTAAGGAAGTGTCACAGAGTTTCCAAATTCCTCTTCCTGTCCAGAATGTTCCTTCCAGTGCTTTGTCCATCCCTTGATCACTTTTCATTTGGAGTTTCAGGGGAAAGGACCACTCTCTTCTGTGTCTACAATCCATGCTGCATATACAATTCTATTATAAGTTTTTTTGTGAGAAATCAATTAAGTTAAAGAACTTTTGGATAAGTTTGTTGTTTGATAGAGGGCATGCACCAGCATTTCTTGGGCATTTTTTGGTTTTTCTTACATTTTGAAGTTTGATTTTGAGTGGCCTGGAGTTGCAGTAGGGGCCTATTTTACATTAACTTTTTTGTTCTTTTTTCGACTGAAAAACTTTGCAGAGTACTTTTCCCCATTTTCTTGTTTGTTGTTTCTGAATTCTGTCCTATTTTGCTCATTTTACTGTGGGGCCTATTCTACCCATGCACCACAGCTAGCCATCCTTTAGTAGGAATTATGTATATATTAAACAACTGCTTCTGTGGTAAATGTATTTTTAAAACATTTATTGAATTTTGGATGGACTTGGATTGAATGCAAAATGTGGTTTGTTTGTATGTTTTTTTGAAAGTGTTAAAGTATTTTAGTGGGGCGATTTTTGAGCCCTTGGGATGTTTGTGGTTGGTCATTTTTTAATGTTGACATAAGTTTTGTTTTTTGGCATTGCTGAATTCATAATAGTGTTTTCTTCTTTGTATCCATGCCTCTTTCCTTGCTGGGCAAATGGCAATTTTTTTGTGTGGCCAGTATGTGTGTTTACCATAGGCCACCATTTTGTCTTTGTTTTCCATGCCATGTGGCAGAGTGGCCACTATGTCTTGCCAGTGTGCTTTTTGCCAAAGGCCTACATGTGTTTTCTCTGCTGTCCATGCCTTCTTGCTTGTTGGTTGAACATGTCACCGGTGGACCTTTTGTGTAATCAGTGTGCTTTTGCCATAGCCCTTCATGTGTTCTCTTTTTTCTCCATTCCTTCCTGCTTCTAGTGTGAACATGCCATATGTGTCTGATAGGCGCACACCAGCAATACTTTTTTAAGTATTAGTCCACTTTGCGCTTCACCCCCTGCCTGTCACAAGTGTCTCATAGGTCTTAGGGACATATAAAAGTAAACATTTTAATCTGTATGGTATTAAACTATTATGTTACGTTTTGGAATAGATACACTATACACTAATAGATACACTAAATGCCACATTTCAATGATTTGTTTTCTTGTTTGTTTGGTTTTAGATGCACAAGAGACATCACCCATACTACTGCCAGACAGAAGTCCAGCAGTGACACCACCTGAGTCCTCCTCTGCTTCCACTTGTGTAGCTAAGTTACAATTGCCAGAGCTAAGAAGGAACTTGAAGATGGCCGAAGAGAAGTGTGTTCCTGCCATGAAAGTGTTTCAGTGAGGAGTAAAAGAAGAAGGATATTACCACTGGCGTGCCACCCTTCACCTTCTTCAGGAAATTTGGTATACCTATTGCACCCTCCTCAGGGAAGCAAAAGGTTGGGAGCAGCATTCCTGCATCATCAACAGCAGCACCCCACCTAAGGCTACACCCAAACCTATGTCTCTCAGCGATACAGCCATTGCAGTTGTGGCGATGAGCAGTGAGTCTGAACTGGATTTGTCTCAGCCGCAAAGTATCCAGTCATCTTAGAAAAGTGAACAACAGGAGGTGCAGCTAGCAACCGTTCTTCCCAAAGTAGGAGCTGAACAGGAGGTAGAGCTTCCTGCTGAGCAAGAAGTTGCTCTTCAATCATTGGCTTTACGGTCCTCAGCAAAAAATAAATAAAGGGTACTCCACCATCTTCTCTTAGTCCCCCTCCTGATAATCAGAACATGGATTGGACCCTGGCCAAGTCTGAGACCCACTCCAAGAGACAATGAAAAGGAAAGTTCCTAAATGCCTTAGAATTAAGGAATTGACAGTGATGACAACGAGCCAGTGATCGTAACTATGGAGGGCAGCTCAAAAGACGCCAAGATGAACCCTCCTATTCAACCTGCTCAGATGGATGTGGTTTCACCACCACAGCCAGCTTCCATAGTTGTAAGACCCCGTCAAGACCTGCATCCACCTTGACCACAGGAGAAGTTTGCTCTAGAGAGTGGCAAATGAAAACGCCATCTACCTCCTGTTTTAGTCTGTCTGATGAGAGGTGTTAACCCGAAACCGATCCCAGGACACTTGTTTCCAGTCCAGGAAAGACCTGGCTTGGCAGTGCAGGTTGGGCTGTTCCCATGAGGAACAAGGTAAAGACTGATTTGCATATGGCTGGGTCTGAACAGGGGTGATGAAGTGAGCTGAAGAACGATAATGGATTCAACCCAGATTTGTGACAGGGGTTGAGTGTCCGAAAAGTTTCTGCGCTCCTTCCACCATCTCCCTGTGTTTGAGTTGTTCGCCTTAAGCTAGCCCGGCTGATGAGGGGTATTACCCCAAAACCGGTCCCAGGATGCTTGTTTCAGGTCCAGAGCAGACCTGGCTTGGCAGTTCAGGCTGGATTGTTCCCATGAGGAACAGGGTCAAGACTGATTTGCATAAGACTTGGTCTGAACTGGGGTGGCAAAGTGAGCTTAAGAAGGATGATGGATTCAACCCACATCTGTGACTGAGGGTGAGTGTCTGAAACATTTCAGCGCTCCGTCCATCATCTCCTTGTGTACACTAAAAAAGTTATCCTCCCCAGTTCGGGACATCTTTATAATTACTAAGCAGGAGGATGACATTGCAATATGCTCCATTTGCCACATTCGACGAGGTAAGTGAAGTTTGCACTAATGTACCGGAGGCCAAACATCCCATCTGAAAAAAATCACACAATCCGGTGGGAGAAGCAGCTTTAAAAGATGGGTACTCATGGTGGTTGCGAAGAGAGAGTGGAAGCAGCTGAGGGAAAAGTAATAGAAGAAGAAGGTGGTCGTAAGGAAGAAGAGGATGATGGCATAACACTAGGCATCCCTGTCCCCTATTGTGTGCCAGAATTGCCTGCATCAGCAACTTACAAATGGCTAAGATTCAGATAAAGACAACTCTGCCAGATACAGCAATTCCCCCAAGACACACATTGAGTCTACCACCTCCAGGTTCTCTCTCCGGAAGTCGTCGGTGTCAGTGGCACCACCTAAGAAAACATTCCAAGCTGCTATTACAGGCATGTTTAGTTTGGAGGGGCCCCATGAATTCAACCACCCAACAAAAAGTTTGTACAATGAGAAGCTGGCTAAAATGTTAGAGCTGGACCACCCCTTTTTTCTTTTGTGGAGTGGGATTTTTAGAATTTGTGGTGATCACCTGCCCAAAATGGAAGGTTCCCAGTCGGACCTATTTTGCAAAATTTGCTCTTCCAGCGCACCATCATGATGTGCTGCAATTGGTTGGCCACACTAAACAGCAGACTGCTATTGACACTATCCACCTGACAGCAGATATGTGGACCAGTTGTCAAGTAACTGATTACATGTGTATCACTGCACAATAGATCTCTTTGGGGAGGGGTAGGCAACAACTTTCTGCAGGTCTCAGTTCTGAAGAAGGTTTTAAGGGTGTTCGGCGGCTTGCAACAATAGCGATGTTTACCATCGAAAAATCCCATACAGCTGCAAACATCCTGGAAAAGTTTAACAGTGAGGTATTTGAATGGCTTTGACCACCAGGTCTCAGACTTGTATATGTTGATACAGTCAATGGCAGTAATATAGTCAAGGCCATGGCAGATGGTGGCTATTACATGCTCCTGTGTTTTATGCACTGCATCAATCCGATTGTGCAGGACTTTCTCAAAAAGACTAGGTCTTTTTGAGAAAGTCCTGCACAATCGGATAGCTGTGCGAGCAAGACTACCTTTGTGCGGTCGGTAACTGCGTACAGGTAGCCTGGCACAGGGGGACTCTGCAGGGTCAGATATTGACCTGAGATATACCTTATAATAAAAATGGACACTTACAGGTAAAGTCAGTGTGATTTACTGTTTTGTCTGCACTGACACTTTATTATATAAATAGAGGGAAATCATTCTTAGAGTGTAGTTTTGCTTTTCTACAAAGTCCCATGAGGTTTGAAACTGAGGTGTAAAAGGTGCACCCAGTTAATATCGCAAGTCCCAAGACCATACATATACATTTTATGGCTCATCCAGAATTGTCATATTTATCTGGCTCCACTCTGGATCAGAGCCCACGCCTTTTACCACCTTGCTGGGCTAAGTTAATTACATTTCTCTCCATCAGCAGGAACTAAGGCCTCCTCACACCAAAGGAGTAATTAACAGTGCTTGCATCAACCTTGAGCAGAAAGTATTTGGGATGAAAATCTGCATCTGTTAATTTCCTGTCACAATGTACCAGGGTTGGGGACAGCCCATGCCCACTGAACATATGAAGCTCAGACAACTGGAGCCAACACACGAGAGGGCTCTTATTTGATTTTTGGTGAGAAAGGCCCTGGCAGTGAGTGGTGAAGCTGAGACCCCATGAGCAGATGTGACCAGTGAGTCCTGGATGACTTCATCTTGAACTGTTTCATCATGCTGTGTAGGAGATTGGGACATGGGTGCAGAGGCGAAGTGGCACCCTAGGATTGGCCAGGGGTGTCTTGCTTCTTGAACCTTCCACACCCTTTCAAAACCTCTTGCACAGGGATGAGAAATAGCTGTTGGGGCTTTTTATGATTTTTGCTGCTGGGCCCTGGGACTGTGACAGGCAGGGACAAACGGAAGGAAAAAACCCTGATGCCCAAAAGGACGAAGGACTCTGCACCAGTTGACCCCAGGACCAGTGGACCTCTCCAAGGGCCAGTGAGGCTGGCCCCCTTACTCCCTGAGGTCCAGCTGGGGGAAAGAACTGGCTTCTGCACCCAGAAAAACACCAGGAGGAGAGCTGGTGCAGGAAGCCAGTGGGACCTGTTCTCTGTGAAGTACACCATCTTGGAGGTGCAGAGAGCTGGTAAAACTGCTCTGGTGGCTAGACCTCACCACCAGGAGCAAAGTGATCCCAAGTTTGTCCGAATCAGTCCAAAGGGGCCAGAGTTTTGACCATTTTATGGGCTTGTCCATTTGCATCTTTTTCTGGCTTTGTGGTGGCCCCCAAAATAGGCAGGGGCACACCAATGATTAGAAGAAACTGTGGGTTAGGGGTTGTAAAAGTTTAAAGATAATGACCCTACGTTTGCGAGATCAAGGAATCCATGACACCACTAGAATTTTCACATAATTTACAAAGCATTCCCAAAGCCAGAGGGTTTGCTCTACAGCTGGGAGTGCGGTGCTCTGTAGGGATTGGTTCTACAGCTGCATTTCATGCATCCTGAAAGTGTATAAGGATAGTTTAAACACATGGAGTACAGTGCTCTCTAGTGGCTGGTTTTATGGCTGCATTTTCTGTGGCTTGAAAGTGGTGCTCTCTTGGCAGACCCTTAAGGATATTGTGGGATGGAATGTTGTCGGCACAAAAATATATATTTTAAGGCACACTATTGTGTTTTTGCAGCATATTATAAATCAATGTATCCATTCTAAATAGCAGTCAAGTGCTCATTAGTAACACCTTCAGCCAGTCCTGATTTTTTGGGTAAAAGCACTTTGTGTGTTGAAATTGTACAGTGTCACATGAGGGCTGAAATGATCGTGAGAAGAGGACTTTGCACTTTCCTGCTGAGTTAATACCTGAAGATAAGGACCACAGTATTCCATTCTACGGCTTCATAAAATACGA
Source organism: Lissotriton helveticus (assembly GCF_964261635.1). NCBI lineage: Eukaryota > Metazoa > Chordata > Amphibia > Caudata > Salamandridae > Lissotriton > Lissotriton helveticus. Next base: position 435,578,029 of record NC_136057.1, read on the forward strand.
CTCCCCATGCTAGTCTGGTATTTTGATCACTAATCTCTATACTGATATGCCCTCCACCACACATAACCTATACATATTGCTTTAAATTTTCTTAACTTATGCTCTGGGATGATATTCATGCAAAATGTAGCGCTATGGACTAACACTATGTAAACACTAAATAAATTAGAAACCAAAACTCTAAACTACATGCATGATTGAATTCCCGCTGCTGCAGTCTACATGTCCTAGATGTAAAAAATCCTTGAATCCAGGGTTCAGATTACCGACACACACAGCAACTTTCGTCATCTGCCCACAGAATATGGTATGCAGTTGAGTTAATTAACACAGGGCTGGGATGGGGTTGTAGCTGCACAGCTTATTCCAGAGCTAGGTTATGCAAATAAGAATAAAAGAATATATAAGCACGGTATACAGTCAAACTATCGAGTAAAAACAATAGAATTACATTAATATCGAATTAAAAATATAGAATGGACAGAACATCGAATGGACTGAATATAGACAACAAAAATATTGAATGTGATGGACAAAATATCGAATGGACAAAATATAGACAACAAAAATATCGAATTTGAGGTAAGTAAGTTAATATCGATTTACATAAATATAGAAAGTCAAAATATCGAAGTATATAATATAGATGTTAAATATATCGATTTTTCAATAATATGGAATTTTTTAAAGTGTTTTTTATGTTAGTATATGTGTGAAAAGTGTATATGTATTTTATAATTTATTCTTAGTAATGAATTTTATGGTATTTAATTTTTGCGTAATTTAATTCTGTAGCCAGTTGTGGGTTTTTTAGGGGAATAGGGTGGGAAGTAATTAAATTATAATTGATTAAATGTTTTAATTTATTTATTGATATTTATCTTGAATTAATTGTTAATTAATTTCTAATTGGTAATTAATTCAATTATAATTGGTAATTAATTGTTATTAATTGATTAATGGATAATTATTTTAATGTTATTAATTTATTTTCTGTAGCGGGTTGTGGGTTTATACGGGAATAGGGTGGGAAGTAATTTAATCATAATTGATTACATGTTTTAATTTATTTATTAGTATTTATCTTGAATAAATTGTTAATTCATTTTTTATTGATAATTAATTAAATTAAAATTGGTAATTAATTTTTATTAATTGATTAATTGATAATTATGTTAATTTTACTTAAAACAAATCTGTAGCGGGTTGTGGGTTTATAGGGGAATAGGGTGGGAAGTAATTTAATTATAATTGATTAAATGTTTTAATGTATTTATTTGTATTTATCTTGAATTAATTGCAAAAAAATTTTTTATTGGTAATTAATTAAATTATAATTGATAATTAATTTTTATTAATTGATTAATTGATAATTATGTTAATTTTATTAATTTATTTACTATAGCGGGTTTTGGGTTTAGAGGAGAATAGGGTGGGAAGTAATTTAATTGTTATTAATTACATTTTAAACTTTATTTATTGGTATTTATTTTTAATTAATTGTTAATTTTTTTTTCATTTGCTAATTAATTAATTGTAAATTGGTAATTCATTTATATTAATAGGTAATGATTTTTAATAAATAATTTTTATTTGTATTTTTAATTGATTAATTATTATATTATATTAAATTGGTAATTATTTTTAATCAATTTGTAATTGGTATCAATATTTAAGTTTTTTAAATTAATATATGAAGTATTTACTTTCCCTACTGTTGCACTCACTGGAGTGGGAATAATAATATTTACCCCTACGCTATCCTACGCTTTCTCTAATGTTGCACTCCCTGGAGTGGGAATAGTAATTTTTACCCTCCCACTATCCAACGCCTTCCCTACTGTTGCACTCTCTGGAATGGGAATAGTCATTTTTAACCCTATGCTATCCAACGCTTTCCCTACTGTTGCACTCTCTGGAGTGGGAATGGTAATTTTTACCCTCCCACTATCCAACGCCTTCCCTACTGTTGCACTCTCTGGAGTGGGAATAGTAATTTTTACCCCTACGCTATCCAATGCTTTCCCTACTGTTGCACTCACTGGAGTGGGGATAGTAATTTTTACCCTCCCACTATCCAACGCCTTCCCTACTGTTGCACTCTCTGGAGTGGGAATAGTAATTTTGACCGCTACGCTATCCAACGCTTTCCCTACTGTTGTACTCTCTGGAGTGGGAATAGTAATTTTGACCCCTACGCTATCCAACGCTTTCCCTACTGTTGCACTCTCTCGAGTGGGAATAGTAATTTTTACCCCTATGCTATCCAACGCTTTCTCTACTGTTGCACTCACTGGAGTGATAATAGTAAATTTTACCCTTTCCGCTAGCCTACGGTAAAAATATTTTATATTTTTTATTAATGTTACGTTCATATATATATATATATATATATATATATATATATATATATATATATATATATATATATATATATATATATATATATATATATATATATATGTATTAATAAATCGATTTGTATGTTTTTTATGTACATTAATTATTTATTAATTTTAAGGTTATTTAAGTATTTTAAGTATGTTAAAGTTAATTATATTTATTAAAGCATTTTAAAAAATTCGATATTTTGACTAACTATATTTTTTACAACGATATTTTTGATTAGATTGGAGATAGGCAGTCGATATTTTTTCATTCTATATTTTTTACTCGATATTTTGGTAGTTATATATTTGTGTCATCGATATTGTTTCAGTGTCGACGCATTTGATATAAACACCCAAAATTCAAGGAACCAAGTCTCAGAACTGACCAATTGGAGTCTGGACCATATAAATGTGATTCCTTTGAATTGGTACACCGATGATTATATACTAAATCACGGAATTTAAATCTCTTTCAGGTTTTTAACTGTACTATGTTGAGTGATGTTTTTGTAATTATACTGTCACTGTGAAAGGTTTTAATGTTTTTAATGAAATGTGAATATCAATAAATATACAAACTGTATTATTAAATTGTTCAGGTGCCTTTATAATAAACCTCAGGGTAGGGAGATTGAGACTATGATCCACTTACTCACTGAACATTAGGTAGAGTTTAAGGTGGACATTGAAGTACACGGATGTATGGTTGTGATGAATGTTTGATTATTGACCCCAAGGGATAATTCATTTTTTTATTCATGTACTGTGGTACCCTGTCCCTTGGATAGCTGGGCCATTCCCTTACATATTTCATACTACTTTTGTTCATGCCAACAGTTTGCATTTGTACTGTGATGGTATTCGTGGATTTTGTTGTGATGTCATCTCAATGTACATTATCCTTTATTTGTGTTATGCACCTCTGTGCCAATATCAATTAGTTGATTTTTTTTAGAATTGCCTTTCATCTTTGTTGTACTAAGTTGTTAAATAATGCAAGGAGGAAGGTGTGTTGGGTTCTATCTTGGAACTGAATATTTCCAGGTAGAGAGGACCTGGGCGGGGGAGACAGTTGATGAAGTTGATGAAGAGCTTTTTGTTCGAGCTGCTTTCTCATCCTGCTGCACTAATTATGAAATACATTCTTCATTTACCAACTGGCATGGAGTCTTCTTATACCGTAAAATGGGACCAATGTTAATCATAAGCAATTACCTTAGACCTTGGTGTCCTGTAAAGGTTGCCTCTGTTGCTAAGTCTCTTTCTTATTTATATTCACCCTCTATGTAAAGTCACCTACAGAGGTCTCCCCCTTCCGAAATATTCTAACATGATATGTGGGTGTATTAAAATCAACTGCTGGAAATTCAGTAGTGCCTCTTGGACATCAGCAAGGGGATAGAAGCTAGCCGCCTTCAACCAAATAACAATTCAACTAAAATTAGGATATAGATTACCGCCAAGGTTCACGTAGAGGCCATCACCAGTCGTGATACAGCATGTCAGATCCTTCAGACCCTGAACAAACTCAAATCATTGGAGGTCATATTGAATACAGGGCTCATTATGAAAGCTCTGCTCTTTCTTTTTTTTGGCTCTCTCAGGAAACTTTACCTCCTAATTCAACCCTACTTGGCACGTATGATGGTAGGAGGTTTAATAAACTGCAGGCGGCATTATGTAAATGGCTTTGTTGATGCAGTAAATAACGTATGTGGTTAGAAGCAGGCTTGAAAAGGAGGAACCACACCTCGTGGCCAGAAAAAATATTAACTGAATGTGGGTAGAAGACAGATTCCATTTCAGAAGATTTATCGATTGGGGACGTGGCTTCAGTGCCACATAAGATGGCCACCTAAAACGGAAACTCTGCCACTTGCAGGAACTCCCAACGCTCTACTGGCATCCTGCGATATTCTTCACTGGGGGGAACGTAGAGGCCAGGAGTAGTTGTATATTTAGGGATTGCACAGATCCCCTTTATACCCAGGTGATGCGCCTCCAACAATATTTTGTATACCCATCATGGCTGCCGAATGCGTGCAGCTGCCATTTTGGATTTCAAGTGCCGCTTCGCACCTCAAAGAAACATTGTACTCTGGTTTATAGTGTGTTTCTATCGATTCCTCAACATTCTCTGTTACTTTTACTTCCCTGTTAACAAAGGCATTACATTTCAAAGAGGATAAATAAATATGTGCTTCAATCTAAAGATATGCAGGCAAAGGTAACTACAATGACTCTCACTTGAGGTGTTACTTTCAATTTTTTTTTCTTTGGTACCTATTTAAGCCTGAAGCTCTTCAATTAGTCCTTCAGCTGGAGAACTCGGCCTTATGGGCCAGGCGGCGCAGGGCACGCCTAAAATCTCCGAGTTCACCTGCCAAGACCGACAGAGACACGAGACACTCTGTTAGGCGTAGAAAAGTAGTTTTATTAGCTGCAGCTAAGCACAGTTATCTAAGAAGTACCACACAGGTAGGTTCTCAAGAGACTGCCACTTCAATCCGTGGCGCACAGTCTATTATACAACACAAGTTTACAATGACAACTCCCAATATACACAAAACTGACAAATAGGAATAGTTCGAAAACAAGCTATCGAATGTCTAAAACACACCCTCCTTTCAGACCCCGTGTGCTCTCCTCCCATCAGGTTAATCAACACTAGTGCCCGTAATTCAATTTGCAGGTGGCAAAACATGTGTAGAATGCTTCAAAAGAAGGGCTATGTAACAAGAGAACACACGAAGAGAATAGTGAAGGCCAGTTGAATAAGATATGGTAGAGAAGAATGGTGGAACCCAAACAGTGGAGTAAGACATGGATTAATCACTCTAGACACAGCTTTGCAAACTCGACCAGACCCTGACATCAGTATCGCACACAAGGACAAAGGTTGCTCCTTAGCGAGAAAAAACATGGAGCAGCTGAAAACGGCAGAAAGACCATTTTACCTCGTTAGCCGTGCTGCCTGAGTGAGGCAACATAAAATGGCGACTAAACACTAAATGGCGGCTATAGCGAAGCGGGGCCGAAAACTACGTAACCTCAGACCCTCCTTTTGCCATACTCAGGCAATGCACAAAGGAACCCATGTTAGTCTGAGTCAATATCAATGGTCATGAGGTCACTGAGATGTTGTTGCACCATCATCTTAAGGTGTTCTGTCTGCTGTGCTACTGGTTTGGAGACACAGATCGTGGCACAGAGTCCACAAATGGCTGGACCACACTGTAGACAAAGAAAACAAGAAAAGACGAGTGCTAAAATCATTCCGAGGAAATTCAGCACTTTCCATCCCCAAGTGGACAGTAGTCCCCAAAACCATCCCATCACAGACCAATCTCCAGTATCTTGGTGAATAGACTCAGAGATGACATGTAGCTTAGAGATGGCTTGGTATACTGTAGAGGCATTGTCAGGAACATAAATGCAACAACTAGACCCAATCAGTTTACAAACTCTTCCTTTATCTGCAAGGATTATGTCTAAAACCATTCTATTCTGTAAAGTCATAAGTCGATCCGCCTGAAGCTCAGCAGTCAAATTCTTTAATGCTCCAGAAGTTACATTGATTGTGGCATCAACCACACGGATCAACTGTCTGATATTTTTGCTATTGGCCATCGGACCCCAAAAGGGAAGAAACCCTTTCAGAAAATCCCCTCCCTCTTGCCCTGCTGTATCTTCCGAATCTACAACTCCTCTAGTTACTCTCTTTTTATGATAATCAGCAGGAGCAGTGTATGTAGGAGGGGGATAAAAGCTATATAACACGTTCACGAGAAGTGTGTGGGAAGCCATGTATAAGCTTTGTCATGGCAGATGAAATATGTACCTTGTGATGCCACTAATGGTGCGGGTGTAGAAGGAGTATAGACATAAGTATGGGAGCAGTTGCTCCTCTCTTGCTTAGTTTTGGTATTCTGGCCATTTATTTGCAAGCACAAATAACCTCTTTGGGGTAATACCCAAATTGGCGTAGAACTCTGTTGCTTGAGCTTGTCAGTGAGGCTGAGAGTATAACGAGTTATATTCCATCCATCGTATGCTTTCTTTTCGTCTTTGGGAATTTTGATAATGTCAGCAATCTTTGCCATGGTCACAATGCCCTTTATCAAAGAACTGTGACTGAAATCCACTCCACCATTATAGGATCCACCAGAAGGGTATCGAAGTAAGTTCTGGTATGCATTGGAAAACATAGCCAGATAGGCCCAAGCAGAAGCTTCATATGAAATGGGGAGGACTAGATACGGCATCCCTCTTTGTGTATTATGTCGTATGAGACCACATACCCAACAATCAGTAACATTTACTATCAATTGATGCTGGTGTAACAGTTGAATGAACGAATTGTTAAGATATTCCATTCTTCTCATTTGCTCGTGATCTGGGAGTGAGTAAAATTTATGCGGGGAAACAGTAGTAGAGGGAGTTAGAGGGACAGAAACGGGAACAGGTACTAACTGCAGGACGTGAATAAGCCATCCTATGCATGCTAATAAACTACATAAACATACTCGATTATATCACACCCTGCTGTGGTGTGTGATCCCCTCTTTCAGATATGGAGTTGTCATCTATGTTTGCCACCATCCCATTTTCCCTTTTGTCATGCGTTCTGGTATGTGTTTTCAGTCATCAGTTCCTCCTGACATGTACTGTCTATGTTTGTAATCTCTTCTTCTGCTCATTTACATTCTTCATGCCTTTTCTAATTTTTTTCTTCACTCCATTCCTCTACTCTATTTTTGTAATTATCTTTACCTTACCCTACATTTAGCTTATTGTTGTCACTGCAATAGTGTACCCCGATGGAAAGTCCTTATAAGTCATACAATATACATGCGCTATAAAATTCAGAGTAATCACTTGGAATATCAAAGTTTTTATTAATTCAGTCAAACAACACAGAGTATTATCTAGGCCAATCCAATCCTGATTTGGTGTTGCTCCAGTAAACTCACTTTACAGAGACTGAAGCCTTAAAACTTAAATGTAGTTGGGTGGGATCTGTATTTGTGTCTCCGACATCTAACAAGAAGAATGGTGTTATTGTCTCATGTAAAAAAACTCTTAACATCGATGTACTCACACAAGAAAATGATGATATGGACAGAGGGATTGTTATTCATTTGTTGATCGATAAAATTCGCTTAAATTAAATATTTATGCCCCAACTAAATCTGATTATACTTTTCGGCCTACTATACCTCAAAAGGGCAATGAACACTAGAATTCATATTTTATTTTAGGAGGTGATTGCAATCAGATTATGGATCCTTTTTTGAAAGGCAATCCTCAGTTCAATTTCAGTCTTATGAAATGCATTCAAATTTCAATATGCAATATCCCATGGTTGATTTGTGGAGACTCTCAACTAACCCCACTACCCTTGATTATTAATTTTATTTCACCTCACATGATTCACTCACAAGACTGGACCTCATTTTTGTCTCTAAACCCCTATCATATTGCAATCCCACATTAGTCCCACACTACTCTCAGATCACGCCATGGTTGCTACAGACTTGGACTTGGTTCACCCCCGCCCTCATACCCAAAGATGGAGATTTAACAACTTACTGTTACAGGATGCACACTTTTCCAGCTCTTTATATTGTTCGCCTCAGTTTTTTTCCTGTTTAATGAACCTACTTCTACTTTGCCTCCTTTGCTATGGGACACATTCAAAACAAATGCTTATGGATTTAGTATAGACTTAGGGGGTCATTATGATCGTGGGCGGATCTCCACTGCCCGACCGCCCTTAGGGGTACCTATGGAACCCCCTTTCATTGGCTTACACAAGGTGGCAGGCACCGCGCAGTGTCTGTCACGTTGTACATGCCAATGCACAACATGCATTTTTAACATTGTGGCGGGTGCTGCTTACAGCACCGCCCGCCAGAATGTTAAATATGCAGGATGCCACTGCCAGTGTGGCGGCCACATCCTAATGGGCACAGCGGGACTGCTGCAACTCTGGCGGTCGGTCCCGTTTACCATTACGGTGGCGGATGGACTTTGTCCGCCTGCCAACGTAATGGGCCCCTAAGTGTCGAAAAATAGAAAGTTTGCACCAAAGAATATGTTTAATTATTATCTTCCATCAAGGCTTTGGAATAAACGTTTTTCTCTTCTAAACCTAACACAATCTTCAAAATGTGATTAAAGCTAAACTACAGTTTAATACTCTATCAGCTAATGATGCTACCTCTATCTTACTTAGAAATAATGCTTATTACTTCGATGGAATGAATATAGTGGGTAAATTACTAGCTAATTACTTGAAAGTAAGAAAACAATGTTGTAAAATTAACTTGTTAGTTAATTCACAGGGAATGTACGTCACTAATCACCAAGATATCCTCAAGAAATATGTTAACTTCTATCAAACTCTATATACCCCTGAAATCTCTACAAACCATTCTAACATAGCAGACTTTCTACAACAAAGCCCTAACTCTATTTCTTCTAATTTAGACTTTGACTCTTTGTAGGCAAATCTTACCCTTGAGGAACTTTCCAAAGCATTAAGCTAATTTAAAAAAGGTAAAACAGCAGGGCCTGATGGCTTTACAGTAGGATTTTACGCCTACTTCTCAAACATTCTCCTTCTTCACATGCTATGTTTATTTAATCACTTTATAGATTCCAAATCAACATCCAGTACTTTTCAAGAAGCCACAATATGTCTGATACATAAGGATGGTAAAAGTCCCACTCATTGTAAACATTATAGACCCATCTCATTGGTAAATGGTGATTACAAGATATTTGCTAAACTTTTAGAAATTTGCTTAGAATCATTCCTTTCTTATCTTAATGGATAATAACAGTCAGGATTCATTTAAGATAGGCTCGTGTCAGATAACACCAGCTTTTTTCTTGATGTAGTTATTAAATGTCCCCTTTAAAAATCTCCAATTGCAGCTATTATTATAGATGTAGAAAAGTATTTGATGGAATAAATTGGGAGTTTATGTTAAAATCTTTAGCCTGGCATGAATTTGGTCCTAAAATCATAGCTCATTTCTCTTTTATATCAATCTCCTAATGCATCTGTCCTAGTTAATGGTAAAACTTCTACATATTTCCCTATTCAACATGGTGTTAGACAGGGGTGTCCTTTTTCTTCATTATTATTCATCCTTGCACTTGAACCATTTCTATCCCATATCTCAGTGGCGGCTGATGATGTTTGAAAGTGGTGGTGCTTTAAAATTGATGACAAGTTCCACAAAGTGATTGAAGGAAGCAAGGAAAAACAACTGATACATTGGGACTGATTAAATTAAGAATACTAGACAAAATCATTTAATTTACAGCACATTTTCATAAAGATTCGGTTATAATGCAATGCAGTTAAAAAAAGAATTCCAAAGGGGTGGTATACCAGTATTTATTGGTAAGGAAGATTTAACTAACAATATAGATTAGAAAAAAGGTACAGTAACCTTTCAAGAAAACACAAGAAGGATGGAGCCAAATAGTAAAGCCTTCCCACTTATAGCACAGTTTAACACAGTTTAGTGCTGTATTTTACTACCTAGTGGTCAGCAGGTGGTTGGGTAACATTATTTTTTTACTTAGGCAAGGGCCCATCACTACTTTTTTATAATAATGTAATCTTTAGTACAGCTTACATGGGGCACATCAGTAAACATGATCTTAGTAGCCATTCGAAGATTAAACACAAATTTAGCTAGGTACGAGCAGACTAAATCAGGAACAATGTACCATAAAAGAGAGAACAAGGTTAAGCGAACATTAAACACAAAAGCAGTGGAAAGAGAACTCCAAAAAGCGAGGCAAGCAGATAAAACACACACATGCACCCACCACACTGAGAAACGTAAATAAAACTAGTTCTCTCACCACAAAACAAGAACTCGCAAGACAAATGAACTCACACGCCCAAATCCACCGCCTTTTAAATAAAATACCAGTCCCAACTAATTTCTATGAGTTCCACAATACCCCTATTAATCCCAGGTGTGGCCTATTCATTGTTTCTTAATGGGCATACACATATGATAGTGTGCTTTTAAAGAAATAGTGCCATATGCACCGCATCCAGGTGTTAAAATATGGGGTGGTGCAGCGAAAACCTAGACTAGGTGATAGCATGAGTGGCCTTTCAACATATTGGTGTTGCTGTATGGCTTGATGGCTGCATCTAAGACTTTCTAGGCTTGCAGTGCTCAACAGCAGTCAGTCTTGGGAAAATGCATTCCACCTTGTTCCAGGTACCCTATGTTTATCATATATAGAGTCCTTTAAACTTAATAATGCACTGTGGGAATTGTAGTCTTGGTTCACTTCGTTTGAGCTAATTGTGCTAATGCCTCATTTCTCAAACGTTTTGCAAAAAAAAAAGAATAGGGCAGGAAACATGGTGAGGTGGAATCATTCCATCAGCAGCCTCGTGGCTTGATCCCAAATTCCAGGTTTCTAGGCTCTTTAAGATGGCCAAAGATTTTTCATTAGAAAGTGCTTTCGCCTCATCCCAGGCTGATTATACATGCGGAAGCTAAATAATGTATGGCTAGCTTTTGTAAAGCCCCGTCATCCCCTGGACAATGTTAGCAACATAGAAGAGTAACAGAAATACGCACAAACTGACAGGACAAGAAGCTGCATGCATGTCTAAAAACAAAATAAAGGCTCCCACTAACCTTAGTCTGTACTAATTTTGCAGCTGCAACATGATGAGGCAGTGTAGGGTCACCTCAGCACTCCACGGCCAGGGTGACTGACTCCGTAATCTGGGGATCACAGTTCGATCCCCGGGGCCGGCGGCAGATTAGCCCAGCACCATGTATCTCTGAGCAATAGCTTGCTTAATCTTCCCGATGGCCCCCAGCGTCTAGAGACCCTAACGGGTGATGGTTCGCACTTTACAAATGTGGATTATTATATTAGTTCTGTAGGAAATCCCTCATAGCTTGTGAGGTGAATTGTACACCACTGTCTGAGATAAGGACATTAGGAACTCCTTCTATGCAAAACCCATCAGCAAGGAAATCCTTCATGACGTTGTTGGTAATGGTCAGTACAACTCGTGCTACAATCCAGTGTCGATAAAATTCGATCAAAATGATCATATACTTCCCATACCAGGTAGAAAACTTTAGGGGACCTGTTATATCTAATTTATCCCACGGTTAAATTGCGACTTCCACTGGGGACATGGGAGAGTTCATGGTTATCTTGGATTTGTCACTCTGAGCACATGCAACACAACTTTTTACTTTATCTTCCAAAATGGTATCCATCCCAGGGAACCAGTAATGAGATCCGACCTTATTCTTAGTCAGGCTCCTACGCGGATGTCCCTCGTGGGCCAAGTCAGCTACTCTATCCCACAACTTCCTGGGGGATCGATGTTATCACCCCTTTTTATTAGGTTTTCCTCAATGTACAATTCTTCCTTGACCATCCAAACATTTTGCAATTCTTCTTCCAAATCATGTATTTTGCTAGGCTATCCCTTAACTATTCTGTCTTTAACTTTATTTAGGACCTCATCTTCTTGGGTGCCCTTTTCATATTCTTCCTTACTTATACCCGCTAGATTCACTACCAATACTGAACTTAGCTTGTTCTCTTCCTGAGTGGAGTATTTGGAAATAGGCATTCTTGAGAAGCAATCAGCAGCACAATTCTTCCTTCCCGATATATATTCGATTCTGAAATTGTATCCCTCCAGACCTAACACTCGTCTAGATATTTTAGGATTAGAATTTACCATGCCTTTGGTGGTAAAGATGTGTGTTAAAGGTTTGTGGTTGGTACGTAGAACAATAGGAGGCCCCACACATAGGGCCCTATTATATTGTTGGTCTGAAAGCTTCCGGCCCACACGACCAACATCATAGGTTTCACTTTCGATCGCCATATTACAATGACGACGGTCGGAAGGGAAACCAGACGGTCATTCTGGCTGGATTCCGATGGTCAGGCAGTTGGAACAGGCACGTAACCCCTTAAAGATGGTGTTTCCGCCATCAGGATTACAATGTTGGTTTCCCACAGGCTTTCCATGCTAGGCTTTCTAGCATGGAAAGCCTGTCGGAAAGCGACTTTGAGGACCTGAGCAGGGCCCCCTTCTCCCTGAGGCCTCAGGCTGGGGTCCGAGTGGGCACCTATGGTGCCCCGCTGTTAATCCCTGCACCGTGTGGCAAGCATCATTAACATTAGACTCATTAACTGTTGTCAGCAGCTGGATTTCTTCATTGCTTATAAGATGGGGTGGCCCTTCCCACAATGTCATCCCTATGAAATGAATCAGAACAGCAGCTACTCAATAAATATCCCCGTTCATTTTCATAATTGACACCTTGTTCTCTTGTTTGGCTCAATATAAAAAAAATACTTGTTTATACAAACTTATTCACTTGCACACTCGCTCACTCAAATAAATGCAACCTGCTCACAGTATCCTAAATACTAAAAAAATTAATTGCCCATCGTGGCTCTAAATGAAATTCCATGAACAAGCAAATCAGGTTTCACTTGGCTTTTATAATATAAAGTGCTGGCATTTGAAGAAGGTATCTTTTTCAACCTATTACACAGCTACCACACTGGCTTGACCAGGGTGGCTGTGGCACTCTATGATGTGAATTTCTTTTGCATTATCATCAGCAGTCACTGGAAGGAGTTAAAAAAAAGCACGTGCTGAATCTATTAATAGGGCGAGCAGTGCCAGCCTGGCATCCATCCACGTATTCAGCCTCGTTGGGATGGAGGCGGCAGGATGGGAATAACCACAGCCTGGCCTCCATAGTAACCCGCAAGCGAACGCGAGCTGCGACGAAGGGACAGTCTGCTGAAATCCGCCGCACACAGGCCTCTTTAAGCAGGCCGAAAAGGACCACGGTTTCCATTCAAGCCCAGAATATTCAGCAGAAAAAGCTGAAAGAACACGTGAAACTGGAGGCAGCTTTTCTGATGGCTTTACAAACACAACATAACACTGGGCATGGTAATCTTATTTAAGCTTAAAATCAAGCAAACCAGAAGTAGGTCAAAGTGCTGGGTAAAGCTGCTTTCGCGCTGTCGTTGTGGGTTTCAAAGTAAAATAGTTTGTTTCATAGTTTCGCTCATCAAGGTTTTATCACCTGAAAAATATAGACCGTCACACGTGTTATGTTTTGCATTTATTCAAATGTCCAGAACATATGATGTGAGGGATACATATTTTCGAAAATTCAGAAAATAAAATTCAGATTTTAAGGAGCGGGTGTAACTTTTCTCTTCATTCATTCTTTCTTACCTCTCTATGGACATTTTAAGTTGTCTGGGCTAAGAAGCGACATCGAAACAAAGCGACGATTCTAGGTCGGCGGCATTCCTCGTGCTCGCGCTAATCGATGCATACCAGGTAAGAGTTCGTCACACGATAGCGAGTATGTATGAAATATTCAATTCGTAGTCTAGTGATACCAAATGCGAACTGATGGGCGCTTCAGTTACAATTACCACAATTATTATGGCTGTGGCATGAGATGCAGCGGTATTGGCACTACACTTGTGAGAGAGAATAGGCACTGCAGATGTATGGGCAGAGTCAAATAGGAAAGGTGACCTACTATTTATGCGTTGAATCTGACGTTTACCCAGAGCCCTTCGTGACTGTGGTCACAGGCAGTAATATTGCATAACATGTAACATACGAACAATCTAATTTACGCGTGTGTGTAATTTCCTTCCTTTTTTCTTCACGAGTAAGTGAAATACTGCAGCGTTTTCGCGCGTGCAAACCAAAAAAAAAACAAAAAACGTAATTACACTGGCCTCATGTGTACTGCAGCTGAAACCACTGCTGATTATCACGAGCAAGAGGATGGGAAAAAAAAGTTGGCATCGTGTCACGTCTTCCATCTTAGCTCCAGCTGGTACCAGGCCCTGGAGAAACAAAGCGCCCTCAGACTGCGCTATCATATATTCATGACCAAGGCGAAATATAAAAAGCAGCACGTTCAAATTCCTGACAAGCAGAGAAGAACAGAGTAGAGGCATGCTGGAGTTTTCCAGCCAGTCGCCGTTGACCTCTCACCCTTTGTGACTGGAACAAATGCAAATAGAGCTTGACTTGCTTCACAAACCAGTGAAGGGTATTCAGAGCGAGTTGTGTCTAACAGGCTAACAATAACCCACTGTCCCACCCATGCAAAACACACAGTCTGGGAAAAACTGCAATAGAAATGCACTTGACTGGGAGACATAATGTAGACTGTCACAAAGCAACCGTCTTGCTTTCTTTGCCTACAGGACTTTTTAAAACTCAAGAGTAGGCCACATAAAAGAAAAAAAAACACTGGATCCTGCACCTAACATGTTATTTAAGTGTAGGGGCTACTAATTAATAAAAACACTTATAAACCTGTATTTTATTTTACCTTAAAATATTAAAGTTTATAGACATATGCTTAATACCGCACATGTAAAATGAAAAAATGCAGACCCCCATACATATAGTAATATGTATATATAGAAATTTGTTGAGCAAAAGAAAGATAGTTAATTTAAATACGAAGACGATTAGCTGTGTTGTGTTTTCTTATGTAAACATATTGCATTTTTTTATTACAGCCTTTCAATGTAACAATAATGTTACAGTTAAGAAATTAGAACATAATTCGACACTCGGATGCAGAAAATATATGACTTTAAGGAGCTTTTAAATTTCATCCTCTTTGGCTATTTGTCCGGAGGCAAAAGAGCGCATCAGTCTGGCAACGTGACATGCAAATGATTTGCAGTGATTGTCGTCTGGAACTGTGGGAACCAAAAATGCAGTACAATAATTAACTCGTCTTTAGCGGGTGGTAAGAGGGGAAAATGTTTAGCATTTTACTGATCCGCTTTTCTTTCTGGTGTCTTTAAAGTAATCGTCCACTTTTTTTTGCCTGAACGTGTCTGTTGTCACAAACAAGTATTTCCATAAGCCGTGCCCACTCTGCATGAAGTGTCAGGTGGGGGATGGCACTGCTGCCGCTTAATACTGGCCATATTGTGCTTGTTCTCACAACAGCAATGACATCATTTTGCTTCTGTTACAGCTGCAGAGCTGCAAGGTCTGGGAATGCAGGACACAGACTGGGATTAACAAAACAAAGAAAGGAGATTTTGTTGCTAAACACACATGGAATGTTTCAAGATAACAGAAGAAAGAGAATATGTTTTGTGGGCGTCTAGATGAATATTAGAGCCACGTTTGCTGAACAGTAAAGTGCACTTATGTGGAATTACTGTAACAGTTGAGCTAAAAAATATACAGGGAAGACCAAATATATTTTATGAATGATTTTACAAAAAGAAGGCAACATTGTTGTTGCTTATGGTGGACAAAGGGCAGTTATGCGAGAAACCTTCCAACTACCCTACACTTAGTTATAGGCACACACACACCGCCAGCGTTTGCTGAAACAACTGCCGTTGCAGCACGAAAGCGAACATCTTTCCGGCTGAAAATAAACCTAATGTTAATTTCTCCACCATATTGTGGCTATTGTTCGGGACCACACTCGCTATCTCAGAGTTTATCACGACTGGTTTCCTGCTAAGCTGATTAGAGATCACGGGGGGCTACAAATAAAGTGATCTTGCACACAGTGGCACATTCAGTAGTGATGGTGAACAGGAGGAAACATTAGCTGACTGATTAGGGTAGCACAAAAACCTGCTTCTTGAATGGATATCGCATGGGCGAATCTGCCATCCAAAACTGCATACCATGTGCGTATGTCAGAATATTGAATACGTGCCATCTGATATGAATATGGTGGGATAAATATCTTTACATGAATGAATGAATGAATGTAAGCTTTATAAAGCACGAACTGAGCCCAGGGGCGTCATGGTGCTGCGGAAAGAGGTCAACCAGGATGAGAAAAGAGATGCAAATATATAACCAACTTACAGAGTAGCGAGAGTAAAAAGCCAGGTCTTCAAGGCTTTACGAAAAAGAGAATGAGAGTCAAGACCTGAGATTGAAAGAGGGAGGGAGTTCCAGTATTTGGCCGCAGAACAGAGAAGGCTCTACCTCCCCACCTATTTTGCCTGAAGCTAGGGACTATCAACAGATTCTTACTAGCCGATCTTAGCTGCTTGATGGGGACATATCTCTGAAATAGTTTCCTGATACCATCTGACCCTGTGTTGTAGAAGGCCTTATGAACCAGGCAGAGGGCTTTGAATACAATTCTCCGATCAAGCAGACGCTGGTGCAGATTCCTGATAGTGGCGGAAACTGGGTGATATTTGGGAATACCCATCACCAGCCTGGCGGCAGCATTCTGCCCAAGCTGCAGTCGGTGCACTAGCCTCTTGTTGATACCCAGATAAAGGGCATTACAATTGTCCAGTCTAGCCGACACAAGGGCTATAGTGGCCTGTTTTAGGGCAGAGAAGGAAAGATATTGAGAAATCTTTCTGAGAATCCTAATCATGCCAAAGCAGGGAGAGACTGTCCTATTAACTTGAAGGCCCAAGGAAAGAGAGTTGTCAATTATGATGCACAAGTTTTTGGCACTGAGGGCAGGGGCAGGGACCATGCGAGTCCGGCCACCAGGCATCAGACCAAAAATCCTGATGGTTTCCAAACATTAAAACTTCAGTTTTTTCCCTATTCAGTTTTAAATAGTTCTCAACCATCCAGGAGGCCACTGCATCCATACAGTTCGCAGCTGAAGCTTCCACACTGTCAGTGATGGAGACCATAATTTGAGTGTCATCAGCATAGTATAATACCTCTAACCCAAATGATCTTACCAGCCCGGCGAGAGGGGTCACATAGATATTAAAAAGGGTCGGGCTCCATGAGGACCCCTGAGGAACTCCACAGAACAGCTGATTGGGAGCTGAGTAGAATAATTATCCATTGACTGTAGATTTTCTATTATTAGCTCAATATTTTTGAGACTATTTTTAGTCCACCATACAATATTTAGGCCAGGATATTCAAACACCAGACCGATCTGGGTTAAAATAGCCACAGAAAACCCTTTGTCAAACAGATTAAGTAGAGAGATTGCTAGCAGCTACCAGGGTCAGTCTTTGACCACTTTTTACAAATGGGAATAATTTCTGCACCTTTTCGGGTCACTGGAATTTCAGGAAGCTCTCATATGTTACGGAAATACGTAAGAAATGGTCCCAGTCAGTATGTCTATAGAATTCAAATGGTATTGCATTTGATTTGTCCTGGGGTCTAACATGGGCTGTGATAACATCACAAGTGTCAATGCTGGGAATCTTTTGTGGAAATGATAAATTGAAAGAATAATCCCTGTCAACATCAGAGATCCCAGAACATTTAATATGGAAAGATTAATAAACCAGATTAAGGCCCTCACTGCCATGTTGGAAGTGGAGGGGGCGGGAAATATACAACTCGGGAGAACTATAGGTATCTCAGTGTTATCTAACCCAGTAATTTCATGCTGGATAAACCTGTGGAGCCTCCACCTGAGGGCAGGGTCCGCAGGTGGAGGCATCTGTCTGCTCCTCTTCTGTGCCACGGGGGGAGCAGATAACATCTCCCTAAACATTGCCTTGCCATGCCCTCCCACTACTCCAGCTGCCCCATGCCCTGACCCACAGCACTCCCTCCACTGCAGTGTACCACCTATTAAAGCAGGAAGTAAAGCAGGAACGCTCACTAGTCCGAGCGGACTAGTGAGCGTTATCACGCGCGATAACTTTGACGATGATTTGGGAGTTTATGAGAAATCGACATATTATGGTTGTGAGGTCCTTTTCGGCACTACTTTATTCGTAAGCATACTTGTAATCCTTTGTTAGAGGAGGGTTCTGACTGGCACTATGTACCTTTTGCTCCAGTTTTTCACTTCGACTTGGAAGGAGTATACCGCTTTCTGGAACATACATAGTGCGACGGGTACACTTAGGAGGTGAGAGACCACCTTGACTATAATCCATTCCGTCGCCTGGATTCTGTTTTTAGTGCTTATCTACCCTCCATTACTTCTGGTATGATTCTGGACTTAATAGAATCATTGAATAGCCTTGAGAAAGTCTGAGTACGAACTAGTACAGACGAAACACGTGTTGGCTGTTCTTGTACATTGGGAATTTGATCTGAAAACTGAGAATAAAAATGAACATTTTCTACTGACGCCTCGTGGACTGTTCATCATATCTTATTTGAGATTGGACCTCCATAAATAACTTTAGAAGCTGTGCAATTGTTTCTCTTGAATTTGGATGTATCCTGGTCCGTAATACTATTCTTTGTGTAGGACCTATTAACATAGACCAATGGTGTGCTATATTAAGCTTGTGTTTTTTGCTATTTAAATTGGCAGGTTGTTTTTGCAATGTGCTAAACTAGCACTCTTGGGTAGTGAGTGCTTTTAGCTAGCCAAGCACCCCGCTGTACTCTCAGCAACAGTCCATTGATTTGCCTCACGCCATTTACTTTGTGTATACATTAATTGTTCATCTTGATGGGCAGGTTCTTCCCTATTAGGAAACACTATTACCCTTGTGTATATATATCACATGCCATAAATGCCTGGGGGCAGATTTACAATAACTTGGGCAACCCTGCAGATCAGCAGGGATGTGCCAGTTATTTTGCGTGACGTTAGAAACCCCTTGCGCCACTATGGTTGTGCCGCATTTACAATGTGGCGCACCGTGGCGCAAGGAGAGACAGATGCGTGATGCATCTGTCAGCGTATAGGTGACTCGCTGCTGGAGTCGTGTCGCAAGTGCGATGCAACTCCAGCACTGCTCAGGGGCGGCCCATACCCATAGGGCTGGTTCACTCCTTACGCCTGCTATAAGCAGGCGTAAGGTTTTGACACCGCGGGGATGTAAAAGTGACTCAGTGAAATCTTGTAGATTTCACTGCGTCACTTTTATGGGGCTTCCTTGCGACAGAACGCCCACCCTGCATACATTATACCTGACACAGGTATAATGTACCGCAGGGCTTTCCAACGTGACGAATCTCACTAGATCCGTCACGTTGTAAATCTGTCGCATGGTGGCGCATGGTTTACGACGACGCTGCATCACAGAAGAGATCCAACGGTGACATAAAAATGCCGCAAAGGGCTTGTAAATCTGCCCCTTAGAGTTTGTCGATCTCAGTACCCTTTTTAAGATGGTGTAGTGTTTTATTTCATAAATCCTGTGGCCTGAGCTTTTGATGCAGTGCTATGGATGGATACATTTTTTTTGGTGCTTAAAAGACTTATTTAAACATCAGTATATAATAATACCATTAAACAATCTAATTAAGTATAAGATTGACATACAGCACTAAATCCTTATATTAAATATTTAAAGTCTTTATGTATTAAGGGGCATGGAACGGGAGAGGAGTTCATGGAAAAATCATCACTTATACATGGAAGAGGCAAATCCTTGTAGAATGTACTACAGAAAGAAAATTGTAATAATATATTGTTATAATCTGTAACAATATTAATCTGTAACAATAGACAATAACAGAGAGGTAAAGCATTTACAGAGATTGGAAAATTTCATATAAAGTACAACTAGTATCTGATATGGTATTTTCAATGTGATTAAGAAAATGAGTCAGAGGTAACCATAACAATTGAGCATTATGTAATGCTGAGCGTAGAGAGAGACACATACAGTCTAACGTATGATGTGAGCAATCAGAATCCCACCAAGTTTTATATGATAACTTAGAGGAGGATTTCCAATTAAAAGTAACTTGTTGAAAGGCAACAGCCAGAAAATTATCTAGTAATTTACAAGTGGGAAAGGAAGAGAAAAAATGATTGGTTAACGCACCTAAAAAGAGATGGAGAAAGTTGAAAGAGTACTGTACTTTAAAAATCTTCATGATTTGTGATAAAACTCTGTGCCAAAATAATGCACGAGTTGGAACAACTAAATAGGATATGAATAATGTCACTATCGGGAAAATCACAAGACCAGCATTTAGATGAGTTATGCAGTGAACATTTTGAGCATTGTATAGGGGTGAAGTAAAGTCCAAGGTAAATGTAAAAACACAGACTGACTAATGGCAGCAGTTGAAGAAATGTTATAAATCAGTGACCAGATCTTATTCCAAAAAGAAATGTACCAGTTCACTCCAAAGTCTTTCTCCCAAAGAAGTTCAGTTTTAGAATTGGTTCGGGGATTATTCGAAAGTGAGATAGTTTTTATAAAAAATAAAAGCTCTAAGACAAGTATAAACAGGCTTGGTTAAGTCAGGTGTGTAGGAAACAAATATATCAGTCTGTTGTAAGGAGAAATAAGTATCTAAGACACCATTCATAAACACTAAAAAACAGGTATGGAAAGATTGAGGACATTGGAAAATAAGACTAAAACAAGGGAAAGAAAAAGGAGCATAATTTTCAAATAATTGAGCAGTCCATATAATACCTTTATTCCTCCAAATCTGCCAGAAGATCAACCTATTATTAATTTTAACTAGTTTATCATACCAAATCAACATAATAAAAAACACAAATGGTGTTAATGCAATGGGAGCATACGTAGATCTGATCAAAGAAGTAGTGTGAAGAAAAAGGGGCGACATCAGAAATTGAGACTTTGAGGAAAAGGATACTAGTTGCTTTTTAGAAAAAGGATGAAGAAGAGCTTTTTTCCACATCCAACCATAAGGGGAAAAAGGGTAAGACAAAGCAGAAGCTCATTAGGAAGCTTTACGAAAGCCAATTACTTTGTGAACGTGACAAAAAGCTGAAAAATGTACCCCTCTGTCAAGTTTTGATTTTTGTTAGAGAGTTAGAGAAACTTGTTATGATGAATGTAATTTCCTAAGTATAAGTTGTTTTCAACATACTATTATTCATCACCTTGTTCCCTCATTTGGTATAGCTTTCTCCTTTTATTTTAACACTGGCCGCTGAAGATGGGATATGCTGAGCAGGGGTCAGCATAATACCTTCACCCATGTGTGTGAGGTCACTCTCTTCTTGATGCAACGCTCTCAAATCTCAGAGGTTGGTAATTAACTATTTCTATATCTGGATTTACTCTCTTCTTCAGTGGTCCTCTGGTGATTATCCTGCTTTCCTTTTCTGACATTTACAGTCAAGTCTTTGCTGTCAGTGCATCTCGCACGCCTTGCAATTCTCTTCTTGAATGGGTTGCGGACATCCAGCATTTCAAGGGCTGGAGTTATATTTCTGCCCCTCAGCTGCCAGTTGTTTAGAAATTGCCTAGGAATCCTCAAAGTTTACAAAGTGCCTCCTGCTTCAGGGTGTTGACCTCCGTTCTGGTTTCCTTTACCTCACTGTTGCTCTCAGTGAGATTGTTTACGGGTTCTTGCTGTGGTATTCACATTTTTGTAAGAACTCAGTCCCAGACTGGTGTCTCCATTCCAAGATAATTTATGAAAGTTTGGTTTGGAGCCTGTCACATTGAAAGGCTCAACTTTGTAGTGCTAATCTCACAGCACAGGAACAGTCGTCCTTTCCATGCTACTTGTCTTGTGAGGTCCTGCTCGCTGTAAGGCACAGCAGTGTCCATGCTGTGGAAACCTTTTACCAGTAAACAATGTGCTCTTTTACAAGCACACCTGTGTTCTGTCAGGCAGACATAATTTTTCAGTAGAGGTATGCTATTCTCCAACATAGTGTACTATTCTCTATTGCTGCTTTACACCTCTTAGGGTTTTGTCTTTTTTCTCCAAGGGAACTATCTAGGCTTATTTTCTCTATACCTGCAGTTTCTATGAGCTATTCCACTAATAGGCATAACTTGATTTTAACCTGAAAAGCCTGTTGGCTGACAGGCACAGCGCATTTCTACGTAGCCTGTACTCAGCGCTGGGGAGCCGATTCACTTATGGGAACAGAACCCACGCCGTAAAGTAATTTTTCCCCCTGAGACCTAATATTCCTGAAACATTTGGTGCTCCGTTGTTTGGATAGCCTGTTTGCTGACAGGCACAACAATCACATTACTCCTCTCAGTGCTCAGTCTGCTTCTTCTTCAAGGAACGTTCTTGGCTAATTCTCCTGTTCTAGTGTGTATTCCACTGGCAGGCACAGTTTATTTTAAACTTGAGGAAACTGTTCGCTGACGGGCACAGCACATTTCACCACAGGCTGCCTTCGGTGCAGGGGAGCCCTATCGTGGTGGGAACAGCATACAGGTCACTGCCACTGTAATTGTACATGCAGATCAGAACTATCTGCCTATCCCTTTAGTTGCGCTGCATGCAAAATGGCTGTCGTGAACACATTTCGCTGACAGGCACAGCTCATCAAACTTGCTTTTAGTGTGGAAAATAGACATAGGTTTTGTTTCTTATCGTGAAGTTGGATCCACATTCTCCCAGAATCATTGCATGTTTGTCTTTGCCCCCGTTTGCACGATTCCTGTTGCTTAACTAGCAAGCTAATCTATTCTAGTTGACTTTCAGCAGCCATGTTGGGGGAGGAATAGTTTTGGATTGTTTTTGGTTGAGGGTAATGTAGAAATGTTTATGAGCTTATTCTTATAACCAACATATCTGCAGTATTTTATCTCAGATTGCATATTCTAGTTGTGAACCATAGTAGCATTCTAAAGAATATTTCAAGCATATTCCCTCATCCTTTGTAAACTATGGCATCAGCAAATATGAACTAACCGCCTCCTTTCTTGAATGAAGGGTGGTCCATTACTACCTCAGAAGATGTGGATTAAACATTTTCAATCATATTTAATTGATGTAGGAGGAGAAAGATGTTCTTCATACAGAAGACAACACATTCTACTCCACAATTTAGGAACACAAGGAAGGAACATTTTTGAAACCCTGGAAGAAGCGGTTAGAGCTAGTAGCAATGACGAGGGGGCAGACAGTTAGATCTGTATCAGGAAACTGGAGGACCATTTTGGAAACAATTAGCAAAAAGTATTGAACACACTACAGAATGCATTAAAGTGAAGAAGCAACCAAGTACTAATTAGCCCTGGGTAGAGTATGCAGAGTGGTGCTCCACGTAGTTCCAAGGAGTTTAAAAAAAACTCAGTGGAACTACGCTCTGCTCCGCCACACGAAAAAGGTAAAAAAAAAATGTTTTAAACCTAGTATCCTCGTCTTCTGGCTGCCCTCCTTCTCACCCTCGTGTCCCCTTCCGTCGTCGTACTCTTCGCGTCACCTACGTATATCGTTTTGCGTGAACTGGGCATCCGCAGTTCATGCAAGATGTAATATGGACAGGGATGCAAGGGACTGCGACAGAAGAAGGAAGACACCATGATGAAGAGGAGGGCAGGCAGAAGATAAGGTAAGTAGGTTTTAAACATGTTTTAATTAAGGGGACTGGCCTCGTACTCCGCTCTGCCACTGAGTCAGAGTTTTGCAGCAACTTCGCATTCCCAGCAGAGGCAGGAGTTGGTAAAACTTCGCAAGCTCCGCTGGAGGAGTGGAGTACTTGGCCCGGGGTTAGTACTACTGAGGAAGTCAATGAAGTTCTTAAGTGTGAGGAGAGGGATGACACCGTTTTAGAAGTAAGACAGAGAACTGCTAATGGCAGGAACCAATATAAACCTAACACAGAAGGAGGTAAACCCAACTGTTACAGGTGTGGCAACTCAAACCACTTAGCCAATAGTCTCAATTGCCCCACCAGACAGTGCATTTGCAGAAAATGTAACAAAAGCGAACATTACGCTAAGGATTGAAAAAATACTGAATCTAAACATGTGCACATAGTAGGAGGGAGTGAAAATGTCAGAAGTAGATTCATTTTTCAGGCTGAATCCAGTGAACTCTTGTCACAAAGTTTGTACCCTACTTGCAACATATTGTTGGATGGGGAGGAAGTCATTGTTTATGTGGACTCTTGTTCCCCATACACATTCATTGAAAAACAAGGGTTCGAGGAGAAACTTACGGGCAAAGGGTAAAACTTAAAAAATGCTGAGATCAACCTCAGTAAGTACAACAAAGATACAATTCCATTACTAGGAATGACAGTAATGCGTAGTCAGTTCAAGGAATGTTCCACAGCGGGGAAGTATATATTACGGCACAGGGATCTAATTTACTAGGGTGGACCATACAAGAGATTTAGGAATAAAATTGGATCCCAATAAACCCTGATCTGGTTCTTCTGTGTGAAAGGTCCAACACAAGGGTAGATGCACTTAGTGAGTTTAAGGAACTGCTCCAAGACAGGTTGGGTTGTTTAAGGGACTTCCAACACAAAATAAAATAAAACACAAGGCATGCCCAGTGGTGCATAAACCTATACATATCCCTCATCTCATGGAAGAGCCTTTAAAAAAGGAACTGCTGAAATTAGAGGCACAAGGCATTATAGAGAATATTGAAAGCTCTGAATGGCTTGAGCCCATAGAAGTCACCAACAAATCGGGCAACAAAGGGATCAGACTATGCGTGGATCGCAGAAATCTCAATACGAGCATCTGGTCTGACCATTTCACCCTACCAAGAATAAATGAAATGTTGAGCAAAATGGGTAAGGCCAGCTGTTTTAGAGTAATTTATCTCTTGCAGTCGTACCCCCAGGTAGAACTACACCCCGAAAGTAAGTCATACACTTGATTTATCAAGCCGTTTGGGGCATACAGGTACTGCAGAATGCCGTTCCACCTTGCTTCTGCTGCAGCAGTATTCCAACATACTATGCAGCAGATTTGAGTGGTATAAAAACAATATGGTGTTCCAGGTTAACGTTTTATTTCATGCAGAAACAAAAGAAGAACATGATCACATTTTAAGGTTGGCCCTTGGTAAATTGAAAAAAACAGGTCCTACTTTAAGCTTTGACAAATGTCGTATTGGTGTGAGTACGCTGAACTACTTGGGACACTACTTCTCCAAAGAAGGGATTAGATCAAAAATTGATTTAATTGAAGCGGTGAAGGCAGCACCATCACCATCCAGTAAAGATGAACTAAGATAATTTTTGGGTCTCATGGAGTATATGTCAATGTACATCAAACATTTTGCAGACAGAGTAGGTCCTCTATGGAAACTTTTGAAAAAGGGTATCCATTACATATGGGATAGTGAGTTACAGAACACTCTTGAAAATATAAACAATGCCATTGTTTCTGCACCTACTTTGGGATTTATTTATTTGTCCTCATTCAACCCCGACCTCACTGAAAGAAATGAGACATCCGTACCAAAGCCTGATGATGGAGGAGACGTAGGCTGTTGACTTTGCACCAAGAGCAACGCCCAGGTACCGTGACAGGCTAGGATGTCACTAACCACCGAATAAAGGGGAAGAGGTCACTCTTCCACTCTGCCCGGGTGAGCCTGGCGCTCGTTGGCCTGTCGGGGGAACTGGTAATGTCCAACATAGTCATAAGAGTACAGAGGAGACATAATTATAGGACCCACAAATTATTTTGAAGATACTTAAATAATTGCTTAACTCCCTAACAATCTCACCCGACTAAGCCCCAGACCATTTTAACAAAATATCCCAGAAAGCTGTCTTTTTCCTGCCCAGAGTTCTACACAAATCCATCCAGCAAGTTGTGGGTCTTTTAGGCCCATCTCCCTGTTGAACGCAGTTTATAAAACCTTTGCCTGGATCCTGGCGGCTAGGCTGGGCCTCGTGGCAGGTGACATCCTTCATTCTGATCAGAAGGGGGTTGTTAAAGGCAGGAACTTATCAGACCTCACCTATGATTTCATTGGTGCAATAGACATAACTTCTACTCACTCGCTTCCTCTCGCAGCTATGACACTCGATGCCACTAAGGCTTTCGGCAGGGTTAATTGGGTTTACCTGTCGGTATTCATGGAGAAATTTAATTTGGGCAGGAAGTTTTGTTGAGCTATCCATGTGATTTATCAAGAGTCGTCAGCCAGACTTTTGGTTAATGACAACTTGACCAGATCTTTTAATACCACCAGGGGTACTAGGCAGGGCTGCCCTCTTTCTCCTCTCCTCTTTGACCTATACATCAAGCCTTTTGCTCAGCAGCCGAGAGAGGAGTCGAGCATTTTGCATTTTAAGCACAGTGCTTAGGAGAGGAAGGTGGCCCTGTATGCAGATGACATTTTGATTCTCTCTGCAGACCTTGCTACGACCTTCCCTGCTGTAATCAGATTGGCACACTACTTTGGGATTTTTTGATGCTAATTGTAAAACCATTGTGACAGCTCCTGCTACCACCAAAGAATTGTGAGCCATTCTGACACAATTTTTTGATGGAATGAAACTATTCCACCATTGAGAGAAAATCTCTAGCGTATTATTGGGCCATTCTGCACTTCAAATACTATGGGCCTCATTACGATGTCTTGGGGACGTGACCGCTGCGGTCTCGGGACTGACCGACCTCTGGTCGGCAGTCTCAACACTGCTATTACAATGCGACCACACATGGTGCAATTACATACTCCCATTTTTCCATGGGAGCTTGTGCTGCAGCCATAAATTGGCCACAACACAAGCTCCCATAGAGAAATTGGAGTTTCTATTAATCCCTGCCCCAGATGTTAATGTAATGTTAATAATTCTTTACACATAATTTGTTGTTTTTTAATTAAAAGTGTAAAAAAAGCAATCAGCCCGATGTGGGCCTACAACCGATACCTGCATAGGAATGAAAATGTGGTTAAAAAATTCAAAACATACATCAAAATAAGAACATCTATCTAACTACCTCCCTCATCCCTCCTTAAAATAAACTACCACACACAATTCTCTCTCCTTACAACAAACTACCACACACAATCTCTATTTATTGTATTATATAAAGGGCATCAATATGATGTCGGGCGGAAAACCTCCAACAACAGTCGGAATTTCCTAGACCACGTCAAATCCCTTTTGACCCACTCAGTCGGTTTACAATCCACCCGACCGATTATGATGTTCGCGGTCAGAAAGTAAACCGCGCAGTCATTCTAAATCAGTTCCGACTGGCCCCCGGAGAATTTGTGTCGGTCGTAACCGCATCATTCACCTCGACTAACAGGCTTTCGAAGTCTGCCTGTCCAACACAAAATGGCTGCCGGAAAGTGACTCCCCCCTAGCAGGGCCCCCTTCATCCTGCGCCCTCCGGTTGGGGGCGCCGGGGTACCTATGGGAATCCCCTGTAAAATGCTGCAGTGTATGGCAAGCACCATTTATTTTATATTCTTCTATAGCGCCTGAATAGACCCCCGAAGGGGTATCTCCGCGCTTTGCCAGAAAGAACGTAGCTTCAAATGGTCTGTGGTCAGATAAGATGGTACAGTTTAACAGGGAGAGATCAATTACTGGAGAATAGGTGCGTTTTTAAGATCTTTCGAAATGTCAGATGATTGGTAAGTGATCCCATCTCGAGGGGTAAAGAATTCCAGAGCTTTGGTCCCATATGGGCTAGTGCTCGACCTCCTTGTCTGGACTTTTTTATTCTAGGCACCTGCAGAAGCTGCAGGTTACCAGAGCGCAGGGTTCGCCCAGGGGCATATGGCTGGAAGATTTTGGCCAGATATTTTGGACCTTCTCCTATCGCACTTTTATGAATAGTGCACAAGGTCTTAAACTGCACTCGCTTCTTCACTGGTAGCCAGTGGAGCCTAGTCAGCAGCGGGAGAGAGGGAGTCCTGGGGGGAGCATTAAGGACTACCCTTGCTGCCGTGTTTTGGATCACCTGTAACTTTTTAAACTGCCCTTCATTTGCTCCTAATAGAAGGCCGTTACAGTAATCCACTCTGCTGATGACTAATGCCTGCACAAGTGTTTTCCTGTGACAGTCTGGCAGATAGGGGAACACTCTCCTTAGCATGCCAATTGCCCGAAAGCAGGTACTAGCCACCTGATTTACGTGGTCCTTAAAAGTGAGTGTCTGATCTAGTAACACACCAAGATTTTTAACAGTGCTTTTAGGGCTGGGGACAGGGCCTAACTCCCATTCTGGTGACCAGTGGGTTGCTGCTTGTCCAAACAGCATGACCTCCGTTTTCCCTACGTTACATTGGAGACAGTTTGATGACATCCATGCAGATATTGCTCTCATGCCATCTGCAAAAGATCTTTTTATTGCAGGTGTCAGATCTTTAAAAGGAAAGAGAAGTTGGGTGTCGTCAGCGTACGACACCGGGGTAAACCCAAATGATCTTGCTAAGTTGGCTAAGGGAGCCACATACACTTTAAATAGTGTCGGGCTTAAGCAAGAGCCCTGTGGCACTCCCTTATTGAGCTCTCTATAGATGGATTTGTGGGAGCCCAGCCTAACTTCTTGGGAGCGATCAGATAGAAAGCTTTCCATCCATGACAGAGCCATTCCTTCCAAACCTACGTCCTTTAGTCGCTCATGGGGTGCCTGAGACAGGGTGCAAGGTTTTCCACACACACCCCATTTTCCCATAGAAGCCTGTGTTGTCAGGTGGAACACGGGCTCCCGTAGAGAGCAATGGGAGTCCGAAATTATCTCACTGTACATAGAACGATTTTACCTTATTTTAAATGTTTTATTAATTTAATGAATATGAACTAATATTAAAAAAGAAAATTAATACCACATTCCCCTTCACAAAAAACCTATTTATGTAACATCCAATGCCAGATTGTAAATGTTAAACCCTCATATTTCTTTTTTAATTATTAGAAATATTATGAATTTTTTAATAGAACATTAAATTATTAACCAGTATTAAAATTAATACTTGTGTATTAATACACTCCCCCATTCAAACCCCCTAATTCTCTTGCATCCTGTGCGAGACAAAGGGTGTAACACCCGCATAAATATTTTTTATTATTATTATTGAATTACTGAAAATGAATACTACATTTAATATTCATTAATATCTGGGTACTAATACATTCCCCCACCCAAAACCCCCAATTCCCTTAAATACCGTGTGAGACAAAGGATGTCAGATCCTCATAAGTGTTATTTTTATTTATTATTACATTGCTACAAAATAAACAATAAATATAATATTCATTAATACTCAGGTATTTAAATTAATACCTGAGTATTATTACACTCCCATCAACCCAACACCCCCAATTCCCTTGCATCCCGTGCCAGAGAAAGGGTGTCACACGTGTATAAGTATTATTCAAAATTATTAATAAATAACAACAACAAAATAATCAATGTAATATTCATGAGTACACTGGTATTAAAATTTATAACTGAGTGCTAATACACTCCCTCACCCAAAACTCCAAATTCCCTTGCCAGCGAAAGGGTGTCACACCCTCATAAATAGTTTTTTTATTCAGTAAAAAATTGCGAAAATAATAATGTCAAATGTAATACTCATTAATACCCAGGTATTAAAATTAAAAACACGTTATTAATACACTGCACCACCAAAAACTCAAAATTCCCCTGCGTCCCCTGTCAGAGCATAATAATTACACCCTCAAAAAATAATAAATTAATCATTTTGGAAACAATACCAACATTAATATTAAATACAATACTACTAAAATAAAATTAAAAACTACCCAAAAATGATTTTATAGTACTTGATATGATAATGGTAGGACCGCAACTGACAGTGGCAGTTCCACCGCCATCGGAACCATCTTATCCGCCCACCATATTTAAATGGCAAATGGATGGTTGGCGGTCGGCAAGACCGACTGCCAGGCATCTGACGGGCTCCTTGAGCCTGCGGGTGTGGCGGAGGGGGTAGTATTCCCTACCATTACAATGTCCCTTTCTGACCACCTTTTCATGGCGGATAACCCGCCATGAAAAGACAGGTAGAAAGGAACTTTGGGGGCCCATAGCGGACTCTCCCTTCCCCCGGTCCTCAGATATGGGCACTAGAAGGCAGCTATGCTGCTCCCCTATGTTTCCCTGCACCATGTGGTAGTCACCATATGGTGCCTGCCACGTAGTGCAGGAATATGTCAGGTGTCCCTATTTTGAATTGTGGTGAGCGCTGCAGCCAGCAGCACTGGCTGCAATGCAAAGAATATGCATTGCGACCAACGTGGTGGCAGTCACATCATAATGCCAATGTCGGGACTGTCGGACGGTCCAGTTTCTGATAGGGTGGTGAGGGGAAGTAAGTCCGCCCCCATTCTAATCAGCCCCTTAACTGGAAAAAAACCTCCATCTTGCCACTCTTGAAGAAACCGAATTTGGATCCTGAGGACACTTCTAATTATAGACCTATTTCAAGACTACCATTCCGATCTAAGGTCATCGAAAGATTCCTAAATGAGAAATTGTCCTCATTCCTCGTGGAAGGTGACATCCTGGACCACTGGCAATATGGCTTCTGGGCCCATCACAGCACTGAGTAGGCGCTTATCAAGGCCACGGAAGAACTTAGGCAAACCCTTGACAGAGGGGGTGAGGGGTGCTGCCTTTATCCTTTTAGATCTCTCGGCGGCATTCGATACCGTCAACCTCGACATGTTGGTTGAGCGTCTTGCCTTGCTAGGAATCAGGGATAGAGAACTCCTCCTTCTTTTTTGTCCAACAGGAAACAATCAGTAGCACCGGATGTATTAGTCTCCCAGGATTTCTCACTTCCCTGTGAAGTCCCACAGGGCTCATCATTGAGCCCCACCCTTTTTAACTTATACGTTACTCCCCTGGCATAGCTGATAAGAAGCGTTGGTTTCACGTTGGTGTCCTACGCTGACTACACTCTGATCATTGTGTCCATCAACAGTGCATCTACGGATATTACATCTCGAGTTCAAGACTGCATGAGGCATATAAGGATGTGGATGCAGGTTAACTGTTTGAAACTTAACACTTCAAAAACAGAAGTCATGCTATTCGGCATCACACCAACTATCTGGTCAGATACCTGGTGGCCAATCGATATGGACCCTTCCCCAATGGTATACAACCATTACCACGCAACTTTTACAACGACCTACCTTTACCACGCAATTTTTACAACCCAGGATCCATTACAACGAAGTACCATTACAACGCATGTATTTACAACGCAGATACCTTTACAACGCATACTATTACAACGTAAGTATTGGTAAGTATATAATTTTATTAAAAATATTATAGGTTTGGGTTTTTGGGTAAAGGGGTATTTTTAGGGTTCAGGGCAAGGTTTGGGTTTTTGGGTAAAGGGGTATTTTTAGGGTTCAGGGTCAGTTTTGGGTTTTTGGGTAAAGGGGTATTTTTAGGGTTCAGGGTCAGTTTTGGGTTTTTGTGTAAAGGGGTATTTTTAGGGTTCAGGGCAAGGTTTGGGTTTTTGGGTAAAGGGGTATTTTTAGGGTTCAGGGTCAGTTTTGGGTTTTTGGGTAAAGGGGTATTTTTAGGGTTCAGGGTCAGTTTTGGGTTTTTGGGTAAAGGGGTATTTTTAGGGTTCAGGGTCAGTTTTGGGTTTTTGGGTAAAGGGGTATTTTTAGGGTTCAGGGTCAGTTTTGGGTTTTTGGGTAAATGGGTATTTTTAGGGTTCAGGGTCAGTTTGGGGTTTTTGGGTAAAGGGGTATTTTTAGAGTTCAGGGTCAGTTTTGGGTTTTTGGGTAAAAGGGTATTTTTAGGGTTCAGGGTCAGTTTTTAGTTTTTGGGTAAAGGGGTATTTTTAGGGTTCAGGGTCAGTTTTTAGTTTTTGGGTAAAGGGGTATTTTTAGGGTTCAGGGTCAGTTTTGGGTTTTTGGGTAAAGGGGTATTTTTAGGGTCCAGGGTCAGTTTTGGGTTTTTGGGTAAAGGGGTATTTTTAGGGTTCAGGGTCAGTTTTGGGTTTTTGGGTAAAGGGGTATTTTTAGGGTTCAGGGTCAGTTTTTAGTTTTTGGGTAAAGGGGTATTTTTAGGGTTCAGGGTCAGTTTTGGGTTTTTGGGTAAAGAGGTATGTTTAGGGTTTAGGGTCAGTTTTGGGTTTTTGGGGTACAGGGGTACAGGATAAAAATTAAGAAAAATTTAAATTAAATTCCATTAAATTAAATTAATTAAATAAATTACATTAAATTAAATTAATTAAATTAAATTAAATTAAATTAAATTAAATTAATTTAAATTAAATTATAATAATTTTAATTAATTTACATTTTTAAAAAAATTATATACTTACCAATACTTACGTTGTAATGGTATGCGTTGTAAAAGTATATTAGTTGTAAATACATGCGTTGTAATGGTACTTCATTGTAATGGATCCTGCGTTGTAAAAATTGCGTGGTAAAGGTAGGCGTTGTAAAAGTATGCGTTATAACGTCATACATTCTTCTCCAATACCAGCTAGTAATGTAAAGAACCTTGGAGTTCTCTTCAACTCCAAGCTTTCCTTTGAATCCCAGATAAATTGTACCACAAAAGCCTGTTTTTTACCCTTAAAATTCTTTAAAAAGTGCTTCTGTTAATCACTTTTGAGCAAAGAAAAACAGTGGTCACAGCTTTAATTGGTTTCTAGTCTGGACTACTGCAATGCCCTTTTCACTAGTGCGAGCAAGCCCAATATAGATAAACTCCAGATGACGCAGAATGCCGCTGCCAGAGTCCTGCTTGGGCTCACCCATTTTTACTCAGCTTCCAAGGCCCTCTCTGAGCTTTATTGGTTGCCTATCAGCAAACAAAGTCAGTTAAAAGTTTTGTGTATTGCATTTAGGGCTACACGCGGCACGGATCCCTGGCGATTGGCACAACTTTTCAAGCGTTATATCCCGGCCAAATCACTGAGATCATCAGACAGTGGCAATCAGTCCATCCCCAAGATGCACAGAGTAATATGGGAGGTAAAAGCTTCACTTACTCCACCGCCAAACTCTGGAACTCCCTGCCTACTCCTCTCAAAAATGAGCCCAACTTGCTGCAATTCAGAAAGCGTTTGAAAACCTAGCTTTACCAACTTACCAGATAATTCAACCTCTCTGCCTGCCTGCCTACCCAGCACCTAGATACCCTTGGGCCTGTGTAGCACTTAATAAACTCTTCATTTCATTTCATTTAATTTCATTTCATTTCATTTCAATTCTCGATGTAATAGCATGCGTTGTAATGGCATATGCGTTGTATGTCCTTGCATGCATTGTAAAGGCATATTCGTTGTACTGCGTGCATTGTAATAGATATTTCCCATTGAAAGGGGTTGTATATTGGATTGCAAGCTATAATTTTGTATGTATTTCTAATTTTATAAATGTATTTCTGATGGTTGACAGTTTATGCAAACTTCAGTAAGCCTCGGTTGTATGTAGTGTTGAATATAGTGTAGTGTAAATGGCCAATAGTAAAGGGTAGAGGCCTTATCGGTATACTGTGAAAAATGTTGCCAATTTACTTAAGTGTGATCTATTTATAAAAAAGTTATGACAAAGCAAGTATGCCTTATTTAGGGCTCGATTATGAGTTGCCTCCGACCGACACAGTCGCGGACTCAGGACTCACCGACCTCCGATTGGCGCACCCGATGCAATAACAATGCGACTACACATGGTGAGGTTGCATACTCCCATTTCTTTATGGGAGCCTCTGCTACGGTCGTAGCACAACCTTTCATAGAGAAATGGGAGATTAGATTAAATGGCGGGAACCATAGGTACCCCCACAGCCCCCAACCAGAGACTGCAAGGAGAAGGGGGTCCTGCTAGGGGCCTCCAAACTCGCTTTCCATGTTGGAAAGCCCGGCATGGAACGCATCATAATCCTAACGGCGGAAACACTGTCCATTGTGATTACGTGCCGGTCCCAAACTGGCCGACGGGCTCCTTGAGCTCGTCGGAATCCAGCCGGAATGACCTGCCGATTTCAGTTTTGGCTGCCTTCATAATAATTCGGAAGTCAAAAGTAAAACCTGCGATGAGGCCCAGCAAGTCAGAGGCTGTTAGGGTCTAATCGTAACAAAGCCCTGATTATGAAAGCATGAGTTAGAGGCACTAGTCTTTTAAGGGTAGATTGTTATTACACTGTGCTAAACTCCTGTTGGCAGGTTTTATACTACATGGAATCTCACAATTTACAATAGTAGGAGAGTGTTTCGGTGTGTGTAACCCACCTGAGCAAACCCTGAGGGTAGACAGTTTGCACTATGGTAGTTCTTATTAGGCTAGTTAATATAAGTAGTGACTTTATATTGTTTTGATAATTGAATTTTGTTACAGTAAACCTGGTGATTGCGTTGTGAATGCCTTACAGAGTACAGAGTACAGAGTAGGCCTGAGTTGGTTGTGGTGGCAAGCCAATGGTAAAGGGTATAGCCTGATTGTTTAAAATGAAAGGTTGCAATAAAGGCAGTATACCTGACATATTGATTGAGTAAAGCATATGTTAAAGTCAATAGGCATTTAAGAGATGATTGTTATTACTCTATAGTAAAGCATGCAGATAGGATTTTTGTTACAGGGAATCTCAGAGATTACAATAGGAAGCAAGGCTTTTAGGTTGGTTACCCCCTCTGCCAAACCACGGGTATAGAAGACTTGTACTGTCAGAATCATTGCTAGGCACTCTTAAGGTGGATAGTATTTTGCTTAACCAATTGTAATTGTGAAATCTATGTAATTCATTACTCTTAGCCTAATGACTGGCTTGTAGGGAAGCTTACGCTCAATACAGGAGGCCTCAGGGGGTTGTGATGATAAACCAATGATAACAGCTACAGGCCTGATTAGTTCACTACAATAAATATTTCAGTTGCCATAGGTCTGATCTGTTTATTATGAAAAGTTATGATATACACATTAGGTCTGACATTGATTGTGAAAAGTATATTAAAATCAATGGGAATTAAGGGTGAATTGTATTTTTTTGTATTAAAGCCTACATAGAGGTACTTTATTACATAAATTGTCACAGATTACCGTTGTAAGGAATGGGTTTGGTGTTTGTTACTGCCTCTCACAAGCCCTAAGGGAAGAAGATTTTCTAGAATCTCGTTTTAGCTGTCTCCAATAATCCTGTAGTTCAGAAAATCTTTAAAAAAATCACACATCCTCACTTATAAATATCAATCCATACAGATACATAGAGGGCCATTGGGTCAGCTCTATTTTGCCATCGGTCTGTCTGAGGGCCATTTACACTCTGCTCCCATCCATGACAGAAAACTGCATAGTACAGGGTAATGGTTCAATCCACATCAGTCATTGGCTCAGTTACTCAGTGAATAATGACTTCATGAGCAGATGTCTACATCTACCTGAAAATAATTGTGCTTCAGTGTCATGACTGGTTAGTGAGTCCGTTAGTTTTGAATGCTCTCCTTTTATAGTTCCACTTTTCTTTCTTTGCTTCTCCTCTTTTTATTTTAATGTTCCTTAAGAGGATATTACAGCTCTCAAGGCAAAGGTTTGCTTACTTGCTTCTAATTTCATCTGAATTGCACTGTATACAATGTGGCCACTTCCTCAAAACCAGGAGACCATATGAAATGCTGCTGATAGTGTATAATTGATTTACCATTGCAAAATGGCTCACACGTTTGTTCCAAATGTGATGACTATGCTTGAACATTAAAGTAATACATTATTCACAATACCTGAACAAGGCGTACACCCACTGCTCTGTCTAGTTTAGCTACCGCAAGCAAATGCCCGTCATGTTTAGACGGTAGCATGTTTTTCATGTTGTATTCTTTTAATACAGCTTGAATATGTTGTTGAGTTTGTGTGTGTTTTTTGTGGTTGTGTTTGAGGGTGAAATTAAGAATGAGTCAGTGATAGATGAATGATGCATGAGTGCAAAGATGAGTGACAGGGTGAATGTATAATGACTTATTGACTGGCTAAACCCATTAATGTTACAAAAGGCAACTTCATTCATAACCCATACCATTAGGCATCGTCAATGCTTGTTTAGTGGAGTATTAATGGAGTTTACAGGTGGAAATAATATTAGTTTACATTTTAATTTCTTCATAATATATTTGAGTATTGTTCAGTTTCTTTTTGGTACTGCCAAAAATAATTCAAGAAATGAGACACATATTACCATTCATATAAATATGACCATGTATTGCTTGCAAGCAAATATTTATATCAGAAAATGTTAACCTAAACCTTGTCTGACAAAAATATAGTGCTCTAAGTATCTCCCCTTAGAGTTAATAATAGGAAATCTACATTAGCAGCGGCTGCTCCATATCGGCTAATGAGCATCGCCATGCCCCCACTGAAGGTGCAGCCATAGTGAAAAAATAAAATGGTAATTAACTGTGTTTATTACCATTTTATTTTTTCCTCTTGCAGCCTGAGCTGTGAGGGCAGGGTGGGGCTATTACTGGAGACTGGCACCAGAGACTGAGAGGACTGGTGACCGCAGTTTATAGGGTGTGTTTTACATTGGCCGGCCGTTGTGTGACGGCCAGCCTGACATGCGCACTTTAAGCCTCTCCAACCTGAGCAGTCTAAGACAGCTGGGTAGAGAGAAGGCATCACTCCCCATTGCCTAAAGGAGCATCAAGCCAGCCCATTCCAACCATTCCTGGCTCTTTTCTCATATGGCTAACATTATTAGCACCATGATAAAAGAGGCTGGAGTGCTACAGGGGAGTTGGCTGAGGCTCCGAGACTCCAGCTGTAACTTCGGAAGAAGAAGAACACCGACGACGTGGCGTGGGTAAGTAAACATTTTTTATCATACTTTGCTTTTTTGACCCACTGACAGGTACTATTAGAAAATCACACTGATCTCAGTTGTGACTCATTATAAGCACTGTTTATAACAAGCCACGATTGAGTGTTGCAATGAGTCTAAAGGCAGTGTTGGTGTCTCTCAGTAAGTGTTAGCCTGCCCCACCTCTTAATATTGTCGCCAAACACTACTGAACTACACCCAATAAAAAGGTATTTTTGAAAAGTGTATTCAGGGCACAATAGGTAGGTCAGTGATTGATATTCTGACATATACCCATTTTTCTCCTGGATGAGGAAGGCCAGTGTTTCTAATGAACGGAAGGAGAGTACAGTTTACAGGAATGTATAGAGAATGCTCCTTCACTTATCATGAATCAAAGGCAGCCAACTAGAAAATAAAGCGCAGTATTTTAGCACCAAAATGGATTTCATGCACTGGCTGCCAGCTCACCTGAATAACAGTTCTAGATTACTTTAAATGAACATCAGATGTCAGTTGGACCATAGCCCTTGTGTTGCTTGATATGTCAGCAGCATTTGACACCGTAGATCACACATTTCTATATCTCATTAAATTTTGTCAGCAATAACAAAGTATGCATCCTGCCATATTTATCATTTATCCAGTGGTGGCTGCTGTGACATAAAAGTGGTAGGGCAGCACAGGGAGAAGCAGGGGCAGCGTAGGGGTGGGGGAATAAAATATAAATCAATTAAAAAAGACACTTACGTGCCGGCAGCCGCATCAGTGCTCTTCTGTACCTATCCTCTCAACTCCCAGGAGTCCATGCAAGGTTCCCAGTTTCCTATCCCAATCACGGAGCTGCTCTCATGCTGGTAATGCATGAAAGTAGCACCATGATTGGCCTGAGCAGGTTGGTTTAAAGCACAGTTAGGGCCTGGGAGCCTCTGCTTGTTCTCCACCTGGCTGTGAAGCACAGCTTGGGTTGGAGAGATCCAAGTGTGCATGACAGATTGGCCGTCCTAAAACAGACGGTCAAACCGTCATGCAGACTTGCAGCAGTGCCCACCACTCTCCCCCCCCCGTTGCAGATGCTGTGTATCAGCAGAGCCCAGCCCGCCCTGCTCTTGACTCGGTTCAGTATGAAAAAATAACCTGTGCCATAGTAATTTTATTTTTCATGTTTTTACTGCTGAGAGAGCAGTGGGGCAATGCTTCTTCGCCTTAACAGAGGAGCCACCACTTTTTATCCACTTCCTTGTGGAGAACTATAGGTGAAGTCTCTTGCCACCCTTATTGAGTTCTCAGGAGGGCAAGTTTTTTACTTATGCAGATGGCATTATAAAGAACAAAGATATTGTTTAAGCACTATTTACATGACATCCATAACTGAATAAAGGACAACTACTTAAAATTAAAAGAAGAAAAAACGGAATGACCTCTGATCGATAGAGCCATAGAGAATTGATCACCTGGCATTGGACCAGAAAGTTTCAGCTGAATACCATCTCTAGTAGTTGCAGCAAAAACACCTCAGAGTGCTTACTGATAAGGATCTGCCACAAGAACCTCAGATCAGTTCAGTAATGAAATCATGTCATTTATATCTTATTGTTCTAGGCAGAGTTCCACTGCTGACTAACAGAAAATTTTTGAAAGCGCAATTATTATTGCAGCAGTTTTTAACACTTGCCTGGAGAGCTCTAGCATGCTCAATGCTAGCCTCAGAAAATACAACATTTTGACAGTCAAACCAAAGGAAAATACAGCACTACTTATAACCACTAACACCATCAGGGAAAATATGTCCTCACTACAATAAAAAAAAGATTCCAACATGGTTTGGTACAAAATCCTTTTTTTTGGCGGTCCACAAAGATGCCCTAAAATGTTGTCACAGCTAGGCTACAAATAGAGGTGTGTGAATTTGCATCGTTTTAACACCATGGGATATGTGTAGTTCTGAATACAAAAAACTAACAACATTACAGGAAGGGTCCACAATTCGGCACAAGTTGTGTTTTGAAAGCAAAATTAAACTTTGCAAGCACTTTTTATGTGAGTGTTATTTGGTTTGTGTCACTGCTAAGACAGAATCAGTGGCGTAGCTAGGGAAGAAGGGGGAGGCAGTGGGAGCAATCCGCCTCAGGTGGCACTATTTTGTGGGCGGCGGCCGCGTGGCACTGCTGGCCCGTGGCGGCGGCCTTCATAATTTATTTGGGGACACTCACTGACACTACTGTCAGTCACTACAGTAGTTTTTTGGTTTGGAAGAAGGGGACCCCTATATATCTAATGGACTAGCTATACATAGGGAAAAGAACATTATAGGTAAGAGTGTATAGCTGAGTCAGTCACACGCCTTGCCTCCATCAATTTATGTCTAAGTTTTATTTGTACTGTTTTATTTATATATGTTTTGGTTATTGAAAATCTAAATGTAGACTACATTTTGATACAGATTTTTTATCATGAAATCTGCTAAAACATACAAAAAATATTGAAAATATAAATTATCAAATAAAAGAATATACGTTTTTGAAAATAATTGGTTTTATATTTGTTGGTTGTATGTTATAATCGGGAATAACCAAGTAGGATGACATGGTTATA
The DNA here is from genome assembly GCF_964261635.1 of Lissotriton helveticus. Taxonomy (NCBI): domain Eukaryota; kingdom Metazoa; phylum Chordata; class Amphibia; order Caudata; family Salamandridae; genus Lissotriton; species Lissotriton helveticus. The sequence continues at coordinate 435,617,478 of NC_136057.1, forward strand.
ATAATTTTTTCAGACCCAACCTTGTTTATGTCAAATAGTGTGACTGACTCAGCTATACACTCTTACCTATAAAGTCACTACAGTAGTATCAGTGTCGCCAAATAAATTATAAAGACCGCCACAACGGTCTGCTAGTGCCGCGCTGCCGCCGTGTGAAGTACAAGCGCACCTGCATGTAAATGCTGCCTGCAGTGCATGCACAGCCACCTAGCATAATGGTTGTGGTACGATGAGTGGCATGCCACGTTTGTGGTTGTGGGTCCCGTCCCAGGGCTGTCAATCTTGTAGCGCGCGAAAGCGCTACCACTGTAATGTTTGGCCAGCCCTCGCACTGAAACGTAGTGCAGCAGTGACGGGTCACACGCTCCACCACCACCCGCTCGCCTCTCGTGAGGAGTCGAGTCTGGGACAGTGGCAGTGGTGACAAGTGCAGCACACCACCGTTTAATTTCTGCACAGCTGAGGTGCCCAGGGGTTCTGCAGTGCACGGAAGAATCCAACTCATACTGCTGACTGCAGCCGCAAGCGGCCTGTTTCCGAATTGCTACACTTGCCAGCCTTGCACGAAAGTGTAGGTGGACTGAGGTATTCTCTGGGTTTGTTTTCTATTTGCACACTCAACATGAACTATAACATTGATGATTATGAAAAAAAGGCTTAGGCACTGCACACCATTTGAAATCACAATTAAATATGCTGGTCAGCGAGTGACTAGCACCAGACAGGATAAGGTTTTTTAACAAATCCTGCTGGGCCCCCAGTAAGACATTGCTGCTACACTAGCAGGGCCCAGGCTAAATCATATGAAATACTCAACTAGTTTCCTGTCACTGTGTTCATGCAATTTGTCTATGGTTTTGAAGCAGTTGTAGTGAGCACAAGTGTAAAATCATGTAGAATATGAGTAGATTGTGGGCATACAATCATTTTACAGTAGGATCAGGTGCTTTGCAGCAGTTCTTTTTATAGTTTGTCCTTGCTCACATGAGTGTAATTTCTTATGTGTTATCTGTTTCCATGTACTTAATTTATTGATTTTGCTCTTTAAAAAAGTGTCACTTTTAGTGTCATACCATTAGTAGTTGTATGTCATTCGTACGTACTCTAAAACCTAGAAACTGACTCACCTAAGCACTCTTAAAACGTGGCAACTATGCAGTCTGTCTTTCATGTCGGATAGCGTCCTTCCATTTCTGGTGCTTTGCAATAGTATTTAAGATCTTCATAGATTTTCTTGTTGCTGGAATGGCTGTAATTTCTGATATTTATATGTTTCTCGCGTCTTCATTACTTGATTTTTGCTCGTGAGAAAGTGTCACTCATAGTCATTAAATGTCACTCATAATTGCACAAACAAATTGAAAATGTCACACTTAAGCAATCTAAAACCTTGGCAGCTATGCACAGTTACCTGTTCTGTGGGCTGTCCTCGATCATCAGCAGGGACTGGTGCTGCTGCCAGCATGCCCTCCAAATACTCTACTCAAACAGTCGCACGTCCGCCCATCTCCGCTCTACTGCTGCTGGCTGGCTCTGACACTACCACCCGGTGGTAGTGTCAGAGCAGCGCCACTTGTCTTGGCGTGTGTGGCATAGACAAATAAAACAATCACTTGTCCTGCTGCCTGGACCAAGACACTCATTATTTCATAAACTCCAAAGGGCCAATGAAGTAGCAAATCATGTGACTGCAAGAGAGCTCCCGGGACCACAACGTGTTTTTGCCATGCAGTGGCCGATAAAATGTTTCAAACTAGAAGTCATACACTGCGCTGGCCAGCCGACCCCGGGTCACCATAGCAACCGCTGAGTTCCCCCCAGACCCAGCCAACATGTTATCTAGATGTTAATTGTCTCTGCAGGCAGCGCATTATAGCAATGCAATAAAGCACTCTGCACTGACTGCTTTTATGAAACAAGAAACCTCATTGATCCCCACAGTGAGGCAAGAAGCTCTGGATGCGTGACTAATGCATTTTAGCGCAGTGATGCGGACACAAGCATTAAAATGCGTTAATCTCAAGCCTGATGCGTGATACTTGGCAAGGCTGAATGTGCTCGCCCGAATACCATATTCGGATGTGCACTCTCTGCTCTAACTAAGGTTTTTTTTTACCGGAACAAAGCTTTGTGTATAATCTGTGCAGCATTGAAGCGTGCATGCATGCAATGAAAGGCCGCGTAGCTGCTTAATGAATGTGCAGGTCAATTATTTCACTTGGCGCCTCTTATAAGAAGGAGATGTGCAGATCTACCCATCGTTCTGATTGTTCAGAAGTAATTTTTGAATCTACCAGCCAACAAAAGCCCCCCTCGCTCCACCTGGTACAAGGGACTAACTTCCATTTCAGGTACCAGACAGAAAGCTCAGAGGCTCTCTTCAGAGCATGCACACACACCCCTTGGTGCCTGTATGGAAGACTGGAACACTAGTCCTCAGCCGATACTGTGCTTTTTCACACCTCTCTGATTGCTCAGAGCTATCACCATGGAGCCTACAAGCAGAAGCACAGATAAGACATGTTCACAGGGACTAGAAGCCTGGGGATGGCAGAATAAGAGCTGGTGGGGGAGAGGGGCTCTGAGTGCTCACACATTTTAACGTCTCCCCAAAACTGCAAAAATCGGACATCAAGCTGCATGCTTTTATAATTAACCATTACTGTTGTTTAGTTTACTTGCATGGCTGTGCAGCGTGCATCAGATTGTAATGTGTCTGACAGCTTTGTCTAACACTGCCTTTTACTAGAGCCAATTGTGTTTTGCCAATGTTCTTACCATTTAAACCTACCTCGGACTTTTCCCATTATAAGATACATAACAGGCTCAAAAGTCTCAGCATGCAAAAGTGTACCCTCGCCTAAGAACTTCAGGCGCGTTGCCACTGGGTCTATGTCTTTTCTAGACCCTAATATGGTGCAAGTGGTGGAAATAATTTCTTAAATTATTCAATTATTCGCATTGCGCAAATGTGACCGAGTTGATTCAGCCCGGAATACAGTTCCTCACACTAGAAGCATTCAAATGTCACACATAACCATGCTGAAAGCATAGAAATGTAACATATAACAAAACTTAAAACTTGACAGCTATGAGCATGGGGCAGTGGGTTAGCCCATTTCAACCACTGTTAACTTCACTGTGAGGGACATAATTCTGCCCTTTTCCAAGGAGCACATCCACACACATCCAGGCACTACTATAAGCAATACGTGTTTTTTTAGAACAAAAAAAAATATTGAGCGCTTGCTCTAGCCGCATTTAACAACCCTGCCAAGTATCAGGCATTAGACTAAGGCAGAGCCTGTAGTGTAGCTCTGTGTGACAGGCTGCTTCTGGCGTGATCATACTGCGAGCGGGGCTGGGCAGGTAGCCGCGACCGGGGCGGACCTTAGTAACCTAATGAGTTTTGTTAATTAGCCTATTTCTTTTTTAAATACGGCCTGTGACCTATGATGTGACTATTCTTCGAGTTTCTTGTTGCTCAAATAGGTGTAATTTCTGATATTCATATGTTTCCCACTTCGTCATTGCTTGATTTTGCTCTCGAGAAAGCGTCACTCATAGTCGTTGAAATGTCACTCATAATTACACTGAAATTATGAAAATGTCACACATAGCAATCTGAAACCTTGGCAGCTATGCTAGTGGGAGGGGGTTGGGGCCGACTATTTCACTATTCCTCGGTTATTTTTCTGTCTCTGAGATAGATTATCTCACTTTGTAATAAATGGGACGAAGACAAGGGACACCTGGGGGTAATGGAGCCCTATAAGTTCTTGGCTCCCATCGAAACTTGTGTTACCAATATATGGAGCTTGAGCACATGTCAGAACTATATATTCCGTTCAGATGATGAAGGCCTCAGTTTTTGTCTTTCTTGGTTTAGTTAAAAAAGTGACTATTCTGATTGGTCAATTATAGCTCAAGATAAAACTCATCATTTACTGTTAAGCAATTTGGATAAAATCTCTACATAAACATATAAATATTAGAAAAGAGCAAGCTAAATAGCTTTGAATAAACATACGTGGATCTAAAATAAGAACTGCTGTACTACAGTCTTTAATAAAATCTTGTGAAATAGAAATACTGATCTGGATCTTTTCCCAGAAATTAATTACAGGCTAGGATAAAGTCCCTCAGGTTTATTTTATTATAATTGTTTCAGCCATAAATTATCAGAACAGGACAAACCCATTGCTTAGTTTTGCTTTGTTTCATCCAAATGAACATCGCACCTTTTACTTGTTCCTGTATAAACGAAATAAGAGCAAAACACGTGTCACTTTAGTAGTTTTGATGACGTCCATTTTTTCTTATAATCAGTAATACAATGACTACATTTAGCTTACTTCTATACAGTTCAATACCAACTGGTTTGGAATTGTGAACTGAGACTGTTTCTGACACAAGGTCCATAATCCACAATGATTCTTTTATTGTCTACCGCGGGTTTTACTTACGATAGCGATGATATTGTACACTCTTTGCACTCATCTGTTCAGTGTCTGTAGAATTGTCATCAAAATACAAAAGTATAATAAAAGATAAAACATCTTTGCTATTCAGAAATAATTTGGGGCCAGATGTAGGTAATCCCAGATTACCGATTCTTAATTACCGAATCATACCGATTCGGTATTTAAGAACTGGCAATCGGGATGTAGGTAATTTTACCGATTTAATTACCGATTCGGTATGATTCGGTAATTACCGAACCGGTATTTACCGATTCGGTAATTGCCATTCATTCCTATGGGCCTGGAATGAATGTCAATTACCGAATCGGTAAATACCGATTACCGAATCGGTAAATACCGATTCGGTAATTGGGGGAAACATTGAAGGGTGGCAGGGTGTCACTTTGACACCTTGTTGCACCCCTCAATTGTGCATGGGTGCACATGTTGCAGACATACATGCCCTTAGGGCATGTATGTCTGCAACATGGCACTGTTTAAAAAGCAAAAGAAATGCTTTTTAAAGGGTTTTCATTATTTACCACCAACTTCTAGTTGGTGGTAAATTAAGAATTCTTAAACCTCTGTAGCACTGATTACAGTGCTACCTACATGTCAAAATACAGATTCGGTAATTATACCGATTCGGTATTTTACCGATTCGGTAAAATTACCGAATCTGTATTTTAACATGCCCCTACATCCCAAACTGCAAATACCGGTCGGTAACTACCGAAATCAGCCGTTACCGACCAGTATTTGGCTTCCAACATCTGGCCCCTAGTTGTTTATTTACACTATTTTTAATGTCAGAATTTGTTCCTAACCAAGAAGTGAGTAAATGTAACTGGGAACTGCATGAAAGCTAAGTGCTGCAAGTGAGTCTGTGTGGGCTAAGTAATTGGGCCTGGATGAGTTCAAATAGATGAATGCTTACCGGTGTTTATCGTGTGAGACTGGTGTGAATGATCAGGAAAATTATGAGAATGCAGAAAAGACTGTCAAACTTGATGGACTTAAGATCATTCTAGGGCTTTGCCAGTGGACCCCAAGAGTGGTGAGAAAAGTACCAATCTTGGAAAGTCCTGCCCATACAGGTTGTTTTCAGAGGAACCTGCAGGACACTGTTGATGCATGGAAACTGTAAATCTGTAGACCCCAAACTACTATCTCAATAACTCGCCTCCGGTTTGATCAATCAGAGATGGTGTCTCAATTTTTATGAGGCAATGTGTAACTGAGATAAGGTGGTTACAGGTGTTTAGTGTGAATGATCAGGCAAATTATGAGAGTGATGAAAAGACTGTCAGAATTCATAGACTTGAGATCATTCTTGGGCTTTGCCCGTGGACCCCAAGAGGGGTGAGAAAAGTGTCAATCTTGGAAAGTCCTGCCCATACCAGTTGTTTTCAGAGGAAGCTGCAGGACACTGTGGATGCATGGAAACTGTAAACTTGTACACGCCTAAATATTACCTCAATAACACGCCCCCGGTTTGATCAATCGGAGATGGTGTCTCAATTTTTATGAGGCAATGTGTCCCCAAGATAAGGCACAACAACATATCAAAATATTATCAATTAAGTAAGGGCCCACCTAATAACTGAGTTCTAGATTAGGAATAGAAATGTAAGAGAGTTATTACAAAAAATCATGAAAGCGTAAAGCATGTTTTATATAGTTCCTTCAAAGCTATATAGGATCTGCACGTTTTAGACAACATAAACTAAGGGAATGGTGTCCTGACTGATTCCAGACACCCCTACAGGATATATTAGCCTTTAGTCCAGCTAGCTTTCAGTGCCATTATGAGGCCTCTAACTTTACCAAGGAGCGAATGGTTCTGAGCAACTATCGAACATGATAACCCTTGATCCTTCAGGGATGGTGGAAACAGTGCAGTATTTTTCGCTCAGTCACTCCTACTCACTCTCAGAGAGATACACAGAATAGACAATGGGGACTTTTCAATAAGCATTTATTGAACCCGCGTGATTCTAGTATAAAACATGTTTGCTGTGACGATCATTAGACATAAAAAGATAAATAAGATTACAAGCACCGACAAAGTAAGTAAAAGGTAGAATTCCACCATGGTGCTAAAACAATATGTAGGCATATCGATACATGGTAGTAATTATGCATACTCCTACTATGTGATTCCTATCTGTACCTAGCATGTATATTGTGTAAAGTCAAGAATCCCCTAGGAAATAACCAACCCCAATACCTGATGGGAGAGAACGAAGGACTCAGGCTTGGTCTCAAGTTGGAAACCCCGCAAGGGATGTCAGACTACTACGTGCTGGAGTCTCTGCATGCAAGGACTTCAGCGTTTGCATGGAAGCTTCTCCTCTGGTTGCCCATTGAAGAGGTGGCCCTTTTATACCCGAAAAGTGCCCTCAGGGGTTCTACCTAGATGTGTAATGGTACTGTTGGCCTGTCGTCCAAGGACGACGATAGCGGTGACTTTTGTACAGAGATATTATGCGAAAATGGTAATACTGCTGTGCATGTCCTAGGCAGGCGATTTAGATATGATACTAAAAATCCTCAAGCATAATAAATGAGGTTAGTTTTCGAAGAAAACCACATGACATTTATTCGGCACATAACTAGGTAAAAGGTCAGTGCAAGAAACGTTATGTAGAGCAAGGTAGGACAAAGGTAGATAAAAGGTTATGCAGCTACCTAGGCCTATATTGGGCTGCTTTGAGGCTTATAACACCCACTCCTCATCTGAAGGACTATAATAATAGCTACTTCTAAAATACGCCTGTCTAACAAATTTTGCTAAAATGCGAGAATAAAAAACATCTAAAACATGTTATTTGTAAAAACAATCTTAAAAATCAAAAAAGCTCTATAAGTCCTCTAAATATGCAATATACCTGTTAGACCAAGTGAGCACATCGAAAGCCATGGTACCTAGAGAAAGCAAGAGAGAAAAAATGAAACAAAACAGTGTTTGAATTCCAATTGTTTTGGAAAAAGGTTTAATTGTTCCCATCACACGGAGAGACAAATGTGGATGTATCCTGTGTGGGAGACACAACTTGCTGTCGCTTGCATTCTCAGACGGCGTAACACCTCTTGTATCAGGTAAATGGAGCAAAGGTGATCATCTTCAGTTCCTGCAGCAGCCGCAGAGAACACTTGAAGCATGTGTGCTGGTTGTAGAGCCAGTGTCCAGCCGACAGGAACTGAAGCATCCTGTGGAGGTTCTAAGAATGCTGTCTTCAACATTGGAATACGCTGGGGACACAGTTACACGTTGGCCTTTAAGGGGTTCAGTAGTTCATCAATTTCCAGTGGCACAAGCGATAGAAGGGTAAGACATATGTCCAATACTCATTCCTACCTGCAAAATAGGCAGCGGGGTACAGGCGATATGCAGTCAACCCAGATTGATCTTAATGAAAGGAACCAATGATCACTTAGCTCCAGAAATCAAGGTGCACCCACATGGAGTACCATGCGTTCACAGAAACGTCACACCAGGAACGCCATTTCCATCTCTTTGGAAACAGAGCCATCCTTTGCGTAGCAGGAACATTAAAACAAGGATACCCACTACAAGTAGTGGGACCAGCGGAAGCCCTCCAAAAACGCTTCCCAATACTGACTGTATGAATGATGGAATTACTCAGAAGATTGTCTGAAAGGTGCTCAATGGTCCAGAACCTATGCTCCTAAATAGGTGCACTCTCCCACTTGTATCAGACATGTTAAAGATACAATGTACCATTTCTCAGAAATGGAGTGGGAAGTTTGTTCGGACTAGCACCTGTACCTCAGCTGGATACCTTGAAACCTGGGGAACAAAAGTCTCTAGGGCTGAAGTTAAGGCCACATCCTTCTGTAACAGCATGGCTTTCAGTCCAGTTAGAGAATCAAACTGTATAAGAGAAACATCCAATGAAGGCCTTAGTGTTGCCATCCTAATTGTGTGGGTCTGTAGAAACAATACTTGCATACAACAAGTAACCCTGGAACTTACTGTGATCAGTAGAACAGGGATTGAATCTCTCCCTGCTGGTGGGAAAATACACGAGGGCCAAGAAAGGGAATTTGTTTTTAGCCTTTGTCGACCTCTCAGCCGCTTTCGACTGCATGGTCCATTCAAAACTATGGAAACTGCTGGGAGATCTGGGGTTGCTGTGAATATTACTTATTTTCTTAGATGTTTTTATCGTGATGCCAAGGCACATGTTTGCTACGGCCTGAAGGGCGAGTGTTCGGCCGCATTCCCGATTAGGAGTGGAGTCAGGCAGGGCTGTGTCCTGGCCCCACTCCTTTTTAATCTGTATATAAACGGGCTCAAGGAAGCCCTGTGTAAAGATAACCGGGAATTTCCCCAGGCAGATGGCCGTCCAATACCAGCCCTATTGTACGCGGATGACGCTGTTTTAATGTCACGGACAGGTGGGATTGCAGCGAGTTGTGGATAGCTTAACCCTTTTTATGAAAGAGTTGGGTTTAAGGGTCAATTCCACAAAAACTGTTATTATGCGCTGTGGCAGAGGTTTTAAGATAAATAAAGATATATTTATTGCAGGACAAAGGATTGAGGCCACTAAAAAATTCTCCTTTCTGGGTATTCTTTTTTCACAGAATGATTCCTGGGTACAAGCAGTAGCTGCGGAAAAATGGCCTTTTTACACACTACGTCTGCACTCACTATCTTCGCCAAGAAACTTGGTGAACGCCCTCCAGAGGAATTAACTAAGATATATAAGGCTAAAGGTGTTTCTGCAGTTCTTTATTGGAGTGGGGTTTGGGGGTTTGTCGATCTCTCCCCTATACAGGCAGTTGAAAAATCCTTTCTAAAATATATTTTAGCCATACCTAGTGGTACCTCAGGGTGTGTCTGCCATGCTGAATTGGGTATCCTGTTTATCTCTGATCTAATTAGGATAGAGCCTGTGCTATTGTGGCACAGGTTATGGACGAAAGACGAAACCAGACTGAATAGAGATATTCTCTTAGACATCATGAAATTAGAAGGAGCAATGAGGATTCCATGGCTGAGATATGTTCACGATTTCTTTAAGGATCTGGGCCACTTACAGTACTTTTTAAATCCTTCCTCTATGAATACAGTAACTAGAAAGGATTTGAGAAAAGAGTGTTTAACTCTGCAGGATACCTTAAGAAAATCTCCAGAGATTTTAAAGCCCACTGTCCTGCACAATCAACTGATTTTAACCACTTTTAACATTCAACCCTATTTATCTTTCATCCCCGGTGCCTAAAAAAGGTTTTTATTAACCCGTTTTAGGCTGGGGACTTTTCATCGCTTAGTTACTTTCCCTGTTATGAATGATTGGACTCACGATCTCCGGCCCTGCCCTTGTGATTATTCTTCACCCCAAACTACGATTCATGTTATTTTATTCTGTAAATTCTATTCTATCGAAAGGCGATTGATCTTAGTCCCTATTTTAAAGAGATCTGGACTATGTCAAAGTCGCCTGGCTCTCTTGTCTTTACAGTTATTAGTGAATGAAAATAGTGTTCTAAGAATTTTAGCCTTCTTGAAAAAAGTGCTTTATCTCAGGAAAATTATGGTTACTTGAATGCTCGTTTAGCACAGTAACGATGGTTACAATTTTATGACTGTCACAATGTAATTCTTTTAATTGTTAATATTCGTAATGTTTTTTTTCATGAATTTTTTTATGAAATTGTTTTTGTATGTTATTATTGTGTGCTTTTATGATTGCTTTTTAACAATCGAATAAAGCTTTTCTTGAACACTTGAACACTACTGTGATCAGATATGTGATGCCTGGTACCATCCCACAACAACCCTTGATCATTCAACATCAAATAACTCCTATTCAAGAGTAGTTCGAACACCAGATGAATCACTGCAGCTGAGGATCCTTTCAAGTGACACAATAGGTTTGCAACCAAAGAATTACAGATTCAGTGAAACAAAATATCTTGACAAATTAGAGAACCACTTAAAGAACTTTCACAGTCTGAACCACTGAGAAAAATTTCAATTTCCCCATTCCTGCATCTAAATCTGTAGGGAAATCCCAAGATTCATGTATGTACCCATCTCCCAATGCTTCATACCTGCCTACCTGGTGATACTGCAGCTGAAACTGGAATGTCGTGAATGGCAGTGTAATATGGTCATGGATTAACCGTTCTGTGGAGGGTGACTCAGCCTCGGTACAGGGTACAAGGTAATGTTTCAATGTGCAGCATTGTATATTTTGCATCTCTTCATGCCAGTGTTTTCTGTCTTTCTGTTAGATTGTATGCAAAAAAACGGAGACGTACTGTTGATATACAGCCAGGGCACGTGACCAGAGCACAGTGATTGCAGTGACCTGCTCAATAATAGAATGGATCGCAATTGCATTTACCCATGTTGAAGAATAGACAAATGATGTTCCATTATATCTATTGCAGAAGACACAATGTTGCCCAGTAAACAAATCCTGGATGTCAGTGTGGTCATGCCATTGTCATTGTTGACCACTCCAGAAGCCTTTTCTAGGTTAATCCGGTCAATCTCACGCAATCTCAAAGCAGCCTCCTGCTGGGAGATTTTCCATACCTCATTGTAAATAGCGTAAATGAATCACTTTTGATAGAGTTTCTGGGGACCTAACAAAAAATCGTTAAGATCCATGTCATCTCAGAGTAAGGACAAGTGTTTTTTCACCTGTGACAATGTTGAGGTCTTTAGCCACTCTAGGCATACCTTCCCAACACTGTACGATGTCACACTTCCAAGTGTTCTCGTTGTACGTAGTATTGGTCAGGCCAATGGATATTAAACCCTTCGGTGGTACCCCTGAATCTTGACTGACACCTATTTGTGTCGATAGACCACACCAACCATCCCTTCCAATTGGGGTCAGATGAATTGCACGAGCCAACATGTAGAATGTCATCTAATGTATCCTCACTATGTTGTGTATAGTTTTTCCATCCATCAAAGTGTTAAAGCAAGGGAATCTGAGGTGTTTTTAAGTCCTTGGTCTTGGCTAGACCAAGACAGGAAGTCTGTTGCACTATGTCGTTCAGAAAATGAATTTGCTGTGGTGTGAGACATGATCTAAATAAGACCTCAGTTCCCTGAACGTGTCAAACTTTAGTCCCCTAGACAGATTTTGTGTCTATGGTGTCCCTCCAAAAGTCGAAACCCTGTAAAGACAGTTGGGAAATAAATGAAGCAGAGTATATCTGTTTCGTATTGGTAAGCTTTTTTCTTTGCAGTTGTAGGCGCAAGCTTATAATAATAAGATGTTGGGTCTGAAGAGTTAAACCCAGAAAAATAAGCAAACTTCTGTGCAAATTTTGTTGAACTACCTTTTGGTGGTGCTGGGCAATGTTCTCATTGATGGTACGAGAAATCATTACTTGGGATAGTAGCTTTGTGAAAGAAATGATGACCATAATGTTGGTAACAATACATGGTGTCAAAATCAGATCTAACATCATACAATTCATTACTTGAAAATGCAGCAGATTGTTCTAAATAAGACAGCATAGTATTTACAGTTTCAAAGTCTCAATCATCAGAGAAAGTACTGGAGGTGATGATATCACTTAAAGAAACTTTAAACAGGTGTATCATTTTTAAAAGTTCAGTTGGACCATATACATCATATGAAACTCTGTCCCAAACTATTCCTTCTGGAACCGCTTTAATGTTCACTAAGGACAGGTCTGTTTGTTAACGGTGTGATGATGCATGTGGTTTTAGGACCAAGAGCACATTCTGTGCTGCAGAGCGTTCTGGGAGGTAATGTCCATTCAGGAGCAGGAAAAAGACTCACTACTCCTATCCAAAGGACAAGGAACAGTAGACCTAAAGCAATCCAGAGCTGTAGCCAGGGAGAAAGAAAGTAAATATTTTTGAGCCAAAGGTAAAGATCACAAATTGTTTGTTTGTGGGAAACAGGCAGTGGTGGTAACTCGGGTTCACTTGAATACAGAGAGAAAGTATAAAAACCGAAGAAGTAGCCAGACACAGTTCGAACTAGCTCAGCAGGTTTTGTAGAACTGGCAGATGACTCGTTTCGAGACATATTTACATAGATGTTGGTATTAGGCTGAATTGAGATCTGTATTTCATTTGTGTTTTGTTGCTGTTCAATTTCAACAGGCATGAGTTCCATTCATTGTTGGTAACTCCTTCACTTTGTAGAGTAGATTCTTTAAACGTTATTAGTCTTTCTGTCTGAACTTCCTGTATGGTAGTGAGAGGAGATCAGCGGCTACCCAGGGGCCCCCATGGCCTACTATTGAGTATTGGTCACATAGTGTGGTTGATCATCTTTCTTGCCAGCAAGCAGAAGGAGGTCTGTTCTTGTTCCTTCGACAGCCAGGACAGGTACAGTCGGTCTGTAAGACAGTCCAAATTTGTTTTTGTCCACAATCTTTTCTCAGGTCCCCAATATTCAGAATCCAGGCAGGTCTTGTAAAACAGCTTCTGCTTCCCCAGTGGTGGTGTGTTTTACTTGGACTTTGCTTTGTAATGCCCAAAATCCATTGAGTTATTTTAAAACAGCCAAATGATCATTGATGTCAAATGTTGTTTTGCCACCACTGTGCTGCCACAATCAAGGTTGGGTACCCACATTCGAGTCTCAAACAGGAATTCATATGGAGTACGGCCCCCCTCAGGGAATTTCTTGTCATGGTATTAAGTGCTGTCTGGACTCTATATAGGTGATTGCCCCAACTGTCTTCCAAGCCTAATACCCTTCCTGTTAAAGATTGCTTTAAGGTCCTGGTCTTTCCTCTCCACAATAGAATTTCCCTCGGGATGATACAGAGATGAGTTCCGCAATGCAAGACGCAGACTTCCCATGGTTTCCTTGTTAGCCCGAGAGCTAAGCACAGGGCCAAGTTCAGAATGTAATGTGCCAATTGCGTATGTCCCTATAAAGACTCGTAAATTCTTTAGAGCAGTTTGTGCATCAGCCGAGTGCTGGGGCAGGCCCACAGGAATTTAGAGCATGAGTCCACTGCCACCAAGACGTACCTGTAAGCCCAGTCAGATTGTAAGGGGCTGCGGTTGTCCAAATAAACACATGCGAGAGGTCTGTCTGATATCAGTAGTGGTGTTTGTGACGGACGTACTACACTGGAACCCTTTATCTGCTGACAGATGTTGCACTTAAGGACAAAGCTTTTGGTCTGTTTAGAACGAGCTGGACACCAATAACTTTTCTTTAGTAGTAAAACCATTGCAGTAATACCTGCTTCTGCTGAACCCAGACCCTAGTGTGCATCTAGAATTAAACCTAATCTGTGATCCATGTTTGGTATTTGACTTTGAGCATACAGATTTTTTTGCGCATCTAACGTGTAGAAGTACTTGGGTGGAAAACCTTTTGGCAAGGCTGAGCTCTTGTTGCACGTAGTGTTCATAGCTATCATTTTCTGTCCATCTCTCCTCGTACTAGAACGAGTGATTGCAGCAATGGCATCAGTTCTCACTGTCGCCTTTGCGGCTTCATCAGCCAGTGAATTCCCATCAAAGTGCACGCCAACACACTGATGACTCAATGTGTGGATTACATGAGCACGTGGCAAAGCTTTTTTCAGCTCTGCCACTAGTTCCCAAAGCAACTTCTGATTTATTTTTTGGAGTCTCTAAACCAATTCTGGCCCCAATAATGCAGCCATTGCACGCAATAAGTGTGGGGAATTCCCGATCCGTATTTTTTAGTGCAAATGTCAGGGCTTTTAGTTCTGCCAGCTGTGCCGTGCAATCTCCTAGAGACTGCATCTGCATGTTGCTAGGACGGAACTTGCCGTCCCGCATGCATCCCTTCACAATCGCACATCCTGCACTGTATTGCTGTTTTCTTCCTACGGTCGGCTGGGCAAATCCGTCAGTGTAAATTATATATTCATACTGATCTAGGGGCATTATTTAATTCGGGAGAGGATATTTTTGTTCGTACTGCAGGAATGCTTGTGTTTTTAATGTAGAATCAAATGTGTAGTCTACATCTATTGCAGTGAGAGAATTAGCCCATTGAATCCATCGCAGATGCAGTTCTTTTGCGTTTGTAACCCTTGCTTTTGTGACAGCCTCTAAGGTTGGTACTGGGGTCAACACAATTATTTGGTTCCCCTGAGCTAATGCTCTTTCTCTCACTACTGCAAAAAGAACAATTGATGGACAGAATGCAGTACAACGTCATACATTCACCCCAGTACAGAGATCTGGGCCTAAATCTATTGTTTTGTTGCTCACCATGCCATTCCAGTTTGTACCCAGCCATATGCAAATCAGTCTTGACCCTGCACCCAGTGGGAACAGTCCAGCCCGAACTGCTGGGCCCGGTCCTCCCTGGACTGGAAACAAACATCCTAGGACAGGTTTCGGGCTTTCAGCCCTCATCAGCCAGGGTAGCCTGACTCCAAAGACATGGAGAGCACGGGACTCATGTCTGGAAATACCCGTCCCACTAGGGGTGACAAATGCAAAAAGAACAATTGATGGATTGAATGCAGAACAATGTCATACATTCACCCCAGTGCAGAGATCTGGACCTAAATCTATCTTTATTTTGCTCACCTTGCCATTCCAGATCTCTTGACTGGGGGTCAATGTATGATTTATTCAGCATTCCATCCATCCTTTGTTTGCGTAGCACTTTTCATCCTAAGTGGGATGGGTATGCCAAGATGTGGGTCCCTTGCTCACTGTGCCACTGGATTCAAGCTAGTCTGGCTGATGAAGGGTAATACCCAGAAACCGGTCGCAGGATGCTTGTTTACGGTCCAGGGAGGACCTGGCTTGGCACAGGCACAGAGTCAATACTGATTTGCATATGGCTGGATCTAAACTGGGGTGGCATGGTCAGCAAAAGAACGATGAATTTAACCCAGATCTCATGACTGGGGGTGAATGTATGATTTATTCAGCATTCCATCCATCATTTGTTTGCGTAGCAGTTTCTCTTACTACAGCAGCCTGTACTGCTGTCAGTATTTTCTGTGTGGATGAAAAATGCATTTCAGCGTTTGTGTACAAATGAAATTTGTATGCAATGGGTACTGTTTCGCCTTCATTGAAGGTTAGGTAAGTGTATTCTGATTGACCCACTATTACACGGATCACCAAGTTTGTTGTGATTACACGTATGTGCAAGTGTTTAGAAGCTATGATGTCAGCTAATAAGAAACTGAGAACTTCCATGTATTCCTGTGTCCAATGTCGCACTGAAAAATCAGGTCCAATTAAGTCTTAGAATGGTTTTACTTTTTCTACATAATCCATAATGTATGTTCTGGCAAAATCTAGGAATCCTAAAATGGATTGTAAGTTTTTCAGAGTATTTGGAGGTTGGAGCAGCTCACATTTTTCTAAAAAATAAGCTGCCAGGTTTTTTCCTTCACTTGAGAGCTCACAGTAAAATGTGTAGCCCTCAGTTGCAATCCCCATGATAATGTTGTTCACCCTGTGTAAGTGATCCAATAATTCATCATCTGTTAGATAAATATCATCAACATAGGAAAATGCCCCCTCATCATAATTTTGAAGTAACTCAGATACTTTTGCTGAGAACAACCTGGAGCTATTTTCATACCCTTGGGGCAGTCTACAGAATTGGCCTTGAGAGCCTAGGGCTGAAAATGCTGTCAAATATCTGCTTTCAGGCGCTATATTTTGGCAAAGTATCCATATCTAGTGTTGTTTAGTATTTCTTCTGCATAATGTTATTAATTAATGCAGCATTGTGTCCATTTTGTACTGCAAATCTTTTCGTGCATGAGTCAAATGCCTATAGCCTAAAACTAGACAAATGAATTGTCAGGTTTCATTATGTTAATGTTAATGTTAATGTTAATTGGGCTCTTCTATAGCGCAACGGCTACTCGCAATGGAGTGTCCCGGCGCTTTAGCGAAGAGGGCCTTTATTGGAAAGGAAACATAACTGAAATTAAAAGACTTCACAATTCATAAGTAAAAAGCCAGGTTTTTAATGCCTTTCTAAAGGACATCAGGCTGGGGGCTTGTCTAAGAGCAAGAGGCAATTTATTCCAAGCGTGTGGGGCCAGGTAGTGGAAGGAGCGCCCCCCTTGTCTAGTTCGTTTGATGGAAGGAACGGACATTAAAAACAAGGAGGCAGAGCGAAGAGCTCTGCTCGGTTTATACAAAACAAGACGCTTTTTAATATACCTGGGACCCAAGTCGTGAAGAGCCTTGTATGGGAAAAAAAGGATTATTCATAGAAGAGGTGCAATTCTCAATCACGCCTTTGTAGTCAAGTTGATATAAGATATCCCTGACCTGTTTTTGCATGTCACGTTTTACTGGGTACTGCCTCTGTGGTGTAGGAGTCGTTTTAACTGGTCTTTCACTGTGAGGTGACTCAACATCCCACCCTACATGATAGAGGTATAATGCAGGAGCTATCGGTACTGCCCACTCCTGCGCATATGTATGTTTTAGTGATTCTGGAACGAGGTCGGAAAAAGCTGGTAAACTTCCCTCCTATCCCTTTGGGCAATCCATGATGAACTTAGGTGGCCAATCTCTTTCAGCCAAAAGAATATCGTATCCAAAAGTCAGGTTCTCCCAAAAGAGACCTTTCACTTTTCAGGGTATGTCCCCTTCTATGTGGAGTGATATTTTGGTAAACTGATGTGGGACACTCACCCTAGTATCAGGTGTTTCCACAGTGATATTCTCATTCAACGCTGCTGTTAGCAGAAATTCCACTAGGTTCTGGGGAGCTATTGTTACCTCAGCTGCACTGTCCAGCATTGTCAAAGCCCATTACCCATTCAGTAATTGAGTCCTCAGTAGCCTGGGCATTTCTTATTTTATAGCCAGCTACCTTCTTCTTTTTAAAATGAGATTTTGATTTTGGTTTTTCTTCTTGTTTGATAATGTAGTTTGAAGTGCGATCTGTGTCTCTTCGCTTGACTTGCTCTTCTGATCTGTGTTCTTACCGTCCTTCCCTCTCAGAGTTTTTGAATTAACCTTGAAAGGAACGAGAGAAATGTGTATCAGTATCCTGATACCTGTCAGGTTTTTTAATATTGTCACGGTTTCTACGGTTATATTGTTTTTCAAAGGGCTCCTGTTGAAGAGACCCACCCCGTGATCCTAATGCTTTCTGCTTATTATTTCTAGATTGTTTGTTATCCCATTTCTTTTTAGAAGAAGTGGGTGCTTGATTTGAATGATCCTTTTCGGGATTACCCATTAATTGTGGTTTCACTGGTCTGGTTCCCAAGTTATCTCTACCGAGCGTAGAATAGGTATCTTCGATAATTTTAGGTAATTCTCCTTCCTGTTATGCAGGAGTGCATTCCCTCAGGAGTTGGTGTATACCCACTGCTGCTGCCTCCCCTTTTATGTGGGCTATCATAATTGGTGATACCTGGGCAAAATTGCCTATCAATTTCATCCCTAAGTCCAGCCCTGGCTCTGCCCCGTACTCATTCTGTATTTGTTTCAATACTTCTGGTATGACTGCTATTGAGGGGGTACCATGAGTCCTGATATAAACAGCAGCAAAGATTGTACTCCAAGTGATACAATCTTCTATCGGGGGAGCTATCCCCATTGGCAAGCAAACTGTATTCCATGTTTATCTTGCAGACCTGTATGTGGAAAAGCTGTGCTCATTCTAGTATAAAACCTGTTTGCTGCGACAATCATTAGACAGAAACAGCTTGTCAGATTACAAGCAGAATAAATAAAAGTTATTATTCCACCATGCTGCTAAAAGAATAAATATATGCAGGCCTATTGATATATGGCAGTAATCATGCATACTCCTACTATGTGAACCCTATCTAAATGTACCTTAATGTACCTAGCATATATGTGGGTGTAAAGCCAAGAATCATCTAGGAAAGAGCCAACCCAATTACCTGATGGGAGAGAACAAAAGGATCCAGGACGGGATCCTTATGTTCTCTCCCATCAGGTAATGGGGTTGGACAACCCACAGGAATGTCAGACCACTGGGTGCTGGAGTTTCTGCGTTCAGGGACTTCAGCGTCTCCTGTCAGCATGGAAGCTTCTCCTCTGGTTGCCCAGTAAAGAGGTGGTTCTTTTATACCCAAAAAGTATCTTTAGATGTGTAATGATACTGTGGGCTTGTCATCCAAGGATGACGATAGTGGTGACTTTTGAACAGAGTTATTATACAGACAATGGTAATCCTGCTGTGCATGTCCTAGGAGGCTAAGAAATGATTCTAAGAATCCTCATGCATAATAAATTAGACTAGTTTTCGACGAAAACCCCACAACATTTATTCAGCACATAACTAGGTAAAAGGTCAGCGCCAGAACCGGTATGTAGAGAAAGGTAGGACAAATGTAGGTAAAAGGATGTGCAGCTACCCAGGCCTATATTAGGGTACATTGGGGGGACATTGGGGTTCATAACACATGAAGCCATTGCCATAAAGGCTCTGAGAATAAGGCATTACAGAATAATGTGCAAACCAGAATATTTTTAAGTCTCAAGAGAGCAAGAAACCAATAGAAAAATAGACTGCATCCCTAGTAGCATACAGGAAAGCTGTAGCTCACCCCAAAATCATGGGTTTATATATAATTTTCCTAAATAGAAAATCATTCATTCTGCAGGATCATCAAGGTTCAGGCAAAAGAATTACGTTAATAGCAAATCAGAGCACAGTTTTATGAAACATCACGATGCCTTAGGACTGTTGATTCCACCCATTCTATGCTAATGTCATCCGGAGACAGCAGGACAAATTAGCTACATTAACAAGAGCAAACTATGATTAATGATTCAGGTTCAATGAGCTAGCGGAGGTTTCTTGGGGAAAGAAACCTTATTGTGACCATGCTGGAAAGTTTTCATTGATAACAGCCAGAAATATATCAATGGAAATAAACAAACATGACTCTGCTCGACTGTGTGCTACAGAAATAATGAGCAGTGTGCAAGATCCTCTTTTCTCCTTACACCCAAACTTAAGAAACATAATTTTAAAGAATTTAAAGTCGGTTGCACAAATCAACACAATAATTCTGGGGTTAGTTAGGCCCTAGACTTACCACACCATAAATGATCAATCCATTCACCAAGCTTTCTAAACACCTTTCCTATCTCAGTAACTCAGGAACCTTCACCTGCCCACAAGTCTTGCTCGTCCAAAGCTTGGATGCCATGAAAAATAGTAGTGATCTTGTCGGCAAAAGCCTTAATAACCCTACTGTTCTTGTAAATAAAAGTACAGCGCTCCCTCACCTTCCTTTGAGAGAAGGATATCTAGTGCTAAAAAGTTTTGTAAAATCATTTTGTGCATTGCAATTAGCTCAGAGTTAATATGGGTTAGGGCCCCTGATGTATTGGAAGTCAACCTATCGACAAGGGCTGACAATCTTCTACAATCCACATAATTTATAGTCACTTCTATAGAACAAATCAAAGCCCCTAATATATCGAATAGTATCTGTCCAAAATAACGCTTCACTCCCTCTAGATCAGCCAACATCATTCACCCCATTCACACAATAGACTGCAGGAAATTCTAAAGCCATAAAGCAGGAAGTCACCCAATTATGAGGTAGGTTGAAATAAGCCATCATCCCACACACATATTAAATTCTTCTTAGATTTGGTTCCTCATGAACCAGAAAAACACCTATGCCAACACAAGTTATTTCACACTCAGTCCCACCCACAACTTCTATTGACTTAACTCCTATAGGTTCACAATATATCATTCCACCCTTTCTTTCATGCTCCGTTCTCAGTCTCATGTGTGAATTCGAAACCCTAAATTCTTCCTAACCCCTCATCTGCTCTTTGATTGTCTTTTCATCTTTCCAATCTTTAAAACGTTTCACTTTCCTCTCATTACATTTATTTACAAATACACACTCTTCTTTACTCAAAAAACAAACACATTCCAGTTTAGCCTTCTTAGTGTTTTGGTTGGTTTGTGTACAAGGAATCACATAGTGACTATAGGTTGCTATCCTCCGAATGTCTGTAGAAACAGGAAGATTCTCCAGTGAAAGGCTGAAATCTGACAGGTACAAACTCCTGCCTTTTAAATCTCCTAACACACACAGTACATGACAGGTGATAGGAATAAGGAATCAGTAAATAGGTTGCACCTTCCTCTGCAGAAGAATGGAGAAAAGTGCACACCATGCAATTCTTAACCCCGTGATATAAATATATTCAACTAAAATGAATGAATGAATGATTGAGAAGAGTTTTATATAGCGCAAATGTTCAGTCAAGGGAGCATCTTGGCGCTTTTAGGACATCAGGAGAAGGATTGACAGGGGAGGGGGGGAAGTGGGAGGGAGAGCAGCATGTGGTTGGTGAAAAGGATCATATTAGCGACAGTATTAGATGATCTGGAGTACCAAAGTTCCAAGTTTTGAGAAGCTTCCTAAAAGTGGGTTCGCTTTGCGTGTGCCTTAGTTGGGTGGGCAGGGAATTCCAGGCCTTTTTACCAAGTGCTGCCAAGGTTTTGCCTCCCCGGGTTTTCCTTTTAAATTTGGGGATGGTGAGTACATTTTCTGAAGTGGACCGCAGGGTTCGTTTGGTTATGTAGGGCCTAATTTTGCCTCTCAGGTATAGTGGGCCGGTTTTGTTTATGGCTTTATAAGTGATGGTTAGGACTTTGAACAAGATCCTTTTATGGATTGGCAACCAGTGGAGAATCTTTAGTGCTTCAGCTGAGGGAAAGCGCTTTGGGAGCCCAAGTACCAGCCTTGCGGCGGAGTTCTGGACTAGTTGCAGTCTTTTTACCACCGTCCTTTTTGTTCCTGCATACAGACTGTTGCAGTAGTTCAAGCGCGACAGGACTAGAGCCACTGCCACGGTCTTCCTGGCTTGCAGAGGGAGAAGGTAAAAAAAAATTCTTAGGGTTTTTATAGTTTGAAAGCACATGCCTGCAATAGTAAGTGCCTGTTTATGAAAGGAAAGCGTAGGATCGAATTTAATACCTAGGTTTTTTGCGGTGTCTACTGTAGTGGGCGGGGGGATATAGATATATATATGTATAACCTACTGGCGGTCGCCAGTAGGTAGTTATAGTTAGGACCTCAATAGGTAATATATATATATATATATATATATATATATATATATATATATATATATATATATATATATATCAACAGCAACTCCCTCGAAGAAAGAGCAGAGGCCACAGCGGGGGTTAACAGGGAGATCACTTTATTCCGTCAGATGCTCTCTTTACAGGCGACAGGCGAATGCATTTCGGCATTTCATATGCCTTCTTCAGCGCCAAGAGTTTCACGGGCAGATGCAGGTGACATCGTGTTTAAATAATAGCCCCTTACTAATTGGTTAAGGTCCGCCCCGCCTCAGGAACAGTGTCCTTTCTTTCCAATTGTAGTGCACTCGGTACTTGTGCACCACGAATCCCAGAATGCAACAGGGGTCCAGGTGAGAAAGGCGGGTGATTTACATTATCATTTGCGGAAAATAGCTGTTTCACGATGTCATCCAACCTATTCCCATGCATAAGATGAAATGTCAATGTCCCCCTGGGTCCCCCTACCGCATCAACCTCCGTGGCACAGGATTCTGTTCAGCGGGGGCAAGACCGTAAATACAATCTCGCCCAGCGTGGAGCCGAAATAGCACCAACACCGCCCCATCTCCTCCTGGTCCCGGGTACCCTACTAGGTACTTATAGCTAGGACCTAGTTTCCATAGGAAATCCGCAACATTCTATTGGGAATAACTTTGGCGCCGGTGGAGGAATTTTCGTGTAATTTTCCAAACTTTTGGCCAGCTCCGTTCCGCTCCTTCCCTGAAAGTTTCGGGGGGATTCGTGAAGCGGGGGCCGAGAAAAAAGGGGGGTCCCAAAACGTGTTTTCCCCATGTTAATTTCCATATATATATATAAAACCTACTGGCGGTCGCCAGTAGGTAGTTATAGTTAGGACCTAGTTTCCATAGGAAATCCGCAACATTCTATTGGGAATATTTTTGGCTCCGGTGAACGAATCTTCGTGAATTTCTCAAAGAAGATGGCCCGCTCCGCTCTGCTCCTTCCCTGAAAGTTTCGGGGGGATTCGTCAAGCGGGGGCCGAGATAAAAGGGGGGTCCCAAAATGTGTTTTCCCCATGTTAATTTCCATAGGGCGGTTGGACTCACTTTTAGCCCGAACGGCTGAATGGATTTCCACCAAACTTGGCAAAATTGTAGGGACTGGTAGCCTGATGTGCCTTTGCTATGTCTCTAGATATGTGCTCCAGTGGATTTAGAGTAATTTAGGTTCAAAAAAATATATATATCTATAGGCGCGCCCCGGTACGCGCACCGGGGAGCGCACCCGGCGCGCACCGCAAGTTCGCGTTTGGAAAGCTGATTGGCTCTCGAGTGTCTGTCAACATTCCAAACAGTCTGTAGCGGCCGCCATCTTGTGTCTCGGTAGGATCGAGACACAAGAGGTGGCAAAAACAAAAGGGGAAATGACCAAAAGGGGGCAGGGTAGACCCCCTGACCCCATAGGTTTGATGTGGGGGCCATAAAAGGGCTTCACGGGGCAAAAAAAAAAAAAATCGATTTTCGCGGGGGGAGCGGCAGGTACGCGCACCGGGGTGCGTACCGGGGAGCGTACCATGAGGAAAACCCAGTGAAACAGTAAAATAATAATTTAAAGTGCTTAGAGGTAGGGTAGCTCTGATTAGAGTTGTTGTGTTGTGTGGATGATTTAAGTACCAACATGTAGTTACCAATGCAGAGTCTTAAATTCAATGTACTCCTTCTTTTCTGTAGATATCTTGCATGTTGTTACAGAAGTTATTGTGGTATATGGAATCTATATCATAGTGTGTCAGGAAAGCAGAAACAGATCCTTTAAGCACTCCTTGAGAAAGCCTATGGGATCATGGGTAGTCTACCCTGCTCCCTTATGATATTTTCAAGTATTACATTTTACTCTCTTCTGAATCTACACAAAATTGGTGGTGATATGGTGCATTAGAGACAGACAGTGAGAGAAAGGAGGCAGGAGATGAAAAAGAGATATCAAATACACATTGGAGATAATATAGTGGGAGAAAGGAAGTAACTATGAGCAAACTTACTATGTAACACAAAAAAGTTGCACAGTATACTGTAAGTCTCAGTTTATATTATAATCATTTTGGTAGTATTTCATGAATTACATATAAAAATGAATAATGTCTCGAACAATTTTTAATTATTAAATATAAATTTATTGTTGAGATTGTTCATAATTTAATAACACTTCTAACATTACATCATCCGGAATGTCCTCCAAATTTTCATTACATGATTCAAATGATTCAAGACAGTCAATTAGTTGTTGATCTTCAGACTCATCTATGAAATCCAAGTCTTCGTTATATATATATTCACTGAAAAAACCATAGGTTTGACACCAGTTATAGTTAGCTGGAAATTTTACTGACATAAAACCATTGAAATTCCCACGTTATAGTTAGTTGGACTCACTATAACTTGCGCGCCTGCAATGCACTGCTGATGACGTCACATATTACATCACTCATGACATGGTCAGTGACAACACTCATGACATCACTGATGACACCATCCAGTGAATGTGTGTCTTTCTGAAAAATAAATATGTTTTATGTATGTATATATAAAGGTCGATGGAAGAATAAATGTTTAAATAAGTGTCTAAATGGATGTTTTTAAAAAAAAAATTGATTGGTTAACTGGCTTATTAAGTGTATCTTAGTGAATACATATATTAGCGAGTAATGTTTAAATATTTAAATATATGTATCAGTGTTTCACTTTGTTTATAAGTGGTTGCATGGGTTGGTGAGTAGCTACATGTGTGTGTATATGGGTTATTAGATGTTTTTTTAGTATCAGTATGAGTGTCTGTATGGTTTGGTGGGGGTATTACTTAGCACATAGATGCATCAATGACTGACTCACTGTTTGTATGTGTTTTGAAGACAGCATATGTGCAGGACTGTATGGTTGGATGAGTGTGTGTATGTGTGTGTTAGTGAGTGAATGACTGTCTCACTAGTGTCTTTATCAGTAACTACATATAATTTAATGTAGTATATGTGAATATTGATGTATATAAGTGAGTATATGTGAGAGTGAGGGATTGTAAGAGTTCCTGCTTAAATAAGTATGTGTTTCTATAAGTGATTGTTTAAGAGAGTAAGTATGTGTAAGTTTCCTTAGAAGTAAGGTGGTAGTGTGTGTATAGCTGTATATGCAAATAAATGGATGTTCAATAGTTTATTTGCATGTGTGAGTATGTGTATGAGTAACTTTTGGATGACTGTCGGTGTGTAACAGGATGTATAGGTGTATCACTACATATGATGATTGAGTATATGTATGAGTGACTATATAGAACTGTTGGTGAATGAGTGGATGTGTATATAGATGGTGGAATTACTGAATTGGTTGTTGTAACTGGTATGGGTATCTCCATTTTTTGAAAATTTTAGTTTCTATTTTTGAATATGTGTTTCAAGGGTTACATTACACTGAAAGAAGGTCTGTCACTCTGTCACAAGGATGGTGTCATCAGTGATGTCATGAGTGATGTCACTGATGTAATATGTGACGGTGAAAAAGAGATGTCAAATACACATAATATAGTGGGAGAAAGGAAGTAACTATGAGCAATAAAAAAAACACTCACGGTAATTTTAGAATTTGTTTTAAATAATTTGAAAATATACTGATACATCTGACACTATTTGGCCTTAAGGAAAAGTGAAGGAATGAGCAAAGAGTCATGACTGAAAAAAAGGAGTATATGAAAACATTAAAACATATTTCAGATGTTCTTCGAGCTTTTCTTCTAGAAAGTCGATGAATTGGAATTTTTAGAGAACAGCAGAGTACTTTCCAACGAATAGGACCTTCATGATGTACTATTTGCCACAAGGATGGTGTCATCAGTGATGTCATGAGTGATGTCACTGACCATGTCATGAGTGATGTAATATGTGACGTCATCAGCAGTGCATTGCACTCGCAAGTTATAGTGAGTCCAACTAACTATAACGTGGGAATTTCAATGGTTTTATGCGAGTAAAATTTCCAGCTAACTATAACTGGTGTGAAACCTATGGTTTTTTCAGTGAATTTAATAGGTTTTCTAAATGCTAATTCCTGACTATAACTGGTGTGAAACCTATGGTTTTTTCAGTGAATATATATATATATATATATATATATATATATATATATATATATTCATATTACTGATTCATTTCTCTTTATCTGAGTACCTCTACTAAGTTTAGAACTTTAGATTCCACATTTTTGGATCATTCAGACATGTAACAGTTCAAGGTGGCACTTCTTCTCCTAGTTTGTCTAAAAAAGTAACTGGCAACAGTTTATTAGGCTGTAGTTGTCTGTATCTGGCTCTAGTTCTTCCTCTTCTTCCATAGACACAAAATACATCCATTCAGGTGAAGCGTACCTTCAGTTAGGAATTCTCTTTCTTGCTAATCTTTTAGCAAAAGGTGATTCACTCTCACTGTTCTCTGAATTGATTTCAACTACTTCTGGTTCTTCCTTGATTGATTTAAACTTTGAATTATCCTTCTGCTTTCTCTTGAAAGTTCCCTTCACTGCTCTTGGACCTCTTGCATCTTCCATCATGACTACCGCTGAGTCTTGTTTACTGATGGATGAATTTATGCTCTGTTCATCATCTGCAACTCTACTCACTGTGAACTGCTTTCTTCCTCTGGGGGTTCTTGGGACTCAAATCTTCAGTTGATGTCTTTCTCTGGGTGGGCTAGAGACTATTTCTTCTTGCCTGCCACCTGTTACTTTGCAACAGCTCTTCACTCTCACACTAGTACTTTCACTAGGATATTCACGTTTAATTTCACTAGCAATTTCATCAGTTTAAAAAATGTCTTCATTGCCCCCCTGGATCCATGCTACAGTCTTCGGCTTGACTCTGCGATTCATTGCTTGTTGTCACCCAGATGCAGGAGATGGAATTTGGGGGCGTATTATCAACAAATAGCGATATTTATCGCTAAGAGGGTTAGCAGAATTTTTTTAACGCCGCGCATCACGGGATTTTATCGCGGCGATAACGTGCTATTAGCAACGTTTATCTCAAAAGCAATAAAATTCCCAGCGATAGCGGCAAAATCTGTGAATATTGCTGAGAATACAGCGATATTCACGCATTATCGCTAACAGGGTCTTAGCCATTATATCCACCTCCCATTGGATATAATGGCTAAGTACTGGTCTGAGCAGGTGTTCGTTTTTGGAGATATTCGCACTTAGTGCGAATATTTCTATTGCTACGCCTGTGTTGGTAATAGGCGATAGCGATGTTAGCGACTGCTTACAGTCGCTAACAGGTTGGGTACGCCCACTTTGCATGTCATTAGCGATAAATATCGCTGACATGCAAAGCGGGCCCCAAACCGCTCTCTATCGCCTACAAGCTGTCGCTAACTGCTGTTAGTGACAGCTTGCTAATAGGGCGATAGAATTATCGCTGCTTAGCGGCCGAAAGAGGCCGCTAAAGCAACGATAATTCCCTATCGCCCCCCTTGATAATATGCCCCTTAGTTTCTTTTGACATTGCTGTTGCCAATTCAGCTGATGAGAAACATATTTCACCACATCGGCCAGACATTTGCAGTAATATAAAACAATGGCATCAGTTACTGACACAAGTGTTGCTGATGGTATGTAAGTCGATCTCATTGCCCTGCCCAAAAGCACTTCATGAGGTGGGATACTAATATTTTTGTCTGGGATACTTCTAACGCTCATCAAAACAAGAGGAAGAACATGTGGCCATTTCATTCTAGTGGATGCCCACACTTTACCCAGCTTGTTTTTGATGGTCCCATTCATCTTGTCAACTATACCAGGGGGCACATGAATGAAAGTTTCATTTTGCAATAACCAAATAGCGATTTTTTTGAAATCGCTATTTGGTAATCGCAAAATGCAATACAACAAAACAGGGAGCAAATAGCGATTCTCTAATTGTGATTCCTTAAAAACAGCAAACGCAATTAGGCAATCGCTCTTTGCATTTTAGTCTAGTCAAATTAGTTAAAAAAAATTGGCTAACCTAGAACTAATTGCAGTACAATTTCTATTAGTGGATTCTTATTGAAAATTTTCCGTAGAAAATGATGGTGAAAAGTCTACCACTCTATCATGACGCGTTAATCCAATATGGAGGATTTTTCAAAATGGCTGCCCATTATTTGAGAAATAGGGTATAACTGTTTATATGCCCATGTGTGGTATGATTTTATATATTTTTAGGGAAAGTAAAGTCAAAAATAACATAAAAAATTGTTTCTGATGATCATAATATCAAATAATCACGGAACCTGTCAGATAGACAAAGTTTGTGTAATTTTTTTGTTGACTTATTTGACAAAGTATGAAGGAACGTAAATATTACAATTAACTTTTGAAATAAAAAGTTTGTTATTGTTTGTGTTTTGTTTTGTAACTTTGTTGTTATTTTTTGTTTTTTTGTTAACACCTTAGCTGCTATGGAACGTCCAGCTCCAGTGCTGGACGTTCCATTGCGCAGGTGCAGTTCGAACGTTCAACGGCCGACGGCAGCACTACGGAGGTAGAGGTGCCGTCGGCCGTTGATCGTGCGCAGCACCTAAGGTGTTAATCAAAAATGTTTCATTTATGTGTTCTGGCGAGTTGCTGTGAGATACAGTGAAAATGGATGTAGAAAAGTGTTTCATTTGTGATGTGGTGTTTCAAGAAGATGACGATGTATCTGTACTCACTGAAAGAGGAGTGACTGGAATTCAAAAAACATGCACAGAGAGAAGAATATCTAAGTTTCACATTTGAGTTGGGCAGAAAGTTCACAAGAAATGTAGAGCACGTTTTGTTAACTTGAAAACTCTGTTCCAGGATCCAGGATCAGATCCCACAACTTCTCGTGTTCTACGGTCGTGTGAAACCCCGTTTGATTTTAGAAAAATTGTTTTTTCTTTGGTACTGAGTTAAGTTTATACTTCAGGGAGAGGAAAAAAAATGCGTTGTTTAATGCACGAATAGTTGAATTCAAATCATCAGTTTTACAAAAAGGCAACAAACGCAATGATGAATGGGCAGACAAAATTAAGAGACGTATCCAAAATGTGTCTGAATTACATGCTGTAGATGAATGCTACCACAAACAGTGTTCCGTCAATTTTTATACTGCAAAATGCATTCCCGGGCAGTTCACTGATAACCCTCCAATATCACCAAATCCCGTTGAAGACACTAACGTAGCCACTTCATCCAGGCAGACGATACCGTTTTGAGGTGCTGCTAGCCAAAGGCCTTTGATAACAGAGTTTCAGCCGGTCCCGAAAGACCTGGGAGTGACCAGCGTCGCCTGAAAGGCGCCAAAACCATGAGATGGAGGGAGCCCTGGGCGATCAGGTGATGTTGCTCTCTGTCTGGATTCCGAAGAATGTGAGGAAATAGGGGGAGTAGGATTGGAAAATCCCAAGAAAGTTCCAGAAGAACTGGAAACCACACTTGGTACCTCCAAAGCGGTGTCACCAGCACCACCTCCGCCCTCTGACGGCAGATCTGAGCCGCCAGTCACACAATCATGGAAAATGGAGGGAACACGTAACCCCTTTCCTGAACCTAGTCCTGCAGGAACACGTCCGTCGCATGCACTAGAGGGTCCGGCCTCCAACTGAAGAATCTGGTGGTCCAAGCGGGACACGAACAGGTCCACCGAGAAAGGGCCCCAGATGTCGGCTAACCACCGGAAGACCTGGGCATCCAGCTTCCACTGACTGAAGTCCCGCAAATGCCGGGAGTGCCAGTCCGCGACCTGGTTGGATTAGCCGGGCAAGTACTCTGCTGTCACCGAAATATGGTGCGCTAAGCAAAAACCCCAGAACTCCTCTGCCAAATTCGCTAGGGCCTCGGATCGAGAGCCTCCTAGGTGATTGATGTAATGCACCGCGGTGATGTTGTCCATCCTTAGAAGGACGCACGAGCGAACTCTATCCCTGGTCCAACACTGGACCGCAAACGATCCCGCTAAAAGCTCCAGACAATTGATATGGAGCTCTTGCTCATCTAACGACCAAGCGCCTCCAGTAGAAAAATCACCGCAGCGAGCTTCCCACCGCGACCTGCTGGCGCGGACTCTATGACAATATCGGGAGCGGTCCTGAAAATGGCCCTGCCATTCCAGGCGTCCATGTGGGTAAGCCACCTGGACATTTCCTCTTTGACCTCGACCGACAGAGGAACCGACTGGTCGAATGACAAACCCCTCCTGAGGTGGTGTGCTTTGAGGCACTGTAGAGCACGGTAGTGCAGGGGCCCCGGAAAGATTGCCTGGATGGATGATGACAGTAGCCCCACCACCCGGACAATCTGACGGAGGGAGATGTGGGATTTTGAGATGGTCTGGCGTAACAAATGCCGAATCTTGGCCATCTTTAAGAGGGGAGACTCAAAGACGTATGAACCGAGTCCACTACAAACCCCAAGAACACTATGATCTGTGTCAGGGTAAGAATTGACTTGTCTCCGTTGATGATGAATCCCAAACCATGCAGCAGGGATACAGTGTTCTGCACTTGGTCCGACAGTTTCTGATGGCACTGGGATATGAGGAGGATGTTGTCCAAATAGACAATCATCCGCACACCCTGACTGCGAAGGAACTCCACCGCTGGGTGGAGGACCTTGGTGAAGCACCAAGGCACTGAGGACAGTCCGAACGGACGGGTGGAATACTTGTAAACCTGGTCTCTCCATTGGAACTGTAGAAAACAGCGATGAGGAGGATGGATTGGGATGACTAAATAAGCATCTTTGAGGTCCAATCTCACCATCCAGTCACCCGGTAGAAGTACACCCCTCCATTTTGAAATGCCGGTACACCAACCATCCATTGAATTCTTTCAGATTGATGACATCGCCCCCCATTGGTCTACTCCACCAGGAAGATATTGCTCAGAAAACCATGGGGATGCAACACCGCCTGGCAGATCGCCCCTTTGCGGAGAAGCTCGGAAACTTCCTCATCGACCAGAAGGGCGTCTGCCACCGAGAAGGAAATGGGACGAGGTAACACCTATTGACGGGGTAAATCGTAAAACTGTATGTAAAACCCTTGAACTGTCTTAAGTACCCAAGCATCGTTCGTGACTGCCTTCCAAGCCCCCTAAAAGGATGCAAGCAGCCCCAAATGCGGACTTGAGAAGGAGAAATCAGACTCACCGCCGGGCGCAGGACCTCCTGCCTTGTTCTTGTATCCTCCGCAGCCACGGAATCTTTGCCCTCTGGTCGGGTAAAAGTTGGTATAATTGGCGGTATTATTGTATTGACCCCGCCCGGAGCCTTGTCCCCTACCGGGATTGTGCTGTCCACCATGGCCGAACACGCGGCTCCTACCACGACCGGCCCCATTGGAAAAACATGACTGGAAGACCTTTTTATGTTGGACTGGGCCTTGTACAGGCTAGTGAAAGTGGCCACAAATTTCCCCAGTTCTTTGACAAAGGGGTTTCTGAAAAGGCACCCCTGTGCCACTGCTCCTGCCTCTGAGCACGCCAAGTCACCGAACTTAGGATCCAATTTGATTAGGAGGGAACGCCACCGTTCGGTTGACAGGGCGCGCAGTTGGCGTTCCCAGAAAGATAATGGCCCGCTGGGCCCAATTTGAGAGGACATCGGGAGATATGGTGGAGCCCGACACCTTCGCCTCCTCCACCATACCTAAGATCTTGGTCATGGGCCCTACCGCGTCAAGGAGCTTATCCTGACAGGAGCACCAGGAATGGTCTATACCTTTACGAGGGTCCTTCATATACTTGGCCATGAAGATGGCCATCTTGGATTCAAGCTCCGGTGTGCAGGCCACCTTACCCTCCAAGGTAGGACGAGGATACTCCACTCATAAGCAACCCCCCACCTCCTTCTCTAAGGGCTTGCGGAGGCGGCCCACCACGAACTTAGCCACCTTGTCCCCAGGTGCCCAGGCTGCCAACCGCAGATGAATTATCTCATCCGGGTCAAGCATTCCCGAAGCATCCTGGGGCAATGCGGCACCAGAACTGGCCGGTCGCCAAGACCACGAAGACCCATCACCATCGTCAGACTCCGCTGGGGAACCCCCATCAAGAGATGGAGAGTCCGGGCCAACAGATTCCATGGGAGACGGGACCGGCACGGGCGCAGGTGGAGGAGCAGACGTCTTCACGAGAAATGCGCTCTTGAGGCGATCGAAAGCGTCCAAGTCCAACCCCTGGGACCCTCCCAGGGCCTCCGCCACGCGACCCTTTTTTGGTACTGAGGGACATTCCCCATGGGGCAATGTAGGTGATCCAGCGCTACTCCGGAAATATTTTCTAAAACCATATCACCTTTCCCCGAAATACCAAATCATACATCTACTCATCAGTGGGGCCCATAACACTGTGAGTCACTTACAAAACACTTCCATCCTATTTCATGGATCGGTGATTTTCAAAGGAGAGCTGCTGTATCATAGCGGAGTGTATACATTTAAACTAAATATTTATACTATTTACACCTGCAGTTTTAAGAAGTTTTACCATAGTTTTTATCAACAAAACATTTTACTTCAGAATACAAGTATTAGCAAAAGACAGAGAGTTCCCAAAATCAATTTTTTTCCTAACTTCCCTAACTAATAACCTCATCTAAAGCTCATTTTTCATTCAAAGAAATTAGAAAATTATTCAAAGTCTTACATCTCAGTAAAATCAGCATACCGACAGCATCTCAGAAGGAAATCGGAAGACAGTTTTTTCTTAAAGAAAATCAGCACTTTTTATACCTTTTTCACTAACTTTATCTATCTATAAAAGTAACTATCAGCATAAACTCGAGTTCTGATTGGACAATTTGGGGTGGATGTGCATCACCTCATCATTCTAATATCCGGCTTGTACAGCATCAGCAGAAATTAAAGGATCTTTTGTCTTTATTAGCGTCTGGCACAGTCACGTCCTCAAATTGTAATATCAGACATAATTCCCACGTTATACAATAGAGATGTCCACAATTGTTGGCAGTCATCTGTATTCTCGGGGCATGTTGTCCTTGAACCTCTTTTGTTCAGGCACAGACAGCTCGCATTCATTCTCGGCTTTATCCGCGCGTGCGCATTAAATCTCACTGTCACAGAAATCGAGAGACTCCATG
This sequence comes from Lissotriton helveticus, assembly GCF_964261635.1. Lineage (NCBI taxonomy): Eukaryota > Metazoa > Chordata > Amphibia > Caudata > Salamandridae > Lissotriton > Lissotriton helveticus. The sequence continues at coordinate 435,650,115 of NC_136057.1, forward strand.
TTTTGGTAGACCTCACGAGCCAGAATGGGAACTATCATAGAAACAAACACAATTTAATGTTAATTATTGAAATGTAGCCCTTCTGTTTACCTCCCCCCATACTAAGGTTTCCCTATTAGTTGTTACCTAGCAAAGTAAGCAACACATGTGCGTAATATACTCACATCTCCATTTCCTTGCCACAAAACACATGAACAGAAAGCACATTTATGCCGCTTTTGATCAATTTAAAGCTTTGCATTAATAGACAGCATGACGACATTACTAAATTTGCATATAGCCATGTCTGAACTGGGGTGGCTGAGTGAACTAAAAAATGGTGATGGATTAAACCCAGATCAGTTGACTGGGGGTGAGTGTTTGATTTGTTCAAACGCTCCGTCCATCATCCCCTTTTGTATCGCTTTGTTCGCCCTAAGTGTGTCAGGGTATACTCAGACGTGAGTCCCTTGTTCACTTGGCCACTGGATTCAAGATAGCCTGGCTGATGAGGATTATGAATCCGAAACTGGTCCCAGGATGCTTGTTTCCGGTCCAGGGAAGACATGGCTTGGCAGTTCGGGCTGGACTGTTCCCATAAGGCACAGGGTCAGACTGATTTGCATATAGCCATGTCTGAACTGGGGTGGCTGAGTGAACTAAAGAATGGTGATGGATTAAACCCAGATCAGTTGACTGGGGGTGAGTGTTTGATTTGTTCAAACGCTCCGAACATCATCCCCTTTTGTATCGCTTTGTTCGCCCTAAGTGTGTCAGGGTATACTCAGACGTGAGTCCCTTGTTCACTTGGCCACTGGATTCAAGATAGCCTGGCTGATGAGGATTATGAATCCGAAACTGGTCCCAGGATGCTTGTTTCCGGTCCAGGGAAGACATGGCTTGGCAGTTCGGGCTGGACTGTTCCCATAAGGCACAGGGTCAGACTGATTTGCATATAGCCATGTCTGAACTGGGACGGCTGAGTGAACTAAAGAATGGTGATGGATTAAACCCAGATCAGTTGACTGGGGGTGAGTGTTTGATTTCTTCAAACGCTCCGTCCATCATCCCCTTTTGTATGACATTACTAAATTAGTCAGTTATAGTTTTTCATGCAAGCAGATTAGTATTCCCACATGTATTTGTGTGTGCATTCTATACTATGTTGATTAATATTTTCCACACCACACAATTAATAAAGGTTACAGTTATGAGGAAATGACTTTACGAGGGGAATACAAAATGTTGTTTCTCCACCTCGCTTCTTCAACTCCCTCCTTTGGTGATCTTATCACCAAATATCTCCCAAAATTTTGAAAATGTTATCCAAACATGTTTCAAGTTCTTCAGATTAGTACAGTTTCAACTCTAGTATCTTCTTCTCTGGTTTCTCCGAAGACTCTTTCTTGAAATTCTTCCATTTCTATATCATAGTTTTCTCTGTCTCTTTCTCGTTTTTCTTGAATTGCTTTCTTTACTGACTTTCTAGTATTCCTTCTTTTTCTATATATGCAACATAACCTTAACATCAGAAACACTATTACTATTATTGTTACTGGAATTAGTACTTTTACCTATAATTGAACTACCTATCTCTTGAAACCAATGTTTAACTGAAGACTTGGCTCTTCTCTCAGTAATTCTGTGCCGGCCTAAAAGTGTTGCTATGTTGTGTACTTCTCCTTTTTCTCTCTTCGCCAAAGCGCCGGGACACTCCTTGGAGTAGCCGTGCGCTATAGAATAGCTTTGTATAACATAACATAACATAACATAACATAACATAACATAACTGCTGACAGACTTTTACCAAGTCGTTCAAGAACACCATCAACCTCCAGTGGTTCAATTTCTCTATGCAACTCTGTAATGTTTGTAATGTACTTTTCAATATTTTGACTTTTGTCTGGAATGTAGATACAACAGTGCTGTACCTTCAAAATGCCACAAACTCCTCCCTCTTTTGCCAATATTATATCAAGAGCAAGACGATTCTGCATCACCATAGCTCTCATAGCAACCATGTCAGTATTTACCATTAAGAATCCACCTGCCGTGTATGTTGACAAACGATCTACTATCATTGATAATCTTCGAATTCGGTTTGCATTAAAAGATATTCCCACTGCTGGTATCAGTGCTCCGAAAATATCACCTATTATTTCTATTACACTCTCCCTTTTTCTACGATTTAAAGGTTTACCTATTTCATGTATTCCATTAGTACCTCTATCTACATGAAAGATTTTGGGAAAGACCAAACCCACGTAACATGTCCCGTACCAGTGGTCCGGTAATCTATAATAAGCTTTGTTTCCGCATATGAAGAATATGCCAGAAAAAACTGGATCTTTTCCACCTTTAAATCCCCAACCCCTATGATTCCATAGGTGTCTTTACATTGACTTGCTCCCACAAAATAATTGTCATAAACAGTGTTGTCTCTTCTAATACAAAATTTCCCTAACAATGGAGTGTCTATATTTATAGCCACATTCACATTTCTATCATCAAGGTTTTCATCTTCAAATGTCCAATATTTGGATTTCTCATGTTTTACTTTTTCACTTCGTTTATAAGCAATTCTTCTCTCTTTAACCATATCTAAAAATGCTTTTTCCTCAACTCTCATTTTACATGTTAAATTATTTTTGAAGGCATACTCATGGTTCAATTCATCTATTTCTAAAAAGAATTCCCCCATTACTCTAGCAGGCTTTACTTTATTCATGGCATCAACGATTTTTAACTTTGCAAATACATCATCTGAATTTGAGTAATAATACTCTAGTTTTCCTGTTTGATAAAACAGGCTTGCAATCACACTACACGTGACACCATATGTAAGTGGAAGATGGTGATATGTCACCCCTTCTGATACAGATGATGGTAATTTCACACAAACGTAACAGTCACTAGCATCCATTGTCTTAACATATTCAAATAACAATCGTGAAAATGTATTTTTGGTGTAATCGCTAATTAACCTATCTTGATACAATTCTGGTCTATATACATGCTTTTTATTAGACTTTGATTCGACATTTTGTTCCCTTGAACTCACATTATGTTTCAACTTCACTAAGTTATCCTAAAAAGGAATGACAATAGCTAAAATTATCCATTAATAATCCTGTACATATTAAACACATTTTACACCATTTTCTAAAAATTACCATCATCTGTATCAGAAGGGGTGACATATCACCATCTTCCACTTACATCATCTGTATCAGAAGGGGTGACATATCACCATCTTCCACTTACATTTCGTTTTATGGTCATTGTTAGCCTTTTTTTTTTTTTTACACAGCAATCTGTTTTATAATTCTTTCACCTTTGCCACCTATAGGCTTTCACCTTTCACTTACAATGTCCTCCTTATATCAGGACTTCAGGTTTTGTCTTTACCTTATACCTTTGATCAATTATCACTTTTCTCTGTAATTCAGTTCTTTACTCACTTTTCCCATTTGACTTTGGGCAGCATAAGTTCTCTTGGCTACTGTTTACCTCTTCAATTGGAGGCAACACAATGTACGACCATTCAGGTGATTTGTGCTTCTGATTTGGTCTTCTCACCCTTTTTGGCCTTTGAACAATTTCTATTCTTTTCCCCTACAGCTCCTTTTGACTGGTTATTTCATTTACTTAATCTTCTTGCTTTCTTGCTTTGTTAACCAGTTTAAATTTCAGTCTATCATTCCCTTTAGGCTAATTATCTCCTTTACACACTCTTTTTGTCTTAGGCTCCGTGGTGTTATGTTCCACTCTCCAAGCCCTTTTTCTTGAACTCTTTCTCAATGGAGTTTCATCTGCACTGTTGTCAGTTTCACTTTCAGTCTCTTCGACAGTTTCATTTATGACAAACTTTATGATATCTTTTTCTTTTTCAGAATCAGTTTTCTCTTTTGACAGTTCTTTTACTCTGTTAGGAACATCTCCATAGCTGGTACTTAGAATCTCGCCCTTATCGTGAGTTATTTCGTCTTTTCCAGTGTCAGGATTCTAGTTCCTGCTTACAGAGCTTTCAGACTGTTCTTCAGTATTCTCTTGATCACCAGTTTTATCTTTACCTTGCTCAGTGTCCTTACTGGTGTCAGTCTCTACCAAATCTCGATTTTCAGATTGATCTTCAGAATTTGGTATTTCAACAGTTTCTCCTTCTCCTTCAGATGCAGAGCTAGCATCTGATACTTCCAGATGTCGACGTTCTTGTCGATCTTCAGTATCTGGATTTCTCTCTGGTTCATCTTCAGAATCAGAATCAGTTGTGCTTCCACCTTGCTCATTTGGATTCTCAGGTTCAGGCACACGGATGGTATGGCTTGCGTGCACCCATCTTTTTACTCCGGCAAATTTAACTGCAGTGGTGCTGACCAATATGACCTGTCTCGGTCTCTGCCAGCGAGGCACCAAACAGTTTCTTCTGTGATGTACCTTTATCCAAACCCAGTCTCCAGGAACTAGATCATGAGCTGGATTTTTCTCTTTCATGTTTGATTCAGTTCCCACCTGATGGAACACAGAAGTGTCAGATAGGTTTTTGCAGTAATCGAGTATGATGTCATCATTACTAGCTAACAGTTTATCAACTGGTACAAATGCTTGTCTCATCACTCTGCCCATTAAAATCTCATGTGGACTTAATCCAGTCTTTCTGTCAGGGATAGTCCTTAAGGTCATCAAAACAAGTGGTAAGGCATCTGGCCACTTCAGTCCTGTTGCCAAACACATCTTTGCAATCATGTTTTTTATTGTTCCATTCACTTGTTCAACTACCCCTGAATCCTCAGGTCTGTAAGCACAATGCAATTTCTGACGAATGTCCAGGGCTTCACAAATCATTTGCATAGGTTCATTTTGGAAGTGTGTTCCACGATCAGTTTTGATCGTTACTGTTAATCCATCGTTTCTCCTCATGGGGAAAGCCTCCACCCATCGAGGGGACAGACAAATGTTCACCAAAACATACCTGAGCCTATTACAAGGTGGAAGTTCTATGAAATCCAACTGCATTCGTGTAAATAGACCTCCCTCCCGTCCTATGGTTCCTGGACTCAGAATTGTTTTTCTGTTTGGATTAAATTGCTGACACACCAAACATCTCTGGCACAAACATTCAGCAATCATCCTGAACTTGGGATTGTACCACGTCTGTCTAGATAGACGAAGCATGGCATCTCTTCCAACATGAGCTTGACCATGATACTTTCGGGCCATATTTGAGATCCTGCTATCGGGCATTACTGGTCTTTCATCTTTGTAAACCCAAATTTCATCTTCTTCTCTTTGCCTACATCCTGCCTTTAACCAGGCGTCTTTTTCTTCCTCATCAGCCTCTTCATGCATTTGCCTCACTTCCTGCCAAGTCTCAACTACTGTGGTTAGCATTAAAGGACTTGAAACATGCTCTTCCCTTCTGTCCCGATTTATGGATGCAAGATTTTTGGCACAATATTTTGCAATTGAGTCTACATACCTGTTACCTCGGGTGATATAATCATCCCCTTTCTTATGTGCTGCGCATTTCACTACTGCAATCTTATCAGGCAATTGAATTGCGTCAATCAACATTCTCACAAATTTCGCATTACATATGGGGGATCCTGCAGAAGTTAAATAACCTCTTTGGGACCACAGTTGTCCGTAGTCATGAACAACCCCAAATCCATACTGATTATCAGTCACTATGGTAACCCTGATCTCCTTTCCCTGTTCACATGCTCGAAGCAAAGCAATTAATTCCGCTATTTGAGCAGAACGGATTCCTTTCAGATAAGATGCTTCCAGCACATTTGCCACTGTGTAGACTGCATATGCAGCACTCAGAACACCTTCATTTGTTCTCAGACACGAACCATCAACAAACTTTACATAGTCGGATTCAGGCAATGGCTCATCTCTGATGTCTGGTATTGGTTTAGTACAGTATTCAAGAACATCTAGGCATTTGTGATCAACCTAATTTCTTACTTCAATTTCCATGGTGTCTGGCAATAACGTAGAAGGATTGACATTCACACATCTAGAGATTGTCACATTTTCTGCTCCCAGATTTACCTTTTCGTACTTTGTCGTCCTATTGTTGGTTAAATACTGTGTTTTTGTCCTAGTGAGGAGAATCTCCACAGAATGAGGTACATACACCCTCACAGGAAATCCCATCACTATTCCTTCACTTTGTTCTACACTTACGCTTGTAGCTGCTACTGCTTTCAGACAACCTGGTAATGCTTTTGCTACTGGGTCTAAAACAGCTTAAAAATATGCAATAGGCTTTATCAGTTTTCCATTTCTTTGAATTAGTACTGACAATGCACATCCTTCTTGTTCACTGCAGTGCAGTTTGAACTCTTTTTCATAGTCAGGCATCCCTAAAGCTAGTGCTTCACATAAGCTCGTTTTTAACTGTTCAAATGCTTCCATCTCAGTTTTGGTCAGTACTGTAGGGACTCTGATATCTGCTCTGGTTATCTCTGTAATGGTTTTGCTATCAGTTAGAATCCACTAATCCACTGTCTACAATAACCTACCATTCCCAAGAACATTCTTACTTGTCTTTGAGTCTTTGGTGGCTGCATTCCTTGTGTCATCTTGATTCTTTCTGCAGTAACTTGTCTAATTCCTTTTGCAATCTTATGACCTAAATATTGCACTTCTTTCCGACAAAATTGTAATTTTGATGGAGACACTTTATGTCCCTCTTCTGCCAAATGATTCAACAATGCAACGGTATCTGTTACACATGCATCTTTTGTCTTCGATGCCACTAGGAGATCATCAATGTATTGAACCAATACAGACTCTCCAGGCATGTTCAAACTTTCTAGTGATTTCTTTAGCAACTGATTAAAGATAGATGGACTTTCAGTATACCCTTGAGGAATTCGGCACCAAGTCAAAATATGGTCTCCGAACCGGAACGCAAATATTGGCTGGCTTTCTGGATGTAATGGAACAGTAAAGAACGCATTACACAGATCAATCACAGTGTACCATTCTGCATCATGGGGAATTTGATATAACATCACTGCTGGATTTGGTACAATTAGACAACATGGGACAACTATTTTATTAACCTTTCTAAGGTCTTGCACAATCCTAAATGTTCCGTTTGGCTTTTTCAATCCTATTATCGGTGAATTACAAGGACTACTTTTTATCTTTCTCAAAATGCCTTGATCAATCATTTTGTTTATTACTGGAGTTATTCATTCAATTATCTCTGCTGTCATTTTATATTGGGGAATGTTCGGGTAACTCACACCTTCTTTTATAGAGACTTTTACAGGATCTACGTCTTTCATTAATCCAATATCTTCTCCTGTGAAATCCTACACCATCTGTTTCACCACTTTTTTCAATTCATTGGGTATCTTTTCTCGATCAAACACAGGAAACAACTTATTTTTCACTGCCTCAATCATGACCATGGTCATTTTATACAAGCTATCTTCATCCGGGGTTTGCAGTCCTATGCCATCTGGTGAACAATGTATGGCACAGCTCATTTTTCACAATATATCTCGTCCTAGCAGATTTACGGGGCTACTATCACACGCCACAAATCGATGCATGTCTTTGCAATTTCCAATTTCTACTTCAACTGGTTGTGTTAAGGATGTTTTAATCTGTCTATTGGCTACACCTACAACTTGGATGCTCTCTCCTGAGAGAGGAAGATTTTGAACGTCCACTGATCTATCAGTAGAATGGGTAGCACCAGTGTCCACTAGGAAAGTTATTTCTACATCATTCACCTTTCCGTTCACAAATGGACCAGACTGATCTACCTCGAGTGGTTCTAAGCACACACTCTTCTCCCTCTCTCAGGCACCGTCAGAAACTTTCATCCGACTCACTCCCACCTTCCTCTTGTAACCAATACTGGGGACTCACATTCACTCTGGGTGATCGGTTTACCTGCTCGCCTCTGCTGAATCCTGTCTCTGCACTGTATCTCTGAAGATTTACACTGTGTGGAAGTGGCGGTTGTGGCACCTGACTTTGCTGAGTAACTATCTGCTGCTGTTGCGGTTGCTGTTGAATTACCTCATGCTGCACCTGTGGATTCAATGATGTATTTTCGGGATTAACTCTTGATGTATACTTACACTCTTTTCTCCAATGCCCTATTCTGCCGCAATTATGACAAGGGAATTTTTTCTTAAGTTCTTCTATATTTCCTACCAATTTTGTTTTATTAAAATTTCCTTTAAATTTTCCTTGACTATCTGTGTTTTTATTCTCCAATTGTGCTACTTGGTGTTCCCCTACTTTCACTTGTGCCCACATAGCATTTTCCTTTAGATTCTTTTGTTTAGCTACAATTTCATCACTACAGTATTTGGCTTGTCTCAATACCTCATCCACTGTACTCGATTGCCATCCTATTAAACTATGCCTAATCATGTCTTCAATTTCTGGTCTTAAACCATATACAAATCGATATACAAAATGACTCATGTCTTTTTTACTCAGTTCCTCATATCCACTGTATTGTTTAAACACCAACAACAGTCTTTCATAAAATGCATGTACAGATTCCTTCGATTCCTGTATAGTTCTGTCTATTTTAACCCAATCTGTTTCTTTTGGTGGAATTTTATTCTTCAAAAACACTATTACTTGTTCATACTTTCACATAACTTCAGGTGACGGGGCACCAGTCACCCTATCACGAGGGTATTCCTCTCTTGGCCAATTTACAGTTATCTTGTACTCAGTCCACAGATCTGCTGGTACAACTATGTCAAATAATCCATCCAGATCAACCCATAGTACTTTTGAAACTTTCACAAATCGATCTACCTGTCGATACCATTCAACTGGTTTTTCTCTCAATCTGGGAAAATCATTTGTAAAAGATAATATGTCCTGTCTACTCCAGGGAACATGTACAGAACCTCCTCCAGGTATTTCTCTCATAGGGAACTCATTCGCTACTGTTTCCTTTTCTCTCACAGGGAACACTAATATAGATTTATCACTGGCCTCTTCTTTCTTCTTTGCCCATTTTATTCTCCACTTATTCACATCTCCCCATCTCCTTAGTAATACAATCAATTCTTTGATCTGGGTTAACCTTCCTCCAGCATTCATATTTTCAATGTCCTTTTCTGAAAAGTCTACCCTATAGAATTTCTGCAATGTTTTATTCTTTGCGAACTCTACTTCAAATTCATTCGCTAATCCTTCTAATTGATCATGTACAGACTTCGCTTTCCATGTTATACTCTTGCACATGAACATAAGTTTGTCATCTTGGTACGTTTTTAATCAGTCTGTTCTAATTGTTCCAATAATTAATTCTTCCATATCAATTTTTAATCTTGCCACATCTAATACTTTGGGTTCATGTTCTTTTAATTTCAAAGTTTTAAGCCAATCACTTAATTCTTGTTCTGATGGTCCTACAGGAGTCTGTGTTAAATCTATTTTCTCTATACTTTTTTCAGGTGTAGCAGAGTCAGATTCTGCTCCAGTTGCATACTTATAAGGTAAACTCTGATTGAAAGTTAAGTCAGGCGGATTTACATTATTTGCTCGTCTAATTTCTAACAAATCTGGATAAATATTTTCTTTTACCTTTTGCAAACTTTGCTGTAAAGGGATTGTCAAACTTGGCTCTTTTATTCTTTGATTTTCGAACACTGGAATTACAGGTCCTATCGTTATTGGGACTTTTACTGCTTCTATGTTTTTCGTAAGTTCTTGTATCTTTTCTGTCAATTCATTTGTAGATCGTATATATTCAGCAGTATTTGTTTGTTCCTCAACTCGTTTCTCTACTCTATTTGCGCTTCCTCTTTTGTTAATTTGCTTAGGAGTACCGGTAAATCTTGTTTCTGTTATTGAAGCATTTGGATTATATCTCATTTCTACTCTTTCTGGTATATCTCTAAAATTTGAAAAATGCCTTGGGGTTTCATTAATTCTCTCGTCGACTTGTGGAGCATTAGGTGTGGTCCATAAAGAACCTGGTTGATATGGTGGCGGTCTCCTATTTAATATTTCTTCCAGTACAGCATCCTCTGATTTACTATCACCATAACCTTCTTTACCTATTTCCACATTTTTCCTCTTTTCTGTATATTTCTGCCCTTCATATTCATCCACTAATCTGACTGGATACATTCCATCACACATGTCAGCATTTCTCAATCTGCGCATTCTACTCTCATGTGTCTCTCCCCACAATCCATGTAATCTACCTCTTGGTCTGATATGTTTTTCCGACCTTTCTCTTTCCATTTCGTGCATCTCACCTTCCCATTCAACTAAAGCTTCAAATTGAGTCTAGGTCTTGGCTCAAGCTACATCATCCTCTCTTAAAAGATCCGACTTCTGGGAAAGCTAACTCACCATCATTCCTGGTATACCTTGCCCAATTCTCCAGCCAAACACATGTATGGTAACCATATTTTGACAACATATAGGAAGCAGGCGTTTTCGGCGGAGGAAGCAATTTTCTGTCAGTTGTTATTATCACCTTATCTTTTACAAACACATTTTTCAATTTCTTAAACCATGAAGGTTTCTTCTTTTCTTCTTCGTAATAGTAATCCATTTTGTAGTAAATTCCCTGTTTTTCAAAAGATCGCGTACTTCCTTGTTGCTATTCCGTAACACCAACCTATCACAGCACAGTTCACACTAGTGTACCAATTAGAACAAGATACGTCTCCTTAGTGCTAAACCAATAGTTTGCTGTTTTTCGTGATGCACCAATCAGCCCTTACTCTGTCTTGGTCACTAGGACCAATCCCTGCGCGACACTTTTGACGTCACCAGCACTCCGGCTTCTGCAGCACCGACTGACCCCTCCTTTACAAGATTTTTCGAGAAGCCATATTTACAAGATATACAACTGAATCAGTTAGTAACTTACTCAAAACAACTCCATTTGTCTGTTTCACTAAATAAAGTGATAGAATTTTTAGTCGTACAAGTATTCTGTATTTCCAGTAGACAGAGCTTACCTCTTCTCTACCACAGAATTTTTACACTTGCCGATAAAGCAGCACCACTTCCTCTACTTTACCCTTCTCTCAAGCTCGGGTTAAGCTCTATTACTCTCTCAGCAGTAAGTTTTAAATCAGGATACACAATGATCCCTGTACTTGAAGGCTAAGATTTTATAGACTGTCCTCGCTATGCATTTATCCTTTCACACGTAAAGTCCCTAAACTTGTGTTATGCGCAAATACCACTGTAGTATACGACAATACTACTTTTGAAACAGACTATGCGATGTGCGACTTCACTTGCCACACTTCCTCTGCCTGCAGATAGAGTGACTAGCTTCACGCAATCCTCGGAAGCCTTTTCAAGACTACATATAACGTAATACGAACTCAACAGATGTTAGTCATAATTCTGTACATCAAAACCCTTATATATCACTTTATACACAGTCCTAGCTAATTCTATAGCAACCAATGCTCTGCTACCAAGCTAATTACTGATCCAGCGCTACTCCGGAAATATTTTCTAAAACCATATCACCTTTCCCTGAAATACCAAATCATACATCTACTCATCAGTGGGGCCCATAACGCTGTGAGTTACTCACAAAACACTTCCATCCTATTTCATGATTGGTGTTTTTCAAAGGAGAGCTGCTGTATCATAGCGGAGTGTCTACATTTAAACTAAATATTTATACTATTTACACCTGCAGTTTTAAGAAGTTTTACCATGGTTTTTCTCAACAAAACATTTTACTTAGACGCTCCACCATTTTGGTCGACGAATCTGCTAGTAAAAAATTAGGCGTAGGAAAATACAAGACCAGCTTAATTCTCCATTTATCTAATTTTTATTAAAAGCACATTTTAGCATGTCTGACAGTTATTCACTTTATTTATTTCTTTATTCAAAGATAACTTTTAAAATACGAGTTTTATCTCAAACAGTTATATTAATTTTTATTCCAGAGGTTCAGAAATAGACATTATTATTTTTAAATTTCAGAATACAAGTATTAGCAAAAGACAGATAGTTTCCAAAATTCATTTTTCTCCTAACTTTCCTAACTAGTAACCTCATCTAAAGCTCATTTTTCATTCGAAGAAATTAGAAAATTATTCAAAGTCTTACATCTCAGGAAAACCAGCATACCGACAGCATCTCAGGAGGAAATCGGAAGAGAGTTTTTTCTTAAAGAAAATCAGCACTTTTTATACCTTTTTCACTAACTTTATCTATCTATAAAAGTAACTATCAGCATAAACTCGAGTTCTGATTGGACAATTTGAGGGTGGATGAGCATCACCTCATCATTCTAATATCCGGCGTGTACAGCATCAGCAGAAATTAAAGGGTCTATTGTTTTGTCTTTATTAGCATCCGGCACAGTCACGTCTTCAAATTGTAATATCAGACATAATTCCCACGGTATACAATAGAGATGTCCACAATTGCTGGCAGTTGTCTGTATTCTCGGGGCATGTTGTCCTTGAACCTCTTTCGCTCAGGCACAGTCAGCTCGCATTCATTCTCGGCTTTAACCGCGAGTGCGCATTAAATCTCACTGTCACAGTAATGGAGTGACTCCATGTTTTGGTAGGCCTCACGAGCCAGAATGGGAACTACATAGAAACAAACACAATTAAATGTTAATTTTTGAAATATAGCCCTTCAGTTTACCTCCCCCCATACTAAGGTTTCCCTATTAGTTGTTACCTAGCAAAGTAAGCAACACATATGCGTAATATACTCACTTATCTCCATGTCCTTGCCACAAAACACATGAACAGAAAGCACATTTATGCCGCTTTTCACAATTTAAAGCTTTGCATTAATAGACAGCATGACGACATCACTAAATTTGTCAATTATAGTTTTTCATGCAAGCAGATTAGTATTCCACCTTGTATTTGTGTGTGCATTCTAAACTATGTTGATTAATATTTTCCACACCACACAATTAATAAAGGTTACAGTTATGAGGAAATGACTTTACGAGGGGTATACAAAATGTTGTTTCTCCACCTCGCTCCATCATAGGTACTGGTCCAGAGGGGTCCAAGTGGGCATACGCCAATGTGGAGCACTCTGCTATGATGTGGTTCTACAGATGTTCCCCCGTGGGACCCACCACATCACTCACACACTTAAAAATTGACTTGTCTACTGTCTCGAAGAACTGGTCATCTAGAGGTAAGTGCTGAACCTGTTCTTCCTCATAAAATTCCTCATTACTCATCCTCACTTCCTACAACACCTGTATACAGTAAGGAAATTAGGACACCAACCAAGAAGCCTAACCCTCCAGGCAAAGCCCTATACAGTACAAGGCAAGTATAGCCCCAGCCAAGAAGCCTATCCCTTTAGGCAAAGAATCCTCCCTCTCATAAAAGGAGGTCTGATAACTGGGCAAACAAAGGGGGGTTCCCTTTCTCTGTTATGGGCAGCCTGGCAGGTTGCAAAATGCTTAGGACGGGCTAAAACCTTGTTATATATGAGGGTGCTCAGGCCCTTAGCTCGCGTGTCCTCAGGAAAACCTGACAGGACCTCAGGCGCCACCCAGCGCGCTAAAGGCTGCAGCCTCTGACAAAGTGGGCAACTTGCCCACTGGTGTTCATGCGGCCGCGCCACTGTACAGACCCCTGCTGGGGCGTAGAAGTGAATTCCAGGGAATACAGACCCGCCCAGGTGTGGCGGTAGGGGACAAAGGCACTCCGGTCCATTGGACTCGCCATGCGTCTCCTCCTCTGAAGAGATGCGCCGTGGAGACCAACGAGATGCGGTGGCTCCCCCTGGTGGCTGCAATAGGAGACCGCACTGAACCTGGGCAACACGCTCCTGCGGCGGGGAACCTGCTAGAGGGAGAAAAACCTGTCACAAGTCCCACAAAATGCAAGGCAGGGTCCCGCTGAAGTTAAAACCTGGGCCCCGCCACCAACAATAATAAAAAATACCACAAATGTCCCAATAAACCCATAGAGCACAAAAGGGACTTATCTGGTGCTGCGGAGCAGCGAAGAAAGAGGAGGGACAGCTAGGAAGGAAGGACTTTCTAATGCATACTGACACTAAGGAAGGACTATGATGGTGTCGCCATATGGACTCATGGGCTTTGTAGTTTGGTTCAGCCCTGTTTAAACTTTGTGTTTCCAGTTGGACGTTTTTTTTTTCCCTATTGCGGATTAAAGTTTATTGTGGTGTTAATAAAGCTGCTGTGGAGAAATATGATAGTAATAAAGCGAAGAGAGAACAGCATAATCCTCGCTTCTGTGTCCCTAATAGAATTTAAACTTAACGTTACTAAGCTAGGCAAATTTCGATTCTTCATTGTAATTAGGCATACCGATGGCTGGTGCATTACATCATTTTTCTCTTAAATCCGTGAAGACCTCCATATATTTGCCATCAAATGGTACCGGATCTCTGATATCACTGTGAGTTAGCCTTATTAAAGGGTTTGCACTCAGGGACACGTTTGGAATCCAATGGCAACTTGGCAACAATTTCTAGGAACATCCTCTCCTCCCTCTGGATGGTTCGAGAACCCACTTTCAGAATTGCAGAAATGTGTTCTTTTGAGAATTTCCATGCTCCTTTTTCAATATGATGACCAAGACAAAACACTTATTTTTTACTGTACTGCCTTTTTGTGGGGAAAACCTTGTGACCGTTGTCAGCTGTTTCAGAAGTGAAATTGTGTCTAGTGTGCAATCCTCTTTTCTCTTTGATGCCAAATAAGTGCAATGTATTACACCAGGACTGAGTTAAAAGGCAACTGTAAATTCTTTCTTTGGGATCTGATTCAAAATCAAAGGATTTTCAGTATACTATAGCCCCTGTGGAATTCCACATCAAATGAGGACTTTATTCTGCAGGAATTTGTAATAATATTCCGGTAGGATTTGATATTCCCAGAAAACATGGAATCACTATTTTATTTATTCTCCTCAGGTCTTGAACACTTCTCCATTTACCACTCAGTTTTGAATGTCCATTATCAGAGCTGCAAGGACTATCAAACACCTCTCACAGAATGCCTGGTTATATAATTTGTTCGAAAACAGGCATCATTCTCTCTTCTGTTTCTTTTGAAATTCCATATTGACTCATTCTAGGGAAGACTATATCCGGGTTTACATTAATCCTGACAGGTTTTGCACTTTTTGCCAACCCTATCTGTGCCTGTGAAAACACATACCTCTTCTTTGATAGTATCGCTTAAATCCAGAGGTAGGTCATCTTTTATAAGAATTGGGAATAACTGACCCCCTGAATCCTGTGATTTGATTTTAAACACTGAGTTGTCATCCTGAGTTTTAATTGCAACACGCAATAAATCATGCAGTTCATCTTGACTAGCATGTCTCTGCCCAACAAGTTAATAGGACTTGAATCACATATTATGAACTGATGATAGTTTTCCGTGGCTCCTTTTTTAACAGGAACATCTGTTGTAACCTGGTAAACATTCCAGTTATTGCCAATGCCTACAACTTGGACTTCTCTTCCAGTGAGGCGAAGACGTGAACAGTAGAGTGCGTAGCACCTGTGGCTATTCAAAATGATATGAGAAAATCTGGCCTACCTCCAGGACTGCTCCACGCTTGCAGTCTTTCTCCACCCTCAGGCACCATCTTTGGGAATTAGTCTCTGCTGAAAACTAAATAAAATCATTATTCAGAATCAATGGAGTCTGCTGGTACCCTACACTGTAGGGCATTTTATTTGTCATATATTACTGCATCACTGGAGCTGCAGGTATATTTGTAGGAAATTGCTCTTGATTTTGCACATTTTGCATAAGGGCTCGTTGTGTTAGGGTCAATAACTGGATCTGCATCTAATTTGCATATGCCCTATTTGGGAATCAATATTATTATGAATTCCAGCTGGATTCTTTCTCCACTGACTCCTGATTTCAGAGTCTGATTTTACCGCATTTATGGCAAGCAGTGCTCTTCTTCAGAAAATTTATATTTGCATTTACTGCATAATTATTCACTATTCTTCTTTCGTTACCTTCCATCTGCACCATCTTGTTTTCCATTCTCACACCCTGCATGAGATGTGCTCCATCAATTCCAGAATTATAGGGCTGCAAAAAGTCCGAATTAGAACTCATTATCTGATCATTGACACATTGCTGAATCTGCTTTGTCTAGGCAACCATCAACTTCTCCTTAATAATTTTCTACTGCACTTCAAACCAATCACTACTGTACTTAGCATACTTCAGGTTCTCATCAATACCCATAGTCTGCAAAACAACACAATCTGCTGAAAATGTGAACTAAATTCAGGGCGCAAACCCATAACAAAAGCAGACATAAAACTGCGAACACCTACTTTTGTTGGCATCTGCAGCTCCGCTGTGCTTTTTATGAATCTATATATGTCTCTCATCGAAAGCATGTATCATCTTTTTCAGTTCTGGTGTAATTTATAAGATCTTTGCAAAGTTCACTTCCTTCAGTGGTGTTTGCTGATGAACGTGAGGGTAACATTATCAGAATGAGAAATGTGCAGAGAAAGTATTAAATGGATTTGACTATAGAGGAAATGCGAGAGTTGGGTTTGGTGGGGGAGATGGCCAATATGATGGCTGATTGACAGCTTTCCTTGCTGCTCTGCCAGCTCGTACGGTATCCTGCATTTATCCGGCACATGTCACACCATCAAACTACCTACCCTTTCTCCAGAGTATTGTGAATGAGCCCATAACCAGCAGGGAGACTACCAAGCTGCCCAGGCCCACCGTTCCTGTCCTGGGCCAACCTGCCAGGAGAGCGTGTGAGCACACCCTGTGTGGTGACTGGGGAGCCGGCTGTGGCTCTGAGCTGAGGGAAGTGGTGTGCAGATGCCACAGGACGTGGGGGCCCGTGTAGCTGGGACATTAACCTTGCTGAGCTTACTATCCTGTTGACTACCTTGATGACGGAGCCCTGCTGATCCCGGGCGTGCAGTGATTTGAACAACACGGCTGGGAAACCTGACCTGGCCAAGTGGTGGGTTGGTCCTCTGTAGACACTGACCGGCATGCGAAGTAGCCCCCTGAGTGGGGCAGTCAAGAACGCAAGGGCCAGGTGCAGAAGCACCTGGCTGTTGACGCTGTGGGCAGGAGGAGGCCTGGCGAGACTGAAGACAGATGCTGGGCCTGCTCAGAGCCTGGTGAGGCATGGCCCAAAGATCCGGTAAGTAGCCCTGGGCCTGACTCAACTGAGTTGAAAGGCAGGGCCCCGGCCTTGCTGGGCCTGTGTGGCCATAGAACGGGCCTGCACTTGCAGGGCCAGTTGACCCATTGGGAGCTCTACACACTGGAGGGGATGAGGGGGAGGGACTGAGGACTGCCTAGGGATTGAGGCCCAGTAAGGGACAGAGCTGGGAGAGACAGTGATAAGCTGAGACCTGTACCCCAACGGCCTAGAGGACTGTCCAGACTTTGCCGAGGTGGCATCAGTGCTCCATGGCATGATGGGCCTCTTCTCCCTGTGAAACAGCTGGCAACCAGTAAGATAGGGCTGTGAGAGAGGTCAGAGAATAGACTTTCAGATCACATATTACCTTGAGGGGGTGACTCGCCTGTTGACCACCTCTCAATACGAAATACCCAAAGCGAGTCAGCAGAAGCGCTGGAGTGGTAGAGTGGTGCTGAGCATGAGAGACACATACAGAGGTGGGGATGGTTCTGTGGGTCCTTCAGAGAGGAGGCCAGAGACCAGCGACAATCGTATGGGCCTCCCCTACAGCTTTTTTCATCCCCCATCTACCCTGGGATAGGAAACACCATCCTTGACCCATCCAATACCTGTGGCAGTATTACCCATTGAAAAGGAGAGAATGAACGCCACACAGGGTGCCTTTGCATTGATGACATCTCTGGACTAACATCCCGGTGAGAGAATGGGAGGAACACCAACCACGCTCACCAGCTGAGAAACCAGATCTGGTGGCCTTATGCAGGAGGGCTGATTTACAGTGACACTCAGACATGGGGGGCGCAAATGCCCTGCCTCATCAATATTCATGAGGCAGGTCGCAAATTGCGACCCATTGGGAATGGGCTAAAATCACAGGGAGTGTGGCCTGCTGGGGACAGCAGACCACCATGTCTGTGTTTGCTTTTTAAATAAAACAACTTTCTTTTTCAAATGCAGAAAACATGATGCCTTTAAAAAATATTAATGAAAAGTTTCCTTTTCATTTTTTAAGGGCCGTCAGTGGTCCATGAGACCACTGCCTGCTCTTAAAAAATATTTTTGCATACATCCACAAAGGGGAATGGGTCACTGGAGACTCCTTCCTGTTTCCCAAGTAGGTGGTAAAGTGAGGTTGAATCACACATCCCCCTGCGACTCGCTATTAGGAGGGGACACCCTTGGCACGACTCTTCCTAATAGCGGCTGGCAAACCCTAGTTTGCGAGTCTGTAATAAGTTACTGAATCGCAATAAAGAGATTGTGCATTTTACAACCCTTTTTAGCGGTCACAAATGGCCCGATTTTCCATTTGCGACCTCTAAAAACAGTTTTGCTTCTGCCCCAAAGATCCCAAAACACTGAAGCAAGGCAGACTGGAGAGATTCACAAAGGTAATGGGCCTCCCGGCGGGACAGGACAAGGGGCTGACTGGCATGCCAGAGAATGTGGCCGGCGCTCCTCCAGACGATTAATCATTCAAGGGATACCCCAAAAGGAAAAATAGGAGAGGTCTGGTCAGAGGTCTCCCTACTATGTCAAGATCTTCACAATCTATTAGAACTGGGTAACACATGCTGAAAGTAGAATCTCAGAAATGGAAGACTCACCAAAAGATCTCACCCGGGAAGTCAAGGATCTTTGCACCACCTTTAAGGGTGTGGCATGGAGGGTAGATGATGCCAAAATCAGACCAGGATGGAACAACCTGCACTTCGTTGGGCCCTAAAATGGGGGCCTTCTTAGGTCAATGGCTATGAACACCTTACCTCATGAACGATTCTCCTCTTGGTTTGTTATTATAAGAGAGTCCACAAATCCTTGAATGCAAAGTCCCAGTGTGGGCTCCGCGGAGTCCCGCCATCACCCGTTTTTTTAACAATCAAGAATGAGACATGATCCTGAGAGAGGTGCAGAAACTAGGGGAGGTTCACCAGGCCCATTCCAAAATCATGGTGTTCCCGAGGAAAGTACAAAAATGAAGGCAAGCCTTTGACTCAGCCAAGCAGAAACCGAGAGCCCTGAGCATACAATATATGTTGCTGTTCCAGGGCAAACTCAAGGTTATCTTTGAGAGTAAGACGTTCTTCTTTCAAACCCGTAAGAAATATTGGCCTGGCTGGGGGGGAGCCCAGTCTGGCACAAAGAAAGGGACAATCGTGAGACACAGTTGCAGTTAAACCGAGAGTGGGCTGGGCCCAAAACCCAGGAGTTGGAAAAAGGCCGTGAGGGATGTGCTGGTACTAAGAGAAGTGTGAAGACCCCTCTCCCACAGAGAAGGAGAACCTCGAGAACTTGGCCCCTGACTTATACAGAGGGGGAGCAGGCCCAGAGGTTTATCAAAGAAAAATAAACAGGATAAGCTGCAAAAAGATGCCACGTCCGAAAAATCAGATAATGAACGCTGATTGGACTCTGATGATAATCATCCACTACTGGAAGCAATAACTAATCTGGAGACAGAGGCCACGACTGGGGCCTTTCCGGACCGAGCAACAGACTCAACACGTGACAAGGGAGATCCCTGAGGGGCAGGGCGAGCCGGTAGGATTACCAAAGGAGAACTTTCAGCCTGCTACAGCCCCCCTCCACTTAGAGATCTCCGAGTAGATGTGAGACACACAGTTCTTTCATCAATTATTGTTGTTTTATTGCTTTATTTCTTCCCACAGGTTTCAAATGAACGATCTAGGGCAGATCTGGTAAACTACTTGAAGTTATAGGTGGAGATTTACACAAGGGGGTAGAGCTAAAGACCTCTCTGGCTTGACCTGTAACATGGTTGCCAAGTTGTCGGGTTTGGGGAAATGCATGGGGGAGAGCGTCCGACCACTTCCCACGTTGGCTTAAATTCAGAGCCCGGACACATAGGGAGACACAGACCTGGAGATTCAATGCCTGGGAATTGAAAGACGTAATGGTGGCCAGGGAAATCAAAATTGACACAGAAATGGATGTTAATGAAAACAAGCTCTCCCTGACGTCTGCTCTGGTCCTGTGGGAGGCATATAAAGTTGTACACAGAATATCATAAGCCACAGGAAGAAAAGGGAAGTGCAGGAACTGGAGGCATTGGAGCGGATACTCATAGAGTTGGAGGGCAGACCAGGGTCCACTCAGATCGGTCATATTTCTTAAGATCGAGATAACCTACAAAGAATTCCAGACACTGGCATATCAGGAAGCCAGGACTATGATCCTATCCACGCAGGATTGTTTATATGACACAGGAGATAAGGCTGGGCGACTGCTAGCTTGGCCGGGTAGGAAGATGGCAGAGGCCAGATGGGTGGCTAAGATTATAGGAGATGACGGGGTCTCGTATGTTACTCCTAAGGATGTCCTGCACAAGTTAGCAAGGAAGTATGAGGCTTTCTTTAAGGCCCAGCCATTGGCTGACGCTGCCCAAATAGACATCCACCTAGAAGAGATATCACTCCCAACATTCATGAGGGATGACCGACAGACCCTAAGAGAGGAGTTGAACTTAGTGGAAGTGCTGGCAGCTTGAAAACAGGAAAATCTCCAGGCCCCAATGGCATCCCGGCTGAACTTTTTAAGAGAAATTCTGGGCTCCTAGGGCATATATCTACTTAGGATATTCACTGAAGCCAAGGAAATCAGTGCACTTACTCCATATCCAAGCATGGGCGTAAAATCCGTTCCGCTCGCAGAATTTGCGGATTTTCGGCAAATTCGCAATCCGCGAACTCTAGCGGATTTGCCAAAAATTCGTAAATTCGCACACAGCGGATTTTTTTGCTTGGTGATACAATATTGCGGCGCGCGGCGTCCACTTACCGTCATTCAGCGTTTGCCGAGTTATTTTTCTCGATATTTTGCTAGTGCTGCGCCATTTTGGATCTTGCTGCGGGATCCCGCGGGAGTTTGTCGACCGCGATTACGTCATCGCGCCTTGCCACCTTGCACAGCACGCATCGCGAGAGTTCGCAATTGCGAACACGTAGATGCGGCGGGCAGCAACAATCTCACACTCGCGAAATACAGATTTTGCAATTCTGCACAAGAAATCCACCAGCAAACAGCATAAACCTTCAGAAAATGATGATTTTTATCAGAATCACTCCTCAGGTTGACATTTGCCTGCACTTTTTTTAGCAAGGAGTCCATTTTTGGGGGGGGGAGAGGAAGGAAGTGGCCCACAGTCTCCAACTTCCTGTTCCTGTCCAACAGGCTCCTCCCAGTGCTTTCTTCATGTGCTGGTCACTTTCATTTGGACCTTGACCTGGAAGGATTACTCTTTGTGGATGCTGCTGGATATTTGGATTTGAGGCCTTTTTGACTTTCTTTGGATCACTTTTGGATTAGAAATCAACTTTCACAAGTAAGTTAGTTTGGGGCATTACAGTTGCTGCAACTACAATTTTGGAACTTTTTCAGAACATTAAATAAAATATATTGTGGGTAGCCACAGTATCCAGTAGGACCAGGGTTAGTTATGGGTGCATGATACAACTGTTTTGTTGAATTTAAACATCATTGAGGCCATGGATGGGCTGGGATTGTGCTGAATTTTGTGTTTTTTGTCGATTTTTTGGGGCTGCTGTTGTGGCCTTTTGCACAGGGGTAGTGAGTGGTGCATGGACTGAGTCTGCCTGTGGGGTCTCTTTAACGTAAACATCCTAGATGGCATTGTGATTTGTATTGTGGTGATTTTTGTGTGTTTTTCATTTATTTGGGGTGTACTGTTGATGTGGACTGGCCATGTGGGTGGTGGTGGCCATTTTGAGTGCTTGTACAGGCAGGCCCTCCATATGTGCTTGGGGTGCAAGGGGCCATTTTGAAGACAGGCAGTGTTTGAGGCCTGCACCCATTTTGCCTAGCTTTCATCCATTATGCCCAGGGGTAGTGAGTGGCGCATGGGCCTAGTCTTTCTGTGGGGTGTCTTCTTGAATTTAAACATCATTGAGGCCATGGGTGGTCTGGGATTGTGCTGAATTTTGTGGTTTTTGTCGATTTTTTGGGGCTGCTGGTGGGGCCTTTTGCCCAGGGGTAGTGAGTGGTGCATGGACTCAGTCTACCTGTGGGCTCTCACTCTCTTTAATGTAAACATCCTGGATGGCACTGGATTGTGGTGATTTTTGTGTGTTTTTCTTTTTTTTGGGGGTGTACTGTTGATGTGGACAGGCCATGTGGGTGGTGGTAGCCATCTTGAGTGCTGGTACAGGCAACATGTGTTTGGGGTGCACCCATTTTGCATAGCTTTCATCCATTATGCCCAGGGGTAGTGAGTGGTGCATGGGCCTAGTCTTTCTGTGGGGTGTCTTCTTGAATTTAAACATCATTGAGGTCATGGATGGGCTGGGATTGTGCTGAATTTTGTGGTTTTTGTCGATTTTTTGGGGCTGCTGGTGGGGCCTTTTGCCCAGGGGTAGTGAGTGGTGCTTAGACTGAGTCTGCCTGTGGGCTCTCACTCTCTTTAATGTAAACATCCTGGATGGCATTGGATTGTGGTGATTTTTGTGTGTTTTTCGGTTTTTTTGGGGTGTACTGTTGATGTGGACTGGCCATGTGGGTGGTGGTGGCCATCTTGAGTGCTGGTACAGGCAGGACCTCCACATGTGCTTGGGGTGCAAGGGGCCATTTTGAAGACAGGCAGTGTCTGAGGCCTGCACCCATTTTGCCTAGCTTTAATCCATTATGACCAGGGGTAGTGAGTGGTGCATGGGCCTAGTCTTTCTGTGGGGTGTCTTCTTGAATTTAAACATCATTGAGGGCATGGATGGCATGGGATTGTGCTGATTTTGTGTGTTTTTCGATTTTTGGGGCTGCTGTTGGGGCCTTTTGCCCAGGGGTAGTGAGTGGTGCATGGACTGAGTCTGTCTGTGGGGTCTCTTTAATGTAAACATCATGGAAGGCATGGATGGCATTGGATTGTGGTGATTTTTGTGTGTTTTTCATTTTTTTGGGGTGTACTGTTGATGGGGACTGGCCATGTGGGTGGGGGCCATTTTGAGTGCTGGTACAGGCAGGCCCTGGCCATGTGCTTGGGGTGCAAGGGGCCATTTTGAAGACTGGCAGTGTTTTCAGGCCTGCACCCATTTTGCCTAGCTTTCATCCATTATGCCCAAGGGTAGTGAGTGGTGCATGGGCCTAGTCTTTCTGTGGGGTGTCTTGAATTTAAACATCATTGAGGGCATGGATGGCATGGGATTGTGCTGATTTTTATGTGTCTTTCGACTTTTTGGGGTGTATAACTGATGTTCCTCTGTCGTCCATTGCTTTTAGGTGCACAAGAGAACCACCAGTGCCAGGAAGAAGTCCTGCAGCGGTGTGTGTGCAGCACAACGTCACGTGTGGCCACAGACAACTCTGCAACTTGTGCAACTGCGGCCTGCTGTTCTGAGTGACATCTGAAGAAGATGGCCCCAAAAAAAGTTCCCCGTAGCTCCTCTAGCAAGAAAGTTACCAGAAAGGAGCAGAGGAAGCAAGTTACCAAGCAGACTGGTGTGCCGCCCGCCACATTTTTGGGGAATAAAAAGAAAAGTACACCTGCAGCAGCAGCGGGGTCTGCAAGGGACCAAGCTGGGAGCAGCACCCCCGCTCCATTGGGCTCAGTGCCACCACCCCCACGTCTACTTAAGTCCAAGCCCTTGAGTGCTGCAGAGGCAGCCAGTCTACTTGTTCAATCACCATCGACCAGTGATGTTGGCTCATCGCAAGAAAGTAGCAGCAATGTCCCTCAATCAACAGAGGTTGTTGTAACTCATCTGACGAGTGTTGAACAACCACAGCCGCAACAACAACCACATGTACAAGTACAAGCCCAAGTACATGTGGAAGGAGAGGCGGCGCAAGGAGAGGAGCAAGCAGAGGTGCATGGAGGGGCACAACAAGTGCCCACAATAGTTGTTCCTCCAGAAGTAGGGGCACATCTGGAAATCGACAATCAAGCCGAGGTATCATTCGAGGAAGTCACTCCTCCTGATGATTCATTGTCTTCCAGATCCCTAGCAAGGAAAAGATCAAGGGTGGTGTCTACATCTTCTTCAAGCCCACCTCCTTCTGATGATATGGATCTTACTTGGGAACCAGCACCACTGCCGTCTGAGAGTGAGGCTGAGGCACACCATGATCTGACAAAGGTAGCTAAGCGTAAAAGGAAGGTCGTCGAAACTCTCATAGTTATGGATTGTGATGACGCTCAACAAGAAGTGGCGTATACTCCTGCTGCTGAAGACTCTCACGACGACGACGCAGTCATCACTAACGTCACTGAAGCCCCAGCGGGCATGCAGCAAACAGACATTTTGACCCTAGCCCGACAAGCTGCTGAGCGTGATGATGAAGTCGACGAGGAGGCAATGGGAACACCACAATCATTGAAGTTAACTAGTACACCACCACCTACCGCTTCCATATTTCTTCCTCGCCAGAAGGGACCTCCATCCACCTCGACCTCAATTAGTGGTGGGCAAAGTGCACAACGTAGTAAAGTTCATCAATACGCATCCTCCACTTCATCTGGCATTAGCCGCATGACCACCACCAGTATCGCCTCCTCCGGCCCCCCAGACATTTCAAGTCCGCAGTTTGGGACTTTAGTATTTGCCCAAAAAAGGAAAACCGAGCCATTTGTAGCATTTGTAAGATTGCAGTTAGTCGTGGTAAGCTTGGTACCAACTATGGGACTGGAGGCCAGAGAGCTCATCTTGAGAGACAGCACACTGTCCAATGGTTTGCGCACCTAAAGGAGATCAAGGAAGCCCGAATTGCAAGTCGAGCAAACATTGATGTTCCATCTGATGATGACGAGGAGGAAGAAGCGTCACACACTTCATTTACACCCAGTACCCCTGTCAGCACACCCCCTGTGAGCCACACTGAGTGTGGGACAGAGTGAGACACCAAGGCGAAAAAGTTCATCAGCGAGCGTAACTGGGTCGAAGAAGTCATCATCATCATCCCGTAAAATGGTCCAGGGCAACATTAGAACCATGTTGTTTTCAGACGCGCCTTATGAACGCAACCACCCAACGGCGCGTCTGTATAACACTAAGCTGGCTAAAATGCTAGCGCTGGATCTTCTCCCTTTTTCTTTTGTAGAAGGTGTTGGTTTTCTAGAATTAGTGGCAACGCTCTGTCCTAAATGGAAGGTTCCTAGCCGGTACTATTTTGCCCGAGTTGCGGTTCCAGCACTACATGAAGATGTGCTGGAGGTGATTGGGGCAGCTTTGCAGAAGAGTGCTGTTCACACTATACATCTGACAACAGACATGTGGACCAGTGGCGCAGGCACTAATTACATGTGCATCACTGCACACTGGGGCTCTTTTTCAGGGGTTAAAGCAAAGCTAAACGCAGGTGTTGACCTGGACCAAGTTTTTAAAGCTGCTCGGAAACATGCAACACTAGCCATGTTTGGCTTGGAGAAACGTCATACAGCAGAAAACATTTTGAATGAGTTTAACACAAAGGTCTTGCACTGGCTGTCCCCAAAAAAACGCAAGATTTGTTATGTTTCCACGGATAATGGCGCCAATGTAGTTAAGGCCATGGATCTGGGTCACTATTTCAGAGTGCCGTGTTTGGCGCACTGTATAAACCTGGTTGTTAAAAATTTTTGGGATAAAGACAGTCCAGCATGCGAGTTAGTGGTCACCTGCCGAAAAATGTGCAACCATTTCAGCCATTCTTTTAAGGCCCGGAAGCATCTGAGGAGCCTGCTACATGAACGTCGAATGCCAGTGAAAGAACTCATCCAGGAGGTGCCAACACGTTGGAACTCAACCTTGAGCATCTGTATGAGCAGTTTACGGTACTCGATCAGTATTTCTTAATACTGGGTACAGCTCAGAAGGACCTGAGGCTAGATGCGGCGGAATGGGAGCTAGTTAAAAGCCTTACAGACATGCTTCGTCCTTTTGAGGTCTTCACGCGTGCAGTCAGCAGGGAGGACTGTAATTTGGGAAAAGCTATCCCATTGTTGCGCATGCTGGAGCACAAACTGAAGGCGGTGTCTTCTAAATTTCAAAAAGATGAAGAAAAGCAAGAAGCTTTTGTTTTGGCGGAGAAATTATTAGAGCGCCTACTTGGCGATGAACGTCTTCAAAAGATCCACTCAGAACAGCATTACATTTGTGCTACTATTCTGCATCCACGCTACAAAAAGGCGCTGGCAGGCAGTGCATTATTTCCTTTTGGTGATGAAGATGTTACAAAGTACAAACATTGGCTAGCCTTGTCAGCCATGAGGTTTGAAAGAGAACGGCAGCAAATTGAAGGAAAAGGCAGTACATCAGCATCAGCAGGCCATCCCCAGTCAAAAGACTCCACTTCTGCACCTGTGGCTGTGGCAGAAGTGACCTCTCAGACGTTAAAGACACCGGCAACCGGATCATCTGCACCAGACACAACAGAAATATCGGGTGATGATAGTGAAGAGGATTGGCTAGCTGAGCTTGGGTTTGGTTCTCCATATGTCCGAGCAAAAAGTAAGCAAAGTGGAGGAACCGTGGAGAACCTTGAGTCGATGGTGCAGGGCTATCTGAATGACTCAACAGAGGTCTATGTTAATGCTGACCCATTGGCGTATTGGCATGGGAAAAAAGAATTGTGGCCAGAGATCACCAACCTGGCTATAAATTACTTGTCTTGCCCACTCGCAAGCGGTCTTCTGAACGTGTTTTCAGTGCTGCTGGTGGCATTGTAACTTGCAAACGGACCCGCCTCTCGCCCAAAAATGTGGAGAGGTTAACAATGATCAAGATGAATCAGCACCTCATACCACCAGATTACAAAGTACCAGATTACACGACGGAAGAAGATGAGCAGGACAGCAACTTAGATGAGGGAATTTCTTCTGTGTTAGGTGACACTGACCTACTCCTGCCTGAATTCGCAGAGTATGAAGACGAACTCTTCTTCCCTGACACCGAGCCCTGAAAATGAGCCAATGAATCAAGAACTTTCTTTTTCGTACTTATTCACTTTTATTCCTGTGTGTCTGTCTTTCTTTGTTTTGCACAGTTAATATAATTAAAACTTTAATCACCTGTACTTTTGCTTTTTGGCTGTTTGGGGGTCTTCTACTTGTTTTTGCCTGGGTTGATGGCTCTGGGGCCATTGCTGGGAAGGTCTAATACCGGATAAAACTGGTTTGGACAACATCCATGAGGAAAAAGTTTTTGCATTTTCTGACATTTCGCTCAATGTAGCGTTTTCAGGGGCCTGTTTGGGGGGCTTCCTGGTGTTTGTGGGTGGGTTTCGGGGTCTGGGAGCAACGCTGGGTATGGATACTTTTCATTGCAAGAGGTTTGAAGGAAATCCATGGAGGCAGAGGGGAGTTAGGGCCTAGCTGCAGAGCGTGCACTGAGTGATTTTGGAAATTGTCAGGAAAGTGACAAAGTCCACATTTTTGTACTTTTGCTTTTTGGCTGTTTGGGGGTCTTCTACTTGTTTTTGCCTAGGTTGACGGCTCTGGGGCCATTACTGGGAAGGTCTAATACCGGATAAAACTGGTTTGGACAACATCCATGAGGAAAAAGTTTTTGCATTTTCTGACATTTCGCTCAATGTGGCGTTTTCGGGGGCCTGTTTGGGGGGCTTCCTGGTGTTTGTGGGTGGGTTTCGGGGTCTGGGAGCAACGCTGGGTATGGATACTTTTCATTGCAAGAGGTTTGAAGGGAATCATGGAGGCAGAGGGGAGTTAGGGCCTAGCTGCAGAGCGCGCACTGAGTGATTTTGGAAATTTTCAGGAAAGTGACAAAGTCCACATTTTTGTACTTTTGCTTTTTGGCTGTTTGGGGGTCTTCTACTTGTTTTCGCCTGGGTTGACGGCTCTGGGGCCATTGCTGGGAAGGTCTAATACCGGATAAAGCTGGTTTGGACAACATCCATGAGGAAAAAGTTTTTGCATTTTCTGACATTTCGCTCAATGTAGCGTTTTCGGGGGCCTGTTTGGGGGGCTTCCTGGTGTTTGTGGGTGGGTTTCGGGGTCTGGGAGCAACGCTGGGTATGGATACTTTTCATTGCAAGAGGTTTGAAGGAAATCCATGGAGGCAGAGGGGAGTTAGGGCCTAGCTGCAGAGCGCGCACTGAGTGATTTTGGAAATTTTCAGGAAAGTGACAAAGTCCACATTTTTGTACTTTTGCTTTTTGGCTGTTTGGGGGTCTTCTACTTGTTTTCGCCTGGGTTGACGGCTCTGGGGCCATTGCTGGGAAGGTCTAATACCGGATAAAACTGGTTTGGACAAAATCCATGCGGAAAAGCCTTTTGGCACTTTTTGTAACTTAGGGTTCGTTAGGGTTAGCCCTAGCAGCAGGATTGCATGTGTTTCGGGGTGTTCTTGATTTTTGCAACTGAGTTCTGGGGTCTTAGAGCACTCGTGGGAATGTGTAATTTTGGTTGCAAGTGATTTGAAGAAAATCCATGGTGGGAAAGGGGGGATCACTTACTCTGTGAGAGGCACTTAGTGTTGAAAACATTTAGCCATTTACACTTAAAGGAAGAAAATGACACAGACTTAAGTTTCAGGAAAACAAACTTACTGTTAAACCCCCACCCACCAGACTCAAAAGCAGTAAAAAACAGGTATGCTCAGATAAAGTTTCAAAAAGTATATTTGTGTAGCCCTAACAAAATAATCTCCCGCAAGACCCTCCCTAACCCCAACGATTGTCCTTCAAAAGTCCCAAAAAGAACCCAACTCCCAATTCCCACCCCCCAAAAGTCTCTAAAAAAGGGGCAAGGGACACTACGGCAGGATGCTGTTCACTGTAGCGGCCAGGGCATCATACTCCTTGTGGAGGGTGGCATGGTCGGAGCGGAGGCCCTCCACCAAGTTCTTATAAGTTAAGACCTCCTGCTCCAGGTAGGACACTCTGAGGCATAAGCGGCGCTGGCGTGCCTTGCAACTCCTGTGGGGGGCAGCTGATGTCTTTGCTGCTCGGCGGTGGCGGTTGGCTTTAGTAGCCCGGCTCCGTACCGCTGGAGCACTGCGCTGGCTGGCAGCCCGTGTGGGCCCGGAGGAGGATGCAGCTGTCGCAGTAGATATACTAGTAGACTGCGTGTCCTCCTCCTCCAGGGCCAGCAGCGGCCGATATTCTGCGACAGTGGCATCCAGCCTCCGTTGCCGGGCCATTCGAGCCTGCTCCTTCCTTGATGGTTTTTTGGATTTGGAAGGAGCAACTATATAAAGAAAGAAAGACATAGTCTGTAACCAATGCTCTTAAGATTAACACAAAATGATTGAGCAGAAAGTTGTGTCACAGTACAACTAGCAACTTGAAAGCACAGTACATAACTATTGAGGTCAGTATCTATCTAACCTCCCACTTCTTCATCCTTGCTCTAACATTAGTGGGAGTTTAAGGAACAAATTCTATGAGCACTATGGACTTCCATTACAGTCGACTATGACAGTACACCAGTCTTATTCTTCTTCTTCTCTCTTGTTTAGGAAAATTGGTACGTTATCTTCTGCAAGCCGGCATAATGCCAGCGCAGTGAACTTGCACCCGAGAAAAACAGACGCACACCATGATGAGTGAGACAGACTTGCGTTACTGTACCGGTACAGTACATGCAGGTGGTGAAGCTCATATTTTTCTATTACAGGTGGCACTGAGAATACTCTGTTAAAAGGGCTACTGCTTAATTAATTTAACTTTCACCCTACAGTGCAAATGAGTACTAGAGAAGGATAAAGAAGAAACTAAATAATCTGATTATCTATCACTTCACATGGGATGTATTTGATTACATATGGGATGACTTTAGGTGCTTTGCTTTTTATTGAGTGAACAGTGATACACCCACACATGAATGACGTACTACTACTAAACTAAAATTATTAAGAGAGGTAGGGAGTGTCCACCGTAATAACCGGATATATGCTGTGCTTGCAGTTGCAATACAAACTACTGCTACTATTCATGGTAGTATTTGGACAAAATTACAACTTCTTTTCCTTGCCTTTCCTACACTGGAACGGACGTGCGGGTGCGGTGTTACATGCTCTTCAAAGTAACACTTAGTTCATCCAGTGACCGTCTACTCTCTCTAGATACACATATGCTATCTAAGAGTCAGATAGTACCATGATCCAGGCATCCATCCATTCAAAGTATATGCACACATACAGTTTCTGTTTCACCCACCAAGGCTGTTCTCCTTCCACCCATCCTTGCTTCATCATTCACCCAGCCATGCACCATACCATATTCTTTCCTTCCCAGCCACCTCGGGGTCCAAGCAAACACATATCATTCTTCTTTGCCAGTCATCATTACATTTCTCGTCCTTCCACACTTACTTACACCCTTCTTTCGCTTTTCGTTCATCCCATCCATCAAGTTAATCTCAGATCTGATTGGCATTCTTCTCGCCAAAAACTTCACAGCTAAGTCGAAGTACATTTAGAGGAGGCTACTACCTGGTTGATTTATAATACACCCCTGCAGAAAGCACACTCTGCAGTCTTCAATCTCAATAAGTAAGGAATATATAGCTTACCTCTGCCCGCCACCACCGTGTGAACCCTCACAGGCACATTGGTGTCGTCCGGCACTTGCACCGCCTCCTCCCCAGAAGTGTTGTCCTCCTCATCATCCAGCACCACCACCTCCGCGCTGGCCCCGCCACCAGATGTTCCACCTACAAAGTACATTTAAGATTGTTAGAATACACCACTCACTACTATATAATATTTGGTGTAGGAATAAAGAAATGTGAAAAAAACAGAAAACTATGTAATAATTTGTGACTGTCTAATCTAAAGTAAAAATTTTCCTTTTTCCAGGGAAGGCTCAGTGCATAGAGCTATTGCTGACTAGAATGGGAGTCCAATGGAATTGCCAAATGTGCAATCTTAGTTAGCTACATAGACAGACTAATAAGAATAATCTAGTAATACCACAGGGAGTCATAGTCAAGGCAGGATAAGAATTTAGATACAGTCTACAAGAAGATCAAAGACGATTTAGAAAAATTCGAATGAGGAATGCTAGGAAAAAATAGGTACTCTATATTAAAATGAAAACTTACTGGGGCCAGCAAAGGAGCCCTCGCCTGGCCGATCCTGGCCTTCTAGAGCAACAGCAGCAACCACCTCCTCCTCTGTCCTCTTGCCCCTGGGGGGAGCTGATGTACAACATGAAAGAAAGAAAGACACGAAAACATGGATGATTGTTGTCAACCAAATCAAACATTTCAAAAGAACAATAACAAAATATTTTGACGAAATAGCAAATAGACAACTATTCCACGGGATATATTGACCGATCCCATGTGGTCTACTACGTTATTAGTATTGCTTGATTTGCGGACCGTCGACTTGGAAAGTTCTTATGTAACTCACTAAACAAACTACTAAAAAGGTTCGCCTAGGACTGGCAGGCAGCAGTCCGCAGCACGCAAAGTGACAGACAAAGTCCATCGTGATTGCAGATCAGCGACAACACGAAAAAGTTTCCTACTACATTAACCAGTCATTAAAATACTCAAACTATCAATCCTCCACCACTATTTCTTCTTATCGCCATGTGTACAAAGGAAGGACTGGACTTGAGTCTGTAGGGGCTGATTTAGAAGCCCCTTGCGGCTCTTTTGCTCCATTGTTGCGTGACTTTTGTGACGCAGCGGCAGGACAAAAGAGGCGCCATGGTGCGGCGTATATTAACAACGTGACGCATATGGGAGATGCATCACGTTGTAAAGCCCTGCGCCATCAGGGGGCGTTCCGGCGCAAGGGAGGGCGTTCCTGCGCAGAAACGCATCCTAAAAGTGGCTGAGTGACATCTACAAGATTTTAATCGGTCACTTTGAGGACAATGATGCGTGACTCAAACCCTGCGCCTGCTTGAAGCAGACGTACGGCTTGACGCAGCATTGGGGAGATAGAGCACCCCAGAGCATTGCTGGAGCTGCACCATCGTTGCGACGCAACTCCAGCAATGCGCCGCCTTTACGGCACAGAAGCGTAACGCTTCGGTGACGTTTTGGGCACATGGTGCGCCGCATTGTAAATACGGTGCACCATGGGTGGTGGTGGCGTGGCGCACAATTACTGGCGCATCCCTGCTACTTTGCAGGGATGCGCCGGTAATTAAATATCTGACCCTTAGTGTCTAGCATTACACAGTTCTTTAAACTACACTCATGCATAATTTCACAGGCTAATGAAATGAACACAAAATCGAAAACAAATAAGGACCCTTCCCCTTCGCGGGCTGCTTCCCGACTCCCTTTACCATGGTCTGGGCAGAAAGGAAGCTAAATAATAAAGAAGAAATAGAATAGGGAAGAAGAAAAGAAAAGAGTTTAAAAAAGTAGTTTAAAATTAACAAAAAGTAGCAGAAAACACAAAAATATAGAGCTAGAAAAATAGAGGGATAGATAATAAGTAAAATAGATTTTAAAAAACTTCAAACAAGCAAAGGATGGCAGAGATTCAGAGAGGATACAGAAAGCATGCCCAGAACCATAGCAATGAATGAGAAACAAGATGGCCGCGCCCGTTCACGACCGCGTGGGTAAGTTCGCGCGAGATTTTCCTCGCGATCACACGCTAAATTGTACTAGCAAGCCGCACACTTTGCGAGATTACACATAGCGCCCGGAAACGGAATTACGTCACGCAAACAAGATGGCCGCGCCCATGTACGACCGCTAGGGTAACTTCGCAAACCTGTGATGATGAACCAGACGTAGAAACAACATAGTCGCGGCCGTTGCGAGCCGACAAGTAAGTTCGCAATTGCGAACTGGTACACAAACCTCGCGAACTGGCAGAAACCCTTGCGAACACACAAAAAAAAAATCCGCAAATTCGCGGGAGTTCGCGGATTTTGCGGATTGCGAATCCATAAATACGCAAGTTCGCAGATTGCCAATCCGCAAAATCCGCCCATGCTTATCCATATCTCCACAGCTCACTATTGGAGTGATCCATAAACTGGGCAAACTGACAACACAGTGCAGTTCATATAATCTGATCACCCTCCTGAACATCAAAACAAAATTCCTGGCTACTATATTAGCCACTAGGCTTCTTTCGGTTATTAGTAACCTAATACATCGGGATAAATCAGGTTTCATTCCAAAAAGATCGACCAGGCTCAATCTTTGCAGACTTTATAAATGACTTGAGGTGGTTCAGAACGGTAAAGAATCCCACATAATTTTGTCACTAGATGCTGAAAAGGGATTTGATGCTTTTCATTGGCCTTTCCAAAAACTGGTTTTGATGAGGTTTGGGTTTGGTCTCAAATGTATTGTATCGATTGATTTTCCTTGCACAGGACCGGCAGCAAGATTCAGAGTGATCGAGCAGTGAGTTTGTCAGATGTATTTCTCATAGAGAGGGACATGAGGAAATGATGTTCTCTATCACCCCTTCTATTTGCTCTTGTGTTGAACCCCCTTGCATGCTTAATTAGAACTCACCCAGGCCTGTCCAGTTTTTGGATGAGGGAGGGGGAAATAAGTGACAAACCTATATCATTGTATCCTGATGATATCCTTCTATATGTCACCAAAGCAACTGAAACGTCACCCATTATCTTCGAAGTATTGGAAAGGTATGGCGCTCAAGTGTGATATTGCATCAACTGAGATACATAACTCTAGTCTACACCCTGTGGGAGGCCCATTTTCTGAATGAGAATGTCCTGGGAAGTTGTGCATGGACAAGCAGGGATTTAAAAATACGGGGTGTATGTGACCTCCAATAAAGAAGTTAGCCTAGACCACAACTTACGGAGGGTAAATACAGACTTCCAAGGGGACGTAGAAAGATGGAGGACTCTCCCTCTGACGCTATTAGGGCGTACACACATTTTTAACATGGTTACACTCCAGAAACTCTTATACATACTTCAAAATACCTATCACAAGATCCCAGAAGATGTGTTCACCAGAATTGATAATGAAGTTAGAGCACTATTATGATATGGTGGTCACCCAAGAGTGGCACTGGGGACACTGCAAAGGAATCAATATAATAGGGGCATTTCCCTTCCAAGTATCATGGCATACTATTGGGCATAATAGTGGTTAACGACTCAGGGTATATGCCCGGAGATCATCCAACCTATGTACTAGACAGAATTCAATTCCAGGAACGTTCATACCTACATTACCTGTACGGGGGGGACATGGTCCAAAATCCTATTGACAGTAACCCTATTGACTATTGATGCCTGGAAAGAGGTGTAGAAGATGACGAAATGGTCAAGAGGTTGACAAGGAAGACACCTTTATGGGTGGGGCACTTCTGAACGAATTTAGGCAGCTGACAGGTTTTGTGCAATGGGACACAATTGGGATTTCTAAGCTGTGGGATCTCATAGAGGAGGGTGCATTGATTCCCTCTAGTTCCTTGCAACAGGAATACCAATTACATACCAATTACATAACACCAAATACTTACTGACACAGAGGGTAGAGGTAGATGACCGCCCTGAAAATGCGCCTCTGGAAGGATGGCTCTTCCAAGGGAAGATAGCAGGGAAAGCTGTCTCCTGGACATGTAAGATGATCATCAACAACATTACAGACAGCCTGGGGAATCTCAATGGGAAATGGCAGGGCATAGTGGGTGAACTAGACAACTCAGACTGGGAGGTGGCACTGATGCACCCGAGGAAGATGGCAATCAAGTCTCGCCTTTGACTAATCCAATTGAAGGTTCTCCACAGGGTATATTATGATAAGGCCCGCCTACATAGATTTGGTAGGGCTGAGACACCTAACTGCATTAGATGTGGGAGCGGGAATGGGATATGTATACACACTGTAATAAGCGCATATCAATCTACAGTGGTTGAACAGCTACACCGAGTGTTCACGGAGGCATTGCAATTTACGTGCCTTCCAGCCTTCTCTTTGGCTATTAAACCACTAGCAATGGCCATGCTGCAATCTGCTGGGCACTGAGGCATCCAATCGGGCAGGGAGATACATGCTATATTGCTTTATGCAGATGACATCCTGTTATACATCAGGGATATCCAAGCCACACCACCAGTAATACCTGACACCCTTAAAATCTTTGTGAGACTACCAGGGTTAAATGTTGACTAGGGGAAATCATGCCTGTTCCCCTTTGTTCCCAGCACAGCAGCCCCCCCACTGGTGGTTGATGGCATGCCAGTGACGTGGCAGCCAGACATGTTCTGATATTTAGGAATACAGATATACCACACAGACTGGGACAAATTAGTCAGCAACCTCATTAGAGTGGTCACAGCCCTGATGGCACAGATAGAGTTCTGGAAAACTCTTAGTCTACAGTGGCAGGAAGGGCAGCGCTCATTAAAATAGTGGTGCTACCACACCTTTTTTATTACTTCACTAACCTCCCACATTACCAACCACGGTCCTTTTTCCGTTCGTTGGAGGGCACACATCAAGACCTCATCTGGAACAAAACACGCTGTAGGGTAGCGCTCCCTAAACCATGTCTACCCCAGACTCAGGGTGGACTGGC
The DNA here is from genome assembly GCF_964261635.1 of Lissotriton helveticus. Taxonomy (NCBI): domain Eukaryota; kingdom Metazoa; phylum Chordata; class Amphibia; order Caudata; family Salamandridae; genus Lissotriton; species Lissotriton helveticus. The sequence goes on from NC_136057.1 coordinate 435,685,711, forward strand.
CTCACCAAACATGTAACACTACTATCTGGCATCCCAGATACAATGGATAGTGGGGTGGATGGTGGACCTACACCTAGAAGACACAGCGACAAACATGCCCCTGTATACCATAGATACACTCTTTCACATTTTTCACCCCTGCACAAGGCCACCTAGGTCCCTCACTCTACTGAAGCAGGTAGCCCGAAATGCTTACATCTGGCGTTATATCTAGCCAAGCCCATCACAGCATATGCACCAGCTCTTCCGATACTAGGTTTGCCAAGGGGAGGAAGCAGGGCTAGAACAGCAGAGCTTGCACCCTGGCATGAGGCAGGGACACACACGATAGGAGACCTTTATAATGATGGCGTGCTACGGACATTTGAGGATCTGATAAACAAGGAGGTAGTCCTATCAGGACTCTTTTTAAGTCATGCCTTATAGGTGGGCATGCTGAGACTCCACTGGGGTGACATCATGCAAGAGCCACAAACACATTTAATGATGCAATACATACATGTGATGAGCACAGGACGACACCTCACTAAATGGTTTGCGGAGGCGCTTCGAGTACACTCTGCAACAGATCTGGCACCCCTACGCAACTGTTGGGAGGTAGACTTGGCCCGCCCATGTACACCTAAAGAGTGGAATACGATGTTGGAGAGTCCCAGATCTATCCCCAGGAATGCCAAGTTCCGACTGATCCAATTATATATAGTATACAGGGCATACCTCTCCCCGGACAAAATTAACAGGTACTTCCAAAGGACAGACGCATGTTGCCCATGCTGTAAGTTAATTGATGCAGACTTCTTACACTTGCTCTGGTCATGCCCCAAACTACGCATTTATTGGCTGGGAATGATACAGCTTATGTCCACATGCACCGGTAGAGAAATTCCTAATGCATGGGTATTACAGGGCTATTTGTTAGGGACAAAAAGCATAGAGCCACTACCAGATTTCTGGATATACGACTTTTGTTGGCCAAGAGACTTATCACAAAGTGCTGGGAAGCAGGGGACCCCCCAACTCTACAAGCCTGGTCTCAATCTATATTGAACTGGGCTAAAGCAGAGGAAACTTGCCTCCACAGGGAAGATACCCTAGGATTACACAATTACCAATGTTCAGCCCCCTGGAATGTAATAGTAACAACACTCCAACTAGAATTAGCCACGGGGGATTCCATAGATAATTCCAACAAAGAGCCCCCCGAACCATTCCCGAAATAGTACTGAAATCCTCACAAAGTCTAGTCAGGTGCACATATCAAATACTACTCAAAATATGGAGGGCTAAGGCAATGCAGTTGATTACTCTAAACCACAGGAGAAACACAGCAGATGTCAGTACACACTATCACCATCAGTTAGGCCCACCCCTGTTCTTCCCCGTATTTTTCTGTGTCCAACGTGGTTTGCTAGGGTTTAGTTGTTTGGTCAATGGCCACCGGAGGTACAGAACAGATGCATGATTTAATATGAGCGCTCGAACCAAACGCATGCACAAATAGACTGGTAACTTCTGCAGAAATGTAATGGTCTACTGTCATTGTTACATGACAGGATTACTGAACAAGATTTATTCACTGTAATGTTTGATTACAGAGCTGACATGTTTGTACACACCCTATTTGCTAACCAACATTTGCAATGACATGTATGAAATGTTTCTTGGTGCTGTTACGTTCTCTCATCTCGTCATCTTCAAGCATTTAAATCAGGATCCCCGAGGGATATTTGCCCACCCTATGTCATGGCCTTGATTGCTACGAGCTGTGCGCCGGCCATCCAGGAGATTTTTAATTCCTCAATTGCCAGTGGCTATATTCCCATGGCATGGAAGGAAGCCCAGGTGTGCTCTATTCTTAAGAAACCATCAGCAGACCCCACAGTCCTAGACAATTACAGGCCAATATCATTACTCCCTCTTGAATCCAATAACATCCTGGACATATCGCAGTCCGGCTTTCGGCTGGGATTTAGCACAGAGACAGCCATTTTAGCAGTCACTGACTCCATCAGGCGGACGTTGGATGTAGGGGGATCGGTGATGCTTATCCTTCTGGACCTCTCCGCAGCATTCGATACTGTTTCACATCGACTGCTTGCGGAGAGGTTACAGGACTGTGGGATCAGTGACCTGGCCTTGAAGTGGCTGATCCATTTTTTGACCGATAGGAAACAACAGGTCATGATGGGCCCTTTCAGGTCAAACAAGTCTTTGTTGGAGAGGGGGGTCCCACAAGGCTCATGCCTAAGCCCTACCCTCTTCAATGTTTATATGGCCCCGCTAGCTAGAATAGTACGGCATTACGGGTTTGAGGTCGTCTCATATGCAGACGACACTCAACTGATTTTCCCTATTGGGAGGAATTTGGCGGAGGAAAAAGTTCGCTTTTCACAAGGAATGCTGGCTATTGCAAAGTGAATGGCAGATTCCTGCCTCCAATTGAACCCAGGAAAGACAGAACTAATGTTCCTGGGGAAAAGACAGGATCTGATACTGGACGACTGGTGGCCGGTTGAGCTGGGCATTGCGCCAGCTCCCTCGGATTCAGTAAAAAGCCTAGGAATACAGTTGGATCAGAATCTGTCGATGAAGAAAAATGTCAGTAACATAATGAGTTCCTGTTATTATAGCCTCCGGCTGTTGCGGAAAATTATTCCATACCTTCCCCTGAGCCACCGTAGGACGGCGGTCCAGGCTCTAGTAAACAGCCGGATGGACTATGGTAATGCTCTGCTGGCAGAAATAGGGGGACACACAGCTCCAAGTTATCCAAAATACTGCCGCCCGGATGGTTTTAAATCGTACCCCTGGCACACCATCTCTCCCTTTACTGAGGGAACTACATTGGCTTTCAGTCAAAAAGAGATCCTTTTTTAAGACATGTTGTCTAGTTTTCAAAGCTATGAGGGAAACCGGCCCAAAGTACCTACAAAATAAACTCTGCAAATTAACATCCTGCTGTAACTTAAGATCTAATGGAAAGGCTCTTCTAGCGATTCCACGCATCCAAGGGACTCGTCTGGGAGGTAAAGCTTTTTCTTTTGTAGGCCCCAAATATTGGAATTCACTACCAGAAGTTTTGCGTAAGTCACCATCTTATATGGCTTTCAGGAAACACCTGAAAGCCTTTTTATATTGATGTCTCTTTCCGGCTTTGTTGTTCTCAGCAATTGGTCTAGGTAGCGCGGAGATGCCCCCGGGTGATTCATGCGCTTTATAAAACACCAATATCATAACATAACATAACTTAAGTATGTAATATGTATAATCTCTCAAAAAAGGCAATAAAATAAAAAAGGAAAATCGGTCTTCAGTGGTTGAAGAACTCAACAGAATACTGTACATCTGAGGGATAGAATTGATTTACCTGTAATCACAGTATTCTTTTGTTAGCATGATGTATCTATCTGTATGTGTAATCTCCATTATACACCATGGCTTTTGCCTACCTATTTAAGTCGATAGGGAATTCTTTAACCCAATGCTTTTGTGTATTCCTTAAACACGAACCGAAAACCAGACAGACGCCATTTTGTTTGTACACACATTAGATTCGGCAGTGGTCATGTGCTGTCCTCCAAGTAGTCAGAAGGCCCCTGTTAGTTCAGTTATAAGAAGCAGCTGAATGCACACTATTTTTTCTCATCTTGAGACCCAAGGTCACATCTGGCTCCAGAGGTGATAAGCGCATTCCTGAAGGCGCCATGCCTGTGCTCCCAGGCACCGAGACGAAAGGGAGTCACCCCTGCTGCCCCATCCCCAATAATAGTAGAAGCAAACTTTCAAACTAGCCTTGTGTGCCATGTATGGTCTTTCCTTCTAGCTTCAGTGCCAATAAGTATCTTTCCATGTACGGTGATCTCATGCATCATGATAAAGGTATATATGCCATGTATTGACTATGAGCCGGCAGTCTTCTCTGCGCACCGACTGGGTGACGACGGAGAGGCTCCTCTATAGAGTACTTTGTGTTAATAAACGATTGATTTTCCTTCACTGCCAACTTACTGATTATTTTGGTAAACTTTATTGGGACTATTGGTAGGTATAGGTCCTTATGTTATTTTTGTAGTACATCAGTTGGCGACTCTGGTGGGACCCCGTGTTTGGGGTCGTCCTCCCGTAGACGGGGCAAGAAGGGCAAAGAAAGGGGAGCTCTGGTCGAGGGGGTGGACTGACTAACGATTCTGGTTGAACTCCGCCCTCGGGATCAGAGAGCCCCAGCTGCTAGTGACCCCTCGCCGGAGTCCTATGGGCGTAACCCAGGAGCTGACCGTGTTGGTCGTCAGGAGTGGGCAGTGGAGAACACGCAATCATATCTGTGTGCACCAGGTGAGTGTATGGATTTTGGTGTCTTTGGATTATGCTGTTGAGCGGCGTCTTGGAAAGAGTTAACTGTATTTGGATTTGGTGGTCGGTGTACCACGGAGAACTTTGGAGGTCTGACGGGGCAGCGTTGTGGCTGCACCGGCAGATGCTCCACGGACTTGTTTGGTGAATGATAGAGGTTTCGATGAGACGCCTTGGTGCGGCATGTGTGGTGCGCACCCGACTGGACTGTTCTCGGAAAGGCCCACGGTTGCAACTGAGTAGCTTTTTGGACACATCTGAAGCGACGCTAAGGCAGCGGGCTCAGTCAGAATAGTCCTGAAGGTGAACCAGGGAGATCGTGGGATGGTCTGTAGAACAGTCTGTGGTTAATTCCTGTCTGGTGGCCATTTGATAGTCTCCGGACTGCATGATTTTGGTATCTGTCGGTCTGGTGTTTTGAATAAACGGGTTCTCCCCGAACGGGAGTCGACAGGCTCAGTTCTTTGGTTTTGATTTTGGAAAAAGACATGCCAATTTTGAACATAATATGTTTTTGTTTGTTCATTTGTGTGTAATTCTGTCGAAGAAAGACTGAGAGTGTATGAACATGGCCATGTTTGAGAGATTATTTTCTTGTAAGTGAGTGCATTATTGAGTGAACAAAGATGTCGTGTTTTAGTAAATTGTGCTTTGGGTGTTGTTGTCGCCGAGAAGGCGGACGATTGGATGAAAGCCAGCCTGCCCCGCCAGAGGGTTGTCCGAGTTTTGATATGTATGTTAAACATGGCATTTCGCCTATTTTGTTTAATAATTTGTGGCATAAATATACTAATGATAATGTGGAACTGCAATGGCCTTTAACAGGGTCATTTGATGAGAAGAAGATACAGTATTTATAGGATCAACTGTTTGCTAAAAGAAGCCGGCAAGTGATGTTGGATTCTTTAAACCTTTGGCAGAAAGAGGCCAAAAGCAGGCGTATTAGGGAGGAAAAGTTGCTTCAAATAAAAGGAAGTCAGACCATAACCCATAAGACTATAGCATATGACAAAGAACAGACTGAGAAAAATATTGATTGTACGGATAGACAGTTTAGGTTGCAGGTAGACAAAAGCTATACAGCTCTAACCAAGCCTGAAGATGAGATAGAGGATTTACTGAATACATGTCCACCTCCCCCGTATGCCCCGCAGCGAGTATATCCTGCGGTACCTCTTGTTACGGCCCCAGTCCCATCAGCCCCGCAAGCTTCGGTGTCTGTTGCACCTATGGCCCCCGCTCCTATGGGACCTACTTATCCCCCTGCTACCTCAGTGCCTGCCACCGCCACCTTGTTGACTGGTACTGTATCGTCCCCCATTACATCCCCAGTGGTTTTAACTTCACCGGCCCCAGCTTGGCCGTCGTTGTCTGCCAGCTCAACCCTTGTAATGCCTGATTTGACCCCCTCCCATGTTCCCGGTACCCTTAGCGCAGGGCGATTGTATACCAGATCCACGGTGGGATATGATGAAAAGCAGTTAGTATTAAATCAAGCATCTCAGTTGGTACGGAACCCTATCTATACCCTTATAGATATCTGGAGTACCCTTAGGGACTATGAGCCGGTTATGCAGCAATATGCTTTGGAAGCCATGGCCAATCGCTTGATCTCCCTATGGGAGCAATGTTTCGAAGATGGAAGAGCACCTCAGGTTCTTTATGATATTGTAGATGGGGCGCATAAGTTTGAATTAGGGCTAGAAGATGTGTAGAATGTTGAGACTATAACGAAATACAGAGAACGGTTATTCTCTAAATGCCCAAACTGGGACTCTCAGCACCCTATGCGAGAAGTCCATCCTATTTATCATCCTGAACTCCCGGAGTTAAGGGATGCTAATGATCAAGTGACCAGACCTCGTGTAGAAGCACGATTTCAAGAGCAATGGGTATATACTCCTTGGAAAAGGAGTGAGGTTCTCTCTTCGAGGTCGCAACTACCTGACCCTCAGAAGAATCCCACTGCTTATTTCAAAGAACTCACTGAGGCTGCTGCATGGGCCGTAATGACATTTGTTAATATAGAATTGTTTTTCGGTTTACTGGTCCCCGTTGATGTGTGGCGACAGGTACATGATCACAATCATGCTACCGAGTTGGGAGGAACTTGGGAACAGTTTAAGGACTGGGACAGGGATCGGAAACCCAGTGATAAACCAAGACCTGAAATCTTGGCATTACCGGGTCGGATTATCACGTATATGCATTCTTTAATTCCACCCTGGAAGGTAGATTGGGATAAGTTAACCGCCTGCAAACAAAAGAAGGATGAGAAGGTTTCTGATTTCTTTACTCGATTTAAGGGGGTTTCATTGATTTTAGTAGACAAGATCTGTCAGTAGAAGGTGGCATAAGATTGTTTGTTAATCGCTTTGTTACCAACTTGTTACCTGAAATCTCTGCACGACTACAAGCAGCTCGAGAGTACCTGGACTACCTCTTCTCCTTCTGTTATCCTGAGTATGGCTCAATATTATGAACATAGAGAAAATGAGAGTAAAGACAAATCTGACAAGAAAACGAAGGACCTAAAAACTAGAGTATTATTACAGCAAGTAATTAGAGGATGAGGCAGGGATGGAGGAGTAAGAGGATTTGTCCCGAGGTGGGTGGGAGCAGCACGAGGCGGAGGTCCGGCTGTCACTTTGGGAGTGAACCAATGTGCTTACTGTAAACAGGAAGGGCATTGGCGAGCTCAGTGTCCTTTGTTATTAGCTCAAAACGGAGCAGTAAGAGGAAGAGGACGGGGTCGAGGTGGACTTGATCGGAGTGATATGAGTTGAGGGGAGTTGGTGAGAGGTGAGTCTGGAGGAAATTGTTTTGATAATCCGAGACAGAGGCAGTACTATAATGAAGATTACAGGTCTGACGGAACAGATGGGTATACGTACGCATAGGACAGTCACGGGCAGTCCGGAGGAAATTGTTTTGATAATCCGAGACGGAGGCAGTACTATAATGAAGATTATGGGACTGACGGAACAGATGGGTATACGTACGCATAGGACAGCCACAGGCAGTGTTAGTACGCATTGATCAGCGAGGGCCTTATGTCCGAGGGCAATTAATGGGGACTGCCGAGAATTTTCTAGTAGATACGAGTGTAATGAATAGTTTGATTGCGCGTTCACTGGTCCCAGGGGCTGCTCTGTCAGGGCAAAATAATGTTTCAGTTGGATTCTCCGGAATCCCGGTAGTGAGCCCCATTTCTAAACCTCTCCCACTCACCATAGGTCCAGTTACGGTGGACTCCCCATTTTTGTTGACGACATCTTGTGTGGAAAATCTATTTGGACTGGACCTGTTGAAGAAATTGCATGCAAGGATTTATTGTTCCCCTGGCGGTGTGTATTTAACTATTCAATCGCCTGATCAGCATGCTCGGCAATGTTTCCCTCCCGAGTTTGCTGTTATCCCTCCTACATTGTGGGTAATTGGTGATACGGAAGTTGGACTGTTAAAGATCCCGCCAGTCTCTATTTCTTTAAAACCGAATGCTCGATTAAAGCTTATTCCGCAGTACTAGATCTCACCGGCTGGTGAGAGGGCATTGTTAGCAATTATACAGGATTTGATTGACAAAGGCATAGTGGAAGAAGCAGCTTTTAATACTTGTAATAGTCCTATATTACCAATCTTGAAAAAGGCCCCTACAGAAAGTGGTCCAGATTATGCTGATACTTATCGTTTTGTAATTGATTTGCGGGAAATCAATAAAATAGTGGTACCCCAATATCCAGTGGTCTAAGACATTACTACGCTTCTTACTATGATTCCTCCCACTGCAAAGTATTTCTCCGTTATAGATCTGAAAAATGCTTTCTTTAGCATTCCAATCCACACTGATAGCCGTCATATTTTCGGCTTCTCGTCATCTGGGCGCAGCTTTAGATTTTGCCGTGCTCCTCAGGTGTACACTGAGAGTCCTAGTATCTATAGTCAAGCACTGAAAGCAGTATTGGATGAATTGACCTTTCCCCCAGGAAGTGTCCTCCTCCAGTATGTGGATGATTTGTTGGTGGCTTCTGATACTGGGGAAGGTTGTAAGGAAACCACAGTTAAATGATTGTCACATCTAGCAGCGAATGGTATCAAAGTATCCCTTTCTAAATTTCAATATTGTTGACAGGAGGTGACCTACCTTGGTTATCTACTGTCGAAAGAGGGGAGGAGACTAACTCCTGAACGTGTGACCACTATTTTTAACATGCCTGTACATCGTACTCAACGTGTTGTTCGTGCATTTCTTGGCATAACCTCTTACTGTCGCCAATGGATTCCTAACTTTTCCCTTCTTACTAAACCTCTCTTGTACTTAACTACTAAAGATGTGCATGAACCACTTCCTTGGATGAATGAATGTCAGAAGGCTTTCGGCTCTTTAAAATCTGCACTTTGTTCTGCACCTGTTCTAGGGACTCCTGATTACTGGAAGCCTTTTATACTCTATGTTCACGAGGTGGACGGTTGCTCGCTTTCTGTGTTGACACAAGGATTTTGTGGTAAGCAAAGGCCTTGTGCTTATTTTTCGGCGGTGTTGGATAATGTCGCCAGAGCACTTCCTAGCTGTTTAAGAGCTACCGCTGCAGTCGCGGTGGCCATTCGACAGTCAGAAGGACTCGTTTTGAATTCTGACCTCACAGTGATGGTACCGCATGCTGTGGATACATTATTGAACAAAACAAAGACCCAGCAGCTTACAAGGTGCATCTCACTGGATATGAATTGACTCTATTTGCTCCTCATATTACTATCAAAAGGTGTGCCACTCTGAACCCAGCCACGTTACTACCCCTCCCTTCGGATGAGCCAAACAATGATGTACATGGTATATTTTGAACTGAGGAAAAAACGAAGGGACGGGTGGACCTCACAGACACTCCCCTATCTGACCCCCAAGGGAAGTTGTATGTGGATGGCTCTTGTTTCAAGTTACCAGATGGTACAACGACAGCTGTGTATGCTATAACCATCCTCTGTACTGTAGTTGAGACCTCTCGAGTTCCCTATCAGTCAGCACAGGCAGCTGAATTAGTAGCATTGTTACGAGCCTGTGAGTTAAGTGAAGGATTGAGAGTAAATATTTATACTGATAGCCAATACACCTTTGGCGTGGCTCATAGTTTTGGAAAATTGTGGGCGGAGAGGGGTTTCCTCACTTCACATGGCCAAAGAATACAGCATGGTCCTTTAATTTTACGATTGCTAACTGCTTTGACTTTGCCCGAAAAGGTGGCAGTGGTGAAATGAAGTGCACATAATGCAATAGTGGACACTGTGGGAGAAGGGAATGCTTTTGCCGATCAGATAGCGAAGGAAACGGCTAGATCTAAAATGTCTCCCATGTATGTGAGCTCGGCCAGATGGGTCGAGGAGACAGATATGTTTGATAACACTATGAAAAGTGTCCGGGAAATACAGAAAGATGCTACTCCTGCTGAATTGGCCCATTGGGAAAACGAGGTGGGGAGATTAGATGATAATGGTTGTTGGATTGATCTGAGTGAAAAACAGAGATGGATGCTTCCCAATGCACTAGTTAACGCTGTAGTGACCATGGCTCATGGAACAGCACATGTTGGAGCGAAAGGTATCTGGCTTTGTTAGATCCAGTTTGGAATAATCCTAACATTTCCAAAACTGCGGCCCATTTAGTCCAGCATTGTATGGTCTGCCTACGACACAATCCAGGGGGGCCGGAACCTGTTCTCAGTGGAAATTTTGCACCCTCATCTTTACCATTTGAAGTGCTCCAGATGGACTATATCCAATTAGAACGGGTGAACAATTTGAAATATGTTTTGGTGGTGGTTTGTGCTTTTAGTAAATGGGTGGTAGCCTACCCCACCAAAGAAAACACGGCTCTAGCAATAGCCAAAGCCTTGATAAAAGAGTTTTTCCCCCGATACGGATTACCTAGCGTGATCTGGACAGATAACGGGGGGCATTTCAATGCTGATCTTATCAAACATATTTGTAATGGATTACCCATAAAACAAAAATGTCATGCTGCTCAACATCCCCAGTCAGCAGGGTTGGTGGAAAAATATAATGGAAGTTTGAAGTTAAAATTGGCAAAAATTCAAGAAAGCACTGGGCTGAAATGGCCCGACTCGTTGCCCTTAGCCTTAATGTCCTTACGTATTACCCCCCATTCTCGATCAGGATTGTCACCATATGAGGTTATTTTTGGACGGCCAGCTAATATTTGGGGCGTTCCACGACCTAGAAACTTCCAAGAAATTGATTGTCCTATGATGACAGCCTATTTGTATGCATTGACTAAAGACTTCCGTTCTATCCATCAACAGGTTTCAGCTGTATTGCAGCCCCTGCGGGAGGGTCCTGGGCATCGTCTGGAACCCGGACAATGGGTACTGGTGTGGAATTATCAGCTGAAATTTTGGGGCTCATTAGGATTGCGGATTTCCCGCATCCTCCGGGCCGGCGGAAGCCACTGCCGGCCTGGAGGATGCGGGAAATCCGCTGCGGACTGAAAAAGACCCCCCGCCAGATTAGGATGGCTGGGGGATCGTTTTTCAGTCCGCAGCTTTTCCGCCACGGTCGCCTTCCGACCGCGGCGGAAAAGCAATAACATGGCTGGCGGTGTCTATCAGACACCGCCAGCCATATTATGATCGCGTAGAAAGTATGCTTTTCCACAGCGGCTTTTCCGCCGTGGAAAAGCATACGGAGATTGCCTTCGGGGGCCCGTTGCGGGCCCCCTGGGTGAAGGGGGGGTGGGGGTGCACATGGGGGGTACCTATGGTACCCCCCTGCATTTGCGTGAACAAAGCGGCAGGCACCACGCGGTGCCTGCCGCTTTGTGCACGCAAATGCTGTGCATGCATTTTTAACATTGCGGCGGGTGCAGCTTGAAGCTCCACCCGCCGCGATGTTAAAAATAGAGGATGTGACCGCCACCCTGGCGGTCACATCCTAATCTGTATGGAGGTACCGCCGCTGCCCCTGTGGACGGTCCCTCCTACTCTATGGTGGCGGACGGACTCAAGTCCGTCCGCCATCATAATCGGCCCCTTAGTTTGGAGCCTAGGTTGACCAAACCTGTCCAGATTCTATTGGCTACACGGACGGCGGTAAAGGTGAACGGAAGGAAACATTGGATCCATGTTTCCCACCTGAAACGCATAACTCTCCCGCTTCCTCTTGATCAGCGGAACCAGGAAGGAGTTTTGACCCAGGAAAGTGAGCAAGCTCCTCGTTTTGTTCCTTTTTCTGACGCCCAGGAAATTGGAGAAGGACAAGGAGTAGAAGCATTGGGCACGGAAGGGCCTTCATCACCTACACTGGAAATTGTCCCAGATTCTGTTGCCCCCATTGGTACAGGAGAGGTTCATGATAAGCCAATTGCTACGAATGAATCATCATCTGTTTTGTTTACTGATAAGGAAGTACCTGGTCATGCCCGATACAATTTACGGCCCAGAAAACGACGTGGTACCCCAGATGAAGATGGTAGGAGATAGGGAAAGACTTGAGTAATAGGGTTTGCTAGAATTAAGTCTGGGGTGCTGAGCGAGACACTGGACTGAACACGTTGAGAGCTTGGAACATTACATTGCCTCTGTTCAGAAAGAAGGACCGAACTACATGCAAGAAAAGGGTCCAGGTTGTGAATTTCCTTTCTAAGTTGTTTGAGGAAAATTCTTGAAGCAAGGATTTGTTTCTCTTTTGATAAACGATAGGAGCCTGCCTGTGAGGCTCTAGACAGACACAGGAAAGAAGCACCCTATGGCAGGTTGGACTGCGTTCCCTTAGTATAGTTTGGACTTTTAGTTAGGATGTATCCCTTTGGTCGTTTTATCCCTGAGGAGGAACGCCCCCTTGCTCCTCGATATATGCCTACTTATGTACCTATGTTTTCTTCTTGGACTACACGTGTAAAAATAGCTTTTGTAATTACTATTGCTGTTTTCCTGATCATAGTAATGAGTGTATTTGTATATCTAGAATTTCATCATCCTATGCACACTGTATTAGGAACTACTACCCCACCACCCGAACATTTCTTTTTTACTTTGGCCCGCATAAAGAAAGGCATCGCCAAACCTACACTAAGAATGTATTCGTTAAAATGTTGCATCAAACTCATAGTGCTACCAATACTACAAATTGTTGGGTTTGTGGCCTTCTGCCATCGGTAATGCATTGACATGATCTCTTCATTTCGTTACCTTTGTCGTATCTAGGAAGCTGTGAAGTTTGGTTTAAATTGTTGTTGATGATGTATATGCTGTAATGATGTGATTCATGTTACCATTGTAGCTGCGTCATGTTGTAGCCAACAAGGAATGTACTTTCATTCTGATTCCACTGTAGATTTCTCACTATGAGAATGTTGATACAAGTTCGAGTCAGTTGACCAGTGGCAGTTTGTGGCTGAGGTTAAATAAACTTAACTTCTTGTATCCACTTTATAATTAATCTCTTTATTTAAATGTGAACAACACCACATTTATTTGGCGACGATCAGGAGAAGAAGTAGAAGATAAGATTCACCTCATCACAAAGTCTGGCTTATTCCACTCCTCCAGCGGCAGATTAATTTAATGCGAAGCGATGTCTTCCCAGCGGCTGTGCGTGTGCGGAGCTTGATTCTCATCAAGGAAAACGGTGAAGAGTACGGTGGGAGGATTTTGAACAGCTGCGTGTCTCTTTGAAAAAATCGGAACCGGTATCTTAATTGAAGAGTGTTGTGCGTGTCAAGCTCGTCATTTTGTCTTTGCGCTGCGTTTCATCTCGTCTGTGTTTCTTGAAGCGTGCTGCGAGTAAAGAACGTCATTCTCATTCACGCTGCGTTCCAGCCTTTCAATTGTACGTCACTGGACAGACTTTGCTTGCGTTTCAATGACATTGTAAGCGCGAAAAATAGCCAGCATTCTATTTGAAAGAATGGAGCATTCTTAGTCTGAAAAAGAACGCTTATGATTCTCTTTTATGTGTTGGAACGTTTCAACAGCATCGTCTTTATTACAGCATAGAAGACTTTTCTTTTACTAAAAAGAATGCAGTGTGACACATAATTGAATAACTAAGCTGTGGACTAAGACATAAAAGCAAATAAAGAATATTAAAAGGAGGTTATATATATATTTTTTTTTTAAAAAGAAAATAAATAATTTTATTGTAACTGCTACTACATATAAAAAAAACAAAGGAAAGAAAGTTTCTGTTACTTTGGTTAATATTTAACAAAAAATAAGAATGCAAAATGTAACTCAACCTGCATTTTCTTTGACGAGCCCAGGTGAGCCGAATGTTAAGTGGCAGAAATGGAAGAAAATTTTTGCAAACTATGCAAGGGTCTGTGGCACAAATTTAAATGCAGAAAGAAAACATTCTTTATTACTACATTGTTTGGGAGGAGGAGGCCAGGATGTTTTGGAGCACTTGCCAGAACTAAGTGCGTCTGAGCAAAGAAACTTCAATGAATATGAAATAGCAATTGAACAGTTAGATCGACATTATCTTCCAAGACTAAGCACAATAATGGAAAGATATCATTTTGGATTGCGAGGTCAGAAAAAAGATGAAACAGTAGAAGACTATGTCTCGGCTTTAAGGAAACTAGCCTCTTCGTGCAAATTTGGGCAAACTTTGGATGAAAGAATAAGAGACCAGTTTGTTTTAAAATGTGCACATGACAGTATAAGAAAAGAACTTTGGTTAAAAGATGAGCCCCCTTTGGAAGAAGTAATAGTTATTGCGAAACAAGTTGAACATATGACAAAATGTGTAGAAGAACTGAAAGGAGAAAAAGAGAAAAACACTGACTCAGAAACTAAGAGTGTATCTAAAGTTGAAGAATGTATTTGTCAAGTAAAAAAAGATGACAAAGTTACCATAGAAAAAAATGATACTGTGTCAAATAGCGCTAGTTCAAATGTTTCTAATGTTAACAATAAGTTTTCATGTTTTAGATGTGGGAATTTTGGGCATTTAGCCAATTCTCCTAATTGTCCGGCATTGAAATCTATGTGCAATTCTTGTGGAAGGAGGGGCATTTCTCGAAGTGTTGTAGAACTAAAACGAACAAAAGGGAGGGGTCTAGTAGAAGATGGTCTCAACCTCAGGTTAAAACTGTGACTTTTCAAGTAAATGGAAATCTTTTAGAACATCCTTCACATTTTGTAAGAGTTGATAATGAGTTAATTGATTTCAAATTTGACTCTTGTTCTCAAATAACCATGATTGATGAAAAATTGTTTCTTCAATATTTTGAAAACAAGGTTAAACTTTTAAAAAGTGATATTTTTCCTTTGGGTTATGGCAGGAAACCTATTAAGATGTTGGGTTATTTTATGGCAAACATTGAGTTAGGAAGTCGCATCATTCCAGGTAAAGTTTATGTGGCGAAACAGGGTGATGTACTACTAGGTTGGCAACATCAACGTGATCTAGAAGTTAAACTTAATCCAAATGCTTCTCCTCAGGTTCAAATACAGAAGGTGGATGATATGTCTTCCTTATTTTCAAATACATTTCCTAATGTTTTTAATGAAAGTTTAGGATGCTTACAAGGTTACAAGCACCGTATAAAACTAAAAAGGGATGCAATTCCAGTTGTAGCAAAAGTAAGGAGAATTCCTTTGGGTGAACAGGGAATTGTGCAGAAGGAAATTGATAGGCTTGTTGAGAATCAGATTATTGAATCCGTAGAAGCCACAGAGTGGTTGTCTCCTGTTGTGATTGCTAAGAATCCATCTGGAGAGATTTGTTTGTGCATTGATTTACGCGCTTTGAATAAGGAGGTTATAGTGGACGGATTTCCCTTGCCAAACATTGATGAAATTGTGGGAACTTTGGAAGGAGCGAGATATTTTACTACCTTAGATTTAGCTTCTGCTTACCATCAAGTAGAGCTAGATGCAGATTCTCAAGAGTTAACGGCTTTTATTCCACCAATGGGCACATTTAAATCTAAAAGAATGCCTTTTGGGCTCATTTCGGCAGCTTCAGTATTTCAACGCATTATGGCAAGAATTCTGAAAGGTCTTCCGGGTGTTAAATGTTATCAGGATGATTTGTTAATTTATGGTAAGGACATTTTTTAACACAATGGACGTGTGTGTGCTGTTTTGGAACGGTTGAAAAGGGCTGGATTGTCACTCAAGAGGGAAAAGTGTAAATTTGGTATGGATGAAGTGAATTATCTTGGACATTGTATTAAAAGTGAAGGTGTTTTTCCTAAGAGTGAGTTAGTTGATTCCATTGACAAAATGGTTGAGCCAGTTAATAAGGATGAGCTTCTTTCATTCCTTGGAATGGTTGAGTTTTATGGAAAATGTATTATGCATTTCGCAGACAAGACTAAAAATTTGAGGAGACTTACTGCTAAGAGTGTAGTTTTTGAGTGGTCTAGTGAATGTAAGAGAGAGTTTGTTGAGATAAAGGAAGAATTAAAAAAAGCTTCGTGTCTACATGCATTTGTTCCTGGTTTACCAACTTTCATTTTTACTGATGCGAGTGACAAAAGGTCTTGGAGCTGTTTTAGTTCAAAGTAAAGATGGTAAGGAATCCCTGATTGCTTGTGCTTCAAGGTGTCTTAGAGGGCCAGAATTAAATTACTCTGTAATAGAGAAAGAATCTTTGGCAATTTTTTGGGCACTGAGGAAATTTAAGAATTTGGTTTGGGGAACTAAGGTTTCTGTTATGTCTGATAACAAACCATTACAGGAAGTTTTTTTGAAAAAAGGTTTGGATGCCATATCTTCCAGGATCAGGAGATGGATCATTTTGTTGCAGGAATTTGACTTTGATGTGCATTACATGCCTGGGGTTACTAACAAATGTGCTGATTGCTTGTCAAGATTAGTAAATAAAGAAGCTGTAAGTGATGAGAAAAAGTTGGAGGTTGAAGATTTGATCAATGTGTGTGAGGTCACAGAAGGTGCTGTTGAGGAGAATGAATGGAAAAATGAACTGGAGAAAGATGAGGAATTAATCAAGGTGATGGGTTTGCTGAGAGAAAATAAAGGTTTGGAAAAACCTTGGTCTCTAGTTTGTGAGGAACTATCAATTTCAGATGGTATGTTAACACATGGCACGAAGTTGGTGCCTCCTACAGTGATTAGGAAATGTTGTTGAAGCATGCACACTCTGGTCACTTAGGAATTGTTAAAACTAAAGAGATGATGCGTACTTAATTCTGGTAGCCAGGGATGGATTTGGAGATGGAAAGAATGGTTAGAGAGTGTGTAGAATGTAGCGCAAGTGACAAACTTCTTAAGACTAAACAAATGCCTATGGTTTGTAGAGATTTACCCAATCATCCTTGGGATGAAATTGCAATAGATATTTTAGGTCCACTTAGTCTGATACTCCATATTTGATAGTTGCCATTGATTTATACTCTAGATGGATAGAGGTATGTGCAGTCAGAGACATAACTTCTGACTCTGTGATCAAGTTCTTGGACGATGTGTTCAAGAGAGAAAGTTTTCCTAATAGTATTCTTCCTGACAACGGACCACAATTTTGTTCTAGTCTCTTTGAAAATTACTTGAGTAAATGTGGGGTCACTCATAAAAGATCATCATTGTACCATCTGGAAACTAATGGAGCTGTGGAAAGAGTAAACAAAACACTACAAGAATGTATACAGCTAGCAAGGGCTAATGGGTTGGATTGGAAGGTGGCCCTTAAGGGGAGGATAATTGCTTATCGGTGTTCTCCCCATTCCACTACTGGGAAATCTCCATTTGAGTTATTTAAAGGCAGAATTCCCAATACCATGTGGTGTCTTGGGTGGATGAAATTGAATAACGGGTTGGTAGATAACAGTATTGGTGAATGGAGAGAAAAGGAGTTGAGAAAACAAGTTTCTAGGAAGAAATATTTTGATGAAAAGAAATGTGTTCAATTTCATGAGGTCAAGATTGGTGACTTTGTTAAAATAAAAGCACCAGTTGGGCGCAAATCTTGGTCTAAGTATACTGATGTTAGACCTGTAGTGAAAGTTTTTAAGAATGCTGTCAAAACAAAAGATGGAAGGATTTGGAATAAGAGTCGGGTAGTAATTGTGAAATCTGAAATGTGTGGTCAAAATGCTTTTGATGTTGATAATCAATCATTTAATTCTGCTAATGTTTCTTCAGATTGTTCTAGGCCTTCTCTTGATGTTCGTGTTAGGAGTCAAAGAATACGGAAGGCACCCGCCTACATGAAGGATTATGTATGATGTATTTTCATTTGTTTAAAAGTTTCTTTCATCTTAGTGATGGTTATTTATTCTTCCTGCTGTACTTTTAACTTTTTATGTTTTTTTGTTTTTGTTAAGATGGGAGATATGTAATGATGTGATTCATGTTACTATTGTAGCTACGTCATGTTGTAGCCAACAAGGAATGTACTTTCATTCTGATTCCACTGTAGATTTCTCACTATTAGAATGTTGATACAAGTTCGAGTCAATTGACCAGTAGCAGTTTGTGGCTGAGGTTAAATAAACTTAACTTCTTGTATCCACTTTATAAATAATCTCTTTATTTAAATGTGAACAACACCACACATGCATTACACAGTAGACACATCTCGATATTCTGAAAAGGATTATGAGATGATTTGAAGAACATCAAGGTTGTGATCCACAGGGAAACAATGGAGAAGGGTCACTTGATCCAAATGCTTATATGAACCTGTACACTGAATATGAAAACATTACTTGGCTACAAAATGAGATATTAGACTATGCGGAATTTAATTTTATGCAGTATTTTCAGCAGTTTCATGATCGAAATGTTACTGATGTCAAGGCCATCCCAGTTCCTATATTAAACAGTACCTCTGCCTTTTGTGTGCAAGGAGCTGGGCATATTTCAGTAGGAGACAGTCATTGCAATTATACCTATCGGCTGCGCACTTTTAGTAGCCCACCGCTGTTGACACCTCCAAATGTTTATTTTGTATGTGGTGAAAATGCCTACACGTGGCTTCCCCGAGGGTGGGCAGGTCGCTGTTATTTGTCTTTCCTGTATCCTCCAGTTTATATAGCACCCTCCAATTATCATAAGGATCATCGATTGGAGGGGCAAGGCCTGCCTGTGATACGGGATAAAAAAGAGATTGATACCTCTGAAATAGATCAAACTGATACTCCTGAACAACATTTTATTGATATCGTAAAAGGAGTGTTTCCTATCTGGGGCCCCATCATCACTAGCAAGGAAGTAAGGCGCCTGTCTAGGGTAGTTGAGAGAGTAATAAATACTACAGCAGGTATACTAACTAATGTGACTGTAGAGCTTCAGGCTACAATTCTCGCGGTGATCTCATGCGTCATGATAAAGGTATACATGCCATGTATTGACTATGAGCCGGCAGTCGTCTCTGCGCACCGGCTGGGTGACGACGGCGAGGCTCCTCTATAGAGTATTTTGTGTTAATAAACAATTGATTTTTCTTCACTGCCAACTGACTGATTATTTTGGTAAACTCTATTGGGGCTATTGGTAGGTATAGCTCCTTATGTTATTTTTGTAGTACGTCACGTCAACCTACCCATTTATCTTAAATTTGTTCTGTTGGAGGTGCCCACGGATGTAGATGTACTCAGAAGTAAACTCCTCTTTTGCAATCTGTGGCTCATGGTGGCAAAACATGATGTAGCCAGGCATTGGGGACCCCCCTGCCAACCACTTTTTGGGAATGGAAAATTGGAATGAACCTTTATGTGGTGGCTACAAGGGTGACGTATACGGCTAGAAGAAGTTCCATAAAATTAAGGGGCCCGGTCTCAGGTATTATGATATTGCAATGGAGGAGGAGGGTGATAAACATTCTCCATTGCGATTTTTCTGATTCAGTGCGGATGCAAGAGGAGGAGGCTCTGAAATACATGGTCTCAACAGTCGGGGATATGCCTTTTTATTCTACAACATTGTGCTGTTACACAACTGTACGTTGAATCCCAAAGTAGGATTTGTGATAAATGTGATGTTTTGTGTCATGTGTTGTTTCAAAGAAAAATCTAATATTTTTTTTATTTTTAAAGAATTGAGTTTGGTGACTTTACAAGCTCACATTAAGAATCTAGTTGAGGAAATTAAACACTGCAGAGATTTGAAGAAGTACTGAGGAAGGCAAAAAAGAAAGTTACTACTAAGCTACAGAGGCAGGAAAGAAAGCCAAGGGGTCTGTTAGTGATTTAGAATTAGAGACAGAGTCAGGATTTCCTCTGAGAGAAGTAAATAGAAAGGATTATCTACATGTGCCTTGGACTTGAGAAAATCTTTATGCATTTACAACCACTTTTTTTGGGGTAGGCGATAAATTCTCCTCTGCCGGCGGAGTTGGCGGAGTTTTGGTGACTCAATTCTGTCAACGGGGGATGTTTTTTTGAGGCGCTAAGAAGAAGTTAGAGTGGACTCTAGATTTTGATTCTAAAATATGTGAGTTGGCTATTAGGGGCATTTTGATAAAAGGTGGGAATTAGACTGATGACAGCGATAATGATGAGCATGGACTCAATTTATTGGTTATATAAAATCATCCTGTAAAAAGTGTGATAGAAAATGAGTGCACCTACAATGTTTATAGCAATGGTTGTATTGTTTTTAATCGATGGTGATGAAAACATTTCTTTGTACTGCAGATACCCCTGAGGAAGGGATTTTATCCCGAAATGCATTGGGTGTTTTGTTCAATAAAGCGTGACGTGGAAACATTTTACACTCCTGTGTCTACGTGAATATATTTGAGCGGAGATGAAAATGAGTAAAATGAATTGAAAAAATGGGAGAAACAGTTTGATAAATAAAGGAAAAAGTTTTGGTATAAAAGAAGAGTTTATTATGAATTTGATTCATGGGACTCGTTGTGAAACTGGCTGTGCAGCTTTATGGGAATCCAAGTGTGGTTCCCTGGTGTTCCTACTATATTGCGGCGCAATTGGATGGAGCGTTAAGAAAGCGAGCACGCCTATCAGGTTTAATTCATTGAGTACATGGAATGAAGAAAAAGTGACGATTAAAAAACGGTGTGCATCTCACCATCTTGCATTGCTATTGAAAGAGTTTTGTCTTGCCCAATGCTCATCAACGGGAATTTGGGGAGCACAAGCGAGAATTGGCATCCCTTAGCGCGATTTTCGGGTGAGAGGAGGGTACAAGGCAAGATTTTTCCAAAGCATCCAGTGTGACCATTCGCGGTGAGAAAGCTGCTGCTCGAGTAGAAAATCAACTCAAGGGACAGCAAAACCAACTCGAAACCCAGCGCCCTCTGTTTTTTCAGTGTGGAACAAGCTCTGTGCGCAAAAAATCAGCACAAACCGTGCAACGTGCCAATTTCCATCTGTTCATCTAACTTAGCGGAATTGCGCAAAGTTTTCATGCAAGTTCCATCCACCCCTACAAATTTTCCAAAATTGTCAGAGGAGCCTGAAAATTGGTTCTAGAAAGTTCGTAGATTAATGATAATTTCTAGTGATCTATGGAATGAGTTTAAGATTATTGCTTCTTGACTCTCTGAGGAACCAATTGGAGTTGCTTCTGCCAATGACCAAATTTCTGACCAAATATCTAATTTCATCCTCATTTTAATGCATGAATCTATATAAATCAACTGTTCCCTGTAAAATTTCCCTAAAGCCAATCTTTAAAATCCAATATTACTTTTCTTCTCTCTAGGAGGTTCATCATGAACAGCTGTAGTCCCTGCTCGTACTTGGAAAAGTTATCAAAATGCTCCCCCAGTGGGGCACTAGCTTAATACTGTAAGTCCTCCTGTCACTCCCTGTGTCTGTAGACTGGTAACCACTCCTGCTGCACCCATATCTGGTACCATGGAAACCTGCACCTGTTTCTGCATCTCATCCATGTGTGGAGGGGTCTAGAATTCAGAACATCATTTAAAAGATTATCCTTCACATATGAATCGTGTTCTTGGCTTTGCTTCTTTCTGTCCCACTCCTCAACCTTCTTGTTGTCTGCTTCTTTGGTGACATTTGCAGGGAAAACTCTTACTCCTTCTACCATATTTTCTCTCCAGCATCTCTTCTGATTGTCCCACTTGCTCTCCAACCACTGTCTAAATGAACCCTTAACCTGTATTTTCATTGTCTTCCCCTCCGCTCTGGCCATCCAATCACATGTATTCAATGCCTCATACTGTAGAGGTTTAGGTAATGGCTTTATCTCATCAATTATCTGCCTCTGGAAAACTAAATGTATAATGTTAAAGGTACGTTTTAAAGGAAATTGTAAATCCTTATCACAGGAGATGTATTTGTGCCCATCTCGAATCCAGGTGTGAGAATAAAGCCCAAAATTCATCAACATTTCATTTTGTACGCAAGTGAATTTTCTGTAGGTATTTTCTGTCCCTCTATAGCAGGTACGCTTGAGGCGTTAGGATTTTTCAACACAGCACAGCACCCATTATTTTCAATCAAAATATTCCCAGTGAAGCTATGTGAAAGGTCAACCAATCACAGCACGATTTTGACAGCAACCATCTAATGACATTATGACTCTGTGGTGACTTCTCTCCAATCCCAGCGTGACTGTTTGGCTGACTAGCCAATCACAGCACTAATTTTCTGTGAATGGAAAAACAATTGCATAGCCTTTCTCAATAAACGTACATTAGTAAATCAAAATTAATCTGGATGCGCAACCTAAATAGGTGAAAATCATCATTAGAATAAAATGAATCTCACAAACAATAAAAACAAGGCTTGTCAAACGCAATTGGTTCTAAAGCACTCTCCCTTCCAGTGATAATCCACCTCTGGCTAGAGTATTACATCCTATTGAATCCTATGCACTGAAGAGCATATTACACCAGCCTGATTAGACACACAAACCCTGAAAATGACTAATGCAGAAAATCCCTACCTGTGTGAATGTGGTGCCTCTCAAAACACAGTACTATTTCTTGCAGACAAGTTCAACAATGATATCTTGATATCTTGGAATTCAACTAATCTGACAATAAAACCAAAATGTCTTCAACGCAAATCACAAATAAGCAAAGTACATAAAAATCGTAGTGATCAAACCACCAGCTGAAACTAGGATCAACATCACATAACAGGAGAGCAATCCATCACGCAACATATAGATCTCTAAATAACACACCAGAACACTCACAAACACACTTATCATTTTGCCCTATTAATACTTGCAATCCTCTTTATTCAGCAACAGCACTGTAAATCATGAACTAGGCAAATAATCCACCAGGACAATCCACCTTGGAAAATCCACTAAGACTGAGATCAGGGCAAAAAGAGATTGGTAAAGCAGAAAGGAGATGCTCTTTTCCCAGAACCATCCTCAGCTACCAAAGATTTGTGGGTGCGGGAACCCCTAAATGTATACACCTCAAACTATTACCTCCTTAACTTGCCCACGGCTTGATTCATTGGCGATGGTGTTATACCTCAATTTCATGAGGCAACGTGTCCCTGAGACAAGGCACCCCGCAACATAACTCAACACAATAATTGAGATGTAGATCAGTAATAGAATTTAAGAGATGTATTACAAAACTTCAAAAGATGTAGTAGGGAGATTATAAATTCAAATATCATGAAGTAACTGCCATGATGGCTTTTGAAATAGGGCATTACAGAATAATGTAAAAATGTACTAATAAGTCCCAAGAGAGCAGAGAAAGGGACAGCGAAAGGGACAGCATCCCTAGAAGCATTCAGGAAAGTTGTGGCTCACCTCCAAAATCAGGGGTTTATGTATAATTGTGTTACATAGAAAATCATTAAGGGCCTGATGTAGATCTTGGTGGAACTTGTCCCGCAGTCACTTTTTTGACGGTTTCCTCGCCTGCCTACTTGGCAGTCTACCCTCTCTAATCAGATGGAGTGGAGAAGTGTGGCTCAATTGTTAGAGCGGCAGACCCTGATGCAGAGGTCTAGCCCGGGACCAGGGTTCAATTCCCCGCCTCGGCGGGTCTTGGGCTCAAAATTCCACAGACCTGATAATTCTCGCCTCGGTGCCTATTCCAATCATGGAGTCCCACTCTGCAACTCTGGGCAATAGCTTGCTTAATCTCCACAACGGCCCCCACAACGCTAAGGATGCCTGGCCTCCACCTTGGGGGTGCCCAGGAGTGGACACCTCACAGTGAAAGCCAGGATGGGTTCCACAGCGGTATTCGTACAAGCGCCTTGAGACCCTTGCGGGTGAGTAGTGCGCTATACAAGTATCAATTTTCAATTTACAATCAGATGCTGACAGATCTATGGATAAAAGACAGTCCGAGTGCCAATTACTCAGTCAGTTTTATTCACCTGCGTCGATGGTCATAGGCAGAAGCGGCTGTCAGTGTTAATCCAGCCATGATTACTGCCGGGCCAATCATGATGTACCTGTAGTATAGGTGTTGAGTTCATTGTCGACATTGCTAAGTTAGCATGAGCTTCGCTGCCATTAGGCTGCTTTTGAGCACGATACCACATACATATATTATGCAAGACTTTGTTTGTGCCCTTTCCACATGAGAACTGTCTGCTTTTCGCGTTCTCTTTCGTTCATTCGTGTGCTCTGAGGTTTAGTCTGCACACGATGTACAAGGTCGATCAACAATGCCCCTTTTTATTCTGTTCTGGTCAGTCCCTCGCACCTAGACGTAACCTGACACACAACTGCACTACTGAAAATCGTATGCTTTAATATTGCAAGCTAAGCATGTTGTTCACGCACTTGGAGAGAAACCTTTCCAGAGAGAAGAGCTGTGCTTGTCCTGAGATGTAAACCTTTCATCTAGGCCTTGAGGTATGGTGTCTACTAACAAAGCCAAGAGGACTTCTTTTCTATAATAAACCATAGCTAAGCACGGGGAGGGTGGTAAGGTACTGGAGTTATTTTACACTGTCTTTATAAAATGATATCACCGTTTGTTTTCTATGAAATTGTGACAATGCTGACAATATTGTTTCTAAGCATTTTGCTGCTAGTAATGGCACTTGTACTGTACCATACAGCATGTTAGTTAAAATAAACATTTTAACCTATACCATGACTCTGAATATTCTTATTGTGGACAAGTATGAGTGAATGAGCGAAAGAGTTGTCTTGTTCCCGTGATTCCTGAGAGAGTCGGGAGTGTCGTTTTCTGGGTTGTCTAATCATTGGTAGCTTCGCTGTTAGTCGGAGAATGAATGAGACACTATTGCTAGTCGGTTCGGGATTTTTGGGTGCTGAGGGGATAGGTTGGTACACCACTATCTACCTAGGTCCTGGATTCCTGCGCATAGTTCTGTATATGTGCAGAATCCCCGCAGTTTCTGTTGAGAAAACTGTGGTGGGAATACCTCCTACTTTGAGTTGCTAGAATTGAAGGAAATGAAGTATAAATGTACCTTTTGTTATGTTTACCACTTCTGTTTTCATCTTGAACCCCATTGTCCAGGTCTTTCCTTCGCTAAGTCTACTTGACCGTGATGGTAATCAACTCCACTGTCACTGGGATCTAGGTACTTGTCCTACTATGAATCCTGTGTTGACAATTTCTTTGGCCTTGAGTATTTTTACATTGCTCTTCCATGCATTTTTTATGCTTAATGCATTAGTGCTCATTTTACAACTTATCGAGGTAAATGGAACACACCCATATTGACACAAAAAAAAAGATATATTGTTGTGTTGGTTTTGGATGTTGTGCTTGTGATTCCTGTGGATGTGCATTCAATAGATTGTGTGTGTGTTGTTTGTGTGCAATGCCATATGTAAAAAAGGGGCATAACACATTATCCATGTATATTTTAAAAGAAAACACAACATATATGTGTAGTGACACATTAATATGTAGTATTTACCAGTCTCCACTCCACCGGGACTCAGTCCATCAGGAATCTGCTGCTAGGACAATGCCTGCACATCAGGTAAATCTAAATAGTTTAGGCAGAAACCCGAAAGCCTGATGACGACAGAGTAGAGGAGTCTACCGCATCGAGGGAGGTGCACTGTTGATGCAGTGGCAGTTCAGCCAACACACATGTAAATACGACAGGCAGTACTTGTAATCGCTGCCGCAGAAGGATGACTGAAGTCCCGTCAAGATCTAAATCAAGCCCTAAGTCTACAGACTCATCATTGAGTGAGTAAAGGAATCACATTCTTAGCAAATCAGGGCACAGTTTTATGAAACATCCTATTGTCTTAGCACATAAGCACTACCTCATTACATGAGCATTGATTTCTCCACTCTATACTAACCTCATTGGGAGATGGCAGGACAAACTAGTTATATGAACATTAGCAAAATATTATGAATGAATAGATTATAGTGAGCTTACAGACGTTTCCTGGGGAAAGAATCATTGGGATCATACTGGAAAGTTTTCATCAAGAACAGCAAGACCAACATTAATTGAACTAAACAAAGATGACTCTGCTTGACTGTTTGCTGCACAAATAACGAACAGTGTACAATGAAGGATGAGACATCCATTTTGAACAAGATGGCGTCTAGGCCTAAATTGAGGCCTACGTAACAAGATCCAGGAAAATTCACTTCTATATGTCATGGGAATTTTATTTAAGGTGCTACAGCATCAAGTCTGGGTGCACATATGAATTCAAAAGTAAAATGACTTTCTGCACGTTGTTACTAATGCACACAAATAACTCAAACAACACTCAGGGACTTAGGGGCATATGTAGGAAGCCAAATTGCGATTGCAGTTTAGGCAGTGTGCAATGTAGCACATAAAAACCCACTCGCGAATGCATTTAAGGAATCCCAATTTGCGATTCCTTAAATGCAATGTAGGAAGCACCCAAGTTGTGCAATTTGGCTTAAGGAATCGCAAATTACCACCAACTTCAGGTTGGTGGTAAATTGCGATTTCTTTGAAAAATTCACTTTTTTGCATTTTTCAAAGTGCCAAGTGGCGCACATACATGCCCTTAGTGCATGTTTGTGCACCACATGTGCACACATGCTTATTTCACAGGTGCAACAGGGTGTCCTATGCAATTGCATTCTCACTTTGCGATTCTCTAATTGGGAATCGCAAATTGAAAATGTCTTCCCATTCATTCTTATGGGCCTTCTAGCCTATAGGAATGAATGGGAAGGTATTCCTTATTTGTGAATCTCAATTTGAGATTGGCAAATAAGGAATATGTAAGATTTGCAAAATATTTTGCTAATCCTACCTACATTGCGTTTTTCGATTCTCTAATTGCAATTCCCTAAATATCGCAAATTGAGAATCGCAAAACGTGTTTTTCCTACAAATGGCCCTTAGAGACTTGCCCTCCAGAGCCAAAGGTAGGTAGATTATCTAGAGCAGCTATATGCCTAGATCATCTCTGCAGCTGGATTTAAAGAGAGTCCCGAATCCACCAGTGAACTGCGAGGCAGTAGATAGGCAACTCAGGAAGATCACCACTTTAGGGCTACCATCTGAGTGTGTGAGCAGACACAGATGGTACACCACTCCATGTTCAGGGAACAGTATCTTGCCAGTATGCATATCCCAGTTCCAGAAATTATGTAAGAAACTCTAGAGAATAGGTAACTTTACGTCAGGTTATTAAAATTCTCTCTAGGTTTTCTGGCTCCTTTAGAGAATAATATGTCTATGGGTCATATCTATCATCATGGTTAAAAAGGTGAAGTATTTTCTGAATGATTTAAAACGGTCAATTGACTGCACCTGGCAGTATTCCCAAATTATATATTTTAATTAGGGTGAGGACTAAACTATTAATTAATGTGATGATGACCATAATGAGGGAAACAAAATATCTCCTTTGTAATGATCGGCATGAAGATAAGGACCTCCACTGTCCAATGAAGCATATAAAATAAATAGTTGATAACTTGTTTAACTGTGTCGGTGAATGAGGCACTTGCAACCTTGTAACAAACGTATAACGATGTAATCCAATGAAGAATGTGTGGTATTTGAATCTTTTTACTTGGACATACATTTTGTTCATGGTATTCTTTCCCATTCCATCACGGAATGGATATGCAGTGAATATGCAGTGATGTTAACACTACATCTCAGTGTGAGGAAAAATGTAGATGCAGCTCCTTCCTGTACCACAGGAGATGGTGTAAGATTTTAAAAGAGGCAAAGTCACAAAAGAAATTATGAGATTGGAGCAACGAGCTGATGTAAATTCGTGTATTGGTGGTAATGCTAAAACAGTTGCAATCACAGCAATCTTTCCTGATGTGTTAACTTGTTGAATCACACAAGATATTTCCCCACATCTTCCCTCATTTTCTTATATGGAAAATGTTTATAAAAATATTTCCAAAACACAAAAAAGACAATGTTGAGGCATAATCATTAAAATATTAATCAACATTGCCAGTCACAAAAGAAATGATGACATTGGAGCCATGACCCTACTGTGTGACCATGGTCAGCTGATATACCTATCAATGCCTGAGCAACAGATACATCAGTAGCACTAACTGATTTCAGACATTGGTGTTACTGGAAGAGATGGAAGGAAACTATTCTTGTTTCTTGAGCATTGGGTAGTTCATCTTCTGCCAATACAATTTCTTGCAAAGGTGCAGCGTTTTTAGTTGATGTAGATTCATTTATTGGTTATAATGCTGGAATAGTTGTAATTGTAGCAATCTTGCCTGATGTGGTAGCGAGTTGAATAACACAAGACATTTTCCCACAACAGGATCAGTACTTGAAGCTGACTGCAAAGCTGGCATCTCCGCACACTCAAGCGTCTCTGGGATGAGATCAATGATCTTAACTTGACTGATCTGGCGGCATAGATAAAGGAAGGAGAACTGGGTGACAATTGTGTGGCGGGTATGGGGACATTGGAGGACGTCGGTACCCGCTTGGCAGCGCTCCTACAGGTACAGCTCCTGCTGCGCCCATAATTGCACACACGCTGGCCAGGGCGGCTAGAGGTGCCACCGGCGCTGACCCAGGGCACTCTCCATGTCTTACATGTCTGCTCGCGGCGGTCTCCCTTACATGTGTGGCGCCGCTTCGCAGGGCAGCAGTAGAAGATTCAGGCGTCGGAACCACCTGGCCCAGAGATGCTGTCTTCTCCGAGGTCCTAGACGCCCTCAGAAGGTGAAATAAGCTAATTTTAAGGGTGAGGAGAGGACGAGGGAAGGAAGATGGCGACAGCGAAACCGAAACCAATCACAGAATCAGTGTGAGACGCTACGGGACGGACGGGTTGGGAATTATACTGCCTACACAGAGAGCAGGTACCGACAAAGACAAACAGGGCCTCTGTCTAGCACTGGGATATTCCGCACAAAGCGAAAAGGCGCAAGGCGAGTGGAGAATCGGCGGTCCCATCGAAGTCGAGGATCATCAGCTGAGGCAGTGCGGAAGGAGCATGCCTGCATCTGGACCTGTCCCCTATTCTCGGACAGACTGGTGAGTGACGCAGCAGCGAGAAGCATCAGCCCCCCCACCGACTACCTGGCAGCGGGGGTGGACAACGCGGCCAGATAAGCCTCCTATCGCGCAAAAAGTGCTCCCAGTGCGAGCTGAGGCCCGGGGGCTCTGGGAGGGTCAGCGCGTAGCCTGCAGGCGAGCCTCCCACCGCGCTAAGAGGGCACCCATCACGAGCAGAGGCCCTGGGGAGCTGTCGGCCGCCTCGCCCCCGGATGCAGGAACAGCACGGATACCCAGGAGCTGGTAAGCTCCGTGCCTGTCCCAAAGACACATCCCCAAGGCGCATCAACCCAGCAGTGGAGTGGAGTAGCCTCCCTGCTGGAGAGGCCTGCGATCATCATAATGCAGTGTGCAGCGATTTCCGTTCTACATGTGCGGTTTTGTGTTCTAGCGGCACATTGCAGCTGCTGGTCAGCCATATAGCAGGCTTTATTACCCCCGGCCATTTCATGCACAAGAGCTGCTCCCCCATTCTGCACTGGGCCCTTTACCCACGAAAATGGCGGCACCTAGCAATGGCTATAGAAAGACATTTCCTCAATTGGTCTTCAACTGCACCCGAGCCCGCCCAACCTGGCAATGACAACAGAAAGATGACTGCACCTTTCAATGAAAGACTCTACAACTTCATCTGAGCTAGGCTCCATCAGGCAACGGAAACAGAAAGAGGACTGCACCTTTAAAACAAACAAGGGTCCACAGCTACACTCTGAGCCAGGCTTGTTCAAGTGGCGGCCATCTTGAAGCGGCACCAACCTGATGTAGCAGTCAATGAAAGTCTGGGGAACTTGAAAAAGCGCTCAGAATCTCCTCTTTTATCCCCTACGACCTAGCCAACTTTTTATTTCCTATAAGGCCGGCCTCTCGCCTATCACATATCTAGAAGGCTCTGGATGACCCTGGTGACCTAGTCCACACACTAAAGAGGGACTGCTCTGTGACCACCGGCAGGCGGCCGTCTTACCACTACAGAGAGGTAACAGAGAACAGAGGGAGTAGCCGACACTGAAGAGGGACTAATCTGCGAGCACCGTCAGGCGGCCATGTCACCACTACAGAGGCGAGGGAGCACCTGACAGGAATGAGGGTCAAATAACATTTATCCTCGGGAAGAAATTACATTGACAATGAGAAATGTCCTAGTTAGCACGAAGGAAAGTTTCAATTCTGTTAAGGACGAAGAGGCGAGGATTTTGCATATCCTTTCTTCAGTTATTAATCAGCATGCCCAGAACCTGAATGCCTGACCCCAAGAAGGCGGCCTTTGCCACCAGGCAGTGCATAGAACAGAAAGAGGAATGCTCCTTCAAATCTTTGATGGCCATCTTGGATTGGTGCTTCCTCTTCCTCTTTTAGAAACTGAAGAGGTATACACTTATGATTCAATGCTGCTTCTCCCCTGTACCTTTCTACCTGTTTCTAGCTTTGTCGGGTATCTACCTTTGGTCTTGTTATGACCTCACTCCTTTTGGTTTTATTCTCTCTGACTCCCAGAATTTGGGCACCCCCTCTTATTCTACCTCTTTGCACCTTCACTACCCTAGTGGCCCCCCTTTTTCTGTCCACCACACCACGTCTTCACCCCATCTCCTTATCATGGCTTCCAGTCGAATGAAGTCTGGAATCAACTGCTTCAAAGTAATCTATCCCCCTCATATCTCCAAAGCAGTAGCTAAACTGTTCAAACATCATTGAACAATTTCCAGATTCCCTATTTGTTGACCAATTCCATAATGGGCGCCTAGGGAAGATTAAAAATAACTTCCTTTTCTTCACTAATGACATCCCTTCCTGGTCCTCCAGCTTTTCCAATTCCCTCAACGTATCCTCCTCCTCTTCTTTCCCGCATGGGAAGCGGTTAAAAATTTCTCCCTCCGCTCGCTTTAATGGCTTTCTCACCATTACACTTTATAACAATGGCACTGTCCTGATCCAAGCTTCTGACTCCTGTCTCTCTCTCTTTGACCACATCTTCCACTCCCTTCTTCCCACCCCTGCGACTACTATGTCTCCAGATTCTTCTTCTTCTTCTTCCTCTAACTTGTCTTCTTTCTCCCTTTCTCCCCCTTGACTCCCACACATTACTTCAGACCGCTCTCCAGAGAGTCACAGGTCGACCCTTTTTCCCCCCCTTGTCTCGGTCCCTCCCCTCCCATTCTGCCACCTTCCCAACTGGACCTCCCCCTTACCTCCTCTGCTTTACACCCCACTTCACCCCTACATCCTGCATCTCCCCACTATTCCACTGCCTTCTCTCACCCCCTAACTCCCCTATTCCTTCCCATCTCCCGAGAGTCTCAGGTCGACCCTTTTGCCCCCCTTTTCTCGTTCCCTCCCCTCCCTTTCTGCCACCTTCCCAACTGGACCTCCCCCTTACCTCATCTGCTTTACACCCCACTTCACCCCTACATCCTGCATCTCCCCACTATTCCACTGCCTTCTCGCACCCCCTAACTCCCCTATTCCTTCTCATCCACCCCTTTTTAATCCACCTCTCTTACAATCTGAACTACCGATCATTTTGCCTTACCCTCCCCCCTCCCTCCACTCTGCTCCTCACCCCTCTCCGCTCCTCCCCTTTCATCGTACCCTCAATTCTGCGCTGACATCCC
Organism: Lissotriton helveticus; assembly: GCF_964261635.1. Classification (NCBI taxonomy): domain Eukaryota; kingdom Metazoa; phylum Chordata; class Amphibia; order Caudata; family Salamandridae; genus Lissotriton; species Lissotriton helveticus. The sequence goes on from NC_136057.1 coordinate 435,717,064, forward strand.
CCATCTTTCTACAACCTTCTCTCCCCCCTCCCATGCCTCATATCCCTGCCTCCCCTATTGGTAATCCCATCATCTTCCCTCCCACTGATCTCACACCCCCCTTCTCTCCTCATCTTACATTCCCCCCTATGCTTCACAACCCTGTTTCCCCTCTTGGTAATTCCTCCCTCTTCCCTACCTTTGACTGCTCAGCCCTTCACTCCTCCCACAACTTTCATTTTGATCAACCTCCCCACTCTGCCTGGTGCCTTTACCCCTACATTAATCTTTCATTGCCCATGGTACCTGGCCTGCACCCTCTTTCTTCTCCCCACTCGTGTGGCCTCCCTTTGACCTCCCTCCATCCTCTCCCTGTTCAACCCCTTCTCCTCTCACCTCACCATATCCACGGCCTTCCTATTACCCCACTCCCTCCCCCCTCCTCCTCCAGCCATCCATTTATACTCCTCAACTTTCTCCTCCCAGGTATGATCTCTATTCTTCACCTCTGCTCAACACCAGTAAAAATATCTCAGTAACTCCATTCACTCCTTTCTACCACCTTCTTTCCCCTCCTCAGACCCTTACATCACATATCTCCCCCCAGCCCCCCACAGCCCACTGCCCTTCTTTGCATACTTCACTTCCTCCCCCACCTTCGACCCTCGCACCCCAACACTCTCCCCGATCCCCCACTTCCTCCTGTCCTCCTTCGCCTAGTCCACTCTCTCCCTTAACCATTGAGCCACCCTTCACTCCGTGCTTAGCACACCTCTCTCTGGAAACTAAACTTGATTCCCTCATCTCGTTCATTTCCCTGCTCGAAGGGTCCATTTCACTCCTACGTGCTAAGATATCCCCCTCCCCGAATAACCTCCCGAGGAGCTCCCGCGCCCCAATAGAGCCAACCACAATCTATCCTCCACAGACATTACCAACCTATTGGCTACCTATAAGACCTTTAATGTCATTTCCCCTACACACGCCTCTCCTAACAACTCTACTCAATTTGCCATTCAGACCATCTCTGCCGTCATAACTTACCAGCCCCCCCCCTCAAGGGGCACCCTCATTCAAGAATCTAATCTCTATCCCCCTCATCAGTCCAGACACTCACATCTCCAAAACAGTTGCGTCAGAGCTACACTGTATGCTCCATAACTGCAGATCTGCAACCAAACACAAACTGGAAATCTCCGACACCATCACTCACCACAATCTCGACATGCTCTTTCTCACTGAGACCTGGTTTAATGACTCCTCTCACACTTCATTTGATCTTTTGTTACCTACTGACTACTCTATTCTCAGAAACGACAGACCAGGCAAGATCGGGGGAGGTGTTGCGATTATCTTCAGAAACACCCTCTAAATCAAAGCCTCTCCCACTACCCTCTTTCGCACCTTTGAATGCCTCTCCCTAGAATTCCAAGTTCATCATGGCACACCTTTCAGGTTCCATACCATCTACCAACCGCCTGGAAACTGCTCTTCCTTTATGGAGGAATTCATTGACTTCATTAGTGACCAATATTCACAGAGCGACAAGCAGATCTTCCTAGGTGATTTCAATCTCCACTGGGGCTCTTTGGAAGACTCGGCTGCCAACAAGCTTGCAACCTTTCTTTCCGCTAATCATCTTGCACAACACTGCTCGGAAATTACACATGACAAGGGCTCAATTCTGGACCTTGTGATTTCCAAATCAGACCAGATTACCACTGCTTCACCCATCCATGTGGACTGGTCTGACCATTTCCTCATTCCCTTCTGTTTTCACCTCTCTCACATTTTAACTCTCGGCCAACCCAAAAGAGCCTGTACGTGGTTCCGCAACACAAAAATCATTGATCTTGAGACTCTATGTGATTCTGCTATGCAATCTCTTCCTAGTCTAGACCCTAATACAGATGTCAACGATCTCACTCTCCTTTGCCTCTCAATACTCGCAGTCAAAATTGACAAGGTTGCTCCACTCCAAAGCAAAAGGAAAAGACCCACCCCATCAGCTCCTTGGTTCAACAAAGCTCTCTATGACGAAAGGAAAAACCTTAGAATCTTAGAGAAGCACTGGAGACAATCTACATCCACCCAAAACCTCTCTCTTTTACGTTCAGCAAGATCCATATACCACAAACACATCTTCCAGGAAAAAACATCACATTTCAGATCCCTCCTCGATGCAGCTAAAAACAGACCTAAAAAACTTTTCGACCACATCAAAAACCCAAATTGTTCCCCCCAAACCATCAAACCTGAGGACGCATCAAAGAAAGCAACTGAGTTCGCTATATTCTTCGATCAAAAGGTAAAATCTCTGGTGGAACAGGTCACCCACCCCACCCCCATCGAGGAGCGAAAATCCTTAGTCACTTGGCAGAACTTTACCGTCATCTCAGAGGTTGATCTCCTCAAATGCATCTGCGAAACCAAACCTTCCAACCATTCCTCTGACCCCATTCCCAGTGGCATCGCCATTGATTTCTATACTAACACTCTCTCCTACTGGACCAGGCTAGTCAATCTCTTCCTCAGTCAAGGATCCCTCCCAAGTGTCCTCAAAACAGGACAGGTTACCCCCCTTGTAAAAAAAACCTCTGCAGATGCAAATGACCTCAATAACTTCGCCCCATCACCAATCTCCCTTTTCTTTCAAAGATCACAGAAAAATGTGTTGCAAAACAACTGTCCCAACACATTATGGACAATAATCTCCTCGACATGTTCCAATCTGGCTTTATTCAAAACTGCAGCACTGAAACAACCCTGCTGCAAGTGATCGATGATGCGCTGCATATTCTCGATTCAGGGGAATCGTGCCTTCTGATTCTTCTTGACCTCTCTGCAGCTTTTGACACTGTTAATCACAACACCCTCCTTAACATTCTTCAACAGAGAATGGGCGTGGAAGGCACTGTACTCAAATGGTTTGCCTCTTTCCTCACAGGCAGATCCCAAATGACCAAGATTGCAACTAGTCTCTCGTCTCCACTGGTGGTTGGTCAAGGCGTCCCTCAAGGTTCTATCCTTGCTCCCACTCTGTTCAATCTCTATCTGGAACCATTAGGGAACCTTCTAAGCAAATCTGGAATCCTCTACCATCTCTATGCGGATGACACCCAAATCTACCTCAAGGTGTCTTCCCCTCATGATCTCTCACTACTCAGCTCTACTCTCAACACTATTCACAACTGGATGCTAGTTCACCAACTCATTTTCAATCCCTCCAAAACGGAATTCCTCCTCATATCTAGCTCTCTCTCTCCGCCTCCTGTTCAAGCCTGGATGGATCAATCAAATCTACTCAACAGTAAGCCCGTCATTGTGGATTGCGCTAAATCCTTAGGTGTCATACTTGACAAAAGACTCAACCTCCTCTCACACATCAACTCCATGGCCAAGAGCGCACGTTATCAACTGCGACTTTTATGGGGGATTCGTCGGTTCTTCCCGGAGAATGACCTAAAAACCTTGGTCCAATCGCTAGTTCTCTCTAGACTTGACTATTGTAATTCTCTTCTGACTGGCCTTCCCAAATCTCACCTTTCCCCCCTCAAATCCGTCCTCCATTCAGCAGCTCGCTTCATTTCAGGGTCCAAACGAAGTGACCACATCACTCCTATCCTGTCTTCTCTCCGATGGCTTCCCATTGAGGCTAGAGCTATCTACAAAACAGCGTGCATCAACCACAAAGCTTTGCACTCTTCCTCCCCTTGCTATCTGGCGAATAAACTCAACTGTCTGGAGGCTCAAGACCTTCTCGGAATGCGGAAAAGTTCCTTCTTGAACCCCCCTCCTTCAAAAGAGAAAAACTGTTGGCACAATCGTTCTCAGGTAATGCGGTGAGAACCTGGAACTCGCTTCCTCCTTCGCTCAGGGCCGGACTGGCTACCGGGCAGTTGTGTGTGCTGCCTTGCTGGAGGCTAATTTCGTTGATGGGGACCTGCGTGTGAAAAACGAAATTTGTTTTGCTTTTTTTATTTAAAATTGCACGCAGGTCTCCATCAACGAAATAATCCCCCACCACAGAGAAATTAGCCCCTAGCTCGGCAGCACACACAACTGCCCGGTAGCCAGTCCGGCTCTGCCTTCGCTCCGTGCCATCACCTCAATCTAGACCTTCAAAGCGGACCTCAAATCTCTTTTATTCCAAAGACACTTTCAGAACTAATTCCCTCCTTCTCAGACCCTGCCAGGAAGTTCTTTAGTCATTGTAAATTTGTCACATATGTTTATATTTTTGCTTATACATCCTGTGCTTGCTGTGTTTGAAATTGTGTTCCTTTTGCCTGCGTTTATGGCCTGCTATTGTTCGCCAGGAAGTTCTTTAGTCATTGTAAAATTTGTCTTATTTATTCTTACTTTTGCTTATACAGTCTGTTCATGCTATTTTTGTTTGCTCCATTCCTGCAACAGTTCTCTCATGTAACGTAACGGGTTCTATTGTACAGTGCTCTGACACCTTCGGGTAAAGTCAGCGCTTTCTAAAAATGCATTAAATAAAATAAAAATAAATAAAATAAAAACTTCATAATAAGGAGAGAATGGACTGGTTTAACTTGAAGACACTTTGGCACTGTTAACGGGCCGCTGAATTAAGCTGGCCACATGTTGCTTTGGTGTGATCCATCAAAACCTTCTTTCCTTCCTGTATTTTCCACACCAGGCATTGGTAACAGCATTACTTTTGTGTGCCTTCTTCCCTAGAACTGACAAAGGTGGCCAGTAGGTATCAGGATTTCACTGGAATTGAGGCCATTGGCTCACATTCTTTCCCCCGTCAGACAAATAAGTTCTGTAGTGAACTCCAGAATCCGAAGTGAATGTACAGTGGAAAACAGGAGAGTGGCAGTGACTAGTCTCAAAATAACCAGGCTACAATCTGGGATCCAAATATAAAAGTCCACTTCTAGTGGTAGAGATGCCGAGAGCTGGGATGACCTGTAGTATTCTAAGTTGGAGCAGGAATTCCAGAATGGCATCAAGCAAAGTTCAGTATCTGTGGATGGACACTTTAACCTGAACTGCTCTAACCACTTTTGGGAACCAAAGGAGACCAAACCAAACAAGCATTTGCAATGCAATAGGTCTCGATTAGGAAAGTTTGAGCTATTGGTATTGTAAATGACACATTTTTTATTTATGTGTTGGTTTTGAAAATTGCGAAATTAATAGCTTTGTCATTTACAATGCCAATAGTTTTAACTTTCGCTAAAGTGACACCTATAGCATTTGTAATGCAATATGTGTTGTATTTACGTGACTTAGATGTATTGATATTACAAATAAAAATGGCTTTTAATTTTTGTAATAATTAATACTGAAATAAAAGTTATTGTAATTTATAATGGCAATAGCTTTTGTAAATAACTTTTGTGAAGATTATGTTCATTTTATTTTATTGTGACGAAAATCCAAGAACAGAAGTGAAATATTAACATCTTTTGGTGACATTTTCAATAAAGCTTAAAACATTGAGAGAACATATTTGAACCAGTTGTTGTTGAATGGTTGCACAGATTGATGCTGTGGTGGCACTGAGTGATGTTGTAGTGGCGACGAGTGATGCTGTGGCGTTCAGTGATGCTGTGGTAGCGCAGTGATGTTGTGGTGCCCCTGAGTGATGCTGTGGTGGTGCTGAGTGATACTGTGGTGATGCGATAAATAGATATAGTGAATGCGATAGATAGCTAGAGTGAGGGCGATAGATAGATAGAGGGAGGGCGATAGATAGATAGAGGGAGGGCAATAGATAGACTGATAGATAGAGTGAGGGCGATCAATAGATAGAGTGAGGGCAATAGTTAGACTGATAGATCGAGTGAGGGCGATCAAAAGATAGATAGAGTGATGGCGATAGATAGAGTGAGTGCGATAGACAGATAGAGTGAGGGCGATAGATAGACAGATAGATAAAGTGTATTTATGTTGCATTGAGTAGAGTGTAAGTATGAGGTGTGTAATAATAAGGCACTGAGTGGTATTATGTGGAGTGTATTTATGTTGCATTGAGAAGAGTGTAATTATGTGGCGTGTAATTATGTTGCACTGAGTGGTATTTGTAGTGTATGTTGCATTGAGTGCAGTGTAATTATGTAGCATATAATTATATGGCACTGAGTGGTATTGTTTGGGGTGTATGTTGCATTGAGTGCATTTTATTTATGTAGCATATAATTATGTGACACTGAGTGGTATTGTGCGGAGTGTGTTGCATTCAGCAGAGTGTAATTATGTGGTGTGTAATTATCTGGCACTGAGTGGTATTTGGAGTGTATGTTGCATTGAGTGCAGTGTAATTATGTTATTATGTTATTTTATTATGTTATTTTTGCATATAATTATGTGGCACTGAGTGGTATTATGGGGAGGTTATGTTGTATTCAGTAGAGTGTAATTGTGTGGCGTGTAATTATGTGGCACTGAGTTGTATTATTTGGAGTGTATGTTGCATTGAGTGCCGTGTAATTATGTAGCATATAATTATGTGGTACTGTGTGGTATTATGTGGAGTGTATTTATGTTGCATTGAGTAGAGTGTAATTATGTTGCGTGTAATTATGAGGCTCTGAGTGGTATTATTTGGAGTGTATGTTGCATTGAGTGCCATGTAATTATGTAGCATATAATTATGTGGCACTGTGTGGTATTATGTGGAGTGTATTTATGTTGCATTGAGTAGAGTGTAATTATGTTGCGTGTATTTATGTGGCTCTGAGTGGTATTATGAGGAGTGTATGTTGTATTCAGTAGAGTGTAATTGTGTGGCGTGTATTTATGTGGCACTGAGTGGTATTGTTTGGAGTGTATGTTGCATTGAGTGCAGTGTAATTATGTGGCGTGTAATTATGTGCCACTCAGTGGTATTTTGAGTGTATGTTGTATTGAGTGCAGTGTAATTATGTGGCGTGTAATTATGTGGCACTGAGTGGTATTATGAGGAGTGTATGTTGCATTGAGTGCAGTGTAATTATGTGGCATGTAATTATGTGGCACTGGGTGTTATTTGGAGTGTATGTTGCATTGAGTGCAGTGTAATTATGTGGTGTGTAATTATGTGGCACTGAGTGGTATTTGAAATGTATGTTGCATTGAGTGCAGTGTAATTATGTGGCGTGTAATTATGTGGCACTGAGTGGTATTTGGAGTGTATGTTGCATTGAGTGCTGTGTAATTATGGGGAGTGTAATTATGTGGCACTGAGTGAGCTTTGGAGTGTATGTTGCATTGAGTGCTGTGTAATTATGTGGCGTGTAATTATGTGGCACTGAGTGGGCTTTGGAGTGTATGTTGCATTGAGTGCAGTGTAATTATGTGGCATGTAATTATGTGGCACTGAGTGGTATTTGAAGTGTATGTTGCATTGAGTGCACCCTTGATGGATTCTACCAGTAATTTGCATCTTACCCGCCTGTTCTCAATTGACAACTATAAAGGCACAGGCTTTTCAATGCTGGGATATGTTTTTCTCCGACTAATTTCGCTTGTCACAAAACACATAATTGCGATAGGTGCTGTAAAGGGGGTAGAGGACATTTGACCTTTTATATGGTTGCATATTGAATGAAAGGGCCATGGTGGATAGAGAGGTATGGTTGTTAGACCAAGACACCATGTTTTCAGTCATGGCCTTTCCTTTAAGAAGCTATTATTATAATTTGAAGCATTTGTCCGATTGGTTCAGTTTAAGTGAAGCAGGAGTGAAACTCACAGAAAGGAGTAATTAGTGCAAGGAAAGCCTAGGACTGTAAAAAGATATAACCTGTGTACTTGGAATCAACTATAAATCGGAGCGCTAGGTAGGGCGCATGAGGTAACGGATACTTACGGCAATTCTGTGATCCCAAAAAATTGTTTACATTTTTTTACAGCGCAAATTCGACCCAAAGGTATTGGAGCACTTTAAATGAGCACCACTTACATTATGCAAGGAGACATTAATTTTTTGGTAGGCAGAGAGAGATTAGGTGATTTGCCCAGAATCAGGGACTCAAACCTATTTCGCAGCTCCAAAGTCGGCATCTCTGGCCGCTGGGCCACATCCGGTGGAAGAGACAATTAAAACTCGACATTTTATTTACCATCAAGTCATAAATGGGTACGTGTGCCCTAAGGAGCAAGCAGTTCTTTGCTCGTCTGTTCGGGACACGGCCCGCTGTCTCCTCACTGTTGCTTGTAATTGCGGCGAGCAGATGAGGGCGGCAGATGGCCGGCACGCTTCCCGACGGGATCCTGCCTCTGGGTGGGATACCAATAAAATAACAAGTAGGCTAGGGTATTACCTCTGTGGGCCCGACGCGCAGTTACAAGATGGCTAGATGGATGTCTGTCCAAGGATGGATAAGACAAAACGTCAGAAAAACAACCAACCAAGCCATGAATGTATGTAGAAATATGAACGCAAATGAGCAGGGACACGTGCCCTAGGGGATACCTAGCCGAAATACAATGGTGTAACCATGGCTGCTTTTAAGATATGTGGAGCCAAAATAAAAGGGACAATCGTACATCTACCCACCAACTGGGCATAAGTCGGAGGATGCACGTGCCAATGCCACAAAGTGTTAAACGGTAATCAATGGTGAAGACAGATATCTGCAAAGGGGGATGTAAAAAGTCTGTGCTTTAGCGTCCATCTTTGTAGAATTAAAGACAAATGTATATGACACACAGGGGAGTGAGAATTGATGTAGGTGATGACTAAGGGCGTCACTAAGCAGGTGAGAGGATCATGTGAGCGGGGCAGCCGGACGCGGTCTCACATGGAGAAGACACTGGACCAATGCCGGGTAAAAAGCCAAAAAAAAAACCACATCCAGTTGACGTGAGGACGTAAGGGTAAATTCCATCAGAAACAGTGCCTATAACGGCGGACATGATGTAATGTATAGATAAGCGTATGAAGAGAAGCAAAATGTAAAGTGGCATAACGTGTAACATTGGGGTTATGCAAATTGTGACAAAAGTGATAAGGACTTTGAGAAGGCATTGCAATGAATACAGAAAAGGGGCTGTAGGAGCATATTTAAACATGCACAAAGAGAAAAGCCCCAGAGAATGGACGGTAGTGAAAGATATAACTTAAGTCAGGCATTGGAATGATAGAATGCTATAAAGAAAGAATAAGGAGAAACAAGCGCGCGCTGGAGAAGCGTGAGCCTGGTGGGGGGGCGGGATGCGAGCGAGTGGGAGGGAACGGGCCAAGCACGCGCAAAGCGGCCACGAAATGAAATTAAAAGCTGCCGGGAAATGTTCTCGGCAAAGTGTGAAGCAGGGGGGGAGAGGATCCCTTTGAAGTGAAGCTCTCTGCATTTGTGCTGGCGGGTCCGATGCAATGATGCGAGGCAGGCGACACGTTCAGATGCCTGCAGGATAAAGACTTTCAGGTGGGGGCGTTAAATATTAGACTGCAGAAAATAAATTCCAACTAAATGTTCGTGCCCTTATGAAGATGAAAGGCGTGGAATCCTTGAGACACTCTCCTGAGTGTTACGTTCAAACAATGAGCCGTTCCTCCTTATCTGCAACGTAACTGGAGAATATGAAGTGACTCAATAACGTGAAACCCACCTCTGAGAAAAAATTAGCATACGGGTGGTATTGAGTAGCGCCTTCAATGTCTTGCATGAATCTACAATAATAATGCGTTGAAAAATACTTTCTTCAATTGCATTCTTTGTTGAGAAATCTGTTTTTCAACTAAAACATATGTTAGCCGGAGGCACAGTGCTGGTTGGCAGACATAGTGCTTTCATACAGAGATGACCACAGGCGGGATGTAATCCGTAGACGAGACGGATTTGGAGACGTCCCTGGAGCGCATACTTGATGCAAACTCCAAGAGCACACATGGCGACAGCAGATAGTATCTGAAATCCGTGCGGAAACGCTGACGGAAGGATGAAAGTCAGCGGAGCAAGGCCCGGGAAACAGGCACAGGGACATCTGTGGGTCTGCCTGGCCCGGGGCGGTCTGCCAGGCCAAGAATCGCAACAGGGCCAGACAGGCAGCATTTTCACAGCATTTGAACGAAGTGTGAATTGTCACCGAGAGAATGTGAAATGGAGTGGTTTGCGAGCAGTGGTGTGCGCCTGGGAGGCTATGGTGGGGGAAAAGGCTGGGCAGGCAGCAGGAAAGTGAAGGAAGATGGGAAGAGAGGGCGGTAGAGAGAAGAAATACAGGACGAAGCAGAGAAGGTGGAGAGAGGGAGGGGCTGCCTTGAAGGGACAGGGGCACGAAGTGTGAAGTCACTGAAAGTCAAGAGAGGGAGGGGGTGGGCTGCCTGCTGGGAGAAGCTGGGCTGGGCTGCCTTTGATGCGAGTCACGGCCTGCAGCGCTGGTTGGGAAGCAAATGGCTGAGGCTTTGAAGGCTTGTGCATGAGAGCAAGTCACATGATTGGGATTCACATGAACTGTTGGAAATCCTCCTTGAGAGCCAATCAGCTGCCTGAAGAGAGCCTTTGGGGAAAGAACTGGATCAGCGACATAAGGACTCACCCCTGTTTTCTATTTCTGCAAAATAGAAAAGGGGCGAGCCCTAAAAAGGTGCATGGATCACAAACAGTGTCAACTACGTGATCAGAATAGAGAACCCATCAACCACCTTTGCCAGCCAAGGTGTAATGCTATTACTCATGCTAAAATCTTTCCAACTTTTACTGACCTGGAACTGTCCAAAACTTTCCAGCTCGTTCATGAATGTTCCAGAATGTTGCAGCTCTTACAGAATGTGCTGGCTCTTTCCACTTTGCCCCAAAAATGTTCATATGTGTTACCCTGTGACCCATCCCTCTTTTGCCTTTCCAGCCACCACTGAGCAGTCTTCCACGGTCTCCCAGTCTGACCCATACAAGCTTGTATTATGGAGCCTGATAAATAGGACCACATTCCTGTGATACTTGACACGATCCCTGGAGAGTGTGAACTATAGAATTCCTAACTTTAGGATGGTCTGAAAGGTTGTCAATTGGGTCTGTTCCTGGACTAACTATCCCACTTTTATGAGCCCACCTGTGAAGGGCAACTTTCTGTTCAGTGGCGGAGTCAGGCATACATTTCATCTTTGCAAGTATTTCTCTCACTTATTGGATGTTCCGTAATAGACAAATGTGTGAGACTCTAGGAGATGAATCACTGTTTGACTCTGCCTCCCAAAAAGCTCAGTGTTGTGCACATACGTCGCTACCCCAAAGTGCATTTCATATGGGTATGGCCATTTAGTATTCCTCTAGGCTATTAATTGAGCGCTTGCTGGGCCCTGCATGGCGTAAGGTAACACCAAAATCCAGAATCCACTATCCTAGCAGTCTAGGCTATTTTAAGAATGTCCTTAGCTAGTTTGACAGTTCCATTTAATTCTGAATGTAAAGGAGGCGACTATAGCAGTCATAGTCCTAGAGTAGGCATAGCATCCATACCTATCTTAGCGACGATGAAGGACCATTGTCTGAATGAAAAGCAGAAACTGCTCCTATTGCTACTATGCACTGCATATCTTTCTCAGCCACTTAAGCAATGCCAACTGTGGCCACACCCACAGAAGACTACAGCCAAAATTAGCCTCAACAAATATATACAATATATTGAGTAACTATTGTAAATTGGCCAACAAAGTTAAAATTAACAACACTGAAAGGTTTATCGAATAGTGCTGGTCTTACAACAGTAGAATGTTTCATTTGGTGACAACATTTACATTATTGCACAAATGTGTAGGCTTGCTTTGGTAGATAAGGCCAACAGTGTCACTGCTGTAATATTGATACTGTAACACTGACCACACATTACCCTTCCTGAGCTACCCCATTAACCCTGACATAACTTTTTCATTTGGCATTTGCCAAACCTCGACCCCGGAATAAAAACCGTAGGAAAGCTGTCTTTGTTGAGGCTATGTGGATATTCAGAAAGAAAAACATCAAGGGAACTTTTCGCTTTCAAAGTTACCTGCATTTCCATCCTTATATCTGCATCGATCTGTGTTTTAGATCAAGTCACAGAAACAACCTTTCAGGATTGCACAGCTGCGTTTGCAGCTAAATCATCTGCATAGTTCTCTATAGTGTGAATTTCTTTACTTTTATTGGTCATTGTGTATTGTACTTGAACCAAAGATAGTTTATCATTTAGGATGGCTACCTTTCCCCAAAGCTGCTTTGCCTCTATTGATTTAACCTTTGAATCTCTCAATCTATTTAGGCTCCAATGTAGTGGTCTACATTGTAATCTTGCATACATAATGCTGAATACAACACTTTTAGTATGGGAACCGATGGATCAGCTTTATGAAGGCCCAGGAGAAGAGCATGAATCTCAGCTATTTCTGCAGTTGAATCACCAACAGTTTAATGTGAGTATGTAGCACTTTAGTCACCATCTTAAAAGATCGCACAGCAGCACAAGCTATATCGTTGGAATTGTTATCAATACCCATTGCCCCCAGCGTAGGTGAGATGCACATGCATCAAGGATGCTTGCCTCAGTAGTTGTCCTGAGTGTTAAAACCGGCAAACTACAATGATTTATTTTCTCTGTGCTAGGCGATGCTCCTTCAAAATAGCTTCTGCAGTGGAGTATAAATGTGATTTGTAAGTTATGTAGGTCCAATTGCCCACATTACAAACTATATGTGTGTAGTCTGAAGTGCTATGAATATAGGTAATTGCTATGTTTTCTTGTTGTCCTGTGACAAGAGATATTTTGTCTCTCACATGTCTGCTTGCAATCCATGTAGAATAGCTGTCATGCATATCTGTCCAATTCTTCTCAGGAAAGGTGAGCATCATTAGATAATACAATGGCTTCACTCACTCCGTAATGTTACAAGTAAGCTTGCCCAACGGCCAACAACTCCATAAGAGCTTTCAACTTTTTCACTCTATTTAGGGGCTTTGTAAGATGCCCATTATTCTTACTGTAATAAGCCAAGGGCAATTCTTATACCCACGTGGTAGTGGTGTATAAGCACAATGAGTACCACTGATGGTGAAAGTGTTAGATATTGCAATTCAGGCACTATATTTTTGATAAATATCCATATGAAAGGTCTAAAATTGATTTTATATTTGTCCATGATAAATTCTTCATTAGTCCAGTATTGCATGCATTTCGCACCACTTGTTTGCATGCAAATTCACATTTCTATGATCCAGTATTATTCAATAGGAAATGTCTAGTTTTAACACTGGAAAAACTGAGTGTTCGAAAAAGAAGAGTGTTCATAGTCGAGGGATATGGCGCTATTATACCTTCTAACTGTAATTGAGCTAGGATGCTCCTTATCATGAGTTTTGCCTCTGCTTTAATGGCTATTGACCCGGCACCTGTGTTTTTGTTTCCTAATGGGAATCACCAGTGGCAAAGAGTCTCTATGTCACCCAGCTTCATTTTTATATAATGCCGGAGCTTGCTTTGAAGCTCACATGTGTATTCACTCACATGTGTACTTGTCTCTGAGAATCTCATGCACAAAGGAGGAAAACTAGTCAAGTAGTACCTTGTAGGAAATTGGGTTACTGGTTGAGGGAGTAAAATCCTACCTAAACAGCAACCACAATTCCTGTCAGGGAGAAGCCACAAGCAAACCCCATATGAACCTCTGCTTAACCCTATGGTAGCTCGGCACAAAAGCCGTCAGGCTTAACTTAGAGGCAATTTGTAATGTATTTATGCAGCACTTCAAGCAGCAATTATGTGAAAACGCAACATAAGAAAAGTCCCTCACCAATTTAGAAAAATAGATTCAAATGTAATAAATTATTTCATACCAAAATGACCAAAATCCAACCAGTAGACCTGCATTTTTAAAGATTTAAGTGAAATTAGTGTCTAAAAGTGCAAAGCGCCAACTATGGTTATCTGGTTGCGCTAGTCCAGGAGAAAATTGCAAGTTCAGACCCACCACGATGGAGCAAGGGTCAGAGACAGGGACCAAGTAACGTTCACTAAACAAAGTAGCTTAAATCTGGGTTGCGGAGCATCCACAAGATCCAGCGTGGAGGATGTGTCACGCAGCAGTGGTTCTCATGGGTTGCGGACAGTGATACGTGTCCTGCATTGAGGATGCATCGCGCAGCTGTGATTACAGTGAGCTGCAATGAGAGGACCTGTATCACACAGCAGCGGTTCTGAGGAGTTGTGGGGTTGTAATGCAAGGCCCTGCGTTAAGGAGGCGTTGCACAGCAGCGGTTCTGAAGAACTGCAAGGTCCTCTGTTAAGAATGTGTTGCACAGCTGCGGTTCCAATGTAGAACAGCGAGCTGATGCGTCACACTGTGTTGGTTCTGCTTGGACCACAGCTGAGCTGGCAGAGCACCTTCAGGCCCACTTCCAAAGGTCTAGGGTGGCACAATTTGGGGGGAAGACTCACAGCAGACCAAGCCCAGGTGCTGGTTTCAAGGTGGTTAGAGCCTTGTCTGTCCTTGAGGCTCTGATCAGGATGCCAGCATACGAGCCCTAAAATGCACTATGGTGGTGCAGGGTTCAAGGTACAGGTACAGTACTTTTTACTGAGACAGAAAGGCAGCGGGGCAGCAGAGTAGCAGTCCTTCTTGCAACAGATCAGCACAGCAGTCCTGAATCTTCCACAGGTCTAGAGGTGTATTGAAGAGTTGGGTCTGATGGTCCAATATTTATATTTGGTGTCAGCTTTGAAGTAGGAGAAGCTTCTGGATGCTTCCACAGCCAGAGGTGTTTGGAATTATCTGCCTCACTACCCTTGCCCCACCTAATCTGGGGGCACAAAAGACTAGTGTCAAAGCCTTTGTGAGTGTGCTAGAGCAGAGCCTCTGTGAGGCGCTCGTGTGGTAGGTTACTGCAGCTAGACGTGTGTGCTGGAGCGCTTCAGATCAGTTACACGACATGATCAATTCTGCAAACAAGCAATGTTATGGCTGGAGGAACTTTTCCATGAGCATTTCAAATGGCCTTTTGCACATAATGGTTTGATTAATTCATACCCTCATGGGGTTACAACACACTGATGGTCCACAATGTCAGCTTTATTTACGTGAGGTCTCTGCATCCAATGACTGATCCAATGCGGTGTTTTGAAACAAACTTGAGCTTCAGGTTGCCCTTAATTAAAGTTTGTTGAAGAACCCCAGAGGGCTATCGTGACTCCAACCAGGGTTCCCATGCTGTTATATACAGGTTTTGACTGGAGACCACAATTAACAGGTTTGGATTAACTTGCTGCCACATCTGAGCCGTCCGATGGGCTTGTACCCCTCGAACGTATATCCAGCTTTCTACACATCCATCTCTCTAATTGGATGCTTCCCAACCTGCATCCTAATGATGACCCTGTGTAAATTGTATGCATAGGCTCAAACCATTGATGCAAACATAGCATACTGTTTAAATGTTGATTCTGGAGCATTTCACTCTGTGTTAAAGTGTGTACCAACCACCTCTGCATCCTGAATCAGTCAATATTCAGATACATTTGATGTATAGCACCAGCACACTTTGCACTCACTTATTTCAGTTGCCCTGCACCGTTTCACTGTGTGGAATCACCTTTTTACTTACAAAATGGCTTGATCTTGAAATTGCAATGATTTTTTTCATTGGTGAACAAATTGAATAAAACTGTCTTGTTTATAAATGAAACCAATCTTTTGATGGTTGAAGCTAATTTTTTCCAAAGAAGTAGAGGTTCACACTTGCTTCTGTGGGAACACTGCTTTCCGTTATTACTAGATTATGCAGGTGCCAGGGTTACTGCATTGCCACTTGTTCTCATATATACGTGGGTAGGTGGCACCTATTCCCCTTTTGTCTCACTGTCTGGGAGCAATACACAAAGACCAATTGCCAGCTACACCTAATCATGTGACCCAGGATACAGGCTGTAGGCACCAAATGGTTAGGAAAATAAAATTTCCCCTTTCTTAAAGTGGCATTTTCAGAATTTTGACTTACAATAATACCAAACATGAGATTCCTACCTGCTCCCAATTGAACGTTATCACATATTAAATATCATAATGTAACCCAATGTTATCCTATGGGAGAGGCAGGCCTTGCAGTAGGGAAAAAGTGCACGTCCAACTTTTTAAAATACACTGCACCCTGCCCTATAGGCTGCTTAGGGCCATTCATATGTATTAAAAAGAAAGGTTTAGGGCTGGCAAAAGGTTTATGCAGCAAGGTCGAAATGGCAGTTTAAAACTACTGCACACAAAGGCTGCAATGGGAGGCATGAGGCATGTTTAAAAGGCTACTTAAGTGTGTGGTGCAATGAGTGCTGCAGATCTGCTAGTAGAATTTAATTTATAGGCCCTGGATACATGTAGTACCACTTGAATAGGTATTTACAAGTAAATGAAAGGTGCCAATTGGTTGTAAGCCAATTTCACCATGTTTAAGAGATAAAACACAGGCACTTTATCACTCACTGCAAAGAACTATTGAAGAGGCAGTGTTCAGGTCACATATCAACTTTGCACCCAAATCAACCCCTGGAGATGCCTCATTTTCTTGTTTATTGGTTTCAGAAGTGCAGTAATACAGCCAAAAAGGGTGTGCCAAGCGTAGTAGTAATTATACTAGCAAATATAGTTCCCCACGTATGGCCATCCTCTACTGTTGGTACCATGACAGGAATAAAATATATGTTATGTTTTATATTCTTCTTGTTTATCAGCTCCTAGCAACAAGTTTCTTCAGTTGAAATCCTGAATGTGGAGTTCAGCAGAGAAGCTTGGCTGTGGAGCTGAGAGGTTGGCTCTGGGGGTCGCTGTGCATTTATACTTCAATAAACATCTTATTTACTCTTCAAATTGCCTCCTGAGATCGTAAAAATGGCGACGAGGATGGGATCAGCAAATTTAAGAGAGAGTTTTTTGTGGGAGATTTTATCAGAGTATGTCCTGACACATTCGTAAAAAAAAGGAAATTGGGTTCCAATTCAAAGAAAATGGTCAAATCACATATTGATGAGAATAATTTTAAAGAAAAAATTATAGAAGTGAATCATAAGAAAAGTTGTTTTAGGTGGGGTAACTATAGGCACATTGCTGATGCAATACATTGCCCAGCTGCAAAAAGCCGTTGTTATAAATGCAAGAGAATTGGCCATTTCTCTCGTATGTGTAAATCCACCGAAAGGTCTGAGGATAGAAAATCTGTAAATACTATAGGACAATTTAAAACATCCCATTTGAGAGAAGATATAGATGAAGAAGAAGAGAGTGATATTGAAGTTATGGTAATTGAAAGTGTGAATTCTTTGCAAATAATTCAGAAGAGGTTTATCAACCTCCAAAATGTGCGAAGTACATATGTGGGCAGATTCGTGCTCTCCTTTCACTTTAATAGACAAAAAGAATTGGAAAAATTTGGGATCAATTGCATTAATTCCTACAGATGTCGAACCCCTAGGATATTGCGGTGATAAATTACCTGTGGTGGGATATTTTAATGCCAAAATTCAATTTGAGAAACGCACGACCATTGGCAAAATGTATGTAGTTGAGTCTGGAAGGAATTCATTAGGATGGAGAGAACAAAAAGGCTTAGGAATTATTCTTAATCCTAATCATCCCCAACAAGTGTTGTTAACAAAATGTAATGATGATAACAAATGGGTGAATAATTTTCCAAATTTATTCAAGGAGGATTTGGGATGCTTAAAGGGATTTGAACATCGAATCATTGTAAAGGAAGATGCTACACCCAAAGGACATAAAGTACGTAATGTTCCCACAGCTTTGAGAGGAAAGTTGAAGGAAAAATTGGAAAGGTTATGTAAGGAGAACATAATAGAACCAATAGAGGCATCTGATTGGTTAAGTACGCATGTGTGTGGATTTAAGAGACTTGAATGATTGTATCTGGGTTGATAGATATCCTCTAACCCATATAAATGAAATGTTGGCATGTGTTGAAGGTGGAAAATATTTTACCACCTTAGATTTGTCAAGCGCATATCATCAGGTACGTTTGCATGCAGATTTGAAACATCTAACGTCTTTTATTACACCCAAAGGTGCATTTCAATTTATAAGGATGCCATTTGGTTTAGTCTCGGCTTCTGCCGTATTCCAAAGGATAATGCAGAAAATTTTGAAAGATGTTAAAAATTCCTTGGTATTTTAGGATGATGTGTTAGTTTGGGGCAAGGATGAGTTCCACCATAATATGGTTTTGGAAAATATTTTGATGAAGCTCGAAAATGCTGGTCTTACCATAAGTTTAAGTAAATGTAAATTCGGTCAACAAGAGGTTGAATATCTGGGACATACTCTATCAGAACATGGTATAAAACCTAAAATGAATTTGGTAGAGGATTTGGAGAAAGCTCCATCTCCAATTGATAAAGATCAATTGAGATCATTTCTTGGTTTAGCCGAGTACTATTCCAAATTTGTCTGTCATTTTTCAGATATTGTACAACCATTACGCGACATTATGAAAAAAGGAGTTAACTTTAAATGGTTGAATGAATGCCAGGATGCTTTCGAAGCAGTAAAATAAGCTGTAGCTAATTTTACCACATTGAAGTCATTCAATCCCCAATTAACCCCTTCAGTGCTAATGACAAGGGTAACTCGTCATGGAGTTTCCATTGATTTCAATGGAAAGTCAATGGAAGAGCATCATGTGCCTTAGCAGCCAAGTGGTTAAAGTCTATTATTGTGATTGATGCTAGTGGATATGGCTTAGGGGCTGTACTCATGCAGGAAAAAGATGGTAAGGAAAATGTAATAGCATTTGCATCGCGCACATTGAAAGGCGCTGAATCTTCATATTCCACAATTGAAAAGGAAGCGTTAGTTTGTTGGTGGGGAGTACAACACTTTCGAGTGTATGTGTGGGGCATAAAATTTGAACTTCGTACCGATCATCGACCATTGTTAGATCTTTTCACTACTTCAGGAGCAGGAAGAGCCACCCCACGCATTGCAAAATGGTTATACAGATTGCAAGTACTCTTTCGAATTAAAGTATGTTCAGGTAAAAAGAACATTACCACTGATTGTTTGTGGAGATTGCCAGTAGATAAGTAATGTATTGATAGTCAGGGTGATGAGGATTTTTTAATAGCCAATATCGAAGAGTGTCTTCAGGCTATCAGTAAACAAGAATGGAGAGATGCTAATAATGCTGATACATCATTAGTAAAAGTTATCAGTGAATTGCCTGTGTTGTCTAGTGGTAAATTGGATGAAGATATCGTCATGTACAAGGATGTGTGGGATGAATTATCAGTCGTAGATGGCATTGTGAGGCGTAGTGAAAAACTGGTGGTTCCGATATCATTAAGAGAAAAGTTGATGAGTTTATTACATGAGGGACATGGAGGAATGTCCGCAGTAAAGAGAAAAGCTAGAATGGAATTTTGGTGGCCAAATATGGACAGAGATATTGAGAGGTTCGTGAGAGAATGCATTTCATGCACTTGAAGCGACAAATCTCACGTGTTAAGGAATTCTCCTATTTCACCTAGGTATAGACATTTGTGGCCCATTTGAAGGTTTGGGTTCTGTTGAGAAATATGCTATTGTAATGGTGGACTATTATTCAAAGTGGCCCGAGGTAGCTTTTGTGACTGACATTGGGACCAGCAGCATCATTGCTTTTTGCAAAGAAATATTTGGAAGAGAAGGGTGTCGGGCTGAGTTATTATCAGACAATGACCCACAGTTTATTTCGTCCAGGTTCAATGAGTTTTTGAAGAAAAGGGGTATTAAACATTTAAGGACACTGGTATATCATCAAAGGGGCAATGGTTTAGTTGAGCGCTTCATCCAGGTGTTGGTAGAAAATATACAGTTAGCTACATCTAAGGGTATGTGTTGGAGAACTCAAATAAAGCATATGTTGTGGAACTACAGAACCACTCCAAATGCCGTTACGGGTGAAACTCCATTTTGTCTTCTCAAGGGTAGGATTCCTTGTAGATTTGCGGTGCCGGCATGGATGAGGAGAAGTGGGAAGAAAGTAGTGAAGGATGCTGAAATTCAGGACAAAATAGCCATGTATCAAAAGGGATAATCAATTAAGACATAATGATAGGATCAGTAAGGTTAAAAGAGAGTTTGTTGTGGGAGATTTTATCAGAGTATGTCCTGACACATTCGTAAAAAAAAGGAAATTCCAAATTATCGGATCCAAAAGAAGTATTAGAAGTCAAAGGCAACACGATCAAAACATCTGAAGGAAAGTGGTGCAACATTTGTAAAGTTGTAAAAGGTAATGATGCTGAACTAAGGTTTTGGTTCAGGGATAATAAACAAGATCCAAATAACAATTGTGATTATACTAAAAGAGCTCCCAGCACACGTCAGAGAGTGAAACCTAAAAAATATGATAACTATGTTTGTTCTTAATTATCATTTTGTAAAGAAAGGAAATATGTTCTTCTTGTTTATCAGCTCCTAGCAACAAGGCTATTCAGTTGGAATCCTGAATGTGGAGTCCAGCAGAGAAGCTTGGCTGTGGAGCTGAGATGTTGGCTCTGGGGGTCGCTGTACATTTGCACTTCAATAAACATCTTATTTACTCTTCACATTGCCTCCTGAGATCTGAAAAATATATAGTTAAAATTCTATGTCTATCTTGGGGTGTTGTATGAGGACTGTAAGAAAATGGGTTAGTAGTCAATGTGGGGACTACCCACCTTGAGTTATAATCACAATCCTTGTCAGGGTGAAGCTTTAAACTCACTTTATTAACCTGATCTTAACCCCTGGTACTTATGGCACAGAGCAGTCAGGCTTAACTTAAGGCAATGCATAAAGTATTTATACAGTACCAAAACAATAATAAAGTCAAACCTCTATGCAATAAAAAAACATTCAAACAGAAATATAAAAAATAGAGAAAATGTTTAATAAATAAAATTACAAAAAAGACTAAAACAAGGGGAACTAGGGACATACATTTTTAAAGGTCTAAATAAAAATAGCGCCAAGCACCATCTGCTGTCTACTGGTCATGGTAGTTCAGAACCTATACATGAAATAAATCCAACCGCAATAGAGCGCAAGTAAGGTACATAAACCAGGTTGGAGCCGGTCTGAGGTTTTACCTTGGGACTTAGGGGCCTATTTAAATGTTGCCAGATTGCCTGTTGTTCTGCCAGGGAAAGGGAGTAAATTAATCTTGGTGGAAGGAGTGCCCGCCAAATTTATGAATGGTCATCAAGCTGGCGGTCTTTTATAAAGCATTGCCAGGAACACCATCACAGCAGCTGCATTGCAATGCATAGCGCTGCTTGGCACAGGGATGCGTCACTATAACACAATCCTGCACTTAACAGTTTTATTTTGTTATTTAAAAAAAAAATCCTGAAACAGGATTTTCTTTTCCAAAAAAAAAAAAAAATGCCCCCTTTGCCATGGGAGTTATCTCCCATGGCAGGGGGAGCATTATTTACATTTTACTATCCCTCACTGCCAAGGTTTGGAAGTCAGAAAACCTTTTTGGGAAGTTGAGAAACTCCAGTAGTATGTACCTGTAACCGATGAGGACTCCACAAGACTGGATTCCTTTCGGTGTGAGGTCTTGCTGGACAGGATTTCCTGCTGCAGAGAATAACCTTGTGGTAGCTACCTTAAACTCCGATGGGCGATGCACCTTGGCCAGATCGGCTGGCAGGTAGGTCCCAGTCATCTGGCGGTTTTTAATCTTGTGGCACTTTTTGCTGGATTTTCTTATAGTACCAAGGTATGAGATTAGGCAGGAGAAACATCTCTAACACCACTTCCAAGGGTCCAGGACATGGGGTCACCACTTGGGCTGGTTAGGCCTCACTCCAGGCAAAGCCCAGGAGCAGGGTTCAAGGTCTCTAAAGCTTGTTATGTCCCTGTAGCTCACACATGAGGCCAGCCAACTAGCCCTTGGAGTTAATTTGGTGGTCCTGGGTTCAAGGTGCAGGTCCAATTCTCCTTCATTCAACAGGGCAGCAAGGCAGGCCTTCTGGCAGGAGGGGGAAACAGCCATTGCATCGCAGCTGTTACCCCGCATTCCATTACAACGCATGCGTTATCACGCATGCGCTGTAACAACACGTAATCTGTACTACGCATTTATTTACAATGGATGTGCTTTACCATGCATGCCCTTACAACAAATTTAGTTGAAAAGGTATGTATGGTAAAAGCACATACATTGTAAAAGAATAAAGGTGATCCACGTCGTTGTGAGGAACAGAGGCTCTTCCGTTTCCTCACAACTACATGCACTGCCCATCAGACCCGACGTGCAGCAAAAACCAGGGGTATTGGGTCTGGGGTGGGGGTAAACAATTTAGGGTAAAACGGGGTCAGGTCGTGTAGAGTAGTGTGTTAGCGTTCAGAGTAGTGTTGGGGGTTGTGCAGGGTAGTGTTTTAGGTAGGGAGAGGACTGGGGGTCGGGGTGAGGGTTGTGCCGGGGTAGTGTTTTAGGGTTTAAGGTTTAGAGCAGGGTTGGCTGGTCGTGCAGGGTAGAGCTGTGGGTTAGGGAGAGGACTGGAGGACGGGGGATGGTCACGCAATGGGGTCATGTTTTATGGTTTATGGTAGGGTCGGGGTGTGCAGGGTAAAGTTTTAGGGTGGGATGAGGCCTGGGGTTCGGGGTGGGTCACGCAGGGGTAGTGTTTTAAGGTTTAGGGTAGGGTCAGGGGGTCATGCAGGGTAGTGTTTTAGGGTAGGGTGAGGGCTAGAGGTTGGGGAAGGTCATGCAGTGGTAGTGTTTTAGGGTTTAGGGTAGGGTCAGGGGTCATGCAGGGTAGTGTTTTAGGGTAGGGAGAGGACTGGGGGTCGAGGAAGGTCTTACAGGGGTAGTGTTTTAGGGTTTAGGGTAGGGTTGGGGGTCATGAAGGGTAGTTGTTTTATGTTAGGGAGAGTACTAGGGGTCAGGGGAGGGTCAAGCAGGGGTAGTGCTTTAGGGTTTAGGGTAGGGTCAGGTGGTTCATGCAGGGTTGTGTTTTAGGGTAGGGAGAGGACTGGGGGCGCGTCATGCAGAGATGGTGCTTTAGGAAGGGTCGTTGTGTAACTTACCTTAGACACTTTTACCTAGTCTATGCCTTTACCACACATGCCTTTGTGTTGTAATCCGTAAACAACACTGGGTGTGGGCTCCCCACAGTAAGGCCAAGCCACTGACTAACTAGAAAACTATACAGTTGCCAATACTGTTATACTCAGTATACCTCCTCAGATTCTCTACCATTAGAATTAAACTTAATGTGAGTACAAGACTTATAATTCAGTCTGAATAAATCCCTTTTATTAGTGCTTTTTAGTGCATTTGTTAGTTATATTTCACCAATTTCACATTTATAAGCTCCTACAATAAACATACAAAAACAATTTCACAATAAAAACAATTGGACTGTCATAAATTCATACTCGGCTCACATACTCTGTTGATCAACAATTCACTATCCATTCTTACACTCTCACACATACACAACTACCACACTTTATATACAATTCAATATACAATGATACATATAATCGTCACCATAGATAACAATTTTACAGTCTGGAAAATGTTTCAGTAATATTATATGTTTTGAAGATCTTATGGTGTAATGATAATGGTCTACGCGTTTCGAACTCTTATTTAGTTAGGAGTTCTCATCAGGACCTCACAGCCATGGAGAAGAAAGAAAAAGTTCTCTGTAACTAAGAGTGGAAACTCCTAAGACTGCATATAACTAGCCTGCTGCCACTTAATGCTTCCGCCTCTTACCTTAGACTGGAATGTGACCTAGCTCGTGGAGAACCCGGCGTGGCGAACTGAAAAGACAAACCAATGAACCCAAGTCACACCGGTATGTCCATGCCAACACATACTGCTTGAACAACAAATCATCAATGGACCACAATCGCTATACCAACACATGTCGATGTAGAATAAAATGCCCCATGGTGGTGTATACTTACATCACACCAGTGCGTTTCTCATGTGACTCTAGGTGATGGACGGGACCTGCAGGGAAACAAATGTCACTAGAATTAGCCGTTGGCTACCTATGTTGCTTGTATCATTGTGTTTGAGATAGACCCTAGTGGTCAACTTACTTGTTTTTATCCTCCCCTCGTCGTTGATTGTATATGCAGCTCGCTCATGAACCTAAAAGTGGACATGGGCTGAATTAAAGCACCGCAATAAAAGCAGTTTTAAGTCTAGCAATTATGAGGCGCAAGGGGACGATAATTCTCTTACCTTCACAAATAGATGCGGCCTCAGGCACGCAACCTGTCCCGAAATTGGCATGTTCTCTTAGTCGAGGATGCCGATTCTTTTACGTACGATGCTTCCTGGTTCGGAGCATCATGGTAATTGAAGTTCTAGGCATCATGGGTATTGTAGTTAGCGGGAATGTAGTTTCCGCGATTGTTACGTTTTTTGTATAAAATGTCATTAGGTGCTTTGCAAATTAAACAGAGCCCATAAAATGCGTTGCTTGTTCGTAAGTTGTGCAAGTGACTCAAGATGTAGTACAATTAGCCCACCCTTACATGTAATGCCGGTGGGAATTGTAGTACGTGACTGTTCCGTTCCTGGTTCGAGCTAGCTATCCCGTGCATCTCAAGGTGGGACCGGCCGGCATGTAAATTGTGGAGTTCCATAAAGTTGACACAAATGTTGTGTGGTCCATTATGGTCCCAAGCCTTATTAGGTGGTAACACAATTAAAAGGGGGGAGTGAATAATTACAAAGGCGGACTCAGATGAATCATTCAAATTATTGTTGTATTCAGGAGCGACATCAATTGGGTCACAAATAGCGATTTTGTTAGGTGTACCGCAGGTATTACCCCTTCTGTTTGTAACATGCTATGGCATAGGTCATCCTAACAGGAATGGTGTGGAACCTTATATCTGCTGGCTACCTCATTTAAGAGTAAATGGATAGGACAATGTAATCTATTATTTTATTACTAGTAGCATCATGTCTTGCTCTTGAAAGCAGAAGGTCCATGTGTTACTGCTGGCATCAGCTGGAACCTGTATGGCAGCAATGTTTATTCAGATTTCAGGCAAACAAGACCCCTAAGGGGATGTAGTGTCATATGCTCTGATCATGACTCACGTTCTGGATGTCAGGGGTCTGAATGTTTGATGGATTCTAATTTAACTAATAGATCTCCGACAGTCCGTTAAGGCCATCCACAGCCGAGTTGAATTTCACAATGAGCATTGCTTCTCTTTTGGATAGTTTAGCATCCAGATCACCACCTCTAAAATCACGTTCGACCTTTGAAATGACCGCCCATTTCAAGTCAGTTTCGCCATGGTTCATCAAATATCAGTGGTTTACCAAGGGGCCATCTGAATGTTCTTCTTGATCCTTGATTTGTGTTGTGTATTTATTGTCCTCACCTCTTGATTAGTCTTACCAATATATAGTAAGTTGCATGGGCACTTAATTCCGTATACTACATAGCGTGATTTGTAATTGGTAAACGATTCATGTTTCCAAAAGATGCTTTTATGCTTGAAAATAAACCCCTCTTCTGTGGTACGGCAGCAAATACAAATACCGCACTTCCGGTGTCCTAATATTGGTGGTAGGCCAACAAAGGATCTCATTGTGAGCCACCCTTACCAACTGATTGGCAATACTGCGATCTTTTCGAAATGCAAACAATGGTTTGCTATTCAATGATTTGTGAAGGTTTTTTACCAGATGCCAATTGCTAGCAATCACTTTATTTAGCAAGTTGGAATTAGGACAATACATGGAAACAAAGACAATGCTCTCAGTTTCCTTTTTCTTGCTTCTTTCAAGAAGACATTCTCGCGGCGTCCACCATGCCTGTTTCATTGACCTTTTTAATAGTTTCTTAGGATAGATTCGTTCCAATAAATTTTCTGTGAGCTTAGTGGCATGACTTACATACTCATCTTTAAAGTGACAGTTGCGGCGAATTCGCAAATATTGGCCATAGGGTAGATTGCCCTTTAAACTCCGAGGGTGGTTACTTGTAAAGTGTAGTGACTTGTTGCGATCTGTCTGTTTTTTATACAAAGTTGTTACTAGGCCTCCTTCCGATGGATACACTTCTACATCAAGGAATGGCATTCTGCTTTTGGAATAGTTTAGACTAAATTGAATTTCTTGCGTTCGGTTGTTCAACCATAGATGGAATTCTTTCGATTTGTCTTCACTGCCAGTCCAGACGAAGAAAACATCGTCGATATATCGACTCCAATTGGTGATCATTTGGACGAAAGGATTATTTTGGTAGATGAAGGTTTCTTCATAGGAAGCCATAAACAATACAGCTAGTTCCGGAGCGAACGGACAACCCATTGCAACTCCACCTGTTTGGAAATAGAAGTCACCATCGAAATTGAAATAGTTTTTCTTCAGAGCAAAACTGGCCAGTTTTAAGATGAATTCCGTAGGGACTCTATGAGGTCTTTCGCGTGTCTCTAAAAAGTGTTTTAATACATGTAGGCCTTCGTCCTGGATGATCTGGGTGTAAAGAGACACCACATCCATGGTCACCAGAAAATGAACATTTTCTTCAAATTGAAACATTGAAAGTGTGTTAATGAAATCAGTTGAATCTCTTAGGAAGGACTTGACCTTTAATAAAAATGGTTTCAGAAGGAAATCGACAAATTTGGCTATCGGCTCCATCAGGGAATCACACCCGGAGACGATTGATCTTCCAGGTGGTTCAGTCTCACTTTTATGTACTTTCGGAAGTACATAAAAGAGTGGTATCCGAGGGTTCTTTATTTTATGATATTCCATCTCTTTTTTGCCTAGAAAACCTTTATCATTCCCTTCATCGATGATAGAATGAAGTTGATTTTTTAATTCCAGTGTGGGAACATGATTAATTTTCCTACAACATTTTTCGTCATCCAACTGTCTTTTCACCTCTATAGTGTGCAGTATCTTGTCCCACAGGACAATTGAGCCGCCTTTGTCAGCTTGCTTGATGACCACCGATGTATCCTTTTTGGGTTTCGCCTGCCGAAGGCTGCGCTCTGCACAGCTTTTCGGCGCAGGCGAAATCCATTGATTACAATAAGGACTTCAGGAACGTCCCCCGGCTCCCATTGGCTAGCTCCATAAATGGAGGCTAGCCATTGGGAGCCGGATCTGTCCGTCAAGGCCGGACCAGATTCGGTGGCGTTCCCGCGATTTTTTCGCTCTCCACCCACTTCTGATCGTCATCGCGGCGGTGGGTGTGTGTTATTTTTTTTTTTTCGACGCCATGTTTTGTTCATTTGCCGGATCAATGTCCAGGTGAGTGCGCCCCCCTCCCGCTGTCCGTGTGCCCGCCCGCCCCCCATCCCGCTGTCCGTGTGACCAGTTTAAAGAGACCTAGAAAAAAAACGATTCCCCGCCCCCCCTCCCGCTGTCCGTGTTATTAGTTGTTACAATTGTACATGTGCCTGCGCTAACCAAAATAAACTGCAGTAAAACACCTCGCAACGCCGTGGTTAAACATGTGGGCTGTGGTGTGATTTCCAAATCTTATTTTGTTGCCACCAGATGATCGTGTGGAAACCTCATTCTCTTATTCTGCCTCCCTTCCCGCTGTCCGTGTGACCAGTTTAAGGAGACCTAGAAAAAAAACGATTCCCCGCCCCCACTCCCGCTGTCCGTGTTATTAGTTGTTACGATTGTACATGTGCCTGCGCTAACTGAAATAAACTGCAGTAAAACACCTCGCAACGCCGTGGTTAAACATGTGGGCTGTGGTGTGATTTCCAAATCTTATTTTGTTGCCACCAGATGATCGTGAGGAAACCTCATTCTCTTATTCTGCCTCCCTTTTCCTACTGCCACAACCGGTGTCACGTGGATGCAGACTAAACCCTAGTACCGGGAGCATCATAAGTGTATGCTTAAGGCTTGATAACCGGAAGCCAGATTTTGGGGTGGACTCTGGGCCCGGCCACCTCGGGGAGAGGATGGAGCCGCTGCTAAAGAATGGCTACCAGGGACACGGCCGGTACGTGCTGGCAGTGGATGTGGGCAGTACCGTCCTCAAATGTCACTTCTACGACAAGGCGGCGGCGATCAGGGGAGCCGGCAGCAAAAAGGTGACTGTGGGGAAAGAAAGGGGGTTGTGGGAGAGAAGGAGGGGTGTGTCGGCAGGGAGTGCATGAAATGACCTGGGCTGTAATAAACGGACAGTGGGGCAATGCAGGTTTGCAAGAAGAGGTCAAGATGGGAATGCAAGAGCGGAGGTTATGCAGAGCTGTCATGTTTCCTAAATCTATGCTTCAGTGGGTCACCCGGCCCAAGTTTTTGCTTTGCTTTTTGGGACTTAAAATAGTTCTTTTTATGGAGAGGTAAACAGGACTGCAAGTCCCAGCATGCAAAGGAAATCCTTGAATTGATGACTTACGACCCTGGGAAACACTAGAACTCTGTCTGTGATACATTTCCACTCACCCTCATTTTGGGGGTGTCACACATCTTAGGCTCATCTTCACCTTCCAAACGAGCAATGCCTTCCTTAGACTTCAATGGGGTCACAGAGGAACCTCTTCACCTTCCGAAAATGCATCAATTGAGTTCAATAGGCTTGCCCTCAAAGGACCCCCAATTTACACACTCTTAGGATACGCAAAAGGGGGGGGGTGGCGGTGCTTTGCGTAAGAATGGTCTGTGGGAACGGGCTGCATAAGAGAATGCTTTTTAATGCATTAAAGAGACGAGTGCAGGGCAGAATATCCACTGTAGCACTTGCTCAGTGTGCCATGCAGTGTCCTCGAGAGAGAAAAAACTAAATAAATACAGGGGCGTGGCTTTTTTTAATAAATATATATATATATATATAGTGTGCATATATCAAGTAGTCAGTCCTATGTAGGTTCTGCAGCTGTTGGAACCTTGAGGCATAACGCATACTCCGTGTACTATGATTTTTGATAACCGAAGTGTAAACGTGCACTGTTCCTTTATCACGTAGCAGTGTGAAGTGCAATTGCTGAACTTGGCACACAGCTCAAAAGGTGGTAGATAAGTAGACACATAATTAGGTTATGGAGACATGGCAACCTATAGTATTTTCTAAACGAGCAATCTTTCTTGATGCATTTTCTGACAGTCGTACATATAGTAAGTATTCAGTATATGACAGATATCACATTTTTACAATTACCCCCAATAAATAATACGATTAGACATAATGTGATAAATTAAGGCCAAAAAAACATAATAAACAAGTAAAATTAGAATTAATGTTGTAATCACATGGTAGGCAATACTTGCCTAGTTTGCTGTATTGGAATGAGTTTATATGAATTATTATGTTAAGCAGAAAGATATATCATGCCGAATAATAAGTAAGAAAACATTATCCGTATTCAGTGGCATGTAGAGATTAAAAATGACAAGAACACTAAAAGGCAAAGATTGTAATGCATATGTCAGTGTAACGTTTAGCATGTATTGCGTGTGGTTGTTAAATTGTCTTTCTGAGGCCGGAGTATGCAACTATGAATCTTTCCTGTGATTTATAGTTCCACCATCATGATAAATAAGCATTCAACAGTGATGGGACAGCCACTTGATTGCTTACGTTGTGTGCACTTCAAATTGCCATGAACGGGGATGGCTTGTTTATTTTGGTTTCAATCGCCAAACTCAAGCTTTAACTGTAAACATCTTAAGCTAAAGCGCGGTGCCATGATTGCTTCAAAAAATAAAAAAATACAGAAAACAGTTTTTTTCCATTTCTTTACTTTTGAACCATTCGGCGTACCCGCTTTAGCTTAAGATATTTACAGTTATAGCGCAAATGCGGCGATTGTAACCAAAGTAAATAAAAAGAAAAAACATGCGCCCGCCATTTTTTTCTCTTCATTTACTTTGGTTTCAAAGGCGACACTTGTGCTTTGGCTGTAAACATCTCAAGCTGAGGAGCGGGTGCCTCAATTGCGTCAAAAGTAAATAAATAGATACAAAGTTTTTTTTCTATTTCTTTACTTTTGAAGCAATCAGAGCACCAACGCTTTAGCTGGAGATGTTACAGCTAAAGCATGAGTGCCGCAATTGTTTTGCAAATGCTTGTTTAAGGTTTGGGGCCCCTCAGGAGGGTCCCCCATGCGCCGGAAGGGCTGCAAGGGCTTGTGTTGCGGCCTTGTGCTACGACGTCCTACTACAATGACAATGTATGCTGTAGAAATGTTATTGCATCATACAAAATATAGCATAACCCATAACACAACATTTATATGTTTCCTCGCGCACATCTATTAAAGCATCTTCCTTCGTGCAGTCTTCTATTTCCTTTCAGCTTCGGATTAATTATGCAGACCACGTTAGTGACTACACCAGAATCTATTCTGCTTTTCATATACTAAATATATCGGTATATAGAATGATGTTAAATCTACAGACTGAAAAAATGCATGGGTGTGTGTGTGTGTGTGTGTGTGTGTGTGTGAGGCTCTGGGTGTGTGTGCATGTGGCTCTGGGTGTGTGTGCATGTGGCTCTGGGTGTGTGTGTGTGTGTGTGTGTGTGTGTGGCTGGCTCTGGGTGTGTGTGTGTGTGTGTGTGGCTGGCTCTGGGTATGTGTGGCTGGCTCTGGGTGTGTTTGTGTAGTAGTAATTGCTGTCTGCTGAGCTCGTCCGTAGGGTACAATAGGTCTCACATTTGCGAGATATTAAGCTAATGGCAATGTAAATGACAATGCCATTTATTTATCTGTTTTCAAAACCAATACATAAATACACATTTTGTCGAGGGGGGCGTGGCTTAGCGCGCAATGGAGAAAGACGTGCCTGGGTAGAGTTCCTGCCTGAGCTCCCCTACCCCGGGTCATTTCTCCGATCAAAATTGCCCTAATTGGCCTCAAACTGCTGGCGGACCTGCCCGCAACTCTTGCCCACGCACAGGACGATTTCTGGTGGGATTGACTGCGGAGCTCCGCACCGGGGCTGAGGACGCCGCGGCGGCCGGCCTGGCTGCAACACCGCTGGGGCCGAAATCACGTGAGGCCGCGGCCTCTTACGAACCACTGGGCCCCACGCTGCGGCCTACCGGACACGGCCCGACACCTGGCGGAGACGGACGGCGGCGGCTGCGCTGATCTCCGAGGCACTACATCCTCCGATCCCATATGCCCGGCTCTAGAGGGGCCTAGTGGAGGTGTCAGTGGGCCGGAGGCGGCCGGGTTTCGGCGAGGATCGGGCCTGGCGGAGGCGGACCTGGAGGGCGCGGAGGCGGGGAGGCGACCAGTCGACGGCCGGAGACGACGACGGAGCTGAGACACCGGGGCGGTGCGGCGGTGCTGAGAGGTGAGCAGAGCCTCCTTCCTTCTCCCTCTCCCGCGCCGTGCGCTGCCTCCGGCCGGCACCGCCGTCCAGGGGCTCGGTGCCCAAGGGGCCCCGCGGGGATGCGGCGGGCTCCCGGGCCAGGGGATCCTCCTCCCCTGCCCTCCTCAGCGGAGGACACAGCGCACCAAGAGCCACAACGAGCTATGACCACTCACAGCGGCCATCTGCGCCCTCGCACGCCTGCCGCACCGAGCCCTGGGAGACGCCCTGACAGCGGCGCGGATGGGAGCGGCTGGGGCCTATCTGCCACATGCGCAGGTCTAACGCTCTGAACTTGCTGCAGCTTACGACCTGCACTATAGCAAGCCCAAGACACCTGCCCTACTGCACGCATTGCGGGACCACCTCGGAGGAACCGGGGGAGCGGATGAGACCACGAGGCCCGGAGGGGCTTGCCCATTATCTGCTTGGGAGACGCTAATCTCCTACTGGCGATCACGAAACTGCAAAGGATAACGTCTGCTCAAAGGCCACCCAGGAGAGGCATAAAGAAGCGACCGGTCGCTGGTGCGGGGAGCTCACCCCCCCCACCCCCCCCCCACCCCCCCCCACCTACGGAGCCACAAGACTCACACGAAAGACAGGACGGCGCAAACGGATAAGCGCCGAGGATACCACACATGATATACATGGCCTGACGCACCTCGGACACGGCCCGCGGACTCGTCTACCCCCCTGCGCCCTCACAATCGAATGCTGGAATCATCCCTGTCGCTGCCTGCTCGCGCCACCTGCCCCATGTCTGGTGGGGTGATGACACGCACCGGAACGGGGGGTGCGTCGGTGAAGGGGAAGACGGCGAAAGTACCATCCAAAATGGACGCTGACCACGTGGCTAGACTCTGTCCTGGCAGCCATGGAAAGGATGGAGGAATCCCTTCAGCAGACGCGCACCTCTTTGGAAACCAGAATAGACAGTGTGGCGATTGACCTAACCCATCTCAGGGCCGACCACAAGAAATTACAGGAACGCACTGCCGCGCTAGAAGGTGCGGTGACAACGCTGGAACCGAAGGTGTCGCAATCGGACAAACACATCCAGGATCTCCTTAACAGGGTGGAATTCCTAGAGGACCGTGCGTAGGATGCAGAAGGACGGGCAAGGAGGAACAATATCCGCTTAGTGGGCATTCCGGAGAAATGGGAAGGGATGGACCCCACGCAGAGAGTGGAGGACTGGCTACGTGAACTGCTGCCGGAGAGTGTGCTGTCGCCTCATTTTGTGGTGGAACGTGCTCACCGAGTGCCCACAAAACCCCTAACTACTGGCTCGAACCCCAGACCAATAATCCTTCGAGTCCTCAATTACAGAGACCGCGACGCGATCTTGCGGGAAGCCAGGAAACTAGGCGAGATCCGGATTGACAACACCACAGTGATGTTCTTTCCGGACTATACTGTGCAAGTCCAAAGGCAAAGACACTCCTTTCTGGAAGTGAAACGGCGATTGCGACAAGCTGGACTCAAGTACTCGCTGCTCTTCCCTGCCAAGCTACGGGTGGTAGCGAAAGATAGGACGCACTTCTTTACGAATTCTGACGAAGTTGAGGCTTGGCTGGATGAAAACATGCCAGATGTACCTAGGCGAGCGCAAGGGACTGCTACCACAGAGCGCACACGAGGGGCACGAAGGCGCCGCCGACGCAGGGCTCCCACGCCTCCCAGACCACGAGAATCGCCAGCTCGCTCTCCGACTGCAAGCGAGATGATGCAGGAACAACAAGACGCCCTCCGCAAGGTAGTAGAGATCAGCAGCTCCCCGACTCCGTCCCCTGCCCCGGACGCCAGCCCAACGCCTCTCCCGAGTGATGACGAAGCGATCTATGGCTTACAAGACTCCCAGCACACTGACGATCTCCCGGACGTCACGCCGCAAACTGCAGACCTGTTTGGCTGAGAGACCCACGCGAACCACTGCTCCCATGCGATGGAATGGACATATCCGCGCAAAGGCTTTGTAGACCCCCATCGTGTGCAGAGATCTAAGCAGCTACGCATTGCTAGGCCCTGATCGCCTTGGGACACTGGACTTCCGACCAGGTACTGTGCTTATTATGTACTCATGACCCAGCCACCTACTGTTGAGAACTGGTCACCTAATCGGCAACATCACACATGCCGACGGGCGACAACCAGATTATCTGAGGTGGGGAGGCTCCCCCCTGAGAGACCCACTCCTACAGCCAGATGCTTGAGAGGGCCGCTAACGCTGTGCTGAGCGGCAAAACCTGGGCAACTGCCAGACGGAAACGGCCTTCCGACCCTACCCGGGAGGGATGTTATGCTCACTATGGACTATACTGTTATTTTTATTGTTACAACTTAAGCCACAAAGCACCCCTTAGAACTGTATAGTTTACGAGCTCATACGAGCGTTTGGATGGCGACATGTTCTGTAGCCGACCTTTTGGCATTTTAGGTTATGTTGCCATGTTGAGGCCACATGTTTCCCTTCCTTTCCTTACCCTTCTATTTCACCGGAGATCACCACACTCTGTACTGAGACTTTGGGGCAATTTTGTACTGGGGAGGAGTCCCTGGGCCAAGCGGGAAACACTGTCTGAGTGTCTGATGGACGGGGGGGTTGGGGGACCTTACACCCAAAGAAACAATGACTGAGACACGAATATGCACTTGGAACATCAGGGGGATGCACACACCAGCTAGGCGCTATCAGATTTATTCGTACTTGAAGCGACACAAGATAAGCATCGCACTGCTACAGGAAACGCACTTGAACAAGGCGGAGGTCCGGGCGCTGCACCGCAAATGGCGCGGACAACTCTATGCCACATCCTATTCCTCATACGCCCGCGGCGCACTGATATGGGTCCGCCCTGGGACCCCCTGGACGGTTACAGACACAATAATAGCCAGGAGGGTAGGTTTGTTGCACTACACGGCAGACTAGATGGGCACCAGATGGTACTGGTATCGCTGTACGCTCCAAACACTGACCAGGGAAGCTTCCTAGCGCGCCTCTCTACGAAGATGGCAGCCTGGCACGCGACCCCCTGGCTACTGGGTGGAGATTACAATTGCACGCTAGATACGGCGTTAGATCGCTCCTCCCCGCCCCCTGTCGGCGCTCCGACACGTGGCGCCACGAAGGCACTGCTGGAGTGGGCCGAGCAATGGGACCTCCACGACGTTTGGAGAACACACAACCCTGGGACACGAGTCTACTCCTATTACTCAGGCGCCCACGACTTACATGTTCGCCTAGACCGCTACATGGCATCTACTGACCTCCTACCCCTTGTGACTGACGCACTATACATGGGCCGCACACACTCGGACCACAATCCGCACTTTCTGACCATGGCTTGGGACCAACCACACCCTCCCATTCCCACCTGGAGACTACAACCAACGATGCTACTGGACGCGGCTTTCCGCGAGTCCCTTCTCACACGCACTGCTCAATACTTTGAAGACAATGCAGGCACAGCGTCCTCCCCGCAGGTAGAGTGGGATGCTTTCAAGGTGGTGATTCGGGGTCACTGCTTGAGGACACAGGGCCACATGAGACAACAACTAGAGGGTGAGCTCACCAGATTGGAGACTACCCTGCTCGAAAAAGAGGGGGAGGCCGCTGAGGGTAGCGCTGACTCGCTACAGGAGGCGCGCGCAGACCACGCGGGCCTCTTAGAGCGACTTTGCGACATTAACTACGCAGCACACTCGGCGAGGACGCATCACATGAGCGACAGGCCTGGCATGTTACTGGCCTGGCTGATATCACAGGAGACGCGCTCGACCCCGGTGGTAGCGATCCACGTGGACGGGAGGGGCCTATTATACTCGCAGCGCCAGATCCACGACGCGTTCACCACACACTATACCGCACTATATCGCTCCCGATTACCCCACCCGCACCCCGACATTTCTGGCTCCCTTGCTCCCCTGCCAATGCCGCAGTTGACTGCTGCACAACAGGACGAGCTGGGAGCCCTGCTTGACCCTGATGAGGTTCGCAACGCAATCTTTAACTTGTCTAATAGCAAATCCCCGGGTCCGGATGGGCTTCCGGCCGAATTTTATAAAGCAGGCTCAGACATACTCATTCCTGAACTTCTGAAAATGTATGCTGCAGCCTTAGAGGAGGCTGCCTTACCCCCGACGTTAAATGAAGCGACCCTGATTTCCATTCCCAAACCTGACAAAGACTGCACACTGATGGGCTCTTACCGCCCGCTAGCGCTGCTTAATACAGACTACAAAATACTGGCCTCTACTCTAGCTCGGAGATTGGCCCCTTATGTGCCCCGATTGGTACACCAGGACCAGAACGGCTTTGTCCCAACACGCCACACCTCCCATAATATCCGTCGCCTTTTCCGGGTACAAGAGTATGCCACCCAACAGTGGCCTAGAGCAGGGTGCCTGATATTGGACCTGGAGAAAGCATTCTACTCGGTTGAGTGGCCGTACCTGGGAGCGGTGATGGAAAAGTTCCAATTGGGTGGGGGATACGAGGCCATGGTGGACCTGCTTTATGGCAAGCCGACGGTTCGGGTCCGCACGGGCGCGCTGCTCTCGGACGCCATCCGGGTCCGCAGAGGCACTAGGCAGGGCTGCCCCCTGTCGCTGCTATTGTTCTCTTTAACCATGGAGCCCCTAGCCACGATCCTTAGGGCACAGGGGCCTGACTGGGGCATTCCACTAGCGGATGGCCTCCACGCAGTGTCACTGTACGCAGATGATTTACTGTTGTACGTCAGGGATATAACTAGCATCCCTGCCTCCCTGGCCGACGTCTTCCGAACCTTCGAAGAGATGTCGGGACTACGAGTCAACTGGTCCAAATCGGGGGCTTATTCCTTCCACCCGGACACGCCCGAGTGCGACGTGCGCCTGGGCGGAGGCAGGCTGCAGTGGTATCCCACCAAGTTCCGCTACCTGGGGATACGAATCTACCGGACTCCACTGGATGTCCTGGAAGGGAACCTCCTGCGGGCAGTTGCCTCGGTTCGGGCACAGGTTACATTCTGGAACACCTTACCCCTCAACGTGCCGAGTCGGATAGCACTTACCAAAATGATAGTGCTACCTAGACTGCTGTACTATTTCGCTAATATACCAACTTATGTGCCGAATAAAATTTTCCGCGATCTCGAGCTCCTGCTGCGAAGCCTCATCTGGAATAAGGGTCGACCCAGAGTAGCGCTGACCAAGCTCTACATGCCAACGGTGCTGGGAGGCCTGGCGGTTCCCAATACGGAGCTGTACTATCTTTCGGCACAGATGCAATGGGTGGCGGGGTGGCTTAGCGGCAAACATCTTGAAGATACTGCCTCGGGCACTGCAGCCTGGACACAAACACAAATTAATAAACTGTTCCACCCGCTAACCCGAACCTCCTGACCCCCGCAGCTACACCTTGTGGTGGCACGCAAGTGCTTCCTGCGCTGTCTGCGACTCACCCGGACTACAACACCGTATGCCCCGATCATACCCATTCTAGGCACCCCAAACCCAACGGGACCACTGACTGTGACTCGTCTGACTAGCTGGACACAAGCAGGGGTGGAAACCCTGGGTGACTTGTACGCTGAAGGAACGCTGCTCACCTTTGCGGACTTGGCTGCTACCACAGGGCTCCCAGCTGGACAGTTCCTGTTGCACGCGACCCTCTTGCGCACACTCACTGCCTCCTGGGGCGATGTGGCGGAAGAACTGCCGATGCATGGTTTTATGCAATACCTCCATGTTATGGGGAATGGCTCACACATCATCCACTGGTTGGCGCAGGCTCTGCAGGCACACTCACAGCCATCCACATTACAGCTGCGTGACAAGTGGGCGACGGACAGGGGACGGGCCTGGACTGACAAAGAGTGGGCAATGATACTGGCTGGACCGACATTTATCCCGCGCAGCCCCCGCTTCAAAATCATACAATTCTATATTCTGCACCGCGCCTACCTTACGCTTGACAAAATAAATAGATACTTTAACACCACAGATGCTACCTGTCCGCACTGCTCTCTGACTGGAGCAGACCTTTTACACATGCTGTGGCATTGTCCTGATGTGCACACATATTGGGACGAAGTCGTGGCACTCCTCACACGCAGCGCTGACAAGCAGATACCACACACATGGGAAGCGTGTGTTTCAGGATTGTATAAACGCACAAAGCTCAACAAAGTGCGGACACGCTTCTGGGACATGGGGCTCATAACGGCCAAACGCCTGATTACCAAACATTGGAAGGCAGCGACCCCCCCTCAAATTCGACACTGGCGCGCTTCCTTCACTAATTGGGCACGAGCGGAGGGCACGGTCCTTCTTCGAGAGGAAACGGCGGGACACCGCAAGTTCCCTATCGCTCAGCTCTGGAACGACCTCCTAAAGACCATTCCAGCACGCTTGCCAGGAACGGGGGATCACTTGAGACTACGGGCATCATCGCCATAACGATACCGACCAATGCTGGGGACGGATGTAGCCCCGCACCTCTCTCTCCCCCGCCCACTCACCTCTTACCGTCACAAGACATACACCCCCTGGACAATGATACTACCACTTCTCCGCTCTACACTGGACGCCTTTGGGACACTGAGCGCGCGCCGCTGCCATGGCCCTGACCTGCCCGCGCCAACTGTAGACGCCCCAAAAAAAAAAAAAAAGGTTGCCGCCCCCCCCTCCCCTCCTCCTGCAGGGGATTGATTAACATATAGAGGGCCTGCACCGCCACCCCGCCAACTGCCAACTTACACCCTGACTCTGCATTGCGGATGACGCCCATCAGTCCCTGACTAAGACTAGGGACCTACACCCCCCCCCCCGTCTGTCCCTATACATTTCATGAAGCCTTGCTGGACCCCACTATACAATAGATGCTCCACATTAGAACCCGCAACGATCTCCCCCCCTCTCCTTTCCCTTGTCTTTCACACCTTCCCGACCACCCGGTTTTCCCAGCCATTGTACGGGCATAGGGAACAGTTTGTTTGCTGGTCACGTTCCCTGACCAGACCCCCTTTCCTTGCTTTAAATGAGGACACTAGATGTAACACGTCACTAACAGGAGGCAATCCCTCAAAACCTCAAGCTACCTGCGGATTGCGGAAACGCGATGCCACTCACACACTGCAAGAGGTACACACAGACGCTTGGCTTCGTATGTGTTAGACATGGATTTGATGCTCAGTTCATTAGATGCTGTCATGTCCCTTGCGCCCTCCCAGTGATGTAATTGGGAAGACACATAGGCACCCTACTGCTAGATATTTGAGCCTTGCCCAACATGGCTACAGACTAACCCTGCTGGACACACCTGCTTACTCCTGTGCCTCAGTGAGCTATACTAATACACATATTGCCATTTCACGGACAGCAACACTGACTCAGCATTGGAGACACATCTATTGCCGAACCCCCTCCCAATCACCGACTAATTACGGCTGACTCTTCCACGGCCTGCGGGACCTTGGGAGGCTACCATCATGGCGCCACTGCTGGGTGGACATTGCGAAACGAATGTTGATGACAAAATGCAAAACCATGAGATCTAACACTTATATCACTAGCCAACAGATGGTTATACATGTTATTGCATGGAATTCGCCGCCGGACCCCCGGGTTGTCGGCTGAATGGCTGTGTCATCCTGTTCAGAACCCACCTCACTGTTATACGTTCACACAGTCTTTGAGAGGCGTGAATTGTGTAGTGTATGATGACCACTTACTGCATAATAAAGATCTTCTAAAAATTAAAAAAATTAAAATAAATAAATAAATACACATTTTGTCATTTACAATGCCAATAGCTCAAACCTTTCCAAAGGCGAAACCATTGCATTGTAAATGCTTGTTTAGATTTATTAATGCCTTGGATTCCAATTTGGTTGTATTATATTTAATCCATTTCTTATTTTTTTCAATTTCGGTTATTGCTGACAGGATTGTCCTTTCAAACGTTATAACTTCTTTCGGAATTTTATTGGTTGGTGGACAGAATGATGATTTTTTCTTTAGGCCCGTTTTTTCAATTACTGGTTCGAAAGGATGTTCCGCAAAGAATGTTTTAAGCCTGATCTTTCTGCAAAATTCTATTGCCTCTGTTTTTAATTTTACGAAATCCGTATTTTTAGATGGGATGAAAGATAGCCCTTTCTCTAAAATACTTTGTTCCTCCTTTGTTAAAACTTTTTTGGAGAGATTGAAAATTGGTGAAATCTTCAATTCTTTTAATTGTGTCTTTGGGTAGACATCTCCCATGGTTGATGGTTGAATCGTATCTTTCCTCTGGGTCTCGTCTGGCCTCTTCCTAAAAAAGGAACCTGGTGGTTTTGGTGTGATCCTCTTCTGTTATTGTATATACGAGGCTCTGGAGTGTCACCCTCACTACTACTCCCTGAGGAGGAGGTTTCAGAAAATGTTATGAAGGTGTTCGATGACGTTCCTTGATATTCTTGAAGGTGTTTACGTGACTCTGGTCTCGAATAAAAATCCAGTTGCAGATATGTATAGACATTGTCCAGGCTGAAGTTCCTTTTATTTTTTCGAATTGGTTGCTTTTTTGGTTGATTGCGTGATCTTTAAAAGCGCTAATTTCCTTATCCCCTTTTTCCAATAATGCTTTGGCGTCTGTTATTTGTTGATTCATTAAAATTGCCGTCTCTTGGCCTGCGATTTCTTCCAGCTGTAATTTAGATAATCTTTGGGCAGTTTTGACTGTTAGAACCATCAAATCCCGACAGCACTTTGTTTTGATGTAACTGTATCCTTTTTTACATATCGGGTCCTCGGTGAAAATTACCGGAATATTTTTTATCTGAAGGCCTCCAGGTATGGTACCAGCTCTCAGATGTTGAGTCTGACCAATTTGTCTGTTTCATTCTGATTTTGAGCAGAAACACTTAGTGCGGCAGAAGCAAAAAGTGGGGGGCAGCTAGTAATTTTTTTATGTGTTCTTCGCTGTATGCGAAAGTTTCATTGTCGGACATAACAAAAATTACAACAAAATGACACCAATGTGAAAACAAAACACACTTCGATACAGGTCCCAGCTCAACCCGACGCAGGACCCTCAACCTGCAACTACTGTCTGTCTTTCAATCAAATACATGCTCGAGTTACCAACTAGGGCAACCACACAAGCAATCGCCTGCAAACTAAGCGGAAAACAACACTGGGTGTGGGCTCCCCACAGTAAGGCCAAGCCACTGACTAACTAGAAAACTATACAATTGCCAATACTGTTATACTCAGTATACCTCCTCAGATTCTCTACCATTAGAATTAAACTTAATGTGAGTACAAGACTTATAATTCAGTCTGAATAAATCACTTTTATTAGTGCTTTTTAGTGCATTTGTTGGTTATATTTCACCAATTTCCCATTTATAAACTCTTACAATAAACATACAAAAACAATTTCACAATAAAAACAATTGGACTGTCATAAATTCATACTCAGCTCACATACTCTGTTGATCAACAATTCACTATCCATTCTTACACTCTCACACATACACAACTACCACACTTTATATACAATTCAATATACAATGATACATATAATCGTCACCATAGACAACAATTTTACAGTCTGGACATTTTTTCAGTAATATTATATGTTTTGAAGATCTTATGGTGTAATGATAACGGTCTACGTGTTTCGAACTCCTATTTAGTGGGGAGTTCTCATCAGGACCTCAAAGCTGTGGAGAAGAAAGAAAAAGTTCTCTGTAACTATGTATGGAAACTCCTAAGACTGCATATAACTTAGCCTGCTGCCATTTGCGAAATTAAGAGAATTATCTTCCCCTTGCGCCGCACCTCATATTTGCTAGACTTAAAACTGCTTTTATTGCGGTGCCTTAATTCAGTTCATGTCCTCTTTTAGGTTCATGAGCGAGCTGCATACACAATCAACGACGAGGGGAGGATAAAAACAAGTAAGTTGACCACTAGGGTCTATCTCAAACACAATGATCCAAGCAACATAGGTAGCCAATGGCTAATTCTAGCGACATTCGTTTCCCTGCAGGTCCCTACCATCACCTAGAATCATACGAGAAAGTATACACCACCATGGGGAATTTTATTCTACATCGATTGTGGTCCATTGATGATTTGTTGTTCAAGCAGTATGTGTTGGCTTGGACATACCGGTGTGACTTGGGTTCATTGGTTTGTCTTTTCAGTTCACCACGTCGGGTTCTTCACGAGCTAGGTCACATTCCAGTCTAAGGTAAGAGGCGGAAGCATTAAGTGGCAGCAGCCTAGTTATATGCAGTCTTAGGAGTTTCCACTCATAGTTATAGAGAACTTTTTCTTTCTTCTCCACAGCTGTGAGGTCCTGATGAGAACTCCCAACTAAATAGGAGTTCAAAACGCGTAGAGCGTTATCATTACACCTTAAGATCTTCAAAACATATAATTTTACTGAAAGAATTTTCCAGACTGTAAAATTGTTGTCTATGGTGATGATTATATGTATCATTGTATATTGAATTGTATATAAAGTGTGGTAGTTGTATATGTGTGAGAGTGTAAGAATGGATAGTGAATTGTTGATCAACAGAGTATGTGAGCCGAGTATGAATTTATGACAGTCCAATTGTTTTTATTGTGAAGTTGTTTTTGTATGTTGATTGTAGGAGTTTATAAATGGGAAATTGGTGAAATATAACCAACAAATGCACTAAAAAGCACTAATAAAAGTGATTTATTCATACTGAATTATAAGTCTCGTACTCCCATTAAGTTTAATTCTAATGATAGAGAATCTGAGGAGGTATACTGAGTATAACAGTATTGGCAATTGTATAGTTTTCTAGTTAGTCAGTGGCTTGGCCTTACTGTGGGGAGCCCACACCCAGTGTTGTTTTCCACTTAGTTAGCAGGCGATTGCTTGTGTGGTTGCTCTAGTTGGTAACTCGAGGATGTATTTGATTGAAAGAAAGACAGTAATGTGCAGGTTGAGGGTCCTGCGTCGGGTTGAGTTGGGACCTGTATTGAAGTGTTTTTGTTTTGGTTTGTTTTCACATTGGTGTTATTTTGTTGTAATTTTTGTTATGTCAGACAATGAAACTTTCGCATACAGCGAAGAACACATCAAAAAATTACTAGCTGCCCCCCACTTTGTGCTTCTGCCGCACTAAGTGTTTCTGTTCAAAATCAGAACGAAACCGACAAATTGGTCAGACTCAAGAAAAAACAAATACGTACTGACCACCATGGTCATTTCCTACTGCAACATCTGAGAGCTGGTGCCGTACCTGGAAGCCTTCAGATAAAAAATGTTCCGGTAATTTTCACCGAGGACCCGATATACAAAAAAGGATACAGTTACATCGAAACAAAGTGCAGTCGGGATTTGATGGTTCTAACAGTCGAAACTGCCCAAAGATTATCTAAATTACAGCTGGAAGAAATTGCAGGCCTAGAGAAGTCAATTTCAATGAATCAACAAATAACAGACGCCAAAGCATTATTAGAAAAAGTGGATAAGGAAATTAGCGAATTTAAAGATCATGCAATCAACCAAAAAAGCAACCAATTCGAAAAAGGTAAAAGGAACTTCAGCCTGGACAAGGTCTATCCATATTTGCAACCGGATTTTTATTCAAGACCAGAGTCACGTAAACACCTTCAAGAATATCAAGGAAGGTCATCGAACAACTTCATAACATTTTCTGAAACCTCCTCCTCAGGGAGTGGTAGTGAGGGTGACACTCCAGAGCCTCGTAGATACAATAACAGAAGAGGATCACACCAAAACCACCAGGTCCCTTTTTTAGGACGAGGCCAGACGAGACCCAGAGGAAAGATACGATTCAACCATCAACCATGGGAGATGTCTACCCGAAGACACAATTAAAAGAATTGAAGATTTCACCAATTTTCAATCTCTCCAAAAAAGTTTTAACAAAGGAGGAACAAAGTATTTTAGAGAAAGGGATATCTTTCATCCCATCTAAAAATACGGATTTCGTAAAATTAAAAACAGAGGCAATAGAATTTTGCAGAAAGATCAGGCTTAAAACAATCTTTGCCGAACATCCTTTCGAACCAGTAATTGAAACAACGGGCCTAAAGAAAAAGTCATCATTCTGTCCACCAACCAATAAAATTCCGAAAGAAGTTATAACGTTTGAAAGGACAATC
This sequence comes from Lissotriton helveticus, assembly GCF_964261635.1. NCBI lineage: Eukaryota > Metazoa > Chordata > Amphibia > Caudata > Salamandridae > Lissotriton > Lissotriton helveticus. Next base: position 435,760,425 of record NC_136057.1, read on the forward strand.
CTGTCAGCAATAACCAACATGGAAAAAAATTTGGATGGATTAAATATAAAACATCCAAATTGGAATCCGAGGCATTAATGAATCTAAAAAAGGATACGTTGGTGGTCATCAAGCAAGCTGACAAAGGCGGCTCAATTGTCCTGTGGGACAAGATACTGTACACTATAGAGGTGAAAAGACAGTTGGATGACGAAAAATGTTATAGGAAAATCAATCATGATCCCACACTGGAATTAAAAAATCAACTTCATTCTATCATCGATGAAGAGAATGAGAAAGGCTTTCTAGGCAAAAAAGAGATGGAATATCTCAAAATAAAGAACCCTCGGATACCACTCTTTTATGTACTATCGAAAGTACATAGAAGTGAGACTGAACCACCTGGAAGACCAATCGTCTCCGGGTGTGATTCCCTGATGGAGCCGATAGCCAAATTTGTCGATTTCTTCCTGAAACCATTTTTAATAAAGGTCAAGTCCTTCCTAAGAGATACAACTGATTTCATTAACAGACTTTCAATGATTCAATTTGAAGAAAATTTTCATTTTCTGGTAACCATGGATGTGGTGTCTCTTTACACCCAGATCCCCAGGACGAAGGTCTACATGTATTGGAACACTTTTTAGAGACACTCGAAAGACCTCATAGAGTACCTACGAAATTCATCTTAAAACCAGCCAGTTTTGCTCTGAAGAAATACTATTTCAATTTCGATGGTGACTTCTATTTCCAAACAGGTGGAGTTGCAATGGGTTGTCCGTTCGCTCCGGAACTAGCAGTATAGTTTATGGCTTCCTATGAAGAAACCTTCATCTACCAAAATAATCCTTTCTTCCAAATGATCACCAATTGGAGTCGATATATTGACGATGTTTTCTTCGTCTGGACTGGCAGTGAAGACAAACTGAGAGAATTCCATCTATGGTTGAACAACCGAGCGCAAGAAATTCAATTTAGTCTAAACTATTCCAAAAGCAGAATGCCATTCCTTGATGTAGAAGTGTAACCATCGGAAGGAGGCCTAGTAACAACTTTGTATAAAAAACAGACAGATCGCAACAAGTCACTACACTTTACAAGTAACCACCCTCGGAGTTTAAAGGACAATCTACCCTATGGCCAATATTTGTGAATTCGCCGCAACTGTCAATTTAAAGATGAGTATGTTAGTCATGCCACTAAGCTCACAGAAAATTTATTGGAACGAGGCTATCCTAAGAAACTATTAAAAAGGTCAATGAAATGGGCATGGTGGACGCCGCGAGAATGTCTTCTTGAAAGAAGCAAGAAAAAGGAAACTGAGAGGATTGTCTTTGTTTCCACGTATTGTCCTAATTCCAACTTGCTAAAGAAAGTGATTGCTAGCAATTGGCATCTGGTAAAAAAACCTTCACAAATCATTGAATAGCAAACCATTGTTTGCATTTCGAAAAGATCGCAGTTTTGCCAATCAGTTGGTAAGGGTGGATCTCCTGCAAAAAAAACAAATCACAATGAGATCCTTGTTGGCCTACCACCAATATTAGGACACCGGAAGTGCGGTACTTGTATTTGCTGCCCTACCACAGAAGAGGGGTCTATTTTCAAGCATAAAAACATCTTTTGAAATCATGAATCGTTTACCAATTGCAAATCACGCTATGTAGTATACGGAATTAAGTGCCCATGCAACTTACTATATATTGGTAAGACTAATCAAGAGGTGAGGACAAGAATTACACAACACAAATCAAGGATCAAGAAGAACATTCAGACAGCCCCCTTGGTAAACCACTGGCATTCGATGAACCATGGCGAAACTGACTTGAAATGGACGGTCATTTCAAAGGTCGAACGTGATTTTAGAGGTGGTGATCTGGACGCTAAACTATCCAAAAGAGAAGCAATGCTCATTGTGAAATTCAACTCGCCGTGGATGGCCTTAACGAACTGTTGGAGATCTATAAGTTAAATTAGAATCCATCATACATTTAGACCCCTGACATCCAGAACGTGAGTCATGATCAGAGCATATGACGCTACATCCCCTTAGGGGTCTTGTTTGCCTGAAATCTGAATAAACATTGCTGCCATACAGGTTCCAGCTGATGCCAGCAGTAACACATGGACCTACTGCTTTCAAAAGCAAGACATGATGCTACTAGTAATAAAATAATAGATTACATTGTCCAACATCCATTTACTCTTAAATGAGGTGGCCAGCAGTTATGAGGTTCCACACCATTCCTGTTAGGATGACCTATGCCATAGCATGTCACAAACAGAAGGGGTAATGCTTGCGGTAAACCTAACAAAATCTCTATTTGTGACCCAATTGATGTCGCTCCTGAATATAACAATAATTTGAACGATTCATCTGAGTCCGCCTTTGTAATCATTCACTCCCCCCTTTTAATTGTGTTACCACCAAATAAGGCTTGGAACCATAATGGACCACACAACATTTGTGTCAACTTTATGCAACTCCACAATTTACATGCCGGCCGGTCCCACCTTGAGATGCACGGGATAGCTAGCTCGAACCAGGAACGGAACAGTCCCGTACTACAATTCCCACCGGCATTACATGTAAGGGTGGGCTAATTGTACTACATCTTGAGTCACTTGAACAGCTTATGAACAAGCAACGCATGTTATGGGCTCTGTTTAATTTGCCAAGCACCTAATGATATTTTATACAAAAAACGTAACAATCGCGGAAACTACATTCCCGCAAACTACAATACCCATGATGCCTAAAACTTCAATTCCCATGATGCTCCGAACCAGGAAGCATCGTACGTAAAAGAATCGGCATCCTCGACTAAGAGAACACACCAATTTCGGGACAGGTTGCGTGACTGAGGCCGCATCTATTTGCGAAGGTAAGAGAATTATCGTCCCCTTGCGCTGCACCTCATAATTGCTAGACTTAAAACTGCTTTTATTGCGGTGCCTTAATTCAGCTCATGTCCTCTTTAAGGTTCATGAGCGAGCTGCATACACAATCAACGACGACAAGGGGAGGATAAAAACAAGTAAGTTGTCAACAAGGGTCTATCTCAAACACAATGATGCAAGCAACATAGGTAGCTAACGGCTAATTCTGCAGGTCCCTACCATCACCTAGAGTCACATGAGAAACGCACTGGTGTGATGTAAGTATACACCACCATGGGGCATTTTATTCTACATCGACATGTTTTGGTATAGCGATTGTGGCCCATTGATGATTTGTTGTTCAAGCAGTATGTGTTGGCATGGACATACCGGTGTGACTTGGGTTCATTGGTTTGTCTTTTCAGTTCGCCACGCCGGGTTCTCCACGAGCTAGGTCACATTCCAGTCTAAGGTAAGAGGCGAAAGCATTAAGTGGCAGCAGGCTAGTTATATGCAGTCTTAGGAGTTTCCACTCATAGTTACAGAGAACTTTTTCTTTCTTCTCCACAGCTGTGAGGTCCTGAGAACTCCCCACTAAATAGGAGTTCGAAACGCATAGACCGTTATCATTACACCTTCAAAACATATAATATTACTGAAAAATTTTCCAGACTGTAAAATTGTTGTCTATGGTGACGATTATATGTATCATTGTATATTGAATTGTATATAAAGTGTGGTAGTTGTGTATGTGTAAGAGTGTAAGAATGGATAGTGAATTGTTGATCAACAGAGTATGTGAGCCGAGTATGAATTCATGACAGTCCAATTGTTTTTATTGTGAAATTGCTTTTGTATGTTGATTGTAGGAGTTTATAAATGTGAAATTGGTGAAATATAACCAACAAATGCACTAAAAAGCACTAATAAAAGTGATTTATTCAGACTGAATTATAAGTCTCATACTCACATTAAGTTTAATTCTAATGGTAGAGAATCTGAGGAGGTATACTGAGTATAACAGTATTGGCAATTGTATAGTTTTCTACTTTGCAAGACACAAGTGGCGGATTTACTATAGCACAATCAGCACATCACAAAATATCTCCCTTATTAGATTTGATAGACAATATCAGTTCATATAACTTTGTTGGAGTGCAACCCAATATGGTGCTCATCCACCTTATAGCACCAATCAACGATCCCCTACCCACCCACGGTGTGGTAGAGTATCATATACAATTTACAAACTAACACCAGGGCACATCCTTTTCAGTCACTGTTATCCAATGGGCTTCCAGCCAAGTCAGATTCAATATCTCAAAAAGTCTTTTAGATCCAAAATATACGTGCACAATGTTCATTGATATTCAGTGTTCTTTTATTGATATTTTTCTTGTCACATCCGTCACAGCCTACTTTGCGTTGTAATGGCAATCGTGGTAAAGGCATATTCATGGTAAAATGTTGCGTTGTGATGGTAGGTCATGGTAAATGTATTTGCTTAGTAATACGCATGATGTAATGGCAGGCGTGGTATTAGTATGCGTTGTAACATGTCATATTCAGCAGCAGGGCAGCAGGCAGTTCTTCTGAATCTTCCACCGGTCCACGAGTGTACTGAAGAGTTGATTCAGCAGGGCCAATATGTATTCCTGGTGCCAGCCTTTGAAGTGCCCATGGATAAGGTCTCCTTGACGAGAAGCTGCTTGACTGTGTCGCAGTGAAGATTTCTACCTTTGGGCTTTTTTGGAAGTCGAAACCTCCATCAGTACAAAGATGAGAGGCTCGGATAAAAACGCCGAGGAAACTCACAGACCCTGCTCTGGCTTCTCTCTTCTCCCAGCGTGGGGGTAGGTGTGAAGAGTGAGTCCTTGAAACGGACAGGGCACCTACATTTGAGGTGCTCCATACTGAGAAGACCGTTGAAGCCAGCGCTTCTGGTTTATAGGGTATCACTAGAAGTGGCGAGACTCTCTGTCATCCCCCTGAGTCCAGTGGTGGGTAAAACACTTTCACCATACCACGGTGTAGATAGTTTCTTTTTTAGGTCCTGATGAAATGCACTGTATCTCATTGAACACTCAGCATGAAACATGTTAACCAGTAACACAGAGTGGAGCATTGCTCCCCTCGATCATTGAACCAGCGAGCAGTCTATCTTCACGATTTTTAATAAGGCAGATTACCATGTTATTAAACTTACCCAGTGGACTATCTAACCTTTTTTAATTCACCACCCATCCACATTTACACTCTTTCCCTAGGGCCCTCACACCCACGGCACCTGACGGCAGGAAGAAAAGATCTCCGTTAAAGAGCCCCTCTATGGGTGCCCGTCGTGTATTGCACAGCCGACCCGACAAGGAGCAAACCCATATGATGAAGCATGACACCTAGCTTACTGGGTGTGTGAGGGTTTTAGTTCCAAAGGGGAGATTCCCCCCTAGGTGTGCCTCCACCCACTTCCTGGTTCACTTCCCCTCTTCTAACCTCTTTTTCTGGGGAACTGCGTACCACTCGTTGTTTTGCTGAGAGGCTCTGCTGTACAGGATTTGCTTCTGCAGAGAAGAATGTAGAGCGAGCTACCATGAAGCATGGCAGCAGAGCAGTTTTTCTGACAGCAGGGCAACGGGCAGTCCTTCTGAATTATCCACAGGTCCATGAGTGTACTGAAGAGGTGGTACAGGAAGGCTAATATTTATACAAGGTGCCAGCCTTTGCCGTTGGGATGACATCCTGGATTCCCCCAACAGCTGGTTGTGGAAAATTCTTCCCTTACCCTGCCAAGGCTCCAAGTAGTTTGAGGTGACAGAAGACTGGTGTCAAGTTCCTTTGCACGTGTGCTGGAGGCAGCATTGTGAAAGGAAAGTGGGGCAGGGATCAACTTCCCCACCCATCCTGGCTGGATAGCTCATCCTGCCAGCATCTAGTCCCACTTTGTCTCACTGTCTGGGGGGAAAGCCTAGAGACAAACTGACCAACTTTTGACAGTCATGTGACCCACAACACAGGCTGCAGGAACCGAATGGTTGGGACAAGAAACTGCCAACTTTTTAAATGTGTTATCTTCAGAACTGTGGCATAAAATCAAACTTTAATATTAAAAAGTATTTTAAATTACAATTAATTTGAGTGTAAACCACATATCTCTACCTCCTCCCTGAAGTTATTACTTAATAAATTTAATAAGGCAACCCAGGATTAGTCATCGGGAGAGATAAGCATTACAAAAGTGAAAACTTACTTTGTGAGTTTTCACTTCCAGGAAATGTAAAACTTAACTACACATGTCCTACTTTTTAAATACAAGCACCCATCCCTATAAGCCTTTAGGCCCTACCTTAGGGGTTCCTGATACATGGAAAAAAACGAAAGCTTTAGGACTAGAAAAAAATTGCTTTTGCCAGGTTGAAATGGCACTTTACAACTGCACATACAGGATGCAGTGACAAACCTGAGACATGTTTTAAAAGGTTACTTTAGTTTATGGCACACTGAACGTTGCAGCCCACTAACAATACTTAGTGTACCAACACTGGGTACATGTAGCACCATATACTAGGGAATTACAAGTAAATTAAATATACCAATGCAGTGTAGGCCAATTTTACCATGTTTTAGACAGAGAGCACTTTACCACTCGTTAGCAAGGAAAAACTGCACAGAGTCCTAATGCCATCATAAACGGGTTTAGCAACAGAAGGCAAACATTTTTGGTTGACCCTGAAAAAAGGACTAGGTCTAACAGTGGTTTACCGTCCACTCCAATTAATAATTCACTGGTTAAGCTTGATTAATATCATACCAATGAGATAGCACATTTGGTAGAGGCACTGTCTTTGCTGTTTTCAACTCAAGGCTTACTGCTTGAAATAGTACTGCGTTTTGATTGAATTTCATAAAAAAATAAAACAAAAATAATTTAAGCTGAGAAAAGGTCATACATGTTACAACAATATAGTATTGCATTGGTTGGCTACATATGAATAGCAGCGCAACTTTAATTAAAGTGCAAATGAATTGAAGCGGCCATTTTTACATAAATAACATCAAATTTGACAGGTGAGATCTCATAAAATGTTCAATCAATTAAGTAAGTTGTCCATAGTTGTTTTTATGCTGCCTGTGTTTTACTGCAAATACTGTGAGTCTGTTAGTGGCTACTCGAGTCGTACGTAGTGAGATTTTCCACAGCTGCAAAATCTTCCTTGGCCTTTATACAATGCCTAATGCCTGGGTGCCAAACACACAATTTAAAAGGAACTTACCACAATTATGTGCATGTTAATTAAAAACATTTTAAAACCTCTAAAAGATACCATAACGTGATTCCATTCTTAAAGCACCCCTGAGGCAAATGATGACATGCTTAAATGAATCAGCTGTGGTGAGGTACTATTGCACCCGCAGCATCAAGTGGTGTAATGATCAAGTTGCCTTAAATGCCAGAACATTTGTGCAAGGGTCTTATAAGATTCTTATCAATACAGCTAGTCACAAACAAATGGTAAACCTTCTGCCATGGCAGACCAGGACTCACAGGAACTCTCTTGATTTTTCCAGCTCCGTGGCTGTTAGGGCAGGAAAGTTCACGACCTACCATGCTGATTGGACCGGAGACCCTCCTAACAGCTAAATCACGGCCGGCCGACATGATCTTCTTTGCAACAGTCTTAAAGATGGATGTAGTCATTTCTGCCTTAGTGATAATAAAGCCGGGTAAATGCACAACCAATGGAGCAATGCGTCACTGCTTTGTCCACAGAGTCGACACTCCATGGTGGACCAGGACTGTTTCCGTGCCAGAGTTAGGTCTTTTGTTGAAAAGACTTCAAGCCTAATTAGCATCAAGTTGTGCTTCTTTGACTCTGAAAAGTGTGCAGACAGGTATGGCTGAGGTCTCAGAACATCGTATGTTCAATCACCCACGGTTGCCTTATGTTCTCCAAGGCTGTCCTGTCTGTTAAAAGTGATTGAAGCTTGGCTGCTTTATTAGTCGCCCGTTTGATCTCAGGTTATTCTGTTATGGTGTGCCAAGCCTCTTCTAATATTAGGTCTGCTATTAACTGCTGTAATAGAATGAACACAGATTTCTTGGCGCTAGCCTGTTTTTCTATTTCAAGCCAACATTGTTGAGCCACAGAGTTTACGTCTGCTGCCCTCATTCACCAGTAATATTTTTTTAGGGCTCCGTGTCGTACGGAGACCTGATTATGTAGCCCGAACTCCACACTGATGTGGGCTTGTGAAAAATGTTGTGGGATCCTGAACAATTTTTTAAAGAGGCTTGATTGTAGAGTGTTCTGTAGAGTGTTCAAACTCACGGCGTCTGTGCTTTTGAGCAATTCTGAACCATATGCTATGGAGGGGATGGGTGTTGCTCCTGCGACCTGCAAATGTCAGGACTATTGGCTTTGTCAGTGTGCCGCCCGACTTGCATTTTAAACTGGCATTCTATAACCATATAGATGTTATGTATTGTGAAAAATGAGAGTGGTCGCTTTTTGGATACAAAAACTTTATTTGAAACCTTTCAAATATTGTTTAACAAACGTTATTTCTATGTTTTTGGTTCATAATTTCACTTGGGACACATTACACAACTGTAAATAACCGTTGATATTTAGTGTAAATATTGCCTTCACTGTATACTTATATCTAAATACAACTTTTGAAAAACGCAATCTGTGTTTTTGGCTTGTTTTTTCTATTTGACATCTCACCTAAACCCTGCCTATACATGCGAATTTATGCCTCCTCCTCATTCTATTATTAAGTATCTTCTCCACAGGAGCCATTGTTTTTCTTATAATACTTACCTACCCAGGCTACGTTGTGAGTAGGGTTCCCTTGTTCTTTCGTTTACGGAAAAATATGAACTGCAGAAGAATGGGTGCCAAGGGGTGCCAACTAATGCAAAATAGAAAGGTTGACTAGTGGGGATGATGGCACAACTAAACTATATATAAAGGAAAACGGCTGGCTTGAGGGAGGGGGACACAAGGAAAGCAAACATAAGCAGACAGCAAGGCAAGAGCTGCACAACAGCGTCAATGGGAGCTGGCACAGGATGGGACCACTTCACAAGAGAAGGTGCTCATACAGGTTGGCTGTTAGTATGGCTGCATAATAGGGAATGCCCTTCCCCTATGATATTAACCCTGAACAAGCCAGGTGGAATTGCTGTCTCAATGCAAAAGGGGCACAATGAATTGCTCCGTGACCATTCGGAGACACAGCATCTGGAAATGGTGGCTGACTTGCCGGAGCGAGTGTCTAATTTCCTGGACTTGGTGACACTACCTAGAGTGACTGAGAAGCAGCATGAGGAGCTGGAGGCTGCTCTTTGTGGGGAAGAGGTAGTGTAGGCCATAAAATAAATGTCTTTTAGCAAGGACCCAGGCACTGATGGATTGTCACACAAATACTTTCAGTTATGTATGGCACAACTGGTTCCCAAGCTTCTGGAGCTAATTCATGAAGTAAGAGAACTGGGATCATTTAGGTCCCTATCCATGATGAATCTGGATGCACAGGTACTCTTGAATGTTCTAGCAACCCATCTGCATTGAGTAGTGACCCAACTAATCAGAGAAGACAAGCATAGGTTTATTCCGGTTAGGAAACCACATATTAATTTGTACAAACTATCGCACGTAATACATTTGATTCACGAAAAAGAGATGGAAGATGCGTTAGTGGCATGTGATATCGAGGTAGCATTTGATACCCTCAATTGGAAATATATGGATGGTCCTTTGTCACATGCACTTTGGGCCTCAGTTCATGAAGTGGGTAAAACTGTTGTATACTGGGCCTGTGGCCCATCACTACACTGGTGACTTAGTGTCAGAATGAATTGAGATAGCAAGAGGTGTAAATTCTGAACCATATGCTATGGAGGGGATGGGTGTTGCTCCTGCGACCTGCAAATGTTTGTTTGCAGAACAGTCTCTTAGCTTTTGTTGCAAGGTTTTAAATGCGACTATCACTAGTGCATGCTGTTTGTAATTCAGATGGCGGTCTAAAAAAAACTCAGAGGTATTTGTAAGTTGTGACCTGTTCTATGATATTACTCTTTGCCCTCCAGGTAAACCTGGGTTTCTGTTCTGCGTGCTCGAAAAACATAGGACCTATGCTTCGATGTAATAACTTACTTTTGTGGTGTAGCCCAGTAATTGGGAACTCGACCGCTGAAGGCCTATCAGAGTTTTACTAAGCAGGACAATATCATTGGCGTATTGCAAGCTTCTTACTGGTTTGTTACCCAACCTTGGGGGATCTCCCTGTACTTGACATAGATGGTTCCATAGGTTTGCGGTATGCTGTTGAACAGGCAGGGTGCCAAGACGCACCCCTGCTTTAATCCATTATTAGTGAAGATTTTATTGGTTATACTTCTGCCGTCTACTAGCTTTATTTGCACCCTTTTATTTGAGTAGAGATTGATAATTGCCTCCAACAGTTTCACGAGCACTCCCCATTGTGCCATCTTTTTCGATAACATGGTCCTATGGACATTGTTGAAGGCTGCTTTCAGGTTGACAAAACAAGCATAGAGGTTATTGGTTTTGATGATGGCTTGCTCGGCCAAAAGAGTGACTGTTGATCGGTTGGTGCAGTGCACAAGGATGTCATTCCTGCTCGAAAGCCTGTCTGTGTTTTGGGGACAAGGTTTGTACGAGTTACCCAGTCCTCTAATTCGGACAGCAGATTCAAAGCATTCATCTTAGCCTCCAGATGCGCTTCGATGGAATGCTTAAAGTGTCTTTTTACAAAGCCCCCGCCAGCTTTTTTCCACAAAGTGCCCTCAACCGTATCAACATTGCGGGCAACCACAGACCACTATTCTCGACGGGAAACACCAATTACATCGATGTCAATACATCGCGGTCCCATCGCACTTCGACTTTTACATCGCATGATCGTTGACATCGCAAGCTTTTACTACACATGCTACAACGGCGCGATGCCATTAACATCGCATGCAACTACAACGCATGCGATGTTAATGGCAGCTTTACAGGTCTCGTGCAAATGTGTGAAATATTGGCTTTGTCAGTGTGCCGCCCGACTTGTATTTTGCTGTTTCCGTCATTGCATCCAAATATATGATACAAGTCACATCATAGGTACAAGTCAGGACTATTGGCTTTGTCAGTGTGCCGCCCGACTTGTATTTTGCTGTTTCCGTCATTGCATCCAAATATATGATACAAGTCACATCATAGGTACAAGTCAGGACTATTAGCTTTTTCAGTGTGCCGCCCGACTTGTATTTTGCTGTTTACGTCATTGCATCCAAATATAAGATACAAGTCACATCATAGGTACAAGTCAGGACTATTGGCATTGTCAGTGTGCCGCCCGACTTTTATTTTGCTGTTTCCGTCATTGCATCCAAATATATGATACAAGTCACATCATAGGTACAAGTCAGGACTATTGGCTTTGTCAGTGTGCCGCCCGACTTGTATTTTGCTGTTTCCGTCATTGCATCCAAATATATGATACAAGTCACATCATAGGTACAAGTCAGGACTATTGGCTTTGTCAGTGTGCCGCCCGACTTGTAATTTTCTGTTTCCGTCATTGCATCCAAATATATGATACAAGTCACATCATTGGTACACGTCAGGGCTATTGGCTTTGTCAGTGTGCCGCCCAACTTGTATTTTGCTGTTTCCGTCATTGCATCCAAATATATGATATAAGTCACATCATAGGTACAAGTCAGGACTATTGGCTTTGTCAGTGTGCCGCCCGACTTGTATCAATGCAAATGTCCATTGATTTGCATAGCGAATGGGGTCTAATACACCAAGTGCCGTAATTAAAACATATAAGACTAAGTGTGCATTCAAGGGACTATGCGGCAGTGAGGTAAAAAATATGTTTTTAATGCTGTTGTTGCAGGTTCCCCACAGCACACCAGCATTTTCTGTATGTGTTTCCGTCATTGCATCCAAATATATGATACAATGGTTATATTAAAACCCCTTGTTACCCGACATCACGTTTGGCGGAGTTATTAGACTCTGGCAAACAAAAAGCATAGTAACGGGAGGCGATATTATCTACTGCGTTGTAATGCCACTAACCATCTGGGACACAGCAATCGCGTGGTAACGGCATGCGATGTAAATGCGTGCTATGTAGTTGTTTTTGCGATGTTAAAACTACGTTGTAATACCATGCGTTGTTAATGTTTGCGATGTACCGTCACACATCCTTCCCAGAATTGCTGAAACTAACAAGCTCTATAGGGGTAAGTGACAAAGAAATATGTCCAACCATAATTACTTCTTGTCCTTGTCCCTACTGTTTTGGTTTTGTTTTCCGCCCCTTAATACAATCCATATGATTTTGTCTTTTTCCAAACAGAACCCGGCCGGGTTTCCAAGTGAGTAAATATTTTAATTTCACCTGCACATGGTTCCTCACTCACAGCACTATTATTCTAGCAATTCGACAATCAGGTATCTCTTCCAGCTTAATTAAATACTTATTATAATCTATTGCCGACACAGTAATTCGAATGGCAATACTAAATGCACATTTCTCATCTCCCTAGATGTCCCCAAAATTGTAGGTCCTGAAGAGACCCTACATCCCTATTAGGGTCAAAACGCCGTCGACAACTAAGAAAAGCGAACTGCTGAAACTGGCATTCTATAACCATATAGATGTTATGTATTGTGAAAAATGAGAGTGGTCGCTTTTTGGATACAAAAACTTTATTTGAAACCTTTCAAATATTGTTTAACAAACGTTATTTCTATGTTTTTGGTTCATAATTTCACTTGGGACACATTACACAACTGTAAATAACCGTTGATATTTAGTGTAAATATTGCTTTCACTGTATACTTATATCTAAATACAACTTTTGAAAAACGCAATCTGTGTTTTTGGCTTGTTTTTTCTATTTGACATCTCACCTAAACCCTGCCTATACATGCGAATTTATGCCTCCTCCTCATTCTATTATTAAGTATCTTCTCCACAGGAGCCATTGTTTTTCTTATAATACTTACCTACCCAGGCTACGTTGTGAGCAGGGTTCCCTTGTTCTTTCGTTTACGGAAAAATATGAACTGCAGAAGAATGGGTGCCAAGGGGTGCCAACTAATGCAAAATAGAAAGGTTGACTAGTGGGGATGATGGCACAACTAAACTATATATAAAGGAAAACGGCTGGCTTGAGGGAGGGGGACACAAGGAAAGCAAACATAAGCAGACAGCAAGGCAAGAGCTGCACAACAGCGTCAATGGGAGCTGGCACAGGATGGGACCACTTCACAAGAGAAGGTGCTCATACAGGTTGGCTGTTAGTATGGCTGCATAATAGGGAATGCCCTTCCCCTATGATATTAACCCTGAACAAGCCAGGTGGAATTGCTGTCTCAATGCAAAAGGGGCACAATGAATTGCTCCGTGACCATTCGGAGACACAGCATCTGGAAATGGTGGCTGACTTGCCGGAGCGAGTGTCTAATTTCCTGGATTTGGTGACACTACCTAGAGTGACTGAGAAGCAGCATGAGGAGCTGGAGGCTGCTCTTTGTGGGGAAGAGGTAGTGGAGGCCATAAAATAAATGTCTTTTAGCAAGGACCCAGGCACTGATGGATTGTCACACAAATACTTTCAGTTATGTATGGCACAACTGGTTCCCAAGCTTCTGGAGCTAATTCATGAAGTAAGAGAACTGGGATCATTTAGGTCCCTATCCATGATGAATCTGGATGCACAGGTACACTTGAATGTTCTAGCAACCCATCTGCATTGAGTAGTGACCCAACTAATCAGAGAAGACAAGCATAGGTTTATTCCGGTTAGGAAACCACATATTAATTTGTACAAACTATCGCACGTAATACATTTGATTCACGAAAAAGAGATGGAAGATGCGTTAGTGGCATGTGATATCGAGGTAGCATTTGATACCCTCAATTGGAAATATATGGATGGTCCTTTGTCACATGCACTTTGGGCCTCAGTTCATGAAGTGGGTAAAACTGTTGTATACTGGGCCTGTGGCCCATCACTACACTGGTGACTTAGTGTCAGAATGAATTGAGATAGCAAGAGGTGTAAAGCAAGGATGCTCATATCTCACCTGGTTTTTGCCTTGATGATGGAGCCACTAGCAATATACTTACAAACCCAACTTGCAAATTGGGGAATACGAGTGGGATACACTATGCATATTGTATCGATGTATGCTTAGGGTACCCTTATTTACTTAAGACACCAAGGGGATTGGTCCCTCTTCTGTTACAGACATTAGAAGATTTTGGCTCAGCATCAAGCCTTCATGTTAACACATTTTAGACAATGCTTGTGCCACTAGCCAGATTGACTGGCAGGGTATGGACAAACCTCCCAGCTATGCAACTCCCTTGGGAGACACAGGGGTATCGATACCTGGGCATACAAATAGCACATGCCCCTGAGGACCAATTTAGGTATAAAATGGACAGAATGTTTCAGGGGACTCAAAGACTTGATAACATTCTGGAACAAGCTACTGATTTCAGTTATGGGCAGGATAGCGCTTAGTAAAATGGTATTACTGCCACAATGCCTTTATATCCTGCAAAATTCTCTTTGTGTGGTACCCCAGTTGGCATTTCTGGAATTAAAGTCTCTTATTTTTGTTAGTTTGGACTGGCAAAAAAAGTAGGTTAAACTGGTAGGGAGATAGAAGGTTTGGGGCTCCCTGTTCTTCAGATGTACTACATAATGAGGCTTTTACAGTAGGCAGCTGTGTGGTGGGAGGATGTTAGAACTGGTGAAAATAGACTATTAAGTGGGGTGATAAGTGGGGGAAGTGCTCCCTGAAAGACTTATGAGTGGCTCACAGGTACCAGAAGACTGTCCCTTGATATTACAGCATGGGAGTTGGCCATCAAGCAAGTTCTACATAGATCACCACACGGTAGACTGTTGACAATGCGGTTACTGTGCCCCTTCCAGCAGATACAAAACGCTATAAATGTGCTTCAATGGATACAAATGGGATACCGGACATTTAGGTGCCCTTACCAGGATAGCACATTTATTGATCTTGAAGAGAAACGACAGACTGGGTCCAAGACAGTTGTTACAGTTCACAAAACTATCTGGACTGTATGTGAGATATGGATCGAATTCCCGACAGAAATTGGAGAGTTGCAAACGCTGAAGTTAATATTAGATGATGGATTTAGTGTAGGCGTGATATTGCACTTATACTGTTCACTGAAAGGTGACAAACGCAGGGCACCACTTAAGGCATGCAGCCTGTGGGATGCTGATTTATTGGAGCCACTCAAGGACAGAGAATGGATGTGTGCCTGCACACAAGTTCAGGAAGTAGCCAGTAACGCTAGATTTAAGTTTTCTCAGTTTTAATGCCTACGCTGAACTTACCTTACACCCTAGAGACTCCATAGAATTTTGTCTACAAGTTCTGAGGCATGTCCGCTCTACAGTAAAAGACCCTTAAACTTTCTCCATAGGACCTGAAGCTGTATCGGCCTGGGTGAAGTTTGGGTGACGGTGGTCGACAAGATTAAGGGTGTGACAAGGATATAACTATCTCTAACAACAAAGCAATGAGCAGTGTGGCTTATCCATTACTGAAGAAAGGCACACAAATCTGTAATAGATTTACAAAGCTGGGACATTTGTTGGCAAAGAGACAAATAGACCTATATTGGCTCTTCCCAGCACCCTCACAAGTGGAGTGCTGATTTGCAAGATTGGGCTATAGTTAAGGAACGTCAGCTGTAGATGGTAAGATTGGACGAAAGCTAAAAAAGATATTCAGGAATTTGGGATGTAATGCTAGATTGTCTAGTGAATCCCCTGGACACCCAAGAGACTCAATCGACCACCCAAACAGTTCCCCAATGGCTGACAGTATTTGGTAATGAGTGGTCAGGTCTGACCGCAAGTCAATATGAGCCATATGCTTTGGGACATGGTTGGCTTGCCTATTGATGGTTGCTTGTCGGAAAAGCCGTCAGAATAGTTTATACTAGTCTGTAGGTTTCTTGCTAAACATCTAAACCATTATGTAAATAATGATATTCTTAAATGGATTGATCTTTGATTTTTGTATCCACGAGTTGCTGGTGCGAAAATACTGCTGAATCTTTTATTTATGAATATGCTACGTTGATGTTGCTGTTCTTTGTTTATTATTGTTGAAAAATTACGACATTTTAAATGTTAATGCTTTTTCATTGTGCTTTCGTTTGTACTAAATTTGTCATTGTTTCTGGATGGATTCATGTTTTTTTCTTTGTAAGTTTTTATTTCTGGATCTCTGACTTCATTTTTAACTTGGATGAGTTTGGTAATTCTTTATGCAAGCATATTTTTTTATTATTCCTCCATTTTTCGGATATTCTTGAGGTGTTTTTTTCTTCAAACTTTTCAGGTTTTGGTTAGTTTATTTGGAATATTGGACTCATATTCGCTGTTATGTTTTTCTATGATTTATTTTTGCATTTTTGGGTTCTTTGTATTGGTATTTTTTGGGATTGTGCTTTCTTGATCATTTCACTAATTATGACTTTATCTACAAATTCATAAGTGATATATTATTTAATTTATTTCTATTATAGGGTGTGAAAAGTACATTTTAAAAATCATGTTAGTAATGATGTGTTTTTTATGTGTTTATATATTCTTTGAGGAGGTAGAACGTGTTTGTCTGATTAAAGTAATATTGGTTGTATGGCTTTTTATATTTATATATGATTACCTATTTAGTAAAGACAATTCTAATTATCAATTTGAGTTTTTGTTGTTTGTATTATTTTTTATTCTTTTGAGTATTTTACATTATGAAATCATTGCCTGTTCAAAACCTCTAATGATTCTCTGTGGGTTATCTTTGTTAGTGTGTTGTTTTATACTTGTCAACATATCATTGTGAGTTGCACTTTGTCTGTTAGTTAAACGTGCATACATTAACAGGTTGTTTGCATTTTTCTATTGACCATGTATTGTGTGTATTTGACTTAATGATGAAGGGCATGATTTAAAAGTGCTATTTATCATCCACAGGTTACACTGAGTTAAGGTTAGTAAATTCTTACCTGTAGTACAAATGAGCACTTGATGTTAGTGTTATAGACAGCCTGGAGAGTAGACTATGCTCCCTAAGCATTCCCAGGTGTCTGTCACCAGGACTAACCATGTCACATCTCCTAAGCCTCATTCAGCCTCAGTGGTTCAATCCAGCTGCCAACTTATTCTCTTACCGTGTGTATCTGCGGCTGTCAATGCTTCTAAAAATATATTAGCAGTCGGGAATAATTTCTAATCTAGTTCATCTACTGTCATTTCAGTAGCCCCTAGTGACCACACCTTGAGTCTGAGAGCTCATTCTCATAATACTAACAGCATCCCCGCTACTAAGGCTGGGCCAACTCCTATGAAGAATGTCTTGCAATTACTCCCAGTCTAAACTCGCTGCGTTCTTGTACTGACCACTGTACCTCCCATTAGCAAGTATTGTTGAAGAGAGCTATAGTCACGATAAAAATAAGGTTATCCGTTGGTTATGGAAATTGCTGAATTTTTCAGCCTTCTCTTTATATTATGAAATCATTATGGTGCCTAGGGTGGGCTGGCTCAGGGAAAATCCCAAGTCCTGAGTGAGTGACTGTATTGTGGTCAACTTTAGGAATCCTCAACTAGTGGAAAAGATTTTACTTACTCCTAGGTCCAACCTGTCCACAAGGTTAGACATTCAGCTTTATCCTTTGGGTTTCTTCTATCCCCTGCCATGATCCAGACCTCTCCAAGTGGTTCCATTCAGTCAGCCTTTTAATACTAGTTGCCTTATGGTGTCAGATACAGGTCACAGGGAGGAATTTCAACTTTATAACAGATTTGATGAGCAAGAGAAATCCAAGTCGTTTTCATACTATAACAACTGCCTACAAGAGACTTGCAGTGTTGGTGGGGATATAAGATTGGGTGGATACACATCTTTCAGTAAGAATGCTGAGCCATCCTCTCATTGTTGACCTAAAGGGGGTGATTGTCACTTTGGTTAAGCGGGCCTAGAATGTGATACGCAGATGTGATTCCTATTGACAGTCTCAACATTCTATGTGTGTTGCTAACCTTTGATAATGTTTCCACAATGTTAGATATCAATGTTCAAACTCTATCTCAGCAACTGTTACCCTGGTTACAGTTTTAAGTAATTTTTTAGAAGGATATTTATTGTCTTTTTCTACACCTATTACCACACTAATTTTTGGTGATTTTAACTTGCACCCTTGCACATCATCTGGATTGACAATAGAGAAAGATGTTTCTTCCCCTACCTCAGCATAGGTGCACTTTAGTCACTTACAGCAGGGGGTGTTTTTAAATACCATATTATTTGAATTTTGCCTCATGAACTTGTTAACTTGTGATGAGTACCTCTCAGGTGGCCTAGTTCCCACTTTCAAGGGCAGGAGCCATAGTACTACCACTGATTATATTATAGCGTCTGATTCTTTACGATGCAAAATGTATGCAGTGACCACAATTCACTGTGTGCTAAATTTAGATATGATGCGTTAGTTGATAAACAGTCCCACTTGTAAAGGGAGTCACTCATATTAAAGGATCAGGTTGGCAGATTAGGTTGGTCCCAGATAGTCCCAGATGATGTTTTAAGGATTTTGATAAAATATTGCCTCTTAAATGTTCAGCTCTGTTTATTGCCAGAGTCCTGACTTTAATATTTCTTACTCTTTTGAGTGTATTGGCAAAGAAGTCACGTTGACCTGACCAGACAGGGATGTGTGGTGGACAAGCCATCACCCAAGTGGTTTGACAAGACATGCTCTAGATCTCATAAGGCTTTGTTATTGGACCTTCATTAGAAACGGAGGAGTGTAACTGCAGTGAGGGAGGCCTGGGGAGAATATTTAGGCACCTGCAAGATGTTCAAAAACATCATTAGAAGGGAAACCTGGGAGGATTCAACAACTACCTGCTCATTTAGTGACAGTTCAGTGTTCAGGCGGGTGGTAAATCGACCTCTCTTCCTTGCAGACACTCAGTCTAAGCCGGCTGTTTCTACTTCCTCCAGCGCTTGGGTAAGCCACATTGAGGCAGTCTATAGTTTGGGTAGCATATCCTTGTCACATTTTATCCCCAGTAGAAGAGAGATTATTATTTTAAATCTGGAGGATGTTGAGGATGCGATTCAGGCTTTGCCATCTGGAAAAGCTCCTGGCCTGGACGGAGTTCCCGGAGACATCTATAAAGCCCACACTGTTCTTTGAACCCCAGTCATTACTCATCATCTGAATGCGGTAGCTCGTAGTCATAGCCCTCCCTTGTGGCAAAGAGCTCTCTGGACCAGGCACAACAACCAGAATTAGCAGAGCCTATCAGCCCAGTCAAAATTAGTGAGGCCATAAGGGTCTTAGCCATAGGTAAGACCCCGGGAACAGACGGCCTCCCCTCTGAATACTATAAAACCTATGCACCCACAGTAATACCATACGTAGAGTCATTCTATAAAGCAGCGCTTGAATCTGGGCTACTCACTGCGCCTTGCTACGGGAGGCACTACTTGTCTCCCTACCCAAACCTGACAAAGACTCGATTGAAGCCGGATCATACCGCCCGCTGGCATTACTGAATACAGACTACAAAATCCTAGCCAATAAACTGGCGGATCGCCTAGCTCCGCTGGTGCCTCTGCTTCTCCATCTAGACCAGAATAGATTTGTTCCACCCCGCAACACGTCATTGCATCCAAATATATGATACAAGTCACATCATAGGTACAAGTCAGGACTATTAGCTTTGTCAGTGTGCCGCCCGACTTGTATTTTGCTGTTACCGTCATTGCATCCAAATATAAGATACAAGTCACATCATAGGTACAAGTCAGGACTATTGGCATTGTCAGTGTGCCGCCCGACTTTTATTTTGCTGTTTCCGTCATTGCATCCAAATATATGATACAAGTCACATCATAGGTACAAGTCAGGACTATTGGCTTTGTCAGTGTGCCGCCCGACTTGTATCAATGCAACTGTCCATTGATTTGCATAGCGAATGTGAAGTGCCGTAATTAAAACATATAAGACTAACTGTGCATTCAAGGGACTATGCGGCAGTGAGGTAAAAAATATGTTTTTAATGCTGTTGTTGCAGGTTCCCCACAGCACACCAGCATTTTCTGTATGTGTTTCCGTCATTGCATCCAAATATATGATACAATGGTTATATTAAAACCCCTTGTTACCCGACATCACGTTTGGCGGAGTTATTAGACTCTGGCAAACAAAAAGCATAGTAACGGGAGGCGATATCATCTACTGCGTTGTAATGCCACTAACCATCTGGGACACAGCAATCGCGTGGTAACGGCATGCGATGTAAATGCGTGCTATGTAGTTGTTTTTGCGATGTTAAAACTACGTTGTAATACCATGCGTTGTTAATGTTTGCGATGTACCGTCACACATCCTTCCCAGAATTGCTGAAACTAACAAGCTCTATAGGGGTAAGTGACAAAGAAATATGTCCAACCATAATTACTGCTTGTCCTTGTCCCTACTGTTTTGGTTTTGTTTTCCGCCCCTTAATACAATCCATATGATTTTGTCTTTTTCCAAACAGAACCCGGCCGGGTTTCCTAGTGAGTAAATATTTTAATTTCACCTGCACATGGTTCCTCACTCACAGCACTATTATTCTAGCAATTCGACAATCAGGTATCTCTTCCAGATGCTCATTTAGGGTATCCACTTACTCTCTCCAACAATGGCCACACTCTGGGTGGTTGGTCTTAGATCTAGAGAAAGCCTTTTATTCTCTGGAATGGGACTAAAGCTTTATGGTGCTCACTAAATTTGGAATCACAGGCCGCTTTCTCACCTTGATCCGGCTATTGTACACGCAGCTCTGCACCCATACCCACCTACCTGTCAAGGCACTCTTGCGTGAGGCACAGAGTGGCAAATCCTCCTAGGAGATGGCACGCATATGGTCTCCCTGTACGCGGACGATATGCCAGTATACCTTAGGGATGTGCGTTTGCTCCTGCTCCCGCTAACCAAACCGCTCATGGCATTATGAACCTTTCTTGCCTATGGGTCAACTGGAGCAAGTGCTGCTCTACCCTTTTGCGTATGGACATCCGGACCTGGCGCCGACTTTTGTCGAGGAATTCATTAAGTGGCAGCCCGACACCTTCCGGTACTTGGGTGTCCCTATTTACCATCGACAGGAAGACCTCCTGGATGGCAACCTGGGGAGGGCGATCACTGCATTACATTCACAGATGATCTTCTGGCGCACACTCCCTCATCAGTTGTGAGCCAGATAGCCTTATTGAAAATAGTGGCACTCCCCAGGATGTTATATTATTTCACTAACCTCTTATTATACATCACACCTTCACTCTTTCGAGGGTTTGAGCGTATGATGAGAGAATTTATCTGGAATAATTTTCGCTGTCACATAGCCCTCGCAAAGCTCTATCTCCCAACAAGCCAGGGAGGCCTAGCAGTTTCCAACATGGAACAAAATTACCTAGCTTTGCAGCTGCAATGGGTGGCAAGGTGGATGGCAGGGCAAAAACGGTATGACACCACTACTGATGGCCCACCCCGCTCATTAGCACACATGAGCAAAGCCTTGAGCAAAGCCATGCCTTGAGCAAAGCACCTGAACAGCTAATCCTTAAGGTCGCACATAGAGTATAGAGTATAGTAGAAGCATATATATCACACTAACAGTATTTCCAACTGCACCAGCACTACCACTGCAGGGCACGATGTACGGTGACAGCGTCGTAACAGCTGCAGAGTTAACAACATGGCTAGCAGCTGGAGTCCAAACACTGGGAAACTTATATCAAGAATGGGTACTCCTACAATATGACACACTTGCAAAACTGAACTATTTGCCCTCGGCCAATTCCTACAGTACCACTCTCTCCTGGTGGCCCTCAGAGATAAATGGGGCAACATAACTACAGAGCTGCCTGCACACCTAACCATACAATACCTACATGTCAGGGGAAGGGGTAGACATCACACTAAATGGTTCGCCGACTCAATGGCACCATTTAGACAGCGGTGGGAGAGAGACAGAGGGTGCCCTTTCGGGGACAAGGAATGGACTGAGGTGTTGAGCAGCCCCACCTATGTCCCACGTAACACTCGATTCAGACCCATCCAACACTACATACTTCAGAGAGCGTACCTCACCCCAGTGAAAATTAACATGTTTTACAACCGGGCAAACGCGACATGCCCCAGATGCTAGCAGCTGACCATTGACCTTCTCCACATGTTATGAGCCTGCCCATTGCTGTGAAATTGCTGGCGACTGGTTAGTACTACCCTAGTAGCGTGCCCGGGCCGTATCCTGGCATGCACATGCATACTACACCTTTAGCCCAGAGGTAAAAGATCGAAAGTGACCTCCCGCTTCATAGACCTGGGCATGCTGAAAGCCAAATGCCTGATCATAAAAAGGTGGAAGACGCCCGATCCCCTTGCCCTATTGTCGGGCCAGAGCGGAGGGAGTGGCGCTGCAGGCTGAGGATACCTGAGGCCTTCGCAAGGAGCCTATTGCAACACCTTGATAGGCCATTTTATGCGAGTTTCAGGGGGCGCAACCTACTACTGAGTAGGCGCCCTCTCCATCCTCCCCTGGTGAACTTAATTGTTGACACTGTAAACAGTATCCGGGGACATTGAGATGCTAGGGGTTGGGCAGTGGAGGGAACCATTACCTGGGTCAGTTTCTTCCCCCTCCCCTCCCTCCTCTTTCAATGCTGGTGGTCACGGGTGCAATCATGAGGACCCCAGCCTGCATCAATAACACTTAATTAAGTGCCCATTAGAGGGTGGTCCCTACAGACAATCACTCTCTACCCCCCTAACACTTATCACATTATCCTATAATCACAAGCGAGGCGATGCTACTTAACCCATTGGGGTTTATATTTATGGAACACTTCACCCTTTGAGCATGAATTAAGTGTCGACATTGAGTTGGCAGGACTTCAGTGGTGACACACTGACGTTGATAACACCCCACCCAATGCAATAGATCTATTGAGAGTGGCCAATTGTCTGACAAGCACAGGAATCACGCATGATGTCGCAGTTTAACAATCACCTGCGCAAGCACCTTTTCAACTTGTTCACCATATGTAAATATGGGAACGGCAACACATAGCACAGGCATCAAACAATGTAACGGAAATGGGCATGTGGAGAGATGGTTTGATATCCAAAGGAGAATTACAACTAAATTGCTCGAAGGTTACTTTTGTTTATGTTTAACTGTTTGTTGGACTTGCCTGTTCACTGGCTCATGCATGTGCAACCCATCATTCAGATTCTGATCTATGTAACGTATACACTGTAGTCAACCAATGAATAACGAACAATATGCACAGAAACTTCCATATAGGTAACAGGCAAGAGGTAATCAACTACATGCCTCCCAAAGGGATGCACACATATAAAAAGATGTTATAAGAAGCAATATATGTCATGTATAATTATGATGGAGAATGCACACATTACAAACCGTAAATGTAGCAGAAAATTCAAAAAGTGAGACTAGACCACAATGTATTACTAGGTTGCTATGTCCACAAGAGAATGAAGACAATCCAACAGGAAACAATCATATTGTGCAGGCGCACATAGGTCCTCCTTGGGCCCCAATATTGGGAGATAACTTGTACAGTGGAGAGATCATTATTCCCTCTACTGGAGTAGGAATAAAAGGGCATGTACACCTGCTAGAGGGATCATCTGCCACAGGCTATCAGTCTTCACGTTGCCATCCTTAACCATGATTGTGGTATACTTTTATGAAAACCAATAGATTAATTGCTCTGCTGGTGCACATTAGAACACCTACAATGAACTAACAGATTCTCAAAAATCCCGAACCCACGCATTAATGATATTGTAGTTGACAAAGGAAATTCATGAAATTAGCATTTATGTCTGTTATGACTGAATTGACTTTGGAGATTGACAAGTCACACTGCCAACGTATCACCCAATTACTACTATCAGTGCAGTATGCAATTATATGCAGATGCATTCATATATTAAGTTTATATTTGAAGCAGTAGTTACACAATTCACTTTTAGAGGAAGGATTTACTGAAAAAATGTTGGCAAACCATGTGACTCTAAAAAATGCACCCTACGAAAGAAAGGTATTCATAGTGTTTTTTGTGTTGATGCCTTACCCTTTCTCCGAAGACAGTTGGACCTTTCTCTTTTTTTAATTAAAAAAAAGTGTGTCGAGAGTATTATATAACCATATTACTATAATTGTTTGTCAGTTGCTTACTTGGATCTGTTAAAGTATTGATGGAAAAAAAGTATTTTATATTTTTTCACTAATCGATTTAATTACAACTAGAAGTATAAAACATAGAAAGCATAAAAAAGAAAATGGATACAAATATAGTACATTGTGTATATGATTACACATAATTACGAATAGCTTTAAAAAACCCACTTAATTGTATTAAAAAAGAACATAACAGTCACAGGTTAAACAGAGCTATGTGTTGAGGTATAAAAATAAAAATCCAGTTTTCAAAGATCAGCAAGCAGCACCTAGAGTCCTAATCCAAAAACCACAGCAACAGGAAACTCTGAGACTGCAAAGTAAATGACCAAAAGCTGGTCTTCAATCACAATTGCCTTCTTTAGTCACAGCTGGGCACAAGATCTTATATCGAGAAATAGCATAAAAAAGAAGCACAGACCCCATTGTTTCAAAATTGTGTCATGGAAGCAAATTGGAGCTTGAGACATCACGGGCCTATTCACAAACTGGATTTTGTAACAATTATTTTAGTACCACAAAACACTATTCACAAATTATGTACAGAGTTTACGCCTCCATCTCTCCTGTCTTTTTCTGTGCGGAGATCTTGGCACACACAAGTGTACATTTTAGCAATAAATCTGGGAGTGACAAGGGGAAGAGGCAGAAAATGGGAAATATTAACAACTAAAATGGTAGGGAGTAGTGAGGAGTAATGAGGGGTTAATGTACGTTTAGGGAGGGATTTAAGGAAATAGGTGTATCCACCCACAAAAGATTAAGGCCATTGCTACTCACAAATTGCACTTCTCAATGTACTACAGCCAAAAAGCGACCAAAAACAGTAGTAAATGACTAATGCTGAAAGCTGATGTACATCCACTACCACACATGGCCAACCACTGGCATATTTCTAAAGTTAAAACATTAGTGTTTTTATTATCATTAATAAATATTACAAATAACTATAGAAGTAATTAAAAGGAATTGAATTATATTTTGTTAAAAGTTATTGTTAAAGACATTTTAAAATTTTAAAAATACTATAAATATGAACTGTTTTATATATTTGTTTAGCATTAACATATATGTTTTATATCTTGACTACTTTAAATATTTTATTTTTAATTAATAATATTTCTCATTTGGTTTTCATTTAAGTCTCAGCTCCCATTGTTTTAGGGGGGTGCTGCAGTGGGTTTGATGTGTGTATTGCTAGACATTTAGTAGTTACTTACACCTCTAAGTTAGGATCTCATCTCCCTTTTTGAAGGGGTGTAGGCATGTAAGTCTTGCCATACCCTCACTAGATATAATAAAATATCAATTACAATAGTAAAACAATAGAATCAGCATGAAAACTGAAATATGATATTACAACCATGGATTTAAAAACATATCTATTCAAGATAGAAATAAGGAAGATCTAAATAGTGTACAAGCTTCCCAATAAATTACATATCGTTAGTAGGAAAACAATATCTAATTGCTTCATGAATTGTTGTACAGTTTGCCTTCATAAAACCAGGCTTCAAGTATTTCTTTCTTGCAGGTAGTAAATTGGACACAAGCACACAATATTGTCTACAGATTTGTCATTACATCCACAGCGGTGACAGTCTAAGTGGATGACACTTCTTGTTCCATGATCTTTGACCATTTAAACTGGGAAATTGCTATATAAAGAAGGGGAAACCTCAAATACTTAAGCTTGCAGGCTGGATTTAAAGTACAAGAAAGAACTGCCTGCTCTATATTCAGGTAGATATCATAACTGTAATCTGAATGCTTGTGAACCGTTAAATGGACTAAATCAGTCTGTCGTGAGGTGACTTTCATTGCTTGCTTTATGAAACCTTTCAGAGAAAACCGTGGCAGTCTTGAAAGGACCGATATGGGGGGTACGTCATTTTGACTCAGAGCCTTACTGACACCTGCAATGCTCAGAGTTAAGCTAGAGTCGTCCAATAATTGCAGGTCATTATATAAATATGGTGTTTCAATAAATCTTCAGTGGCATTGATACGGTCACATAAACAATGTATACCTGCTCCCGTCTGGTTTAAAACTAAAGCGGTTAAAGCAAACTCCAGCCGAATCTTGCAGTGAGAGGTTGAAGTATGAAGACCAGGTAAAAGCTTAAATGTGATGATGTAAACTTTATCCAGCTCAGAAATTGTTTTATAGTTAAAAATGATGGAGGCATGCGAAAGAGTCAGAATAAGCTTGCTATTAAGCGCTATAACTAATGGAGCAATTGCTTGATCGACATAAGTTTGAAAATATGTTTGCAGTGATCGTGTTAGCTGAGCTTTTGTTCGTTGATTGGCTAGGTGATTTGCCCATGTAAAATTCTTGTCTATAGTTACACCCAAATAATTATAATATGACACTTCTTCCAAGAAATTACCTTCAAGTGTAAGACCAGAAGAGATTCTTTTGTACCCAAAGGACATTATTTTAGTTTGATCATCATTAACCTGAAGATGATGTAACTTATTAAACGTGCATAGCCTTGTCAGTTTGAGTTGAAGAGCTTTTGGGGTTAATGAAAAAATGACAATATTATCTGCAGGCGTAAGGTGACTGATGGGCTTATTGCTTAACCTCTGGATTTTCAAGACCTGCACTGAGGCCGTTTTCCCAGCAAGGCAGTTGACCACCTCCCGTTACTAAATAGCATGGACCCCGTACCTTCCCAATAAAAGATGTGTCTGTCTCCAATAAATACAGACCAGATGATTTAGATATCTTTCTACACGGGGCGGAAGGCAAGCACGCAATGAAACAGGAGCATAGGGACTCCCCGATCAGCTTTGTTCACTTGCTTATCATTGAATAATAACAGTTGCTCACGTACAACATTACCTGTAAGCCTTCAACATTGTGCCGAGAACTGTTTGGTCACCCTTCAACGATTGGTCATGATGAGTCCTTTAATGCAGTATAGGCCGAAACTCGTCAACCGACTATTCTTTACAGTGGCCAATTAAGGATATATATTACCAACCTTCCTTGTTGGGGAAGTGAATAATTTGGCACCAAAAAAAAGCTATTTGTTGTTTCCACAGGCTTTATCCTTCAGGATTATAAACTAGCTGTAACACAATTATAATCACCAAATATTAAGTCAAAAAGGTGTGGTCGGGATGGACCAGGAATGGCCAGAAGTTGTGTGTATGTTGAGTGTAATTTGATGTGAAGTTGTTTGCGCATATTTGTGATGTTTTAGGATGTGTACATTTTTTTAAGACATTCACAAATGCACTAGAAAGAATAAAAGAAAAATAATTCACCCAAATGATTGACTACAAAGATAAATGGTTTCATTTAGGGCCTTATTACGACTTTGGTGGTCCTCCTGCGGCACCGCCAGAGCTCAATCTACAGAAAGACCGCCAAGCCTGTGGTGCCCCCACCTGCTGGATTACGAGCGGAATCCAGGGCAGGCGGGTGGTGCTGTAGCAGGCTGTTGGGCTCATAGGAGAGCCTAGCATGCTGCCCACTACCATGACAGCACTTGCAGCATGTTCCTACATGGTGTTGCATTCATGCCTTACCGTGCAGGAACGGGGGAGCAGTTACAGGAGGACAGAACATGTGCCCCCCTTGCATGCACCCCGACCCAGATCCAGCAAGCGGCCCTGTTAGGGTTCCCTTAGTTGTCGCTCCACCACCCTTTTCATGGCAGGCTCACCGCTATGAAAAGGCAACTTGCAATATGTTCGGTGTGCCGGCAGAGGCACCACCCGCATATTCGGGCTGGTTTCAGACCACTGGCCCAGCGGGATCCTTGATCCTGGTGGTGCCGGTGGTCTAGTGGCAGTCCGACCACCAAATTCAGAATACTGTGGGTGGACCCCAAGTGTGGTGGTGGTTGGACCACAAGAACAGTGATCCTGAGTATCGCCATACTCATAGTGGGCCATAAATCTTCTTATTCAATTTTCCATAACTGTTCAGTGGGCAGTCCAAATAAATTTTATTTGTTTGCCTTATATCAATATATACTTTGGATATTTTTGGTTCCTGCCCTCCCCTTTCTCAATGGTCATAATTTGGAGGCAAGGTTGCTCGGGTGATCTAAAAATAGGGAGATATATATAGAGAGAATAACAACGATGCTAAGACACACCCTTATTTAAGGGAATTTTTTGGTCCAAAATCTTGGTGACAAAACTTCCCAGGCAAGTTTTACTCACTTCCAGGTATTATCGTGCAATGCCATTAAAAAATATAACATGTTTTGATCGATGCCCCAGTTGATTAATTTAACCCACATTTTGTCCCTATTAACTTTGCAAAAGTCCTGCGAGTAGTCAATAAAACATACATATAGTGACAGGTGTTTTTTCCACGTTTTCTTCACTGAAAATTTAAAATCCGTGATATTGCCACTAATTGAGCAGTCTGATGTAAAACCAGTATGTTTACTAGGAATGAACGTGTTATGGAATGCCCAGTCATGCAGATAGGATAATAAAAATGTGCAAAAAGCTTCCGTTCCGCATATAGGGGCCTATTACGATGGAGGATTTTCCGCATCCTCCGGGCCGGCGGAAGCCACCGCCGGCCCGGAGGATGCGGAAAATCCTCTGCGGACCCACCAAAGACCCACCGCCACATTAGGATGGCTGGTGGGTCCTGGTTTCCGTCCGCAGCTTTTCCGCCGCGGTTGTAAATAGGCTTACAACCGCGGCGGAAAAGCACTAATATGGTGACGGTGTCTCTCAGACACCGTCAGCCAGATTAGGATGGGCTCTGAAACATGCTTTTCCACGGCGGCTTTTCCGCTGTGGAAAAGCATGTGTAACTTCACTGCGGGGGCCCGTTGCGGGCCCCCTAGGTGAAGGGGGGGTGCACATGGGGGGTACCTATGGTACCCCCTGCATTTGTATGCAGAAAGCGGCAGGCACCACGCGGTGCCTGCCACTTTCTACATACAAATGCAATGCGTGCATTTTTAACATTGCTGCGGGTGCAGCTTGAAGCCGCACCCGCCGCAATGTTAAAAATAGAGGATGTGACCGCCAGGGTGGCGGTCACATCCTAATTGCACAGGAGGGAACTCCGCAGCCCATGCGGAGGTTCCCTCCTACTCTATGGTGGCGGACGGACTCAGGTCCGTCCGCCATCATAATGTGCCCCTAAGTACGGCAATAAGTTGAGAGTTCTTTGGTACATCCTTCTGACTTTTTTATAAATTGGGAGAATTAATGCACCTTTCCAGCAGGGAGGAATTTTGGCCTGACTCTAAGACAAACATAAATAGTATATTTAAAACTGCTTTCCAGAAATCCGTGTTGAACTTTAGTATATCAATGAGAATTCCATTGAGCCCTGCGGCCTTAGATGGGTGTGACTTCTCTATAAACCCTGCTATTGCTTTAGTTGTAACTGTGTAATCAAGTTTTGCGGGCATTGAGTATAGCACCATAGTTTTCTTATTATATGTATCATTAATAAACAGCTTCAATTTGTCAAACGGGATCAAATGATCCATTGTGGGCAATAAGACACAAGTCCATGGCAATTACAGACCAAAAGCACTTTGAATTGTTTGATTAAATTGCATGATGTTGAAGATGCCCATGCAACATCTTGCTAGGAGTGCCAGAGCTCCTGAACTTTCTTCCTATAGCCTTTTTTTCAATTCTTTTAGATATAAATCTCGGTGTGAGGAATATGTGTTCCATTAGGATCGTACGTAATTGCCTCTGATGCTCCCTCTTAAGACCTGTACTAGCCTTGCTGTGCCGATTTTTATAATTTTGTGTTGTTTGCCCTAATCGTGAAGAACTTGTTTTAAAAGGTGACAGCCAATAGGGAGACCGGGAGATTGGGAGATTGCACGCGCAATTTGCGAGTACCAATCGGTACTCGCAAATTGTGCATGCAATTTCAAGGGTGCAAGGATGTCAAAAGGACACCCTGTTGCACCCCTGGAATTGTACTCTGCACATATGTTGCGCGCAAACATGCCACAAGGGCATGTGTGTGAGTAACCTACAATTTTGAAAAATGCACTTTAGTAAATTACCATCAAGTTCAAATTGATGGTAATTTGCGCCCCCTATTAGCAAACTCGCTATTTGGGATTTCATCATGCATTGCATTCAAGGAATCGCAATTTGTGATTCCTTGGAAATGCAATCGCAATTTAAGAAATCGCAATAAATTGTGATTTCTTAAATTGCGAAAGCCTTTCAGTTTCACGCATTGCAGAGGCCCTTTTTGCGGGTGCAAATGGCCAATTTTTGCAAATCGCACCTTTTGCGCTCACAAAAAAGGTTGATGCATGTGCCTTTTAATCTCCACAATGGCCCCCAATGGGTGTTATGTTGGTGCTTTATAATTAGGTATTATTATTTTATTATTATTATTATCGAGGAACACCTTCACATTCTCTCTACCATCCAGAACCTTAAGCATGGCTCTTTGGAAATGCTTTGCTGCTAATCCCGGCCCAAAAGCATACGTATAAAACAATACACATTCGATAAATAATCCCCTCCCCCAAGCGCCTTGAGACCCTCTGGGTGAGTAGTGCGATATACAAATTCCTGAACTTGAGCTCACAACAGTGTGACAAAAGAAGTAAGATGTTTAGACCCCTCACACAGCATCACCTGGTGATAGGCGGCGTACAAATCCATAACACTGATCTCCTCATTAACATTGGGTAGGGGTTATTAAGATCACATATATCGATGCACGTCCTTATATTATTTCGATTATTTTAGCTGCTAGCACCACACAACAAGAGCAAGCCACTCAGAGGATTCCATTTTTTCAATCACACGGACTCCAACAAATCTCTACATTTCTTTTCTAAGAGGATCTAACATTTAAATGAGGAACCTTCCAGACTATGCGTACCACAGGCTTGGCCCTTTCTTTAGAACAGTGCAGTGATCAAAATCGTTAAGTGGTCATTGAAAACCTCTGGAAACTTGCCAACAATGTCCACGTCTTCACTCATATTACTAGCCAACATCACTTGCTGAGGTGCATTAAGGTTAAGGGCAGTGCCCAAATCCTTGCAATATTTTCACCCTAGAAAACAATCTCCTATCTTGGTCACATAAACCTCCCCCATGTCTCTCTATCTTTTAAATTTACTAATATAGCAAATAGGGTCGATGGTGGGACCACCATACCCATAAAGGCTTGATGCCTGTTTCCAGGAGTTTAGTGCCCTCCTTACCATACAATGTATCCCACACACAAACACCTAAGGGGAGCCAGAATCTGCTAACACTTTATTTTCCTTTCCGCCATCATAATTTTGCACTCAGGCATGATCAGTTATCCCATGTCACATTCAACAGTCTAAACTCCCCCTCACTCACAGCACCAGTGACACTCAACACAACTTTCACATTCTTGACATCAGTTTTGTCGACCACCAAGTTTATCCTCACCTTTGCCAACCTCAGACCAACCCTTAGTATTTCGGCCCTTTCGCCCACATTTTCTGCAAACAGAATGCCACGCAAAACAATTTGGGCTAGCTGCTGTGTGCTGATTGTTGCCACAGCAGTAACATTTAATTTTGTTCCAGTCTTGAACAGATCCCTTAACAGATTTCTTCATATCATCAATCTTCTGTGTACTCTGGATAATTCTAAACCAACTGGTCATTCCTCATTTCTTTAACCCAAAGTGAAGTATGCTCTATGCCCTCAATAACTGCAACTTCCTTCAGGTTGGGGTTATTAGCCAAATGTTTTGATGCTATTAGTACAACTTATTTCTTCCTTATGAGTGAGTCTCTCAAATCTCCAAACTCACAAGTTCTAGCCATATTTCTTAAACAGGCTACATAGTTGTCTTTTCGCTCCATCTTCTAGAAAGAAAATGGTATCTTTTTAATAAAACGTTTATCTGTGTGTGCCACAATGTGATTCCAATATTTTCACTGACATTTCATACACATCCCTTGGTTGCCCTTCCTCCGTGACAAGAACCTTCTTCTCTGTCAACATCAATCTCATTTAGACTTTCATAGATATTTCCGCCCTATGCTTTTTGGATTCTGAGAACTTTTCCCCACCAATTGCTACTGAATACAATTTGACACCTCATCTATGAGAAAGGTGGGGCCGACATCGGCCCCGCAGCAGGTATGGCGGGGCCCACAGGCCCCCACCCGCTACCCGTTTGAGCTGTTGGGGCGTGCCCCTATCACGTCACAATGACGTGGCGGGTGTGCCTCAACGTGGATTGGACCCCAGGTCCCTAGTGACCCCTAGTGATTGAATCACTTCCGGGTCACTATGGAACAAAGGCCAGGTCGGTTAGATCCGGCCTAGCAGATGAGGGGTTAAAAGGCTGTGGAGCACGGGAGTATGCCTTTCTGACTTCTCGTGCCACGACCTGCCCCTCCAGCCTCTAGGAGGCTGTAATTCCTTTTTCTCTGTTTGTATTTCAGGACTTTGCCGGCCACTCGGGAGATCACCGGGAGATTGCGGGGTATTTGGAGCGTCTATCCTGATGCAGCTGTTGGCGAGTTTTGAGCGGCGGAAGAGCGGATGGAGCTTGCCTGCTCATCGGGAGGTCGCAGAAGGCCGGAGAAACCAGATTGCCAGCATTACACGTGGAGAGTGTGGTATAAGTATACGCACGGTGCCGGTAGCGTAAAGCTGTTTCTTGTTTGGCGGCCGAGGCGTGATTATGGTAACGGGGTCAGGGGACCATGTGCCTCCGATGGTGAAGCGGGTCAATACTTACGGGTCGAGGTTGGGCTATATAAAACCCTCAACAAGAAGAAAAAAAAACGATTACAAAAGCTTAATTATTTCAGAGCCTAGACCATTTAAACATGCTGGATGGGGGGTGCTCAGGCTGTTTAGTGTTTGTAAACAGGGTTTGAGGGACTCTGCATACTGTTCGCCCCACACGTTAGCTTATCGACATGGCGGTACTGAAGTAAAGGGAGGGGGGCCTTCTGGTTGGGTCATGGGGCAGTCGCAGGGAGGCTTTGTGATTGTTTCAGTCTTGTCTTGGTACTGCAGACGATGTTCTGTGCCCTATGTTCTTTGTTTGAGCCTATTGTCTTTTGCGTGCCTTAGCTCGAAGCCCTGACATTTGCTGCCTGGTGAGGTACTAGCGATGTCCTTACTTATGCTTTCAATGATAAGATGTTGAAGCCAACCTAGTTGCTGTATTATCCACTAAAATAAGCAATTGCTTGGCATAGTTACCTAAGGTCTGGAATGTCAACTTTCAGAAAGGTCTGTGCAGGGGAAGAATTTTAAAGGGTGGAAACATTCAAAACCGCCTGAAGTTACTAGTGCTAAATTTAAGTGGCGAACTGTTCCCAGAAAGTATGCTTTATTTGTGTGGTAAATACATTCAGTAGTTTTGGAGATATAGGCATTTAGAACATTTGCTAGGCAGGCTTTAAAGTGATAAATACTGTTGTACATCTGTACCATTTAAATTCACGATTCAGAAAATCCCACATCCGGTCAGTCGCATATTAATGCAGTCACCTCGGTGAAGCATCTGTGATAGTGTAGTCGGTAGAGCATATGGACCTTCAATTCAAGGTGGTGGGTTCGAGCCTCATGTCGTGTGCAACTCTGCATTTTAGGTGGAAGTCCCATTCATAATATTCGTACAGTCGCAATTATGACTATATAAGGGTTAAATATGCCAGTCGAGGGCGCAAACATCGCTTCCCAATGTGGGGCATCGGATGTGAGCAAGTGTTTTAAGTGCACTGCTAGTTATTGGTACGTGTTTCAAGCAGCAGTATCGACTGAAAGGGGCACACTTGGCCTGTTGTTTTATAACTTTAGATTGGTTTGAATTCAAAACTATTTTGCTTGAACTCATAGCAGAGGCGCGAGTGCGCCGCAAGTTCGGCAGGTGGTCCATTCTGAGGCTGCTGCCAGGTGGTGCCTAAGCAGGAGAATCTTTAAAGAATTGATATTTATTTAGCAGGGGGGACATGTGTTACAATATGATTCTTTGTTCCTTACTTATTTGCATTTGAGTATGGGTAAGCTACGTACAATGTTAAATGTTTTGTGACAGCTGTAGGCCAAGAGTGCAGCGGGTTGTAGGTGCATGGTGTAACATAAAAGGAATTGTTTTCATAAGTTTGCCATTTAAATGCAGGCACTCTAAAGTGGCCAGTGTCCCATAGCAATATCAGGAGTGGATGCTAGATTGTCACTGAGTCTCTGTAGGTGCCTTGAAACCAGATGGTCCCAGCAACGTTGTCTGAAAAGTGCAACCTGCATTTTCCAAGCCTCACTAGAAGTTAGTCATCTTGGCACACCACCGAACATTGTGTGATTTTGCGGCAATGTGTGAAGCAACATCTGGAGGGTCATGTTTGATGCCCGTATTGTGAATTCATATGTTGTGCTGGTCACCTGATCTTGAAGTGGCTGAAATTCTCACATATCATTTAAGGCCACCTAGGCTACAAATACGTGTTCTTGCACAGATACTTCTTCATTATTGCAAAATACTTTCTGGACTGTATGAGAGGAATGGTCAGTCTTTGTGCCATAACAGCTCACAATAGGTCATTGTTGTACTTATCCTGGATATACTGGTCCTGTCTGTTAAGCAATCCCATGGCAATAATACATAATGGAGCTAGTGGACACCCATTTCTATTAACTTTAAGGATGAGGAAGCCAGCTTATTAGTAAAGAGTTCTCCGGAGGGTGAAGTGAAGAAAAGTTTCATTAATTCACTGGCCCAGAGTGCTTCTGCGCCACCGGGTTTCAGATCAATTGGGAACGAATAAGGGTGGTACATGTAAGTCAGTACTCAGTGCCTTATTTCAGTACCCAGTACCTTATTTGCAATGGCGTGTGTCACATTCCAAGCGGTTCGGGAATTCATGTGGTTGCTAAAGCAATGTTTATCCCTGTATTACAAGTACATTAAGAAACACTGTAGGAGGCTGTGTTAAGGGGAATTAAGGGCATCTGCATTTACGATGAAGGGAAAGTATGCAGTGTTTAGCACAGTGTAGTAGGGGGTAGTCCGTGTTTCTGGGGTGTCAGGCAGAGCATCCCTACAAGGCGGAACAACATTGTAATTAGTGCTACGCTAGGCTATCACAATGGACAGTCGGATGGACAAATGTTCCTCATGCAGTACAACTGTTGTGCTGTTCTTATGGGTGGTTTATGTTAAGGGTCTGTTCAGATTGTAACGTGCATACGTTTGAAAGTGGTAAATATTTAAAGTGATGCTGAGTAGCCAGAAAACAGAACCTGGGTGAGGATGCTTTTGTAGCGATTGCTTTTCACTCATAATTTGCTGACCTGATCTCGGTTGGTTATAGGTTTTGGGGCACTTCGCTGCAATTGATCAGTGGCATTAATGGGTATGCCCCCTGTAGAAATTGTGGGGGTGACTAAGTGTCTTATAATTGACTTAGGTGATTTACTGGTATAATCTCTTGGAACTACATGGGTGTGTGTCATGGGGGGTAGCCAGGTAAAAATGTCTGACATATCACTGTAGGGTCTGCGCACCCAATTGGTAAATTGCCATATGGGCCCAAACCTTCTTTTCTTTACATATGTTACCTCCAAGGTAGGCTACAGAATTCCACATTGGGGGAAATTACTTACTGAGGGAGCTATGCTTAGCAGATTACAGGAGGTTATTTGCAGGATTTTGAGGTCAGGCCTACTTGGCACTTGCTTCGTGGTGGGTCCCTCAGGTATCCTTTCAAAACTTATGGCGTAAAACAGAACACCTCAGACCTTATGGTCTCACTTTCAAGGGTATCCCTGCTCATGGTGCACAATAATGTATGGTAGTACCCCTGCACCCATTGGCCTGTGCACTTGTACCATCAATGTCCTTGTGGCATCGCGCGGTGCCATCGCACCCCCTGTGCATTTACAATCATTAGTTGCCGGGGGTTTGTCACGCTGTAGCTCGGCACTCTTGGGCCTGTACACCTACATGATGTGATGTACATGTGGGGTCACACATTGCTGACATCCTCTGGCCTGTATGATTAAGCAGGTTATTCTTCTGTTGTGTCGCATGGGACCAACTTCTCCCGGGGCTAGGGCACACTTGGGCGCCTATGTTGTCAGACAGACTGGACTCAGGCGTAATATCACGCAGTATTGAAGCACCGTGTGGCGTTACACAGTACCAGCACACCCCTGTGCATGTATCTCAGCACCCCGGTGCCTGTCAAGATATCCCTGAGATTGTCACACGGGACCAACTCCCCCTGGGACTGGATCTGGGGCATTTGGATGCCTATGTCAGACGGTACCTGTGAACTATTGAGTGTGGATAGTATCTAAGCACCCTAAGCTGGGGGGGTGGAAAGGGGGGGGAGGGTGCAGTCTCATCTAGTAGAGAAGTTTCTAAAATCACGCCTCGGCGTAATCCCTATACTCCCACACCTTCCACCCTGGGAGAGAAACAACTCATCGCAGCAGTGTCGCCTGTGCAAAACCGGCAAGGAGGACATCGTCCATGTGATTTGCATCTGTCCTAGACTAAAGGACCTGAGGTATAACTTTTTACGACCATCCTTTAAACTACATGCCGTTCGGACTTGCAGGCAGGCAGTCAAACTGTGTTTTAACCCCAACAACACCAAATTGAACTGCCAGGTCTTGAGGTTCTTTGACTTAATAAGAGAAAGTACAAATGGTTTTTTAAATGTACCTATTGGTGTTTTATAATTCTGTAAAGGTTTTAATTAATCATGTACAAATAATCGTTACTTATTTACTTACTTACTCAACTTCAACTAGTAGCGCTAACTTTGCAAATTGTGTTTGGTCATCTAAATGCAAAAAGGCACTAATCATTGATGTTTTTGACTTTCATTTATGTGTGTCTGGATCCAAGCCTGTTGCCTGAGGAGTGCTCCTCGCCGCTAGGACCGCAAGAGGTGGACAGCCTAGGGGAACAGTAGATCCGCAACGGCTCCACGTCGCTCTGGTTGCAAACAGATGGATAACCAAGTGGACCGGTAGACCCGGAACGTGAGTGGCAAGCGACGGCATCAAGTGTGAAGGGTGATCAATTCAAAGGCTCAAGCGGTGCCGGCATGAAAGGGTGCGGCCCATGCATTATTGTTGATGTGTATAGGTGTGTCAATCATTGGGGTTCGCCATTTGTGGTAAGTTGGAAATACACTGCCTTATAGATGTACACCTGGATAGCTCGACCTGAACTCACGTATTGCAGGCGGATGCGACACATCAACACCATTGTCGTGGAACTGCGATCTGCCATTACAAGCGCCTGTGCTCGCGGGCCCCTGTCATAGCGGACACTACAGTGTTGGATGCTACGTAGTAGGAGGATAGGCTAGCACTGAGCTTATCCCACAAAATACTAATCAGGGGCGGATAGTGCACGGTGTACATGATACGCTTATGGGAGAGATCAGGAGTTACCAGCACTATATTGGTTATGTATAGTCATGTTACTAATTGGTTGTGCCAGCCATAGTACTGTGGCAGTACGCTGCTACACAGGTGTGTGCCTTGCCAGATTGGCCAAACGCAGGAGTAATGTCGGGAAACAGCACTCTGCCTTTACGGCACCTGTGCTCCCAGCTGCCATCGTAGCACACACTGCGCAGTGGGGATATTCTAGAGTAAGGAGGTAGGATTACACAGAGCTTCTTCCAGAACATAGTTGTCAGGGTAGGTGGTTCACAGACGTCAAGGGTAGACTTCCAATTGCACCAACATTTAGTGTCAGCGTCTGGGGTGCCATGACTCATCGGACACAGCGTGATGCCATCAGTGGAGCCCATCTAGTGTCCCCATGGCGGCGGGTTACATTCCCTGAGTCAGACAGCCCTAACATATCTCTCCCGCACTTGGGAGGGGTTGGTGAAGGACTAGGTACCCCTGGGTAGAAGGGTGGGTCAACATGTCTGTGCCCAGGGCACCCAGACATTCCAGAAGCTCCCAATAGGGAGGGAGCGAGTGTGTGAGGCCACGGGGCCACTGGAAATATCTACCTAGTAACAAACTACTGAGGCTAGCTAGGGCTAGACACTTTCAGACTATACCTCAGGGGTGCATCTGGGGGGTGTTGTGCTTCTTAAAAGACAGCGTCCATTCGTCTACACCTAGTGGTAAAATCATCGCGGAGAATCTTCTTGCCTAGTTAGTGGTGTATAGGGCCAGGACATGACCTTGCAGTGAGTTGGCTAGGTTTGTGAATTTAAGGACAAGGCATGACCTTTCAGTATAGGAGGGTAGGGGAGGCCAGGTAGTCGGTCAACTACACTGGCCTGTGGCGGTAAGGTCATGATTGGTGAGCAGTTAATTTAAGGTCCTTAGGGGGAGGCACCATTCTTGAATGGGGTCGCCCAAAGGGCGGGACAAGTGGTCTCTCCTAGAACTCCAGGGGCAGTTACAGCCTGTTGGCTACATGGGTGCGGGGAGGGGAGAGTCACACTTTCTCTAGGCTGGTTGGCCACCCCGCACGTGCACAATGACGCCAGTAAATGGCGCAGAGATGCAAGGGCCCCCTTTAATGGAGTTAATAGAGTGTACGGGGCAACCTGGGGGCGGAAGTGCCCTCGCGGTAAGCGGGCCCTCTGCGCATGCACACTTCGATGGAAGGGCGTGGTTAATAGGGCGTACGGGGGTAACCGAGGGGGGGAAGTATCCCCATGGTAAACGGGCCCTCTGCGCATGGGCACTCCGACAGGAGGGCGTGGTTTAAGTGATAAGGATCTGACACCAGTTAGTGACCTTGCCGTAGGGCCAAATAGGATACGCAGAAAAGATAAATTGTATAATGTGACTGATACATTAGATTCGCATAGGACATACCTTGTACTAGAAGTATGTTAAGGTTAGCCATCTGATATCTGTATATATCAATTGTAATAGAATGTCATGGAACGTTTTCTGCGTAATTGTGTAAATATTGTTTATTTCAAATTTTGATTTATTTGTATGTTTTAATAAATACGGCCGGGGGGGTGCGACCCCCCCGCCTCCAAAGAAATCCCTCTCATGTCCTGTTTAATAAAGTTGGTTAACGGAATGGTGGGGGTCCTCCGGCAGTCCCTAGCCATAGAGAAAGGCGGGCAGACATCGGCCCCACCGCAGGTATGGCGGGACGCAACTGCCCGCTACCCACTTGAGCTGTTGGGGCATGCCCCCATCGCATCACCATGCCGCGGTG
Source organism: Lissotriton helveticus (assembly GCF_964261635.1). Taxonomy (NCBI): domain Eukaryota; kingdom Metazoa; phylum Chordata; class Amphibia; order Caudata; family Salamandridae; genus Lissotriton; species Lissotriton helveticus. Next base: position 435,799,798 of record NC_136057.1, read on the forward strand.
GGCTCGCCTCAACGTGGATTGGACCCCGGGTCCCCTAGTGACCCGGAAGTGATTGAATCACTTCCGGGTCACTATGGAACAAAGGCAAGGCCGGTTAGATCCGGCCTGCCAGATATGGGGTTAAAAGGCTGTGGAGCGCGGGAGTATGCCTCTCTGACTCCGCGCGCCACGGCCTGCCCCTCCAGCCTCTAGGAGGCTGTAATTCATTTTTCTCCTCCCACCATCCCCTGAAGCAGATGATTGGTATTGTGTGTTATGAAGGCTTGCACAGTTTCGTTACAAATGTTTATAGATGACAAGATTGTCTGACTAATAAGTTTTTGTTCCTTAGAACTTTACCCCGTTTACAGGTCATCAATCGTCGTACTTATTGCTATTCCTTGGTCAGGTGGTAAGGTCATGATTGGTGAGCAGTAATTTAAGGTCCTTAGGGGGCGGCGCCATTCTTGAATGGGGTCGCCCAAAGGGAGGGACAAGTGGTCTCTCCTAGAACTCCAGGGGCAGTTACAGCCTGTTGGCTACATGGGTGCGGGGGAGGGGAGAGTCACGCTTTCTCTAGGCTGGTTGGCCACCCTGCACTTGCACAATGATGCCAGTAAACGGTGCAAAGATGCAAGGGCCCCCTTTAATGGAGTTAATAGAGCATACGGGGGTAACCGGGGGGGTGGAAGTACCCTCACGGTAAGCAGGCCCTCTGCGCATGCGCACTTCGACGGAAGGGCGTGGTTAATAGGGCGTACGGGGGTAACTGGGGGGAGTACCCCCACGGTAAACGGGCCCTCTGCGCATGCGCATTCAACAGGAGGGCGTGGTTTAAGTGATAAGGATCTGTCACCAGTTAGTGACCTTGCCGTAGGCCCAAATAGGATACGCAGAAAAGAAATATTGTATAATGTGACTGATACGTTAGATTCGGATAGGAAATACCTTGTACTAGAAGTATGTTAAGGTTAGCCATCTGATATCTGTATATATCAATTGTAATAGAATGTCATGGAACGTTTTCTGCATAATTGTGTAAATTGTTTATTTTAAATTTTGATTTATTTTTATGTTTTAATAAATACGGCCAGGGGGGTGTATGACCCCCCGCCTCCAAAGAAATCCCTCTCATGTCCTGATTAATAAAGTTTGTTAACAGAAGGGTGGATGTCTCCGGCAGACCTTGGCCATAGTTAACCCCTTGCATGCTGCCGCGATTCTGCGCCTGTGCGGCAAAATCGTGAGTGGGTGGGTTTATGACGGCCCCCAGCCGTCATCAGCACACGAGCGCCGTAGTACATGACGGATGGGGCCCATCATCAGCATGCAAGGGGTTAAAATTGTTTCCCTGTCATCAGATAAAAATTGAATTGGTTGGGACATGCTAGCAGCCTCAATGTTGTTGAAGAATACGATAAGTCAGAGAGAAAAACAACTAAAATAATAAGATAACACAATTAGCTAAAGTATTTAACTGACACAATAAACTAAAGCAAGAACTAATTTAAAATAATTACACCACCGCGGATGTATACCTGTGAAGGAAATGTGAAGAAATGTACCTTTAGCTCAAAGTAGAACACACCGTACAAAATCTCCTTTAACTCGGCCTCACTGCTCATACTGATTGTTACAAAATCAGTTTACAAATTCATGGTCAAAGCTCTGCGGATGTTCAGCTGTATGCTACAATAATAACAATGCTTCTGTATACACAAACTAAATCCACAATATGACAACTTACTGGCTGAAAATGTGCTGTGGGTGTAGACATACATGCAACTTGTGACACTAACGTCATTAGATGGCTGCCAACACCCCCAGCGTGCTGACACAAATGCTGTGATGTCATGAGAACTCTTAAAAGCTACTGCAGCTTACAGCGGCCTTTCGAGCCACACATCAGAGATTTGAAATCAATACCAGTGACGTTTAATTATCAGCAGATCGATTAAGTTACTAAAATTGTAGACAATGTCGCTGTCTCCAAAAAATAGTGTTGGTTCCTTTTAACATGAGTTAATAGCACTCACCACAACAGGCTTAAAATGGTAGAGACTTGACCCCTCCACCCATAACAAGTTGCTTGTCACCAGTTTGCTCCCGGTGTGTCCTTTCTCATGAAATACTCAACAGACTCAAAGTGGCAAAATGGAGTAAAGACTCATTTGGTAAAACAGGAGAACAAATAATAAAAACGGTCCTCACAAAAGCACTGACTTAAGCAATTGCCAACCTTGCATCCCAATTCCAACTCCAACTTAATTCCAAAATAAGTACATTCTAAAAGAAAAGGTTGTGAGGAAATAGAATGCAAATACATAGCGGACATAACATGGTACAGACTTAAAAATTACTGACATCATGGAAGGTTTCAGGTACACACTATGTTACCCAATTACATGCACTAAATATTCTACAGTAGATTTTTAAAATGTGCACTTGTCTTTTTACTATGTTAACCCACTGTCTCAGATTCTCTGCTGCATCTGTCTTAAATGTATAACCTGATCATCTAATGTGTCATTATAGGTTAACACATTATCCCAACAGACTGTGACACCATGCATTCCATCAAAAGGTTTCTTCCTAACACACTGAAATACTGCAGAAGAAGAACTGAGACCAAGTAGTATTTCCTATAGGTGTCATTAACAACATTTACATTCTGCAGTTTGTACGTCATTGAATTTTGTTGTAAGCTGATCTAAAGCCAAAAGTGGTGAAAACCTTGGCGTGGGCCAAGGTTATTAGCATTTCTTTGATCAATTGTAGTGGCTGGCTATCAGCCACCACATTGTGATTAAGCTGGTGTAAGCAGAGGCACAACTTGATAGTGCCCTTTTTATTTTTTAGTAATGACTACAGTTGATCACCATTTAGCCGTATGGATTAGCTTGAAAGCTCTGCTTTTGCACCATTCTTCTAATGTTGGTTTCAGTTTAGTGGAGGCTGATATAGTTACATTTCACACATGTTGCTTGAACGATTGAGCCATGCGTCAGAGCAATTCAGTGTTTAAATTTGTTTTAATGCCCTAGCTTGCAGCTGAAAACGTCTTTGTGTTCTTCTAACCCAGTTGTACTATCAATGTCTTCAAGGTTTCCAGGAATATATCACCGTTTTGAGTTTCTGCTGCTCCAACCATCCTAAGATGTTTACATTGTAAGCAACAACAAGCATTCTTGTATCAATGCTTCTTTCCTTAAATGCTAGCCTACCATTGAATACCCCGTGCAGATTAATCCTGTGCCCTTCATGGGCCTTCAAGATGATTCAGCTGGCTTTTAAAGGTTCTTTTTCTTCATGATTGTCAGAAGTGTTTTGGACATTTTGAACCTCGTATCAAAATGGGCTTCTATATCATTTCCTTTGACAAATAAGTTCCATTTTGGTTGATTCTGCTCAGCGTCCTTACCCATGACGGCTAGCAACAAAACCAAGTACTCCAATAGTTCTTCCTTATTTAGTGCCTATTCTTCCACTTTGCAGCATGGAATTGTTTCTTGGGATGATTTGCATACCTTGTAGGTGTATCCTCTATTCCTACATCCTTTACATACTTTGGCCAGAGCAGGGAAATCCTTTGCTGAAGACCATGTAGCAAGTGGATCCATAATGGTAATATGCAGCCCTGTTTGGCCATTCTTCTCTACCTTGGCCTTTTTTGTTTGAGGTGGTTTTGTTATTTCCACTCATCTTGTAAACGGGAATAACCTCGTCTTTAGCATATCAAATTTGCATTAACGTTTCACCCTTTTAGTTGATCTTTCTTCACCTTTTATGGTCAAAACCACCTTGTCTACAGTAGGACATTTATGACACAAGTGTTTCTCCTATGCTTTGCACATGTAGTATGCATCACAATTTGGTCAAGAATGTTTTCGTCTATGTCCTTGAAAGAGCATTTAATAGCCACCATCCTCAATGCGATTCATCATCCCAGCCTTAATTAACAGAAATAAGAAAGATTACAGGTAGTAATTACAGTGAATGTTGAAAACAATCACTTTTTTATTTAAAAAACATTAAGGGGTTGAGTACGATGTCATTAAGAAAGGCTTCGAACCACATTTGATTCGTCCGCATCCGATTCGGAACCCGCCTTTCCGACTGACTCAGACACTTTTCCCAACAACCGATTACGATGGCTGGTAAGCGTTTGAATTGTTCGACTGAGTTCCGAAAGGCATTGGGCGAAACCCAGTTGGTCGGAGCTGAATCGTAATGGTCTATAGACCACGTTTCCAGCCCAGCGATTAGGCTGTCAGATTGGACAGCCTTTCCGAATCGGTAGTGTCGAGACGGATCGGCTGTCGGATTCTGACTTTGGGGGCCTTTAGCAGGCCCCCTTTACCCGGGGCCCTCAGAATCAGGCCTGTGGGGGTGCCCATGGGTCCCCACATCCCATGCATGCACAGTGTGGCTGGCTCCATAGGGTGCCTGCCACAGGGTACAAGGTTTTTCCCAACCACCCCTTTTGTCAATAGGCAACTGTGTTCTCGTTTGGAACACACTCCCATTGAAGTATATGCGAGTCCAACTGAAAGATGTCCTGAAGCATAGTAATCATTCGGTCGGACTCACAGAACCCAATTCGATCGTAACGATTCCAAAACCGATTCGGTCAGAAGCGTTTCCAGACAACATCGTAATCAGCCCCATAGTGTACATGGAGGATGATTAAAACTACTGCACACTTACTAAAAAAGAGTCTATGCTCTACAGATATGAAAAGTCTGAAAGCACATTGAAAGGTTGTTCACACTTAACAGAGAACATGTTTCAACTGTGACCCCAGGTTCTTTCAAGTACTCCATGTTATGGTTGCAGTAAAAGTCATTTGAAAAGGCACAGCATGAAGGAATAGAGAAGGATGAAGAGGGCCGCTCATTCAATCTTTGATTTCAGTATCTCCACCTGGAGAGGCTGCTAAGGAGTGTAGAAACTCTGGAGAGGACATTCGGTGAGAAACTTATGTGAGACATTGCGCCAAAAGTAATCAAGGCCACCTATCATGCAATTAACTGTAGAGGAGAATTTAGGGCACAGTTCAGTGCAAACGCTGATAGATTAGGGCCTATCTAACTGCCATCAAACCATGATAAGTAAATGCGAAATCAGAGCTTTGAAACTAGACAGCACAGAGCACCCAGTGGATAATCCTGTGCTCGTCGATGTCGAGGGTTTATAACATTAGTAAATAAACATATTTTATATCACTCTGCGACCTTGTGTTTCTTTTGGCTTTAATGCATGCCTCTCCGTACCCTTTGAGTACAATTTGGACACTATAGTATGATCAATAATTGACAGTTGAGCACAGTCCTGGGCACACGTAGTGGGGATATCACAATGTTATTGAGGTCTCGTTAGAGTACAATTGCTGTGGTCGACACCAGTTTACAGTTTGAAAAGTTATTTAATGACGCAACGACTGAATTGCCAACAAACAGCCAGCCGACACATGTTTCGTCACAAGGAATGGTCTTGTGACTCTTCAGGGCTGGGAAGGATACAAAACAATAGGTGAGGGGATAAAAGGGGAAACATTTGGTAACCCTAGTAGTGGGCATCACACGGTAAAACGGGTAAGGGATCACCTTAAGTGCATATTGGAGAGTATGTAACTCCAGGCGCATTATGCATAGTGGCTTATGTGAATGTGCTGCTCTCATGGATTGAACATCATGAAAAATGCACAGGAAAAACAAAGAAAAACAGAGAGTGGTGTGACATGATACACTGGTGTGGGCAAACGTGTCTGTAGGTGACTTGAATGGTGTCTGTGCTCCTTCAAAAAGGATAGTTGAAGCCAACACAACCATATGAACAATATGTACATAACGAATCACAAATGAGTGATAAAGTGTCCGTAAAGGAAGTGACTCTAATGCAGTCTGAGGAGCTGTAACATGTGGAGAGAGACTGAGGAATCAAGGGGAGACGGGTCTGGGTATCAAAGGATGGAAGGTGGGGGCAGACACATGGGAGTCTGGAGTACAAGTAGCAAGCTCAGTGTCCAGGTGGTTACTCCCTGGGCCCCAAAAAGAACTGAAAGGCTTGCAAAGCTATATTTTTATGTGCAGAGTTCTCTGCCTTGAATGTGCACTCCCCACAGTCGTAAACTTACTATTAACTCAGAGTTTGCGAATTTATCGAAAAATAGTAAACTTACATAAAAGTGCAAGTTTACCTTTGTGAATCAGGCCCTGCCCCTCCCACTAATATACACATATAATTACATAATCATTATAAAGTATCTAATCTGAAACAAACTACACTAACTTAATAATATACCTAACGACTGACTACAAATACAAATTATTTATTTTGAATAGCAGTCAGAAAAATATCAACAATATTAAAACATAAAATAGAAATTTGTCAATTACTGATTCTGCGCTATGGTGTATAATGCTTCCTGACAGCCCCATGAGATAATAACAATCTGTCTTAATTGTATGTTGATGCTCCTAATATAGCGTTCAAAATTTCAAATCTGTCTTGAATGGCTTTTTAATAATGTGTCATCCTCCTAATGGCTCTGTGTCTCTTTGGAGTTGGTGCTTGGGCTGCTGCTCTTCTCTTTCATATATTGGGCCCATATGCCTTAAGCCTCTGATTGAGTTTCTTGTGTACCTAGCCTGCTGAATACCTCTTTGGTGTCTTTTTTATACATTCAAGTTATCTACAACATGTATCTACAGTTATACAATACCTTTAATTAGATACCTTTAAGTAAAGAATGCCTTATTTACCAAAATTATTTTACAGTTTTTTTAAAATATTGTGGGCAAGAGGTTCAACAAACAAATATGTGTACCTGTGAGCCTTCAACACGAAATGTTAGAATACGAGCACACACATGTATAAATATTTACAAAATTATTAGAATCTTTTTTATATTCTACACAACTGTCGAACATTTGGCTGGCATGCTCAAATGCTGACACCACTGCATGTTAACACAAGGTAGTGTGCTGTTGATTCCTCATACTTTTAAAATGCAATTCCAAAAATATTTTATAGTTCAAGAATTTTGAAACTTTTCAAAGTTTCTAGGTATGTTCCATAATTAATTATTTAATAATTTCCGGTGCAGGAAAGACCTTTGAGGAAGAGGTCAAGACTGATTTGCATATGGCTGGGTCTGGTGGTGGTGAAGTGTGGTGGTAAAGTGAGCTAAAGAACGATGATGGATTCAAACCAGATCTCTGATTGGGGGTGAGTGTCTAAAATGTTTCAGTGCTTCGTCCATCATCATCTCCTTGTGTTTGCTTTGTTTGCCCTAAGTTGGCAGGGTATGCCCAGATGTGGGTCCCTTGCTCATTTTGCCACTATATTCAAGCTAGCCTGGCTGATGAGGGGTGTTACCCCGAAACAGGTCCCAGGATGCTTGTTTCCGGTCCAGGAAAGACCTGGCTCGGCAGTTCAGACTGGACTGTTTCCATGAGGAACAGGTCAAGACTGATTTGCATATGGCTGGGTCTGAACTCGAGTGGCAAAGTGAGCTAAAGAACGATGATGGATTCAACCCAGATCTGTGACTGGGGGTGAGTGTCTGAAAAGTTTCAATGCTCCATCCATCATCTCCTTGTGTTTGCTATGTTCCATAATTAAACAAGCATATACTTTTTCAGTTGTGCAGGTCACCTTCAAATTCTGCTATCTGTAAAGGTAGAGAAGAAATAAAATGAAGGTACACATATACATCAATGTCTAAACTTGTTAATACATTTGATTTAATGTCAACAAATATCTGTAGTTGCACATAGGGTCAAACGTGTGGGTGTGGCATGATTACAAAATTCTATATGAATATTATCATTAGATAGGCATAAACAATCATAATATCAGATATCTGGCCAGCCAAGGCACTTAGAGGTCCAATAGGATGGCGGACGGCCTGTCGGGGGCCGGTACCGTACGCCACAAGGGCGGAGGAACCGTGACCCCAATTAGGATGCATCCGCCACAGTAGCGGGTGCATCCCGCATTTTTTACATTGCGGCGGACGGTGCTTGATGCACCAGCCGCCGCAATGCAAAAAATGCATGTTGTACATTTCAATGCACAACATGCCAGGTACCTGTGGAATATTGTTAAAAAATCAAATATAATTAAATACTTTCTTAAACATATTATGTCTTATTAATAGCCAGGGGGGTCAGCCTAAGAGGGCAAATGAAATAAACCAAATTATTGAAATTCCTATATCTTTCAATTCACATAAACATTGCCTAGTCTCCTTATATTATTTCATGTTACGCAATGATTAATTATCACTATGCTTTTTCCTAACATTTGTTCTAAATGGACATTACGTTCTAATTTCGAACTTCCTGGTATTTCCTATGTGTCCACATCCTGTTCTAGTTTAAAGTTATATTCCTCAACAAGATGTATTTCTTTTATTTCTGCAGGTAATTTGTTTTAATTTTTCCTGTTTTTTGTTTCTCTTACCAGAAGCGATGTGTACCAAAGGGCAACGTACTATTAGCTTAAAACATTGTTTCCAAGCGCCTCAAAGCTGAATAAAACTAAAAGGGAATTTCTAAAACTCTATAAGTGTGTGTGGAGGTTGTCTTCACTATTCAAGCTCCATGGTGTCTTTGTGTTCAGTTCAATGATATATCTAGACTCCTGTCGTCTAAGGTTCCTTTCCCTATTCCCTTCCTGTATGCCTTTGGGCATAGAATCAATTACAAAATATTCCAGTTCTTTCGTATCACTCCCATGCCTCTCTTCAAAATGGCGATCATCTGGGTAGGTCTTATCTTTGTGCTTGATTTGCCCTTATGTGTTGCAAGATTCTTTTATGTACTGGAAGTACTGTGCTCCCTACGTACAGTAACAAACATGGGCAGTGTAGTGCATAAATTGCATGATCTGTTTTCCAGTTGAATTGGCCTCTTATTAGCTTTCTCTGTATAGTCAAGGGTGATTCATAATGTTTTACATTGCTCCCAAACCTACATGCTTTGCATTTAGTGCACTTTCTAAAACCTTTCACATTTCCCAACCAAGTGTTCGTCTGTCTGGTACTTTCAGAGCTGCTCTTAGTTAGAGAATCCCTCATTGATTTTGCCTTTCTGAACAGTGGCAGTAGGAGGCTCATTAGGAGATGTCCCATCCGTAATAGATTAGCTTGTTTTTTACGCCAAGACAGGCAGCTTGCGCCCAAGGGACCGCCAAATCATGCAAAAACCACCAAGAGGTCAAGGAAGAGGAGAAAAAGGCTACATGGTTTCGGAGATTAAAGAAATATCAAAAGAGAAACAAACAAAAGGAAGGGGCAAGAAGAGAGGAAAACCAACACCATTATCAATCTAACAGATACACAGCTAACGGAAGAGGAAGAAAATATTATTTTCGCCGGCAACAGAACATGAACTATGCCCAAATGAGAATAGATTTGTTTAAGTTCATGAGATCGATGAAACTTTTTAGAACAATCTAGGTAATAATGGTTTGGTTATCAAATCACTGAATCATAGTTTGTGCACAATCCGATACCTCACCCATATCTTGAGGTATGTTACAAATAGTGACCCATTACGATTGCTGTCCATTACAGGGCTATTGACTTGCTGCGGTGAGCAGACCACCATGTTTGTGACAGCGTTTTTATTTTAAACAGATTTTAGAGTCAATTTTCCATAAACGAAAATGGTGCTGCATTACAAATATGTGTTAATATGTCTACACTTTTTTATTCTGTTGTTAAGTAGACATTGTCCCTTACACCAGTGCATAGCCCTCAAATGGTAATTTTTACACTCTCAAAGGGAAAGTTTTCCTTATGTGACCACTTCTCATTTGCAAATACGCAGCTCGCCTCTTCCCAAAAATGCATTTACTGCTTGCAAAGCCTGTCACTTAGCTAATCAAAGTATTTGTGTTTAGAAAATGTGCACCTGTGGGATCATGATCAGTTTTTCCTTCATTATTTATGCACATAATTAATATTACAACACTTGCTCCATTTAATTTGAACTTTGCATATTTTCTAACTTGAACAGTACATACCAAGTTAGAAAACTTTGTATATTTTGTATACATGAAGAGTTCCCTTCCAACAAAAAACTTGTGCATCACATCACACACAAACACTTCGATGTGTGTTATGTCACACATTGTTTCTGTGGTCTAAGGCAGGCATTCCTAAACCAGATGTATGTTTTAGGATTTTAGAAATTTGGTATGTGATTTAGAAGTTAGAAAATATGCACCTTTTTAATTAAATGTTTCATGATACACATTTATCCTTCCTTAGTCCTAAGTCAAGCAAGCAACAATTTCTTTAACAAAAACACTGTTTATGAATGTTAGTTGATAAGTCTTAACCAAAAACCCATATGTTGTATCAAGTGAACCCCATGTATCAACAATAAAGCATCCTATTGACATTAATTTATGCAAATTATCACATTGGGCTAATGGGCATTTAATTGAGGAACGTTCAAAGTAAAATCCAGACTTGCTTTCACAATTACTCAATTTTGTTTCCTGTGGATTGACATCACTTTTGTGAGGCAAAACGTGGGCCCCAGTTTAATTTCACTTGGTCATATATATTGCATGTCAACAACTTTTGTTATGCAAACACATTGAAAATGTAGTATATTAATGACACATTTCATTTTTGGTTACAAATTATAAATTTCAATTAAAAGCAAATAATTACATTTTTTGCTTGTATATATTTGAAGAATAAAAACGTGTGTATCTTAAGTTTAGAGAATATACATTGAGTGTAACATCATACAATGCCCCATTGTTGGACCTGGGGTTACCAGTCCACATAGGGTAGCCTAGCACAAAGCAGGAATGGCTGATCCCAAAGGCAAATTGTGCTAAGCTTGCACCACACTTTACAAAGTAACTCAGCGCCCATCCACTAAAAATGACTCTACACCAGTTTAGAAAAATACGGTTTACTTTATAAAAGTCTCTTTAGTATCTCTTTGTCTCTTAGCAGGGTTCAACATCCAGTACAATAAATATCTCCACATTTACTTATTGACATCCGCAAGGTTTCACATTACATTTCTTAATATCGTTTTGTCAAGAAGAAAGATTCTCAGCAATTATTCTTACACCTTCACTTTTCAGCAATTCTATCAAAGTTTAGATGAGATAAATAACCAAAATAACGTTTTTATATGAGGAAACTGACATGTACTTTACACTTGGGAACACAGGTCCACAAAAGCTAGAAGTTACAGCTGTACAGCAAACCTTTCCCCACTGACACACTTGAAAAATGGCTCAAGCAGCTGTATATTTAAAGGAAAACAGGCAGGTTATTCATGCATTTCCTATAGCCATATGATTTGCTTACTCCTGTAGGGAATGACCTGCATATCACAAGAACACTTGTATGCCCTCGGGGATCTACACAAGGATATTACCAGAGTACTGTCTTTCCTGACTCCTGATTCAGCCCTATTGCCCCGAACCCCAGTGGCTGTTGACTGAACAATTACCCGGAATTCTCTTTCCCTCCAAAATCACTCCTGCTCAAATAAGGCAGTCACTGGAGTGAACAGGTCCAGTACTTGAGGAATATTGTTCGTGATGCTGTTTATCTGGCTTACAATGTCACAGGCCTGCGTGTGACTCCTAGTCCTCCAGCTCGCCACCCATTAAGGCCCAGACACGATCGTTTCTACCGCCCCCTTCCCGGAGTAGGTTCCCAGCTTACTTTGTTAAGGTGGAGGTGTCGCTCGAGCCCCAGTCAGCGCCCGTTAGGTGTCTCTGGTCAGGGGAAGGCTCCGCTGAGGACTGGATTGACTTGCCTTCCTCTTCTCTCGAGGTGGAAATCAGGCGTTCTTCACCTCGCTAGCCCGTAGAGGCATTCAGTCAACTTCCGCGATCCTCCTCTTGCCGGCTCCACGCACGACGAGCTCCGCCTTCACCCGGCCTCTCCCAGTGTCTCCACGCCTTCCCCGACGTCACCGAAGACTTGCCTCCAGAGCTCCAGGAACCTCCGCTGCCCTCCGGCTGCGCCGGCTGTCCCTTGCTATCACACCACAGCGAAAGGGATTCACGGCAGGGCGGGGGGGGGGCACTTCCACACAGAAGGGTCGACAGCTGGCACGACGAGTCCTCCGCACGGTGAGTCCCGCCTCCCTCACACAGCGTGTCAGCAATGAATTGGCCTCACAGCGCTGTCAGATAGTTCTCTACCGGCAGAATCAGGGGGGGATCTGAGTTCACCGCTGTGATTGTTGTCACTTCAGAGCTAGCTTCCTTTCCGCTCTCTAGCAGTAACACAAGTTCATCTTACTGGTGCAATAAGAGTCAAGAGGGGGTACATTACGGAGCTAGTGGTGGTACCACGATGGCAGGGTTTGGTCAACAGGTAAGGGGTCACGTCAGTACAGAAGAGCAGCCGGCCCACAGGTCGATCTAACCCCTCACAGTGCGCCTTCCTCTTCACTAAGTTGCCTCACTCCTCACCAGTTCTACCCCACACTCTCTGGTCACTCTAAATTGGCCGCCCTGGTCTGGCCCTTTTCTCAGCTGGAAGGTTCTAGAGCCTTCCCAGTGTAATCCTATGGCTCAGATCCCTGAGGTTAAAATGTGGCAGTTACAGGCCACCATTTTGTGTGTGTCTGTAGTCACCAGAGCACCTAGGCCTCAAAAAGCTATGGAATAAGATAACACCTAACCCCCAAGGACAACACCAAAAATTAAAGTGGACATAAAAATGAAAGTAGTTAGAAGGCAAAAAGGGGACAAAATAAATAAATAAATAGGAGGGACCACCCAAAGGGCTGACAGGTCTAACACGCGTCCCCCCGAGCTGAAAGTGGGGAGAGCTACCCAACCCCTTGGGAGTTCTCATCACTAAGGCGGAAATACCTTGAGAGACCGTCCGCATTGGCGTGGTCCACTCCAGGTCGATGTTCCACCCTGAACTCCATTCCCTGTAGGGAGATAGACCATCTTAACAGCTTGGGATTCTCTCCCTTCATTTGCATCAGCCAACGAAGGGGTCGGTGGTCGGTCTGCACCAGGAAGTACGAGTCAAACAGGCATGGCCGCAGCTTCTTCAGAGCCCATACCACCGCAAAGGCTTCCCGCTCAATTGCACTCCACCTCTGTTCCCGGGGAAGCAGTCTCCTGGACAAAAAGACAACAGGTTGATCCAGACACTCTTCATTGAGTTGCGATAACACTGCCCCAATGCCATGCTCTGATGCGTCTGTCTGGACAATGAATTCCTTGGGAAAATCCGGGGCCCTTAGGACTGGAGCTGCACACTTTGCCTGTTTCAAGGTGTCAAAGGCTTGCTGACAAGCCTCTGTCCAGACTACCCATCGGGGTTGCTTCTTGGATGTGAGTTCAGTGAGGAGTGCCACAATGGTGCCATACCCCTTCACAAAGCGACGGTAGTATCCTGTGAGGCCCAAGAAGGCTCGGACCTCGGTTTGGGTCTTGGGGGGCTCCCAGGCCATGATAGCTTCAATATTCGCCTGGAGGGGCTGCACCGTTACACTCCCCACCAAGTGGCCCAGGTACACCACAGACCCCTGCCTGATCTCACATTTGCTGGCCTTGATTGTCAAGCCAGCCTGTTTCAGGGCTTGGAGAACAGCCTGTAGGTGACACAAGTGGTCCTCCCAGCTGCTGCTGAAGACGGCAATGTCGTCTAGATAAGCAGCAGAGAAGGCCTCTATCCCGGAGAGGACCTTGTTCACCAGCCGCTGAAAAGTGGCAGGAGCGTTCTTGAGCCCAAAGGGCATCACACAGAACTGGTAGTGGCCCTCAGGCGTGGAGAAGGCTGACCTTTCCCTTGCTCCATCTGTAAGGGAGATCTGCCAGTACCCTGAGGTGAGGTCAAAAGTATTCAAGTATTGGGCAGCTCCCAGCCGGTCAATGAGTTCATCCGCCCTGGGGATCGGATGAGTATCAGTTTTAGTCACTGAATTCAGTTCCCGGTAATCCACACAGAACATAAGTTCTGGAGTGGTGCTGGTGGGGCAGCTTTCGGTACCAGAGCCACCGGACTGGACCAGGGGCTACTTGAAGGTTCAATTACTCCTAGCTCCAGCATCTTAGTGACTTCACTGTGAATGCTGGCCTTCACCTTATCCGACAGCCGGTAGGTCTTAGACTTCACAGGTGGGCTGTCTCCTGTGTCCACATCATGGGTACACAGGTGAGTCCTTCCCGGGATAAGGGAGAACAGCGAGGAATATTGCTCCAGGACCTGGCGGCAGTCCCTCCGCTGTTCAGGAGTCAGGGATGGTGAGAGATTCACTCCTTCCACCGACCCATCCTTTTCCTGAGATGAAAAGAGATCAGGGAGAGGCTCACTTTCCTCTTCCTCTGCTCCATCAGTCACCATCATCAAGATGACCTCAGGCCTCTCATGGTGGGGTTTGAGGCGATTGGCATGGAGCACCCGATGGGGCTGCCGGGGGGTCTTAAGGTCCACTAAGTAGGTGGCCTTACCCTTTTTCTCAATCACCTCAAAGGGGCCTGTCCAGCGATCCTGGAGGGCACTGAGCTCTCCAGGTTCCATCACCCACACTTTCTGGCCACGCTCCAACTCCACAGGGTGAGCATTGTGGTCATACCACTCCTTCATCACTGCCTGGCTGGCTTCCAATTTGTCAGAAGCGTGCTTCCACAACTTAGCCATTTGGCTTCGGAAGGCCAGCATATAGCTCACCACATCCTGGGGAAGCTTCCTGGGAGTCTTTTCCCATCCGTCTTTCACCAGACTGAGAGGTCCACGCACAGGATGCCCATACATAAGTTCGAAGGGGCTGAAGCCCACTCCTTTCTGTGGCACTTCCCTGTAGGAAAACAACAGACAGGGTAGGAGGACATCCCATTTCCTCCGCAGGCTCTCAGGCAGACTTCTGATCATGCCTTTCAAGGTTTTGTTGAACCTTTGCACTAGACCATTGGTCTGTGGGTGGTAGGGAGTGGTGAACCGGTAGGTAACCCCACACTCCTTCCACATAGCCCGCATGTAAGCTGACATGAAGTTGGTCCCCCTGTCGGACACAACTTCCTTGGGGAAACCCACTCGGGTAAAGATCCACATCAGGGCCCTAGCCACTGCAGGTGCAGTAATGGTCCTCAGAGGAATTGCCTCTGGGTACCGTGTGGCGTGATCCACCAGAACCAGGATAAACCCGTGACCAGCTGAAGTTGGTGGATCCAATGGCCCCACAATGTCGATGCCCACCCTTTCAAAGGGGGTGCTAACGTCAGGAAGTGGTTCCAGGGGAGCTTTCAGCTTCACCCCTGTTTTCCCACTGGCTTGGCAAGACACACATGTCCGGCAGTAAGTGTCGGATGCCACCTTCATCTGAGGCCAATAAAAGAGGGGTACAAGCCGGGCAAAGGTCTTGTCCTGACCCAAGTGTCCTGCCAAGGGTATCTCATGAGGCAGTTCCAAAAGGAAGGCTCGGTAACGTTGGGGAAAAACCAAGGCCGGTGACGAACCGTGCACAGGTGCCTTGGGTTCACTGTAGAGGAGTCCATCCTCCCAGTAAATATGGTAGTTCCCAGCAACGTTACCTGCTGCCTGGGCTTCGGCCTGTCGCCTCAGTCCCTCAAGGGTAGGGCACTCCATCTGGCCCTTACAAAACTCCTCCCTGGTAGGTCCCCCCTCCACATGCCATTCAACAGGGATTGGCAGGTTCTCCAGTGAGACAACATCCCCCCCGTGGACTCTAGGTCCACCACCTCAGGTGGCCTATCCATCTCACGAGGCTTGGATGTCGAGGCAGGCTTCTCCTGTACCCGGTTCTTTCCCTTCCTGGCAGCCGGCTG
Source organism: Lissotriton helveticus (assembly GCF_964261635.1). Lineage (NCBI taxonomy): Eukaryota > Metazoa > Chordata > Amphibia > Caudata > Salamandridae > Lissotriton > Lissotriton helveticus. The sequence goes on from NC_136057.1 coordinate 435,815,584, forward strand.
TGCCTTTGTTTCAGGCTCCAGCCCTGGCGAACTCCCCCTCCGGGTAGTCGCGGACCTTGTCCTAGCACAGGCCCAGTCAGGTGTACCCAGCATCTCAGAATGAGTCTGGTATTCCACCTCCTTCCAAGCATTGTGCTCCATGTCATTCCCCAACAGACAATCAACTGGCATGGCAGGGCTTACGGAAACTCGAAGTGGACCTGCAACCCCTTCCCACTCAAATGGAATCTCTGCCACAGGGGTAGTGGCCCAATCTGCCGTCAGCCATTACGGCGGGGTGGAGTACATGTGGAATCACCTGCTCTGGAGACACCAGTTGACTCCTTACCATAGTCATACTGGCTCCTGTGTCTCTCAGAGCCTCCCCTCTTTGGCCATTGATGGTGACCCATTGCCCATACTTAATAGTATTTGAGGGCACCTGGATCTTAGGAACCATCTCCCGATCTCCCAGGGACACTAAGGTGACTCCCGTCCACTCCCCCCCTTATCTAAGGGCAACTCCTCCCCGAGCACTACACTAGCTACTCCCGGGCTTTTCCTCCAGTGGGAGGGGGTGGTCTCTTTGGGCACTTAACATCTCCTTTATAGTGCCCAACCCCACCACACTCATAGCAGCGGACAACCTTTGGTTGCTGACTAAGGTCAGGATGAGGGTTTCTTGGCGGGTTAGCCTTGGGAATGAATCCTGTTCCCTTACCCTGGAAACTGTTTTGGGGGCCTCTTGAGAACTCCCTCTTTTTATCTCCCCCCTCTTTCTACTGGGGAGTGCCCTGACCAGTCCTTTGGGAATCCCCTCCAGTCCCCTTTGAGGACACCCAAGTACTAGCCCAGATGTCCGCCTCCTCAGCAAGCTTCCTGGGGCTGGTAAGCTTGCTGTCCACCAGGTGTTGTCGCAGCTCGGAAAAACATTTCTCGGGTAGGTGCTCCTTTAAGATTAGGTCATACAACCCCTCGTAGTCCTCCACCTCGCTGCCTTGCACCCAACCCTCTAAGGCCTTTTTGGCATAATCTAGGAAATCCACCCATTTCTGTGTAGCCAGTTTGTGGCTGTTCCTGAATTTTTGTCGGTACTTCTCAGGAGTCAGTCCAAACTTTCTTATCAGCGCCACTTTCATGGTGGGGTAATTAGTCTGCTCCTCCTGCTCTAGGGCCAGAAGTGCATCCCTTCCTATGGGAGGCATGTATTTATACAGGCCACCCCCCCAGTGTCTTTCTAATATCCCACGAGCTCTTAGCGAGACATCATAGGCAGCCAACCATTTCACAATATCGTCCCCTGCACTGTAGCTGGCGACTACGTCTTTTGGCAAATAGGGTCTGGGTTCCCTGGTTATTTCTTTGAGTTCGCTGCCACCAATAGGAGCAGTAGGAGTCCCTATTCGCAGGGCCTTGAGGTCTAACTCTTTTAAACTCAATTCATGAGCCAGCCTCTGTTCCTCCCTCTCCTTCTCCATCCTAGCTAACTCCAACTTCATCTGCTTTTCCTCTCTCCGGTCAGCCAATTCGGCTTCGGTTAAGCTCCTCACCGAGACACTGCTGCCCTCCCTCGAAAGTGTTCTAGGACCTTGCAGTAGGTTCCCCCTTTCGGTTTGGTACAATTCATCCACTCCGATGACAGTGTCCCGATCCCCCTCTTCCTCCTCCTCATTCCCATCCGGGTGAGCTGCCACCCATGCTCTCAAGCTGGTTTGGAGTTCCCCCTTTTTAGCACCACGCTTGAAAAACACCCCCTTACTTTGGCAAAATTCCCTGAGTTGGGCTGCAGTGAAGGTCTCCAACTCCTCCAATTCAAATTCCATTTTGCCAACAGGATCTCTGACAGTCACTTGGAAGAAGTCATGAAAGGCGATAGTTAAAAGCTACCTCCACCCACCACCAGGAAAGAATTTGGAAAACCAAAACTTTTAATTAGGGAGCCCGCTAGGAGAAAACTCCAGGTGTAGGCATGTGGTACACACCGCGTTACTACTAAGTGGATGCAAGCACAAGCTCTAATCCCACCGCTGAACACCAATTATGTTGGACCTGGGGTTACCAGTCCACATAGGGTAGCCTAGCACAGAGCAGGAATGGCTGATCCCAAAGGCAAATTGTGCTAAGCTTGCACCTTACTTTACAAAGTAACTCAGCGCCCATCCACTAAAAATGACTCTACACCAGTTTAGAAAAATACGGTTTACTTTATAAAAGTCTCTTTAGTATCTCTTTGTCTCTAAGCAGGGTTCAACATCCAGTAGAATAAATATCTCCACATTTACTTATTGACATCCGCAAGGTTTCACATTACATTTCTTAATATCGTTTTGTCAAGAAGAAAGATTCTCAGCAATTATTCTTACACCTTCACTTTTCAGCAATTCTATCACAGTTTAGATGAGATAAATAACCAAAATAACGTTTTTATATGAGGAAACTGACATGTACTTTACCCTTGGGAACACAGGTCCACAAAAGCTAGAAGTTACAGCTGTACAGCAAACCTTTCCCCACTGACACACTTGAAAAATGGCTCAAGCAGCTGTATATTTAAAGGAAAACAGGCAGGTTATTCATGCATTTCCTATAGCCATATGATTTGCTTACTCCTGTAGGGAATGACCTGTATATCACAAGAATACTTGTATGCCCTGGGGGATCTACACAAGGATATTCCCAGAGTACTGTCTTTCCTGACTCCTGATTCAGCCTTATTGCCCCGAACCCCAGTGGCTGTTGACTGAACAATTACCCGGAATTCTCTTTCCCTCCAAAATCACTCCTGCTCAAATAAGGCAGTCACTGGCGTGAACAGGTCCAGTACTTGAGGAATATTGTTTGTGATGCCGTTTATCTGGCTTACAACATCACAGGCCTGCGTGTCACTCCCAGTCCTCCAGCTCGCCACCAATTAAGGCCCAGACACGATAGTTTCTACCGCCCCCTTCCCGGAGTAGGTTCCCAGCTTACTTTGTTACGGTGGAGGTGTCGCTCGAGTCCCAGTCAGCGCCCGTTCGGTGTCTCTGGTCAGGGGAAGGCTCCGCTGATGACTGGATTGACTTGCCTTCCTCTTCTCTCGAGGTGGAAATCAGGCGTTCTTCACCTCGCTAGCCCGTAGAGGCGTTCAGTCGGCTTCTGCGATCCTCCTCTTGCTGGCTCCACCCACGACGAACTCCGCCTTCACCCGGCCTCTCCCAGCGTCTCCACGCCTTCCCCGACGTCACCGAAGACTTGCCTCCAGAGCTCATGGAACCTCCGCTGCCCTCCAGCTGCGCCGGCTGTCCCTTGCTATCACACCACAGCGGAAGGGATTCACGGCAGGGCGGGCGGGGGGGCACTTTTACACAGAAGGGTCGACAGCTGGCACGATGAGTCCTCCGCATGGTGAGTCCCACCTCCCTCACACAGTGTGTCAGCAATGAATTGGCCTCACAGCGCTGTCAGATAGTTCTCTACCGGCAGAATGAGGGGGGATCTGAGTTCAACGCTGCGATTGTTGTCACTTAGAGCTAGCTTCCTTTCTGCTCTCTAGCAGTAACACAAGTTCATCTTACTGGGGCAATAAGAGTCAAGAGGGGGGTACATTATGGAGCTAGTGGTGGTACCACGATGGCAGGGTTTGGTCAACAGGTAAGGGGTCACGTCAGTACAGAAGAGCAGCCGTCCCATAGGTCGATCTAACCCCTCACAGTGCGCCTTCCTCCTCACTAAGTTGCCTCACTCCTCACCAGTTCTACCCCACACTCTCTGGTCACTCTAAAATTGAATCTCTGACAAAATTTTGATTTCACTAAAATCGACCTACACAAATATCGTGTCTTAAATATAGATTACAATTACATCGACATCCTATACTTATTTATAAATTTACTAAAACATCGATCTCACTATATCGATATACAAAAATCTCGAGTACACTAATTTCGATTACACTTATATCGAAATACAAAATATCGACAATCATTAATATACATACCACTATACAAAAACATCGATTACCAAAATATAGACATCAATAATATCGACATTACCTAAATATCGACTTTTCAAAATCATTCTTACAGTTTATATAAACATTATACACATTAAATATATTAAAATTATACTATTAAATAACTATATATCTCTAAAAAAATATTATTAAATTACGAAATCTATGGTAACAATCACATATTACATTTCTTATATACACATATTTATTTTATATTATAAATGTTTTAAAGCTATACTATTTCATTATATTATATTTAAAATACTTACTAATACACAAACTCTCTAAACAAACATTTCAAATTCGGCAAATTAAACTATTAAAAATAAAACAATTCAAACTAACCAATAGGAACTGTTTTCTATGCTTCTAACCAATCACAAACTAATACTAATTAAACATACCCTATAAAAACAGCTACAATTAAGACTCAAAAACCAGCAGAAATTATTCAGCTTCAAGGAGAAATGCACTTATTTCTACTACTCTAAATATTGCTCTCATACAAATATACTACAAATCAACAAAAAGTAAGTAATTTTATGTTTCAGTATAAAAAGTTACATTATTTGCTACCTGCCGTTCATTCTAAATATCTAAAACTGCTTTTCTATCTATCTCTACATATATCCTAAACAGATTCAAGGTTAACAAACAGATGAACATTTTCAAGAAAAGTACAACAACAAATTTGATAAGTAAGTTTATTAAATTACCTTTTTAAACACTAAATAAATGCCAAATCAATAGTAAAACATGTTATAACTAACTCATACATTCCTACTTAAATGTCTAATTTTTGTTTTTTATTAAACACAGTTTTCAAAGACTTACAATGTGAAATGCTTGTTTAAAAAATTGTTACTTCTATTATAAAAACGAAACTAAAGTTTCATCATACTATTACTTTTTTCCACAGATACCTTTACTAATTAAAGCTGCAACATAACAGCAAACATTCTACCATCAACAACTAAAAATAAAAAATAGGTAAGCATCGAAAACATGCCCAAGTACTAATATTTGTATTTTAAACACTCACAATGTTTAGATTTAACTGTTTGTATATTTAAAACTGTTTTTTCTTTAAATGATATATACTTCTGAATAAATGTTGCTAACGTTTTCATAATAAAACATTGTACCTTAGCAAATGTGTTATAAAAATACACATATAAACTTTCACTAAAATATTCTTCATTTTCTTTCAACAGACCACTACAATCTATTAAAGCATCAATCAACAAAAAGATCTCCTTTGAAAATATACTACTTTGGAATAGGTAATTACCCACAAATGTTACATATGTATTTTTTTTCCTCTTCTAATAAAATGACTATTTCTAATAATATTTAATACACCTTTTCTAGATTTAAGAAACCAACAATGACAGAAGATGCAAGATTTATCTCATCTCAGAAAGGGAAAAATTTGTTATGCTATATGGGGTATACTTATACTCAGGAAAAACAAAAAGACCTTAAAGTTAACTGGAAATGTACTAAGTATTATTCCAACAAATGTTATGGTCGTGCAACAACTAGAGAAACAAGTGTGATTAATACTACTGAACATAACCATCCACCTAATATCTCAGAAATAGAGGTTAGATCTACCCTAGACAATATTAAGGAATTAAGCAAAACCTCTGACTTACTGACTAGTGTAATACTTAAGGAATTAATACCTAGAGTACCTAGAGAGGCAAGAGGTCAGTTACCAACGATACCTGCTATAAAAAGAACTATTGCTAGAACCAAAAAATATAGTAGACCAACAATAGCAACACCAAAAACTTTTGAAGAGGTCATAATTCCACCTGAGCTTAGCACAACTCATAATGATGAACCTTTTATCTTCTACGACAACAACAACAAAGATAAAAGGATAATAATGTTTGCAACAAACACCAACCTCAAAAAATTAACTGATAGTCAAACATGGATGATGGATGGCACTTTTAGCATATGCCCTAAACCATTCTATCAATTATATACTATACATGGCCAATTCCACAATACCTGCATACCATTCATTTATTGTTTGTTACCAAACAAACAAACTTCTACATACACTGAAATATTAAACAAAATCAAAGAAGAAACAAGAGACTTCTTTCCCCTAAAAATTATAATTGACTTTGAACAAGCTATGATAAATTCCATCCTTAAAATATATCCACACACATCCATACAAGGATGTTACTTCCATTTTAACCAATGTATATGGAAAAACTTTGCAAAAATTAACACTTAGTGTTGAATATGCAACCAATATTACCTTCGCATACCAAATAAAACACCTCATTGCCCTAGCATACGTGCCAATAACCGATGTGGCTGAACACTATAATCTTTTAATAGAAAGTCCTTTCTATACACAAAATGAACAAAAATTGTCTCCACTTTTGGATTATTTTGAGGATACCTGGGTGGGGAGACTACACCGGTCAGGCCACAGACGACAGCCTAAATTCCTAATTCCTTGGTGGAATGTATATCTACCAACCCTAAATCAAGAGGCCAAAACAAACAACGCAGTGGAGGGTTGGCATAATGCCTTTCTATCTTCAACTGGGCGAACAACTCCTACACTACACAAGCTACTAACAGCAATACAAAAAGAACAAAGTTTCCAAGAGTTAAGAATGGAGCAATCCGTTCTACAATTAAAACCCAAACTATCAAGACAAACAGCCCAAATGTACCAATATTTACAACAACAAGTACAACTTTACCCCACAACAAGAGGACTAGAATACTTAAAAATGATAGCCAAAACACTCATCTAAAAATAATGAGTCACAAAAAATCTGAACATTTAAAAAAGCCTTAAATGTAACGAAACCATCTTATTCACAAATTATAAGATATTATTATTTTCTAAAAATTATAAATATATAATAATTTTTAGACAAATAAAATATGTAACTCAACTTTTTTTTTTTAAATTGAACATTTCCCAACACACAACATTTAATAACATAAATGCATTTACCTTTTGACAACAACGTAATTAGCAAATCCAATGATCCATTACAATCCATGCTGTAATAAATCCACAGCATATAAAAAAAAGGGGCCCAATACAATGCAAAAATACTACTGTTCGAAATACATCTGAAATCCCAATTATTAGATAACTCTGATTCCCGAAAAAGGCTCTAGAATGTATGAAACGCTTCAGAAACACAAATAAATCAACGAAGTCTAAAACACATAGCAGTTACAACAACTGAAATGCACTTATTTTTTTTTAAAAACGTAACAACTCGGAAACGGAAATGGGTGTTTCCAAAAACGTACAAGAGAAAAAAAATAATACCCACCTACATAAAACTTAGAATAACACATTATTAATAACTAGAACATACATATATGTAACGAAAAAATCATAGAAAGCCACAAACACAATAACTCCTAGGCCGTTACTGAGAATACGCTAAGAAAATGTAAAAACATTAATAACGAACTACATAAGAAGTTAACCCTAACATAGTATTCCACAAACAACAAATAACAAAGTAGTACCTTCAAAATTACCTTAAATTAGTTAAAATATAACAAATAGCACTCTTACCTTCTCAGACGTGAAGTAGCTTCCAACCGCGAGCTTGAATCTTCCAAAATGACCCAAAAAGACTAAGAGCGGTTACAAAATGAAACTCCCAAATGATACTATTATCCAAATAACAGTTAAATAAATGTCAACTTTATTTGTTTTAGTAATAGAAATTTGTTAAAACTGTATAATTATTTCGGCTGTATTTATCCCATGTATTATTCATTTTTCTACAAAAATATTAATTTGATTTAATTTTTTTATTATTACATTAATTATTAATATATATTAATATTTAATGTTATAATAAAACAAACAATATTTACTTTAAATTATAGAAAATAAAAAGTGTTATTTTGCATTACTTATATACAAATTGTGACTAATATGTTTAATATATTAATATTAATATTATAAAATTAATATGAATACATTAAAAATATATAACAGATATTATAATTTAACATGTTTGTAAAATATACATTGTATGATATGAACTATAAATATTATCAATGTTGTTAATTCCAAATATATCTACATATATAACATATATTGAAGTTCACATGTATATGTAACAAAAATATTACTATATCATTTATTAACAATTGTGATGTATTGTAATTTCTCTTAAAATGTATATACTCTATATAGTATAATGTTCAATGTTTTATGTTTTACTATATAATTTACATATACCACAAATGTAAATTACTGCAAAGATATCGAAATAAAAAATAAATTGGTGCTAAATTAGATATATTATTGTGTTTAAATTGTATAAAATAATTTTTTATACATGTATTATTTGCTTTAATTACTCTATGAACAAATAAAGAAAAAATGTGTTTAAAACTGTGTCATTTTTATCTACTACCCATTATTAAATAATTAATACCAATATATAAATTTGTAAAAATGTTTACAATATATAATTATTTTTATAATTATTTTACATATATAATAAACTATTACTATCAATTTACTATTCACACATAAATATACAATTTATTAAAATCGATACTGGACACTTAACATTAAACATTTACTTTTCCAAATCCAAAATAAAATGTTTTATTATTAATAATAAACACTTAAACTATCAAATTAACAATTGTAACTCAAATATACATTTAATTAGGGTAGTTGCTGTACACAGAACCTATTTAATTTACTATGCCAACTGTTATCTACATTTATATGCTGGACACTCAACCTATGTCTAACACCTAAAAATACCCCTGTACCCGAAAACCCAAACCTAGCCCTGAAACCTAAAGAAACCCCTCTACCCCAAAACGCAAACCTAGCCCTGAAAACTAACAATACCCCTCTACCCCAAAACCCAAACCTAGCCCTGAAACCTAAAAATACCCCTCTACCCCAAAACCCAAACCTACGCCTGAAAACTAAAAATACCCCTCTACCCCAAAACCCAAACCTAGCCCTGAAACCTAAAAATACCCCTTTAACCCAAAATCCAAACTTAGCCCTGAAACCTAAAAATACCCCTCTACCCCAAAACCCAAACCTAGCCCTGAAAACTAAAAATACCCCTCTACCCCAAAACTCAAATCTAGCCCTGAAACCTAAAAATACCCCTGTACCCTAAAACCCAAACCTAGCCCTGAAACCTAAAGATACCCCTCTACCCCAAAACTCTAACCTAGCCCTGAAACCTAAAAATACCCCTCTACCCCAACACACAAACCTAGCCCTGAAAACTAAAAATACCCCTCTACCCCAAAACACAAACATAGCCCTGAAACCTAAAGAAACCCCTCTACCCCAAAACCCAAACCTAGCCCTGAAAACTAACAATACCCCTCTACCCCAAAACCCAAACCTAGCCCTGAAACCTAAAAATACCCCTCTACCCCAAAACCCAAACCTACGCCTGAAAACTAAAAATACCCCTCTACCCCAAAACCCAAACCTAGCCCTGAAACTTAAAAATACCCCTCTACCCCAAAACCCAAACATAGCCCTGAAACCTAAAAATACCCCTCTACCCCAAAACCCAAACCTAGCCCTGAAAACTAACAATACCCCTCTACCCCAAAACCCAAACCTAGCCCTGAAACCTAAAAATACCCCTCTACCCCAAAACCCAAACCTACGCCTGAAAACTAAAAATACCCCTCTACCCCAAAACCCAAACCTAGCCCTGAAACCTAAAAATACCCCTCTACCCCAAAACCCAAACATAGCCCTGAAACCTAAAAATACCCCTCTAACCCAAAATCCAAACTTAGCCCTGAAACCTAAAAATACCCCTGTATCCCAAAACCCAAACCTAGCCCTGAAACCTAAAGATACCCCTCTACCCCAAAACCCAAACCTAGCCCTGAAAACTAAAAAAAAACCCTCTACCCCAAAACTCAAACCTAGCCCTGAAACCTAAAAATACCCCTGTACCCTAAAACCCAAACCTAGCCCTGAAACCTAAAGATACCCCTCTACCCCAAAACTCAAACCTAGCCCTGAAACCTAAAAATACCCCTCTACCCCAAAACCCAAACCTAGCCCTGAAAACTAAAAATACCCCTCTACCCCAAAACCCAAACATAGCCCTGAAACCTAAAGAAACCCCTCTACCCCAAAACCCAAACCTAGCCCTGAAAACTAACAATACCCCTCTACCCCAAAACTCAAACCTAGCCCTAAAAACTAACAATACCCCTCTACCCCAAAACCCAAACCTAGCCCTGAAACCTAAAAATACCCCTCTACCCCAAAACCCAAACCTAGCCCTGAAAACTCAAAATACCCCTCTACCCCAAAACCCAAACCTAGCCCTGAAACCTAAAAATACTCCTGTACCCCAAAACCCAAATTAAATAAATGTCATAATTTTTTTTCAATTTTTTAATTTAACATTTCATATTTAAAATGTAAAATTTCATATTTAAAATTTTAAATTTCCAAATCTATTTTATATAAATTTATTTCCTAAAAAAATATTTTATTTTATATTTTTCATACACTCCCCACCCTTATCCCCTATAAACCCAACATCCCGCTGCAGAATTTTTAAATTATTTTCTAATTTCAAATTTCAGATTTAAAAATTAATATTTCAAATTTCTAATTTAAATTTTAGACATCTATTTTATAAAAATGTATTTGATAAATTATGTATTTTTATTTATATTTTTCATACACTCCCCACCCTTATCCCCTAAAAACCCAACATCCCGCTGCTAAAATATTTTAAAATTTTCTAATTTCAAATTTCAGATTTAAAATTTAAAATTTCATATTTCAAAATTAAAATTTCGAAATCTATTTTATATAAATTTATTTCCTAAAATAAATATTTTATTTTATATTTTTCATACACTCCCCACCCTTATCCCCTATAAACCCAACATCCAGCTGCTGAATTTTTAAATAATTTTCTAATTACAAATTTCAGATTTAAAAATTACATTTTCAGATTTCAAATTTTAAATTTCGAAATCTATTTTATAAAAATGTATTTGATAAATTATTTATTTTTAATTATATTTTTCATACACTCCCCACCCTTATCCCCTATAAACCCAACATCCCGCTGCTAAAATTTTTATATATTTTCTATTTTCATATTTCGAATTTCTAATATTTAATTTCGCATTCTAATTTCTCTAACATATTTTTTAACATTTATATTTTTAATATTTATATTTTGAATACACTCCCCACCCTTATCCCCTATAAACCCAACATCCCGCTCCTAAAATTTATAATAATTAAATATTATAGCACATTTATATAACATTTTTTTATTATTAATATATTAGAAACATATTTAAAAATGTCGATATTTTGACATTTCGACATTATATATGTCGATATTTCTATCATCGACATTACTTATCTCGATATTAATGAATATACATTCAAATCGATATTTTAGACAACGATATTTAGAACATCGATATTTCTTACCTTCGATTTTTCTGACTCGATATTAGTGCAAATCGACATTGTTGACTCGATATTTTGACTGTGCACCTCTAAAATGGCCGCCCTGGTTCTGGCCCTTTTATAGACTGGCCCCAGGCTACTGGAATCAGCTGGAAGGTTCTAGAACCTTCCCAGTGTAATCCTATGGCTCAGGTCCCTGAGGTAAAAATGTGGCAGTTACAGGCCACCATTTTGTGTGTCTCTGTAGTCACCAGAGCACCTAGGCCTCAAAAGCTATGGAATAAGATAACACCTAACCCCAAGGACAACACCAAAAATTAAAGTGGATATAAAAATGAAAGGAGTTAGAAGGCAAAAAGGGGACAAAATAAATAAATAAATAGGAGGGACCACCCAAAGGGCTGACAGGTCTATATATATATATATATATATATATAGAATATATATATTTATATATATATTTATGTATATATTTGAAGATAAAAACTTGTGTATCTTACGTTTAGAGAATATACATTGAGTGTAACATCATACAATGCCCCATGTATTAATTTAAAACGTTGTAATAAACAAACACATACACATTACCTAAGGAAGAATAAGGGTTAAAATAAGTAGATTGCAAAAACGTTTTTGAACTCAGCAACTTTGACTCTAATTTCAATTCGCAGATGGTGCAGGAGTCTCCTTCCAAGACTACTACGTCAGCCCACCTGTGCTACACTTCTTGAATTGAAAGTGATACATTTGTGACATCAGAAAGGTGGCATGTTTTTTTTATCCCATCTCTCAGTCTCTTGTCTCTCTCAGAAAGGGAAACCCTGGCCCACTCTTACCCAAGCTGCTATTATGTGTGGCAAGTAATGTCTAGCTAGCCATATTAATCCACTCACTCCCCTCTCTTCACAAATGTGTCTGCCACATTACTCCTAGTACCAAGGACAGTTTCCACAAAACTAAACCCAACAAACACCCAAACCTAACCCCAACAAAACCCAAAACTAATTCATTGAACTAACAAGCTAAGTAACAATCACAGTGCACAAATATACTTACACAAACAAGGACAACGTTTGTAAATACACAAGAAATGTTACAAAACTAACAATATCACAAACAATCGCACACGGCAAATACACCAAAATCATGCAAATCTGCTAAATCATACCAACAATGCACACTCTCCCAAACATCTACCTCCAACAGAAATTACAGACTGCACCCTTTGTTTAATATTTGTAATGCATAATGACGTTTTACAACATATTGCATGAGTTTTCTCACGCAAAGCTACGTAAAATGTAGATACGTACGAATGAGTGGTAAACGCGTCCACACGCAAATACAAGTGTAGGTTTCATAGAATATTAGAATTATTAATTAACAGAATCATACTTTCAAATGTATTGATTGTTAACCTTTTTATACAACAATAATTGGAAAGGGTGAGTTGGTTTTCATTTAAATAGTTACAAATTGCTTACAGGCAAAAGAATACCTTTATCAATAGTCATATATATAAAATGTACATTTCACTCACAAATGTTGTCATTACAAAAATGTTGGAACATTTATTTATACTTTTTATTACCATTTATGTATTAGATGGACTTTTAATTGTAAATGTACTAATGATCTGTCATGGTATTTCATAGTATGTTAGTTTGCATAATTATTGCAATTGCGCTTATCAAGATACATAGATTATCATGACACTTTGAAGGAGCACCATATTGGCACAAAGGTCCGTCAAGAAAATGAAGAAATCGCCCTCGCCACCATCCACCGCATCCGAAGAGCGACCACCGGCGGCAGACCATTTTCCTACCTCGCCGCCAAGTCCTGGAACATCCTCCCCATCCTCCAACAGCAGACCGAAGACCTACTAACCTTCAGGAGATTACTCAAGACCTGGCTCTTTGAGCAGTAGTAGCACCCCTCCCACCCAGCCCCTTGAGACCCTTACGGGTGAGTAGCGCGCTCTACAAATGCCTGATTGATTGATTAATTGAAGAAATGTGTAATCACCAGGATTTCCGCTTCATTATTATAATGTTAAAGCAGATGCATTGCTAAAGGACATTGTAAAGTCAATAGTTCCTTTGCTAGCCACATATGGAACATAGGGTCCCATACCACTTGATTGTAAATGGCATAGTGTGTATGTGATAGATGGAGCAAGGTGTAAAGACGAGAAGGACCAGCAGGTAAGTGGTTTTAAGGAATATTTTTAGTAGCAGCACAGTACTTCTGAACAGCACAGCCAGTAGAAGATAACTGCCACAAACAGAACATAGAACATAGAACAGCAGAGAGAGCAGGCACACTCTATTCATTCCATGTATAACATATGAAAGCAGCACACTGATGAAATCAGAATTTAACACAAAGACAATCACAGAACAAGGGCATACTTAAAAAAATAGTTTTTTATTGTATGTGTTATTGTATGTAATTGTGCTCCTCACATGAGTTGTCTTCTGAAATTATGGCACAGTACCTTAAAGAGGGATCAGTAGTTCACCAAGAGCCAATAATGATTCCTGACTTAGTTGGACTCAGAGGTGTGGGATGTAAGAATTTGTAGTAGAATTGCTCTATTGTTTTGTTCCCCATGGAATATTGCAAGTTGTTGATGACTGATAACATAGACCACTCATAGCACAATCCAGCCTGCTAGTTACAAGTGCCTGGCTATAAGTGCCTGATACTTTGCTTGAGAGTATTAAGAGCCATACACTAATATGTTATAACATTTACACAAAGCAAAGCGACAAGATGGTGCTCACTGAGTTGGCCAAGGACGAGTCTAGTGGCTGAGTTCTGAATGGTATGTAGTCTCTTCAGGAGGTGTGAGGTGATTCCTATGTAGAGGGTGTTGCCGTAGTTCAGGCAGCTGGTGACAAGGACCTGGGTGATGATGTGTCTGGTGCTAGCTGGGAGCAACTTGCAGATTTTCGGAGCATGCTCAGAGTGATGAAGCAGGCTGAAAAAACTGTGTTGATCTGGTTTTTCATGGCATGTTCTGTGGGTGTGGGTGAGGGTCCCAGTTCTTCTGGCCACCAGGAGTTGTCCTACGGGGATGTGTTGCTCCCAAAGATGAGTACCTCCAATTTGTTGGTGTTGAGTTTGAGGCAGATGTTTTGCATCCAGAGAGGATGAGCTGAGTGTTGTTAGCATATGATATGATATTCATTCCATGGGTCATGACCAAGATGGTCAGTGGGGTCATACAGATATTGAACAGGGTAGGGCTGTGTGAGGACTCTTGGGGACACTGCAGAAGATGTTCTTATGGGCCAAGGTGTAGGGTGCAAGGCGGACGCTCTGGGTTCTTATGGTGAGGAAGGATGTGATCCACTTGAGGGTGTCCCCTTGAATCCCCATCTGATGGAGTCTGTTTAGGAGGGTATAGTGAGACCCGGTGACGAAAACTGCCAAGAGATTGCGGTGGATCAGGGCGGACGTTTCTACCTGGTCCTGATGTCATTGGTGACTGTGATAATGACAGTTTTTGTCCTGTGATTCCAGCAGAACCCTGATTGGGATGGGTCCAGGAGGTTGTTTTGCTAGGTAGTTAGTTAGTTAGCAGTTGATGGCTTTTTCCAGAGCTTTAGCAGGAAACAGGAGCAGGGAGATGGGCCAGTAGTTCTTGAAATCTTTCGGGTCCACAGATGATTTTTTGAGGCGTGGTGTGGCTTCCACATGTTTCCATTCTTCTGGGAAGGTAGCAGGGGTGATGGAGGTACAGAAGATTGTGGTGAGCTCTTTGCTGGTGGTGTTCTTCCCCATGTTGAACATATGATGGAGGCAGGGTTCCCTGGGTACTCCTGAGTGGATGAAGCTCATGATGGCAGAGGTGGGCTGCATGATGAGTTGGTCCCATGTTATAATCCTGACGTTTAAGTAGGAGTCGGTGAGTTTGAGAAGGCTGTGGATGATGGCGACTAGTGGTTGGGGGTCAAAATGTTCGCAGATGGTGGAGATTTTGTTGTGAAAGAAGTCTGGCTAGGGTGTCAAAGAAATCTTAATGAAGGAGTGACAGTGCTCTCAGTTGCTGATGGGTTGGAAAACGCTTTGACAATGCTGAAGAGTTCTTTGCTGTGGTTAGAGCTGGCTTTGAGGCAGGTGTCCAGACCCTCTCTTTTATTGTCTGTCAGGTGCTGGTGGTAGTTGTTGAGAGCCATTTCGAGAGTAGGCTGGTGACTAAGTCTGATTATTTGGTGATCCATGAGTTGACGTTTTTGCCAGCACTTTGAGGGTGAAAGTGGTGTCCAGAGGCGAGTTACTGAGAGTGTTGCTCAATAGGTTTTTTGATATCTTGCTCCAGGTCCTGTGGAAGGCACTGGGTTGGTTAGTGGGGGCGTCAAGGGCATTTGCAATGGAGAAGTGGATGACTGAGTGGTCCAACCATGTGAGTTCAGTGGCATGGCTGTACCTGACTCTGTTTCTGGCTGTAAAGATGGGGTCTAGCAAGTGCCCGGTGATGTGAGTGGGGTCGGTGACAAGTTAGGTGAGGCTGCGTTTGTTCATGCTCTCAAGTAAGTTGGCTGTGTTGGCATTGTTGGGATCTTTAAGGTGAAAGTTGAGGTCTCCCAAGGAAGTTGAAGGTCTTGGAGTTGATAGCCAGCGGAGCAATGAAGTCGGGAATTTCCTCACAGAAGGTGGGCGGGGTCCTCTGATGGTGGTCTTGCCGTCTGTGTTGAGTTGGAAGTTGAGGTGCTCCATGATGGGGGGTGGTGTCATTGGTGGCGGCTAAGGTATTCTTTGTAGATGATGGCTATTCCACCTCTGTGTTTGTTGATGCAGTGCCATTGTATGATCTTGTATCCGTTGGGTGTGGTGGTGGGGATGTCAGGTGCTGATGTGGGGTTGAGCCAGGTCTTGGTAAGGTGCGACATCAGGGTGAGTGAGGTGATGGTATCCCAGATCTCGTTGGCACACTCGTGGAGCGATCAGGTGTTGATCAGAAGGCACAAGCGTTGTGCCTCTGGTGCCTCTTCGGCGTACCAGCAGCACACTTCAGCCTCCATTAAATGGGTACCTGGGAGAGCCACTGTGTGGGGTCAGCAGGAGGTGGGAAGTGGAAGGGAGAATAGCACTGAAGGCACCAAAGCTTGTGGGGAAACCTTGGGAAAAACAAGGAGAAAATGGGGTTTAGAGGGAGGCAAAAGTTGGGAGAAAACGAGTTAGAAGAAGGCAAAAGTTGACACAAACGAATTAAAAGGAGGCAAAGGTTAGGTGGAGAATCAGTTTAAAGGAGTAAAAAGTTGGGAGAAAGGCAAGTTAGAAGGAGGCAAAAGTGTGGCCAAAAATGATTTGAAAGTTGCCAGAAGTGGTTTGATGTGTGAGATCGAGTGGAGCGCTCGAGCTGCAGTGGTAGGGGGAGCTGGCCCAGGGACCGGCTCAACGGATTCACACTGTGGCCTCGATTAAGCAGGTTCCTGGTAGGGTCGCTGGGTGGGGTCATTAGGATAAGGGGAGCGGGAGGGAGAGCAGCACTGAAGGCATCAAAGTGTGTGGGGAAAGCATGGGAAAACCTTCGAGAAAATGTGGTTTAGAGGGAGGCAAAGGTTTGGAGAAAAACGAGTTAGACGGAGGCAAAGGTTGGCAAAAACGAACTAGAAGGAGGCAAAAGTTGGGAGTAAAACGAGTTAGAATGAGGCACAAGTTGGGAGAAAAATCGAGCAGGGAGAATATTGGAAAAACAAGGAGGAAATGTAGTTTAGAGGAAGACAAAATTTGGGAGAAAAACCAGTTTGAAGGAGGCAAAAGTTGGAAAAACCGAACTAGAAGGGGACAAAAGTTGGGAGAAAAACAATTCAAAGGAGGAAAAATTAGGGAGAAAAACAAGTTGGAAGAAGGCAAAAGCTGGGAAAAGACGAGCTAGAAGGAGGCAATAGTTGGGAGAAAAACTCATTAGAAGGAGGCAAAATTTGGGAGCAAAGCGAGTTAGAATGAGGCAAAAGTGTGGCAAAAATTATTTGAAGGTTGGCAGATGTTGTTTAATATGTGAACTCGATTGGAATGCTAGAGCTCTAGCAGCAGTTGGAACCTGACCCGGGGATCTGCTGCATGGGCTCGCGCTGTGGCGTCCATTAGATAGGTTCCTGGAAAAGGTCAGCAGGAGGGAGGATGGACAGCAGCACTGAAGGCACTTAAGCGAGGCGCAAGAGTTGGAAAAACAAGGAGAAAATGTGGTTTGAGAAATAGACAAAAACGAGTTAGAAGAAGACAAAAGTTAAGGAAAACGAACTAGAAGGAGGTAAAAGTTGGTAGAAAAACGAGTTAGAAGGAGGCAAAAGAGGTGAGAAAAATTAGTTGGAAGAAGGAAAAAGCTGGAAGAAAAATGCGTTAGGAGTGAAAAGTTGGGAGAAAATCGAGTTCCAAGAAGGCATAAGTATGGCAAAAAATGATTTAAAGGTTGGCAGAAGTGGTTTGATGTGTGAGCTCCAGTGGAGCGCTCGAACTGCAGCTGCAGTGGGGAGTTGGCCTGATGACCCTCTGAATGCGTTCGCACGCACTCCAGCCTCTATTAAGTAGGATCCTGGGAGGGAAGCTGGGCGGGGTCAGCGGAAGGTGGGAATCGGGTTAAAGAGTAGCGCTGAAGGCACCAAAGCAAGTGGGGAAAGCATGGGAAAAACAAGGAGAAAATGCGGTTTCAAAGAAGGCAAAATTTGGGAGAAAAATAAGTTAAAAGGAGGCAAAAGTTGGGAGAGAAACGGTATAGACGGAGGCAAAAGTTGGGAGTAAAATTAGTTAGAAGAAGGTAAAAGTTGGGAGAAAACGAATTCCAAGGAGGCAAAAGTTGGGAGAAAAGCGAGTTAGAAGAAGGCAAATGTGTTGCAAAAATTATTTGAAAGTTGGCAGAAGTGGTTTGATGTGTGAGCTTGAGTGTAGCGCTCGAGCTGCAGCAGTAGTGGGTAGCTGGCCTGGGAACAACTTACATTCATTCATTGCATAAGTGGAGAAGTGGATTATTAGTTGGGGGTGGATGGTGTCTACCACAAGTGAAAATGTGAAAATGTCACTGTTCTTATTGGGCCCTGTAGAAGTTTCTTTTATTTATACCTGAGCTTTAAGAAAATGTGCAGAGCATTTAAAAGTACCAAAACAGATATAAAGTCAAAAACACAGCACAATACAAATCAACTCCAATTTAAAAAATCGAAAATAGTTTAATAAACAAAATGACACCAAAATGAGAAAAATCTAATTAGGGAACCTGGAGAAATGAATTTTTAAAGTTATAAATTAAACTAGGCAAAGTTATTAGAAATTTCCTGAAGATTCGTTAAAAGGAGTCAAAGTTATTAGCAAACAAAAACGCTTCACCTATGGGAAAAGCTGGTTAACTATAGCTACTGGCTATCGCTAGTAGGTAATAAATATACTACACTATATATACTGCATACTATATGTTATACATATAGCTCTCAAACACTACCATTTCAGGCTTAGAGTGCTGCATAAATTATGCAAAAAAGGAAGCAGAGAATTCTGGGCAGTTCCCAAGTTTAGGCGGGGAGAGGTTCCCATATATAGCACCCTACAACACCAGCTATACTCTGGATCAGCTCACCGCAAATGTTTTCAATCACAGCAACTTTTTTAGGCATAGGATTAGCACAGTGCCATCCACTCCAAGCTAGAAAGGGACAAACAGCTAGATTCATCAAAGACCCGTTTTGCGAGTCTTTAATAGCGATTCATAAGGAATCGCTATTAAGGACTTGCAAAACGGGATTCATGTAGGAATTGCAAAAAATATTGCGATTCCTACATGTTCCTTATTTGCGATTAGCTAATTGCTAATCGCAAATAAGGAATAACTCCCCATGCATTCCTATGGGCCTGTAGGCCCATAGGAATGCATGGGGAGTTATTCCTTATTTGCGATTAGCAATTAGCCAATCGCAAATAAGGATGCGATTTCAAGGGTGCCAGTGGTGTCCAAAAGGACACGCTGTAACACCCCTGAAATGCAACATACACACATGTCCAAAGGACATGTGTGTGTGTAACATGCAACAGAGAATAATGCACTGAAGTGCTTTTTTCTATTTTTTTCGCTATTTACCACGAAGTCTGACTTCGTGGTAAATAGCGGCCAAATATTGCGAATTTGCAATTTAAAATAGGTAATTGAATTGCATTTAAGGAATCTCAAATAGAGATTCCTTAAATGCAATTCCTCGCTAAAATGCGAATTCTGTAATTGCGATTTTTGCATTTGGGATGATGCATCCCAAATGCAAAAATTGCGCTCGCAAAGGGCCAGATTCTGAGAATCTGGCCCTTTGCGAGCCGATTTTTCTTTCATGAATCTAGGTGATAGTATTTTGCCATTCCTACAGCGCAGTGGATGTGCGGATCTGCGTCACTAGTAGAAAAAAAGACATTCTCTTGATATTTTGGTTATAAACCCCTTGAGATAGGTCAGGGCCCAGTGGGATCTGAACATTAAAAATTTTGGGGAGGAAATGTGTGGCCCTAAACTTTGGACAGGCCAGGGGCGGCCACATATTACAAAAAGGGGAGGGGACATGCATTGCCCCTCCCCAAGCTGTTAATCAAGCCCCGGGACCCGACCCACTTGGGCCCGAAATTGTTGCAGTGTCCTGGGGTTCCCATCCCCCTTCTGGCCTAGGAGAGTACAGGCAAATCCTGCCGGCACTCTCCTGGGCAGGGAATCCAACATTGACCCCACCCGGGGGAACAGTTGACAATGTTGCTCCCGCCCAGCAGGAGCAAAGTTAGTTAGCCATGTCCCAACACCACCTCAATGTGAGGTGGCTGGATGTCCGACTGGGGCCGTTATTGCCTCTAAGCTCCTCACAGGTTCCGAAGTTTTGATAATTGTATGTGTCACCAAGTGGGCACCAAGGCATGCGCGTAATTTTTTAAATCGCTGTCTGCCACCGTTTTCCACAACATTAAAAACCAGAGGGGTGCCCCAGTTGCCACCTGGTCACTCACAAAATTTTCAAAAATGACTAATAAATGAGCAACAGGACCTGCTCATTTATTCACTGATCCGGCAAGGAGCACCTCATAATGCCCTAGGTCAGTGGTTGATAACCTGTGGTCAGGGTACCGCGCAGTTCTAGGAAGCCATCTCAGTCTCAAGTAACTATGACCTGTGACCTAAAGTAACTATAATCTGAGCCCTCACAATGCACTGCTAGTTACCTCGCATATTACATCGTCTATGACATCATTGATTACATCACTGCATGACGGGACTTGGGTTATAGCTACTTGAGGGCATGAGTTGTAGTTACTTCGGATATACAACAATTGCAGGATTCTGCACCGCCCCCCACCCTCACACTGTTGACAGTGCGAGCCGGTGTGGTGGCAAATAAATTGGTGTGAAAATGCTATGGCGTGGAAATGCCATTTTATTTATTTGTGAGCAGCAGGCGGGTAGACGCTCCTCCGCTCCTGAGGAAGAGCTGCCCCATGTCTTACAGCACACAAGTAGGATTTGTGTCATGCAGTGACAAGTTGCATTGCACAGCACCGTGCTTTGATGGAGACCTTTGCATTGTTGTGTGCCCCATACTAAATGTGGCACTGAGCATGATGAAAAAAATGCATAATGCAGCACAATTTTCTTTAAAACAATGCAGCAATGCACAACTTATTGTAAAACTAGGCACAACATTTGTAGACCGGACTTTGCGCCAATAAGTAACACCTCTTTGAGACCAGCGTTAGCTTGAAGAATTGCTTTTATTTCTGGAAACATTTCCAAGGTTTCATGTGTGCTTCTCTGTACAGCAAACATACAATATGGTAAAAGTGTTAAACTATGTAGAAGCAAGTATTTTGTGCTGGAGGGGTACCCATCCAGTTCAAATCCTATGCTTGACATCACGCTCACTCCTTTTCTCTATGATGCAAATGTGTGTGCGTTAGCGCATATCAGCTTAAAGTATGCCACCGCAGGGAGAGAAGGTAGTAGCGCCATATGTTAGCATCTTGGCGTTGTCTGCTCTCTCCCTTTCCTGCAACGCAGAGCTAACTTGAAGAGCGTGAAAAGTTGGAAAATGTCCCCTCTGGTCTTTTAAATCTGCACAGGCCTACATTGCACAATTAAGAGTAAATGGATCTAATGCCTACAAGAATCTCTAAATATTAGTAAACTACAACTAATTAGAAGATAACTTTATGACAGACCAATTGTGCCATTATACTTTTCTGTACAACGAAAAAAACGAAAAAAGGGTAGAGAAATATATTTTGCTTTTTAAATGTGCACCTGTCTCTGGATTTCTGCACATTTCTTTATTTGATGTGTTTTTGTTCAACGTAAAGCCAGTTTCACAAAACAAACTCTTTGTTGTGCTAAGGAAGACACAATGCACATCCAGCTTTTGGAATGCACCCAGAACCCATTCACAGTGAGACCGGCACGTAGACCCTTGTCATCCCTGCTGCTCCACTCTGCCTCATCTGTTCCACAATCAAAGCGGTGCCTCAATTACAAAGGGAAGGACAGACTGTACTCCAATTTAAGGGTATTTGTTTGTCAAGCATCCTTTGTGACTGCGTTTAAGAGCTGCTTTTGCGAGGTTCTTTGGCTGTAACTAGACGTTACTGTGACAAGATTTACAGGGTAGACGGTCTTTTCAGTTTATACAATCGTTGTCTACTGGGACCGAAGTAAGTTTGCCCTGGCATCTGCCACCCATGCTTGAGTGGTGGCATAATGAGGTCCATGGGTCCAAAACAATTCCCCAAAAATAAGTCTTTTGCAGCAAGGGTTTAATGGGTTAGCGTTTCACTTGAACATTCAAATCCTATTCCCCTGTTAAATACAAGCTCAGCAATCTTATTCATAAAATCTGTTGTTTGAATAAATGGTTTCGTTTCGTTACATTAGAAACAGGATATGAGAGACCAAAAATGAGCCTTTTCGCTATGCAAATACGCAATTCCCCGAAAGCGTGGCTTTTATCTTACTTGCTGTTCTCAGATAACCCTTTGTGAAATGGTTCCATTGCAATATCACCGTCTACTGATCTCCATTGTGCTTCATATCCCCCATCGGAACCACAATCTGTATTTCTAAATCCTATAATCATGGAAATCGAAAAAGACAGCCACTTTTGTACGCCTGGTGGGATGAATACGTTACAAGAAACAATATCAATAAATCAGAGCAGAGATTCTGTAAATCCTTAATAAAAGGATAGAAAGCCACTCTTTAAAAACAGTGTAAACATTTTTGTACCAGCCAATTACCACTGTTCTACCAGCCGAGTTATCTTTACATCACTTCTTTCAATTAGAAGGACATTTACCTCACAGAACAAAGTGAAGATGTGCAGGCAGCATCATAACGTTATAATCTGCTTTATTTTCGATTACTTGGGTATTTTAGACAGAACCAAGCACACTTTTAGAGTGCTGGATGTTGTTGTTGCACAAAAAGAGACAGTCACATGATGAGGCAATATTTTAAAAATCAAAATACATAACACATTTATGGATTAAAGACATGAAAAGCTGAAAGTGCACTTTTCACAGACACAGTGACATATGAAACTGAGACAAGTGTAACAGAAGCATCATAAAAGCGTGCTTTAAAAGGTAAGATGAAAGAAAACATATACAAAGCAATACTAAAATATATAAATGAGTGGCACCAATGAGAATTGTGGCGGAGTGTTTCTAATGATTTCTGTTAGAATGCACCATTCAGAAAAGTTGGTGCAAAAATGTGTAGAAGCTAGGTTTGATCTTGGAATTTTGCATCATGATACTAGAGATTATGTAGTGACAATTTAGAAAATTAAACACATATGAAAATTGTGTTACTAGGGTATTTTTAACATTAGCTATTTCCATGTAAGATTCTCTGATGAAAGCTCCATATATTCCTTATTTTAAATGATTTATTGCATTATATGTGATATTGGTTTAGATTTTATTTCATTTAAAATGTGCGATGCTAACATAAAGGCTCTTTAAAAAAAAATGCTGACTTTTCCTCTGACCTAATACTATGGTCCATTTACAACTAGTGGAATGTTGCTTTATTTGTTCTGTACATGTATAACTTTCGACATTCTTAAATGTTTCTTCAAAGTTCGCAGTGAAATATTCCTGTAGGAACAGGATTTAAGCTGCTGCTATGGGTGGATACTTTGTATTTTTTTTCTCCCGATGTTAGGCCTATGTGGACTTCAAATCTTTTGTTTCCCATGATAAACATGGGAAGCATCTCACTGTAACGAGTGTCATAGATGACATTATGTGAATGTGAGCATGTGACAAACTTTCGATTGTGGTGTGATGCTACATCACTGGGATCTTGTTAGCGACTTTATAAAAGATGAAAACTCAAAGGAGGGGCAGCCTCATACTTTTTCTTTCCCCTTTGAGGGGACGCTATGCTATGCTGATTTGTGATGATTACTAAGAGCCTTATTGTGAGTTTGATGGTCAATTGGATCGCCGAATCGTTGGTGGAGTTGCGGTGGCAGTCGGGGACCACTGCACCAGCCGTCTGACCTCTGTATTATGATTACGGCGGTCTGAACGTTTTGGGACTGCCGCAACCACCAGGGATTCACTATACCTGGCGGTGGCACAGCGGTCTGGGGAAGCAATATGCATGGCAGTTCGACTGCATCACTGCCATGCATTTTACGAGTTTCCCCATGGAGGTGACCCTGCAATGAAAAGGCTGTCAGTGGAGAAACAAATTGGGCCTTACAGGGCCCACTGTTGCCCCTATGCATGGGGGTGCATGCAGGGGGTCACATGTTGTGCCCCCCTGTGTGAATGCACCTCTGTTCCTGCACGGCATACACTGCTCATTCTAGCCCGTGCTGGAAAATCCATTGGCAGTACCGCGGCGTTGCAGTTATGAGGCTCACTATGAGCATTTAAACTGCACTGCTGTGGGACGGCAACTCCGCCCGCCCACCAAGCAATGAGATTACTCATAATCGGGAGGCCGGTGGTCGAGTTTGGCTGCCCTCGAGCGGGGCACTGGCGGGGCAGCCTGCTCCAGGACAGCCAAACACGCAATCAGGCCCTTGGAACTATCATCTTACTTTTGGACTGCTTTGCTGATGCTACAGTCGAGAGATGATGGACTGAAACCTTCTTTGGCGAACCATTTAAATTTCATTTTTCCTTTGTTCTATGCTAATGGACTCACCCTTAATGGACTTTAAATCTGAATCCTTTCCCCTTCCATGTAGAATTTAAGCTGTTAGACAAACAATACATCCTTCTGATTTAATGGTAGTGGGACTCTGTAACTCTTTACACTGATCTTTATAATAACCATCCAATAAAGCCTTGCCTAAATGTTTAGTACTTTAATGCAAGATGTGACATTCTTAATTAAAATTCTTAAAAGATTGCTTATGACTATGAGTTTTGAATCTTTAATACAATAACCAAATCAATCTAATACCTGCCTCAGTCTATTATTGAGTCTGGTTTGTTCTTCCATTTGAACTGTGCTATTTACAATTGATGTAAATGTGTTGTAGGGAGAATCAGCGAGCTCTGTCAGAACATTAAGTATTATTGTTATTTTGATTTATTACATGCTCGAATCACCCCCAAAGTGGTATCTCGGGCGAGACCAGGACAACAGATAAAAAGGGATATCTTTAAAATAGGTGAGTCTTGAGTAATTTCCTGAAATGGAAGTGGTCTTCACAAAACCGTAATTGCAGTGCCAGGTTATTCCAATTAGGGGGGTGAGGAAAGAAAACGATCCGCATCCTGGCTTGGCCTTTCTGAACCCGGGGACTTTAAGGAAAGCCTTGTCGCATGATCTTAGGAGTCTGGAAGGGGTATAGCGGGTGAGCTTTAATTATAGACAAGTAGGCCCTTTACCATGTAGAATAATTCTGTTTCTCACAGGTAGCCAACGTAGGGTCTGTAGAAGAGGTGCAGCTGCTGTTCCAGGGGTGTGGTTGCAGATAAGACGTGTGGCTGTGTTCTGTACTGCCTGAAGCTTAGATAGGAACTTCTCATTTATAGAGGCCAAAAGCCCATTGCACATAGTCTAGAAGGCTGATAACCAGTGCCTGGACTAACATTTTCCTAGTGGAGAGTGGTAATAAAGGAAAGACTCTTCTCAGCAGACGCAACATGTAAAAACATGAGCCTATGGCGGCAGAGATTTGTTCTTTCATAACGAGGGATTGGTCCAGCCGGACTCCCAGATTTTGAACCGCTAGTTTGGGTCAAGGGGCCATACCGAGTTCTGATAGCTACCAATCCAGTGACCAAAGTAGTTGGGCCCTCCCAAATAACGTAATCTCAGTTTTTGCACTGTTTAGCTGGAGTCTATTTTTGAAACATCCAAGTAGCAATAGCTTTCATCTCAGCAAAAAAAAATTCTCTAGATTAGTCAGATTATTCTCTAATGAAAAAAGTAGCTGTGTAACATCTGCATATGGTATGATCACAAAACCAAAAGCTTTGGCAAGGGGGTGCAAAATAAATGATGAAAAGTGTGGGGCTGAAGCAGGAGCCCTGTGGAACTCCACTAACCAGAGTCATAATTTGTGACTTATAAGGGTCCCATTTGGGTCCTATTTGAAAGGAAGTCAGCCAGCCATTGAGGAGCCATTCCATGGATCCCAATCTCCTGTAGCCTACCAAGAAGCCTAGAATGAAACACAGTATCAAAAGCTGCTGACAAATCCAGCAGCACCAGCATTGAAGGTACATTTGTATCAAAGAGCATTTGATGAGGTAGAAAACATGACTGAGGGTCCCCTGTGGCAACCCGCCTTGGCCCTCTTCACTCACCTCATCATCCGAAGGCTTGGTTGCCCGGCTGGAGTGGTGTGGCCAACACGATAGTGGGCCGCTGCAACCTTGTAAGCAGCCCACGAGAAGCGGTTCTGAGAGCCTGATTGAGGGGCCGCCTGGGAATGGTGATGGCCTGCCGGTCTGCTATTGCTGAACGAGCACGGGCTCTGAGACTCCCGACCAAGAGCCCCATGATCTCTCCCAGCATACCAGCCAGCATGGAAGAGGCGGGTGGAAGGACGCACCCAGGCCCCGTCAAACATCAGCCGAGAGTCAGCGGCTGCCATACCTGCAGGTGAGGAGGAGGGCCATGAGTCCTGTGACTGGGGTGGGTGCCACCCTCTCATCCTGAACACGGTGAATGGAGGAGGGTCCTGGGGCCAAGGCCAGATCCCTTACGCCTGTAAAGCACGGACATAGGCTTGGCAATGGGGGGCCTCGTGCAAGCAAAAGGCCTAATATAGAGCCCTCTAGTATAACCGCGCAGCACTATTGAAGGCCCTACACTAACGGGAACTGCAGGACTTGGAGGATAGCAAATGATCCGTGTTGGGCCTTCCCTAAGTATCTAGCTGGTGTGAACCACGCAGGACCACATGAGGGGGCAGAATAGCCTGGCCTGGGGTTCCAGAGTGCTCCAGGAATGAACTTACCCTCATGAAGCTGAAAACACCATGGGACCTGCGCGACTGCCCCCCCTTGCCTATCGGAGCCCAAGTAGCCTAACTGAGGACACAGTCTGCTGAAAGCAATAAATTCCCTGATCCGCCTTGGGGAGAAACGGTGCCAGGGCTGACCAGAAGTTTATACATCCTGCCACTGACAGCAACGGATCAGTGCTGGAACCCAAAAGAAGATGGGAAAACCCTCAAGGAAAAAAGGAGCAGGAGCAGCAGAGCTCAGTGAAAGGGGAGATGACAGCGTGGACTACTGCGGCAAGACCCCCTAATGATCCTAAGCTGCAGGGCATCCTGCAGGCTATCACTGCCTCACGAGAGGCACTGGAACTCAAAATAAATACCATTGACACTTACCTCAACCTCCTCTGAGATGACCATAAGAAGCTGGTGGAACGAGTGGCAGCCATCAAACACACCCTTGAAAAACTTCACCCAGCCGAGACAATGATGCAAAAACGAATGCAGGTGATGGAATCCAAGGTGAGAACGCTAGAGCTCAGAGCGTAAGATCCTGAAAACCGCCTCTGCCACCCCAACATACATGTGGTGAGTCTACCTGAGAAGAGCAAGGATCCCGGCACAGTGAAATACATGGAGAAATGGCTGAGAATAGAGGTGGCCCCTGAGGGACTATCGGGGTTCTCTGCCCTAAAAATAGTCCACTGAGTGCCAGCAAGACTCCCTCCACCTGAAGTCCCGCCAAGGCCGATAGTGGTAAGATTGCTTCACTATAAGGAACGCGATTGCATACAGGCGCTGGCACAGAAGAAAGCGTTCCGTCGAATGGACAGTGCCATTGTGCGCATTTTTCAGGACTTCTCCAGAGAAATCCAGAGACAGCAAGCGTCCTACCAGGAGGTCAAGAAGAAGCTGCAACAATTGAACCTCAAGTACGCTATGCTGTTTCCAGCGAAGCTAAGAGTAGTGACCCCGGGCAGGACACGATTATTTCACTCCCCACAGGACATTTGGGACTGGCTGGAGAGCCACAACAACCTGGAGGCAACTACGGATGCAGAAGAATGGCAACAAAAGATGTGGAACTTGAGATGCAGCTGAAGCGGAGCCTGGCGCCGCCCCCACAGTCTGAGGTACAGTAGGAAAGACAACGGGCGATGGGAGTGGTGGCCCAGATTAGCAGAAGACAGATGGATCGAATGCCCTACATGCGGGGCTCCTCTGGCCCGGACTCGGACACTGATCCTGCATCAAACATGTCAGAGACCTCGAGCTTGGAGTTGCCCAAGGTTATGCCAAGAACAGTGTATGACAATATCTGAGACACTCAGAGTACCGGTACCAGGAGGGTGAATAGCAGAAATGGGTGGGCTAGCTAAGTACACATTTACACACAATACGCAGTACACCATGTCTGCAGTTCGCTGAGCTGGAAAGCCCCCGAACATCAGAGAGACTCACAGGGCGTTCCACCCCCCCTTGCCTTTTGTATTTCATCCTTCCTAGCAAGTGTTGTGGACCCTCTTCCACATGAGAGGGGCAGTTGGGGTTGTTGGGAGTTGTTTTCGAAGCTGGGGATTATTGAGTCATGCTATCTGCGAATATATGCTTGCCATGCACAGATTGGTAGGGTGCACTGGGAATGGCGTGAGGAGGCGGGAGGAAATTACATGGTTACTGAGACTAGATAAGGCAGGGCATCTTGAATATAAGGGTCTAGCATGGACCTTCAGGACATGCATACCATGGCAAAGGGTTCACTGACAAAATATCGATGTAAAAATATAAAAGTAAAAAATATCGATGAAAAAATATAGAATGCAAAAATATCAACTCCCTATACTTAAACAGGTAAGTACAAAAATATCAGAAAAGAATATTGAAGTAAAAAATATAGTTGTACAAAATATCTAATTATATATATATATATCAAACCTTTCACTCCTCCTTAAGAAAAGATTGTCCGGGCCACTTGCAGTTGCAAAAGCGTGTTTATTGGGAAGGTTTCGCTCGGCGCGTTTCGCCGGAACAACCCGCTTTCTCACAAGAACGAGAAAACTGTTTCCCGTGCAATATATACTAATCACATGGTATTAGCGTCATACCAAAAGCAATAGACAACAGACTCGCTGATAATGCTGCGAGCTATGTTCACTTTGTAAATGTGTGATAAAGCACCATAATAAAAATATAATACTTTGCGATAAATTCATGACATGATGCAATGCTTATGGACAAAAACAATTATTGCCTTATAATTCAAAATTAATGTCGAGCAACCGCTCGAAAGTGTTCATAATCAATGGATTAATAAAGTTTTTGCCCTTACAACAATTCAATGTTAGATGAAACGAAAGAGTATTGTTAAGGATTCAAGGGCACAAATAAACCTGTATACATAATCACAAAATAAATGCAACTATTGTAATGAAGTATAGACAATGCGGCGGTTATACCGGGGTAAAATGCAGAGACCGTCTGCAACCATTCGATAAATCATATAGCGCCCAAGTGGGCAACCGGGGCATTGTTGAGCCTAGTATCAATTAGCAAAATTGAAGCCAAAAGAGCCGCTGCCAACCAAGTCCTGACAGAAAGCTCCTAACCGAGTCATTTCAAATCATAGGTATCTAGCCCCAGTGGGCAAATTAATGTGCCAAACAGGCACTGGAGGGCCAGTTCAAGTGTTACAACAAATATGCTGCATGGTGCAAAAAGCCTCCCATCTTCGTAATTATTATCCATAGTCACATGGTGATGTCAAGGGGCTGTTACACAAGTGAATCGTGAACAAATTCCCATCAGCAAAAACATTGTGTCGTTCTGTGAAAATTAAATAAAATAAAACGTATCAAATGGTGACACCGACAGGGCTGTGATTAAAATATACAACATACAGTTTCTCACACAATTTTTAAAACAATCATGAGTACAGCAAACATTGGCACTGAGTACGGATTCTAGCCTAGATGAACCGCTAAATCCTCGTGTAAGTTGTGCCCATCTGGTTGTTGTGTGGTTTTATATTTGATGATGAGTTTAGACTCTAATCTCCCTCCTCTCTCTCGGGCAGGTATCGTCTCCAGAACACAGAATGATAAAAGACGTGCATTACTTTTGTGGTATGCTGCGAAGTGCCTTGCTATCGGATACTGTCTGTCTCCGTTAGTAATGGCACGCATGTGTTCTAGAACTCTCTTTTTCGCTGGATGCTTAGTGCTCCCAATGTAATAGAGATTGCACGGGCATTTCAGCGCATACACCACATGATCAGTGAGGCAGGTGACATGTTTCAGAATCTTAAATTTGTCACTCTCTTTGGATAATTTCACCTCTTTTTGATTGCTACTATTGCGGCAGGCTTTACATTTCCCGCAAATGTAGAATCCTTGGATGGGTTTTCTAGTGCTTATATTCCCTGGTAAAAGAGTGGTGCACAATAAATCCTTAAGGGATTTAGGTCTCCAATAGGTAATCTGTGGATAATCTGAGACTCCTTGTAACAAATCCTTATCTAGTTTAAGCACATTCCAAAACTTCCCCATTATTTTCTTCACATCCTTATATTGTGAGTGATAATCAGTGATGAATCTACTGGTCACACTCGATGGAGCCCCCTGATCTGCTTCTGTATTTACAACCTGCCTCTCTCTTTTCTTCGTGTTCACTACTTTTATGGCATTTGTGATGCATGTCTGGGTGTATCCTCTTTGTTTGAAACGCTCAGACATAACCAGAACCTCCTTCTGGTAGTCTTCGTCTTTAGAGCAGTTGCGTCTTGCCCGCAGGAACTCCCCGATAGGTATTGAATTAATAAGATTGTTAGGGTGACAGTTGCGGGCATGTAGGAGGCTATTGCCAGCCGTTTCTTTCCTGAATACGGTTGTAGTAAGGCTGTTATTATCAATACTGACTTTCAAATCTAGAAAGTCAATCACAGTGTTGCTAGTGTGACTAGTAAAAGATAAATTGAAGTTGTTCTTGTTCAGCTCCTGAACAAATTCAATTGCCTCATCATGGCTTCCGTTCCATATTATAAAAATATCGTCTATGTAACAAAGCCATTTAACTACCTTGGTTTGGTAGATTGAGGACTGGTACACAACCTGCTCCTCCCACCAGCCTAGGTAAAGACCCGCAAAGCTGGGGGCGAAGCAGGTGCCCATCGCCGTCCCGAGTAGTTGATGATATATGTTACTGTTAAAGAGGAAAACGATTTTTGTTAAGCAAAGAAATGCCATATCAAGTAACATTTCAGAGTGTAGCAAAAAAGAGATGGATCGGGCTCGAAGAAAATACCTGCAGGCCTCTATACCTTGTTGGTGAGGGATGCACGTATATAAGTTGTTCACGTCCAATGTCACAAGAAGCCACTCGGGATCCCATGTGACATTGCTGATTTTGCGTAGGAAGTCTCCTGAATCTTTAAGGTACGAGGGTAGTTCCTGCACCAAAGGTTGCAGGAAGAAGTCCACATATCTGGACGTATTCTCCCAGCAACTCTCTCTCAAGGAGACAATTGGTCTCCCCGGGGGCTCACACATGCTCTTATGTATCTTGGGCAGGAGATAAAGGGCCGGTATCTTAGGGTATTTGTTATTCAAAAAATTGAACTCTTCACGGCTCAAGAGTCCCCTCTCTTTCCAGTCACTCAACTGTTCAGCATAATGCATAATGCTGGTGTTATAACTGGTCCTGTCACTTTTTTCATATTTAGTCCTATCACTCAGTTGTGCAAGGCCCTCATTAATGTACATATTGCGTGGGAGTACAACAATATTGCCCCCTTTGCTTTTTTTATGACTATACTTCTATCATTGCTAAGGGATTTAACTGCCTGAAGTTCTGCCTTCGTGAGGTTATTTTTTGCATACCGCACATTTTTGGACAATTTTTCAAGTTCTCTTATCACCCCCCTCTCAAAGATATCAATGGCTTCATTCACAATTTGTGGCAGGAAAACCGATTTTTGTCTAAAACCACTGTTACAATTGAGGTCAATCCTCAAATCATCGTTAATCAGGTTAAGGATTGGATTGTCCAAAGTATTGGGATCTCCCCCAAGCTCATGCAGAAGATGCAGCGTTTCCGCATCCTTCACTGCAATATTGCTGGGTTCTTGAGGTGGTTCATGAGTCTCAATGTTAAGTTTAGTGGCGAACCACTTCTTCAAGCGTAGTTTACGCGTGAAGTAAAACAAATCGATTCTGCTCTGTGTGTAGTCAAAAGTGGCAGTGGGGCAGAAAGATAACCCAAGTGACAGTACCTGTATTTCAGCTTGATTCAATTCCCTCGTGGAGAGGTTAATCACAGTGTTGTCATCTACTATTTGCCTCGTCTCTGCCGCCGTGTTCGGGATCCCACTGGGCTCAATATGCTGCTGATATTTAGTGTGCCTGGCTTTCCTGCGCCTCTTCCGCCTTGCCCTTGTCCTTTTGGTCCTGCTGTGTTTGGTTTGCTTTGTCCAGCAATCCTCCCCTGGGCTACTAGGGCGAACTCCATTAAAATGTTGTCTTTTGGGCTCAAAATATCGGCGCTTGTCATTGGTTGTGCGTTAATTCCGGTGATAGGTGCCGTGTTTTCTTGTACATGGGAGAGTGTTGCAGGCGTTGCCTGTACGTTACGCACTGTTTTTGGTGCTCCATTTCCAGGAATCACAGCTGCTGTGCGCAAGTGGTCGTATTTTTTAGCAAATGTGAGGACCTGGCCGCGCTCATAATCGTTGCGGTCCCTCATGAATTTGATCTCCTTTTTATCTCGAATGTCCTTCTCTATTTTTTCTAGTTTGACATCCAGCTTGGACATTTCATTATCAAAATCCTTTTGATCATCGTACAGGGCTTTCAGTCGGCCTGTTATCTCGTCGATCTCTTCAGATAGTCTCTCACAGTGTTTGGTGGCATATTTGACCAAGATTCTAAGCATCACCATTGAACAGCCGTGACTGTTATCAGACCATTCTTCGACCATGTCTGGGTCGGGATCATCAAACGTCGGCGTGATAAATATTCTCAAGCCTCGTGGCACTCGATCTGCCTCGATGTATTTTTGGAGGGTAGTGGCTTCCCACCAGTTGTGTTGTTCCATTTTTAAGAGCTTCCAGAGATTATTCCATAACTCTTGTCTGTCAGATGTGGTGTTTTTTAGGTTAGAATCACCAGGGACGCTCGCGGTCATTTCAGACCCTAGTGCGGCGAACATCTTGTTTGCTGCCTCATTACGTCTTTCATTTCTGTTCGAAGCCATCCTAAAATGAGGTATTCTGTGTGTACGGGTTTGAAATAAATCACCCGCCCGCTTTGCTCTGTAGAACCCCGGACACACACTAGTGTGTTCGTAGTTACAGCCACTTGCCCTTGAGAGTCTTATTGCGCTGTGCACTCGTGATGATTAAATTATTAGCGGTTAGTGGAAGTTCGTAAAAGGGAACAGTGCGATGTGATTCACTCACCCTCCGTAGTCCACTCGGGATAGCGTCTGTAGTTCAACTTGTTACCAGCAAACAGACTGGGTCCGCCGTGTGGATCTTCGATGTTAGGGCGATCACTCAACAAACACACCACCGATCCTGTGGCACAGCTAAGTATTTCAGTTGACACAAATCTCCGTGTCAGTTTCAAGGGCGGGCGGGGGCTCCAGGTACAATACAAATCCAGCACACGTGATCGCTTAGGACCCCTGCCGCTTCCAGTGGCGGGCCTCGGACGGGATAGCGAATCCCCTCAAATCAAACCTTTCTCTCCTCCTTAAGAAAAGATTGTCCGGGCCATTTGCAGTTGCAAAAGCGTGTTTATTGGGAAGGTTTCGCTCGACGCGTTTTGCCGGAAGAACCCGCTTTCTCACGAGAACGAGAAAACTGTTTCCCGTGCAATATATACTAATCACATGGTATTAGCGTCATACCAAAAGCAATAGACAACAGACTCGCTGATAATGCTGCGAGCTATGTTCACTTTGTAAATGTGTGATAAAGCACCATAATATAAATACAATACTTTGCGATAAATTCATGACATGATGCAATAATATATATAAAATAAAAATAAAAATATTAAATATGTTAAATAATAAAATTAATATGAAACAATCAAGTACGTTTAATATACATTTAAAAAAATATAATAAATAAATGTAATTTAAAAAAGCTAAACACACATACATAATAATTCATATATTTACTTTAAAACAATTAATATGCTATTAATTCTTTTTTATATAGTTTTAAAATGATATAAACATTTACAAATACATATGTATGTGTGTACCAATACCATAAAATCTAATTTTAAAAAAATCTATTATAAATTAAAACATTAAACTATTTAAAAATCTTCAAACTTAAATTTCCCACTCAAGTGAGAGTAACAGTAGGGAAAGTGTTGGATAGCGGAGGGATAACAATTACTATTCCCATTCCAGTGAGTGTAACAGTAGGGAAGTGTTGAATAGCAAGCATAGGGGTAAACATTACTATTCCCACTCCTGTGAGTGCAACAGTAAGGAAAGTATTGGATAGTGGAGGTGTAAAAATGACTATTCCCACTCCAGTGAGTGCAATAGTCGGGAAAGTGCCGGATAGCAGAGGGGTAAAAATTACTATTCCCACTCCAGTGAGTGCAACAGTAGGGAAAGTGCTGGATAGTGAAAGGGTCAACATTACTATTCCCACTCCAGTGACTGCGCCAGTAGGGAAAGTATTCGATAGCGGAGGGGTAAAAATTACTATTCCCACTCCAGTGAGTGCAACAGTAGGGAAAGTAT
Source organism: Lissotriton helveticus (assembly GCF_964261635.1). Lineage (NCBI taxonomy): Eukaryota > Metazoa > Chordata > Amphibia > Caudata > Salamandridae > Lissotriton > Lissotriton helveticus. The sequence continues at coordinate 435,850,223 of NC_136057.1, forward strand.
TGGATAGCAGTGGAGTTAAATTTACTATCCCCACTCCAGTGAGTGCAACAGTACAGGAAGTGTTGTATAGCAGATGAACAAAAATTACTAATATTATTTAAACAATTAAAAAGAAATCGTAAACATGAATAAACAATATTTAAAAAACATACAATAAATATATTAAACATATAAAAAGAACACATATTATAATGTTAATTACATATAACAAAAAGATACAAATATTATATAAAATAAATTAATAAATACATTTATGAACAATATTTATTTAAACAGAGCAAATATTAACAAACAAACAAATTATTTAAAACATACATTTTGTATTTTATTTCCTACCCTATAACACCACACAAATAAAATAAAAAAACATTTTTATTTACATTTATCTCCATAATGAACATAATTAACAATGAATGTAAAATATACTATTAATAAAAAAGATAATAAACATTCATTGAGTACACATTCTTTAACACTATAATGTCCACAACACACACCTAAAATTAATTACACAAGTAACATAATTAGTTACTAATTAGATAATGTAAATTAATTAACAACTAATTAATAATTCAGCTATAAAAAATAAATTACTTCCCACCATTTACACCTATAAACACCACAACACACACCTCAAATTAATTACACAATTACCATCATTAATTACTAATTAATGTATTTAAATTAATTAACAACTAATTAATAATTCATCAATAAAAAATAAATTACTTCCCACCCTTCATGCCATTTACACCTATAAACACCACAACACACACCTACAATTAATTACACAATTACCAATTCCTAATGTATTAATTGAAATTAATTAATAGCTAATTATTAAACAATTTTTCATAACATTAATTACACATTTAAAAATATAACATAAAAATTTAACAAATATTAATAAATAGAAATACATTTTATATAACTAAATTACTTCCCACCCTATTCCTTTATAAACCCACAACCCGCTACAGAACTAAAAACGCTAATTTCAAATATTTTTTTTTAATAACTACAATAAATAATCAGTACATTTTATATAATTAAATTACTTCCCACCCTATTCCCCTATAAACCCACAACCCACTACAGAACTAAAAACGCAAAATTCAATAAAATAAATTAATAACTACTATAAATAATCAATACATATTGTATAATTAAATTACTCCCCACCCTATTCCCCTATAAATCCACAACCGCTACGGAACTAAAAACACAAAATTAAATGAAAACAAAATTAATAACTACTTAAATTTTAACACATAATAAAAATACAAACAATTCCTCCAAAAAAAAACATCACACACATATAAAGTATTTACTAAAATACAGAACATTAATAAAAAATTGATATTTTGAGCAACAATATTTTTACAAATTATATTAAATACTTTGATATTTTTTAAATCGATATTACTTAACTGAAATCAATATTCTTGACCACGAGGATTTTTCTGTTGATATTCCTGACTCACGATATTTTTACCATAATATTTATGCAACTCAATATTTCTTCCTCGATAATCTTTCTCTGCACCCATGTACAGAGCCCTAAGAGCAGACTTGCAGAACCCGCTGGAAAAATTACGCACCCAATGGGAAAGGGATCTAGATAGCCCGGTCCCACTGAAAGACTGGGACAACATACTAGCTGCCAGAGTATCCCGAAATGCTTGTTTCAAATGTATTAACTACTACGTGGTGCATAGATCTTATCTGACTCCAGAGCGCAAACACATATACTTTCAAGTGCCAGAGGCAACTTGCCCTCACTTCAGGGAGGAAAGAGTACATATTCTCCACATGTTTTGGTCTTCCCCGAGACTAAGGGAGTTCTGGGAAGTGCTCCTGAACCTAGTAGAAGATGTAATTGAGAAAGAGATCCCACGCACACCAGCTCATTGCCTACTGGGCTGGTTCCCCCCTAACTCCAAGACCAAAGTACAAAGTAACCAGTAAATTCCAAGACCTGGCATTTATCCTAGCCAAGCGTGAAATGGCCAGAAATTGGAAAACTGTGGGGGACCTCAGTTAGCCACATGGAAGAATGAGCTGACGAAATGGGTTAGTTGCAAAGGTCGAATACTACTAAGGAATGCCAGGGGGGGTGGGGTATTTAGAAGTGGCAAAAGCCTGCAAAGCCTTGGTGGATGCCCTATTGCACCCAGACCCAGAGACTTCAGAGGGAACACCCACAAGAACCCTGTGAGCAAGCAATGGGATGTGCCTTACCTTAAGACTGAGACCCAACTGCACAGACCTTACCTCACCATAACACTTAGGCTGATGACGAGATCCAGACTCACCCTGGACCCTTACCCACACCCAAGGCTGACATTGCTTCACCCGTCAAGCACGTAACCCATTTGACTAGCACATAGCAGACTCACACAGGGGAGGCGGGAGGGGGAACTTGTAGTATAGTTTAGTTATGGGATACTAATTTGTAATTTGTAAGGTCATTTATAGAGCGCTGCAGAAAGGACAAAGTACAGGTCAGGCACAAATCAGTCCTGGAATAATTCAGTCTTCAGGAGTTTCCAGAATCGAAAAAGACTGGGGCATTTGCGCAGGTCCTCGGGCAGAGTGTTCCAATATTTAGGAGCAAGGTAAACAAGGGTCCTTCCTCCTGCCCGTAGTTTCCTGTATCAGTGAACCACAATCAGCCCTTTACCTTTGGATCTGAGAAGCCTGCTCGGACGGTAACATTTTATTTTATCTACCAAATAGCAAGGACACCTACCATAGAGAGATTTATGTGTGAGGCAGCAAAGTTTTAATTTGATTCACTGACGAATAGAAAGCCAGTGAAGCTGTCTCAGCAGAGGTCTAGAAGAGGTACATGGGGGCATTTTAAGAGCCAGATGTGCAGAAACATTCTGAACTATCTGCAATCTACTCAGAAGACCTTGAAGCAACAGTTGGAGTTACAACCAGGAGATTATTATTTTTGCTTTTAGGCTCTGGAGGATTTTGACTTTCCGAAAAGGTCATAGTTTGAAGTCTACACTTTGAACAAGTAACAGGACCTTCCTGGACTGCAAAGATAATATTACAGCATGTGGCCTTTGCTTTATAAAGATTTGAGCATACCTATTCTCTGATAAAGGAGAAGGAGGGGTTCTGGCAAAGGTCCGGTGCGGAAGTGGCGCAAAAGAGACCACTAGACTGATGAATCGTCCACCACTTTATAATGAGACACAGACTAAAGACTTTACACATACTAGTACAGCTGGGAAACCTAACGCTCCTATAATGCCTAAAGTGCCTAAAGAATCTGTGAGTGGGAGAACAGAATTGTCAGCTCGTATGAACCTGATTGATTCAAGTACTCCAGATACTTTGACTGTTCCCATTACTTTTGGACCTGTTGTGCCCCTTTACAAGTCTGGGTTACAGGTAAATAGTGTTCATAATGTAACTGTACCTGCTGGAGCAAATACAGTTTGTGGAAGTTCTTCAGACCTGAGAGCAAGATCACTGCAGAACTCATGGTTCTGATTTGAACCAATGAGGGTACAGCTATGAATGTTGTGCCAAATCAGACCTAATTTGATCTGACTGAAAGAATCGTGCAGGGGTTTCCACCTTTGTATTGTCCCCAATGGGCAGAAATGAATTAGTGTGTATCTGATGTGACTATGCCAATAGGTATTTCGGTTCCAGATACATCCGTTCTAAATAGGCAACATGAATGAGTGCAAATTTAAATAAAGGAAGCTTAAATTTTAATAATACAGAGAGCAATAAGGGTTTACTTCTCAAGAATTTGAAGAATGGCTTAAAGGATATAGTACCTCGAATAATCAAAATTCATCAATAGTTCCAGCTTCAGCTCCAGTTTCAGCTATGAATTCAGTTCCATTACAAAATCCAGTTTCTAGTTCAGCACCTTCTTCAGATTTGGTTGCAGGCTAAAGTTCCATCCAAAATTCAGACCTGAGAAATAGAGCACCCATGGATGTGACCCAGCTAAAAGTTGAATTAGAAGAAATGAATCAGGGAACACTTAGCCCTTCAAGAAAAGATATCTACCCAGAGGAAGAAGTATTGTTTCTCTATAAAGACATCACACGACAAGCAAAATTGACATATGAGAGATTGGTAGACTTGGCTCAGAAATATAGAATTGATATTCAAAATTAAAAGTTTTTACAAAAATCATACAGGTTAGATTTTACTGACAAAGGCACTGTGAACATGAGGGCACCAGGAAAGAAAATGCAGATAAAGATCTAATCGTATTAATCAGAAAATTGGATGAAGGAGAAAAGTGGGATGGTCGATCTTCGAAAAAGAAGGAAACAAAGCGAGTTGGAGTGCAGTCACCACCTGATGGTTTAGATGTTAGTGTACAGGAAGTACAAATGCTACCTATGAGAAAAGTAGCTGGAGAAGGTTATGTTCATAGAACATGGACAAGATATCTTCTTATTAACAAATGATTTCCCTAAATTGAGAGAAAACCCTGTGGAATGGTACAGACAAATTGAACGATTTGTGAAAATTACAAATTACAATTACCAATGTTTTGTGTATTCATTTGAATACTCTGTTTGGGAATGTGGTACCAGGAGATTTGTGGGCCAAATGTAAGGTTATTGTAGAATGGCCGGAGTCAGAACCAGAAAGGAATCCTAGAACTGGAGCACCATGTCCAGTGGTAATAAGGAAATACCTGCAGGTAATAAATCACCTGAAGACTAAAATTTCCCCTAAAGAGATTGATTGGGTACAGACTGACTGGATGATCAAAGAACTGAAAGAATCAATGCATACCTTCGACAAGACAATAATACAGGCTTTCAAACAGTATAGCTGACTGGACAATATCGCAGATAAAGATGTGGGACATTTTGTTTACAGGTGTTATGTTTCATAGGGTACCCCAATATAGGTTTGAGTAGTCCCCTAAACCTTCACCTACATTTACCGTCCAATTACCGTACCGTTAAACTACACAATAGGTTTTGGTATTGACCTTTTACCTAGTTAAGTGCTGGATAAAATGTTGTGTGGTTTTCCCCGAAAACTAGCCTCATTAATTAAGCAGATAGATTCTTAGAATCACAGCAGGATTACCATCTACATAATAACTATGTATTAGGGTCATCCCTTCCGTCATCCTTGACCGGCATGACACAGCAAGATAGAATCCCCTGAGGGTACCTTTTTGGGTATATGTACACCATATCTTTGCCAGGCTAGGCAGAGGAGAAAGACTTCCATGCTGACACATTGACGGGAGCCACTTGCAGACACTCCAGCTTGCAGTTGTCTGACATCCCTCATAAAGTGTCCATCTCAAGACCAAGACGGGGTCCCACAGTCTCTCACTTCTGGTAATTGGGTTGACTTCAGCCGAGGAGGATTCTTGGCTCTACACCTACATACATGCTAGGTACACTTAGGTACATCTAGTTAGCGTTGCTCAGTAGGAGTACACATTATTACTGTCATGTATTTATATACCTGCCTTTATTCATTGTTTTAGCACTATGGTGGGAATCTATCATCCAGTTACTCTATTGGTGCTTATAATCATTTAAATCTGTTTCTGTCTTATGGTTGTTTCAGCACACCTATTTTACACTAGAATGACGCTGGTTCATAAATACTTATTGAAAACTTCCCCACCGTTTATTCTGTGTAACTCTCTGAGACAAGTGAGCACGAGTGATTGAACAAGAAAAAGCAAAGAAAGAGAATGAGCAGAAAGAAAACAGAAAGAGCAATGAGGCGGAAATGCGTTTAAAACAGAGAGACAACCGACCAGACAGGACGGAATCATTATCGAAAGAGGAAATGCTGGCCTTAATCCGAACATATGACCTATCGGACAACAAGGAAGAAGAGAGAATCCAAACAGTCCCACTAGACGTTAACAGAACAGCGAGAAAAAACGATAGAACATCCAACCCCCACAATTTACAGCATATACAGCTAACACCAAACGAAGCCGAAAATGCGAACGCTAATAAAAAAGAAAAACATCTATCCTGTCTACTACTCAACTGCCGATCAGCAACCAAACATGCATCGGACATAGCAGACCTCATCATCAACAAGGACATTGACCTGGCAATCCTTACAGAAACTTGGCTTACGGAATCCTCATCCACAACCATGGATCTGTTGATACCACCGCAATTCAACGTCTTGAGACTGGATAGACACGGAAAGCTAGGGGGAGGGATAGCCTGTATTCATCGATCTGACATAGAGGTTAAACAAATTCAGGCCGACCCACTTGAATCCTGTGAGTATCTTGGTCTTAACATAAGATCAACTAACACTCAACGGTGCAACCTGCATACTTTCTACCACCCACCAGGAGATAACACAAAGTTTATAGCAGAGTTAATGGAGATCATAACAGCCAACTCTAACGACGCTGCCAATAACATATTCCTAGGCGACTTCAACCTGCACTGGGAGAACTGCAATGACAAACTGGTCAACATGCTTAAAGGTTTCCTCACTGAACTAAACCTCACTCAAGCGTGCACACTGCCTACACATTCTAAAGGAGGGACGTTAGACTGGATAATCTCAAGAAACAAAGTGGCAACAATCCACTCCATAACACCATGTGACTGGTCTGATCATCACGCCATAACATTCATGATACCCACAACGAGAAAAGGTAGGACCAGGCAACCTTTCAAGACCAAAAAATGGACTCGAGACACAAAAGAAGCAAATATGGAACTACTGGTCGAAAGCTGTGAAAGAGACTTAAAGCCACCCAACAACCTGGAAAAAGTTAACGAGCTGACGGAACACTACATAGCAACTGTCGAAAATATCGTTAATAACACCATGCCATTAAAATTGAAACGAATCTCAGAAAAGACTAAAAACCCGTGGTTCAACGAAGCACTAAATGAAGATAGACGCAAATTGAGAATGGCCGAAAGAAAATGGAGGCAACACCCATCATCTCCTGAACTGGAAGCCCTCAGAAAAACAAGGAAACAATATAATAAAAAGATCATCAACTCAAAAAAGGAATTTATAAGAACAGAACTGGATAATGCCAAAAACAGACCACGAAAACTATTTGAAATCCTAAAGGAGCAATCAAACAAATTAGCCAAAACAGTGCAAGAAAATTCAAAAACACCTCTAAGCTGTGATGATTTCTCCACATTTTTCACGGAAAAGGCCAAAGCTCTCGAAATAGAGCTTAAAAACTCGGCGTTGAACCTTCCCAACGAACCTCGGTCTACTAACGATGTCAACTCTACAACGGTTTGCACTATGGCAAAAAACAAGGCGAGCTGGGAAACATTCGAACTGTACGACCAACACACGATTGCCAAGACGCTCTCAGGAATCAAACCTAACAACCACTACCAAGACCCTCTGCCCGCAAAATGCGTAAAAGAAATCAATCACATCCTGATTCCAATATGGACGGAAATAATTAATGCGTCACTGTCACAAGGGATCCTTCCCGACTGCCTAAAAACAGGTCAAGTCATTCCCATACTCAAAAAACCCACAGCAGATACATCAGATCCAAATAACTTTCGCCCAGTGACCAACATCCCTTTACTGGCCAAGTTGACTGAGAAATGTGTGCAGAACCAACTGAGCCAACACATCAATAAATTCTCCTTGCTAGATGAATGCCAATCAGGATTCAGAGCAGGGCACAGCACTGAAACAGCGATTCTCCACATTACTGATGACGCATTACAAGCTCTTGACCAAAATCAAGCATGCTTACTGATTCTCCTAGACTTGTCATCGGCATTTGATACGGTAAATCATGAAGCATTACTGACCAGGCTACGGGACAGGATGGGATTATCGGGAATAGTGCTGAAATGGTTCGAGTCCTTTTTACAGAACAGAACACAGCGCTTCCTGGTTAACCAATCATTCTCACTTCCTTGCCCTAACACAATTGGAGTACCTCAAGGATCGACACTATCCCCAGATCTGTTTAACCTATACGTCGAGCCACTCACAGAAATTCTCCAAAAATCTCAAATATCCTATCACATGTATGCTGACGACACGCAAATTTACGTAAAGATTGGATCCATAAAAAGAATTGGAATTAATGAATGAGACACTAAAAATGGCACTACAATGGTTAACGGCAAACCAACTGAAGCTGAATGCACATAAAACAGAGTTCCTACTAATCTCTCCACCAAAGAGGAATACAGAAATAAAGGAATGGATGAAAGTCGTGACTGCGCTAAACTGCACCCCAACTCTTGTCAACTCAGCCAAATCTCTAGGAATCATCCTAGATGAGAATCTAGACATGAAAGCCCACATTAACTCAATGGCGAAAAGTGCCCGCTTTCACTTGAACTACCTAAGAAAATTGAAAGCATTCATCACAGAGTCAGACCTCAAATTGGCAATTCAATCCTTAGTTATCTCGAGGATTGAATATGGGTGCACCACCTTGGCTGGATTACCAAAAATGTCCACAGCACCATTGAAAGCCTGTCTTAACGCTGCAGCAAGACTTATCACCGGAACTAGGAAATATGACCATATATCCCCGCACCTGAAAGCATTAAACTGGCTACCATATGAAGCAAGAATCCAAATGAAGATAGCTTGTATCACACATAAAGCATTACACGACAACACCCCAAGATATCTAGCAAAGAAAATTCAGTTGTCCGGTGGCAACCGACCATCTAGGAGTGCTGGGGAGCTGCTACTACGACCAGCCTTCTTCCGAAAGAAGAAAACATATGACAGAGCGTTCTCGGGAGCGGCCCCCAGAATATGGAACTCACTCCCTCCAAACATCAGGAAGATCCAGAATCTGGTAACATTCAAACGGGAAGTGAAGAGCCTGCTGATGAATAGATACATTACTTAGCGAAGATCACTGATCATGGATCTGCTTTAATTCTGCCTTAGTACAGATCATGTACGCCACTAAAATGTGAGGCACAGGCAATACTATAATGGAACACGTATCCTATGATATGAGAACAACCCAAAGGCCAATAGGAATGGAGATTTGACTGAACAGGAGAACAGCATCTTTCATGACCTACACCGTGCTACCTTATACATGAACCTATACCGTGCTACCTCATATTTGTTATATATACATGTTTTGTTATAATTTAATCATAGCATATTTAATTACGCTAACGTCACATGTGTTACGAATATATATGTCATCTACCTCAATGCGGTTGCTTGTTAACTGCTTATACATATGTTAACCTTTGTTTCCTTTTTCTTATTTCATGTTAAGCGCTCTGATACCCACGGGTCTTGTTCGCGCTATACAAAACTTTATAATAAATAAATAAACAAAAAGTACTGTACTGTTTTCACGATCCCTGATGGGACAGAGTTGTCATATTTGATAGTTGCCAAGAACTATTCTCTCCTTGGTAAGAGGAGTTTACAGTGGCACTGTTAGTTAGCTGGTATACAGGCGAACATACCCGGTGGGGGTGTCTGGAATCAGTCTGGACACCAATCCCACAGTCTAGTTTGTCTAAATGCACAGATCCTATATAATTTTATAGGAACTACACGACACAGGTTTGTATTCGCTTTGAGACCTGATATTTCTAACATGATCCAACAGCAATTACATTGTTGGCGGAGCAAACCACTAGATGAGATTTTGCGTTAGGCAAAATATTGTGGTGGTGAGATTGAGATGAAGCACAAGAAGCTTAAGGAGAAATAAATGATTGCCCAGATAAAAGCGATGCAGTAATGTCAAAACCAGATGGGTTTTGATAGCATAGTAGAGGTACAGAGAGGTTGTAATCAAGCTCTGATGATGCAGGTTATTAATGGTTTTCAACAGTAGAATTTTCCATCCCAAGGTAGAGGTCATGCTAATCCTGTAGACCCTAGAACTGGTGTTGATGTATCGCTTTTGAAGAAAATAAATCCATGTAATTCTTGCGGAAAATTTGGACATTGGAATCTCAAGTGTAAATCTGTTAAGAATAATGTAGGACATCAGATGCAGAATGTGGAATATGCACAGTCTGAAGGGAATAACATGGGACAGACTCAACAGATGCAAGGAAAGAGAATGCAAAATTCTAATATATCACAGCAAATGCAAATGCCCATGGTCTAATGCCACAACAGAATGTTCAATTGTAAAGATAAAATGTGAATCAATATCAGCAGGTGAATAGAAATTCTTTCCAGAATCAGAATGTAGCACAACAGTATGTGATCCGATAGGATGAGAGTGACCAGGAACCATTAGCATGACAGCACCTGAGAGGGGAGGAAGGCATGTTTAGCACAGCCTTAGGGGTAGACCAAAATTGTCCCAATGTGAATGGAGAAGTGGATGGGAATCCTGTCTCATTCCTTGTCAATACTAGTGCTACCTGCTCTACTGTAAGTACAGCCGAGTTCCTAACCAACCCCTCTTGAGAGAAAGTATCCAAGTTATAGGAGTTACAAATAAAAAGCTGTCTACCCCAATTTCAGAAGCAGTTACAGTTAAAATAGTATCCTTCGAGGATCAACATAGGTTTGTATTATATGACACAAGTTCAGTGAATCTGCTTGGATCTACTATTTCAATTTAATTGTTCAGTAGATTCCACACCCAGAGGAATTGAATTCCATACAAATGATGAAGATGTTGTTTTTAAACTTGCTAAACAGAAATCCGATGTTGACATGTATCCTCTCCTGACAAGTGCGGATTTGCCCATTAAATTGAGAAACACAGTGCTGTCTGAAGTCTGGGTGTTTACAGGTAAAGATATTGGACTAACCAAAGGTGTCGACACAGTCTCAATTACAGTCAAGCCAAATGCAAACTTTCCAAGAATCACGCAATACAATTTGTCTCCAGATCGGAATTACTCCTGTGATTGACTCAATGATTAAGCAAGTGATCCTGAAGGCGATAATATGGAGTCCACATAATTCTCCGATTTTGGGCCTGCAGAAGCCGAATGGCAAGTATCATAATGTGCTGAATTTTCTTTTCTAGTCCATTGCATGAAGGCAGTCAATTTTTATTCACTTTCAATTTAGCTAGTCATGTTTTGGCATGGTGCCGAGTCCCACAAGGGTATACGGAGAGCCCCTCAATTTTTAATCGCATATTCAAAAAGAATCTGGAGTCTCTGTTAATGCTGAATTATTCAGTGTTAATGCAGTGTATTGATGACCTATTGGTGGTCTCAACTTCAAAGGAACCTCGCAAAATTGACACAATTGTTTGTTAAACCTTCTCTCAGAAAATGGAAATCACATTGAGAAAGGAGCGTGGAAAGTGTCATAGGAAAGAATCTCAGCGATTCTTAACATGAATCTTCCAGCTACCGAAAAGGAAGTCTGCATGTTCTTTGGAATGGTGGACTATTACAGACAGAGGATTCCAAATTTTTCCTTAACAGCAAAACTTCTCAAGAAGTTGACAGACAAAGCCATATCTGATTTGGTACCCTGGGATGACACTTGCATGACTGCCTTCACAGAGTTGCAAGAATGCCTTTGCAGGGAACCAGCTTTAAGAATGCCAGATTACAACCTGTGCTTTGTGTTATTTGCAGTGAAAGAGAAGACTGCGCTCTTCCAATATTGACAAAAATGCATGGAAGCAATAGCATGCCTATCGCCTATTTTTCAACAAAACTTGATCCTTTTGCAGATGCATTGTCTGGATGTTTGACAATGCATCAGCACCATATAGGTATCCATTGTGACTTGATTTAAACTTGAATACGGAGCTCCTAGCCTAAGAAGTGCCTATTTTCCTCTTAGCCCACATTGTTATTGTACTCATTTCTTCTCCCCACCCTAGTGCTCCCTTGTTTGATTAATTATTCACCAGTGCCCTGAGGAAGGTGACGGCTACTACTTAGCCTAGCACTGAAACGCGCAACGGCACCGTGCAAGACAAAAACCACAGGGTGGTACATACCTGACAGTACCAACTGGATGTATTTTTAGCAACTTACCACCTCTATTATATTATCCTGATTTGTTTTCTATCTCACTTTTATTATTATCTTGTGCATAATTGGTTGCATTGGATATGTGAGAATGTGGAATGTATGAGATAGTTTGACTGTTGGAAGTATATGTATATGTTTTTCTGTCCCTGATTTTAACCAAGCTCTATGCTTGTGGGGTGGGAGATTCGTATGTCTATGTTTATGCATCTGAATATTTTGTGTTAACTGATCATTGTACATGGTTTATGATTTTTTCCTTTGGCTTTGTATGTAACTATGAGAAGTAAAAAAGAATAAAAAAGATTAATAAGTATAATAAAAATTCTTTGTATATCTTGGAATAACGTTCCTATTTTCAAACAAACAGTCATTTGTATCTTTGCACGTTTGCTGTTGTTAGGACCTCAACTATTGCTGTTGAGCTCCCCTGGATGAATTTAACTTCCCTTTTTATTAGTTAGAGACATAGCAACGTCCTAATCAATTCTTTTGGCAGTTGACACCTCCCTTTTTCTGAGGGTTGGCCTTTGCCAGTGTCAAAGTATTGTCATGGGTCATCTACTGACAGTATGAGATACTGTTGACTTGTACTCAAACACAGTACTTGCTTAATAGTCGCTTGACTAAGTCAGAGCAAATTTTGCTGGGTGCAGAGAATGTGACTCTTAGGAGCATACAGTGTTGAATCCGGCTACTTTGATGCCATTGCCTGGAAATGTGAACGGGATTGATGAAGTTGAGCATGATTGCTTGACTGAACTGTGTACGAAGTCACGTCCTGATATCCCCGATAAGCCATTACCTGAATCTGATCATGTGTTGTTTGCTGATGGTTCATGTTTGAGACACAATGAAGGAAATCTGAAAGCTGCTAATGCTGTGTGCACTGTAGACAGTGTTTTTTGCACAAGTTGCAGAGCTTATAGCTCTGATATGAGCATGTGCCATTTCAGAACAGCTCCAAGTCACCATTTACATGGATAGTCAGTATGGCTTTGGAGCCGTACATGATTTTGGGCAATTGTGGCCACAGCGTGGGTTCATGACATCCTTTAGTTCTTACATTCGAAAAGGAGATGCATGAGGAGCCTTTTGCAGTTCCTACATTTGCCTGCCCAAATTGCTTTTGTGAAATGTGCAATGTACCAACTATGTAACAGACGAGATGGCAAGGTACTGTGCCTTGAATGCACATACATTTAATGAAGAAATATTGAAAGACACATCTGACATCACAGATTGTAAGCTTTAGATACCTGGGAAGAAGTGAAGAAATTGCAGGATGAGGTGACAGAAGCAGAACAGCAGGGCTGGGTGAGAACAGGTTGCACCAAAAAGGAAGAAGATGTGTGGATTTACATTGATGGCAGACCAGTGTTGCCTGACTGCCTACTGTCACCAAGAGACTACCACAGTCCTGCAAATGTTGGTAGAGATGCAAAGATGCACCTTTTCCAACCGGTGTGGTACAATCCTAGATTCAGAGTAACTGCAGAAACACTGTGTCATCGTTGTGTGGTGTGTAAGCAACAAATCCTTGGGAGAAAAATACAGGTTGTCATGAGTCACGTTCGTAAATCTGCAGGTCCTTTTAACTGGATGCCAATGGACTTCATAAAGATGTCCCCTTGCAATGGACTAAGATATGTTTTGGTTATTGTGTGCATTTTTTCAAAATGGGTTGAAGCCCATCCTACTCAGAGGAATGACAGTTTTACTGTGGTAAAATTACTGTTGAGGTTCATATTTCCGGCATCTCTTGAGTCAGGCCATGAAACTCATTTTAATAATGAATCCTTAAATATTTTATTTGCAGCACTGCTGGTTAAGCAGAAGCTCCGTTGTAGTTACCAACCAAAGGCTTCTGGGTTGGTGGAGCAGATCAATGGCTCATTGAAATCCAAATTGGCGAAAGTATGTGCTTCTACGTCTCTGAAGTGGCCAGGTGCATTGACTCTTGTGTTAATGAGTTTGAGAAGTACTCCAGAAAGGAGGACAAGATTGCCGCCCCATGAGGTTATCATGGGACGTGTGAAGAGGCTGCCAGCTGTTCCTGCAAATGTTCTAGTCAGCATGACAGATGATATGATTTTGGACTTTTGCAAGGACCTCGCTGATGTAGTACATTCTTTTCCTCACCAGGTTGGAGAAGCAGTCCATGCGGTCCAACAGGAGCAGTGCCATGACCTCAGTCCGGGGGACTGGGTAATGGTGAAGAAACACATGCACAAAACATGTTGGGAATTACATTGGAGAGGTCAGTTCCAGGTGATCCTATTCACAACTACCTTTGTGAAGTGTGGAGGTCTCCCAAACTGCATGCACACATCCCTACTCGCAGAGTCCCAAGTCCCCTTGATGTTACAACAGCACATGTTCCTAATGTGCCGGTGGTAACAGTGAGATTGAGGGATCAGGTTAGTCAAGATGTTGGGGACCAGCAAGCTGCTGGGACAGCACTCATTTGGTCTGAGAGGAGTCTGAGAGAATAAACTATAGGTACCGAAGGGTCACATAAAAAAAGAGTTGACTACGAGAGGTACAGATACTAACGAAGGGCCTAATGCAGTAAGAAAGCTAGCTGGAGACCATTGTCCCAAAAAAGGTGAGATTCTGAGAAGCTGTCTGACCGCAGGACCAATACCACCAACTATTTCTGAAAGCTCTGAACAATCAGACCAAAGTGACACAGATGATAAGCAAATAGCTGTGAGGAGATCAAAAGGACCGAAAGTACCAAGTCAAAGATACGTATCTTCTGAATGGACTAATTTGGCTGACAATGAGGGGGAAAAAGAGTTCTTCATGTATTGCGCCAACAATACGTATCTGCCTGAACCTCATTGAAACAAACTTTGCTGTTGATTTAATTTTAAATCTGGGTGTACCAATTGATGGCCTGGCACAATTTTTCTTGAATATACTCATCAATGAAACTCATATGAGAGTCTTTCCGTATCTGAGAAGATTTCGAGCTTTCCCCAGGGTTCCAGATATGACTGGCTGACGGGGCACTTAACTTTGAAACTGGTATGTTTCTCTTTCAATTGTGCATCACATTCAGTGCTTCATAATAACTTATAAGTCAAGGATCATTCATTATTTGTTTCTTTAATTGATGAACCCTCTCAGTGCTCGTGGTTGCCTTCTCATACATTTTATAATTCAAAGCAGTAATTATTTCCAACAACCAATGCATTTCAGGGCATTCACGACCCTTCCTGAGGGGTCTCAAATTGACAGTCCGATGTGATCCATTTTACCGCTTTGGAGGTTCACCCTCTTTCGATTTTGAGCTTTGCCATAATTTTTTGTGCCAAGACTTTATTGAAAAATGCTCAAACCACTGCTGCTAATTTTGATTTTTCTTTAGTTAGACAGACTGAATTTTGAAAAACCCTGCAATCCGACACTGGAATCTCTTCCAAATGTAAATGTGTATATACTGTGACTCTTTCTGTTATTGTCTTTCTATTAATTACAATGCTTATTTTCTTAACCCTGCTACATTATGTTTCTATGAAAGGTTCTAAGCTTGCCATTTCTTCTGGAACTAAACAGTAGTACTTGGACCTCCTGCGGATCAATGTTGTGCTCATAGCCCGCAAGGAAACCAAGCTTGAAGAAACAATCCTAGAGCAAGCTATGCAACATTCTTCATCCCCAAAATGCAGCATGTGTCTTCGATGCCCCCAGATAAACTCCTAAAATGAAACATATACAAGAAAACATTAACCTTTATCAGTGGCGGCTGGCAAGTGCATAGGGAGGGAGAGCAACGGAGGCCTGCACCTTCTCTAACCTAGCTATTTAAGAAAGCTAGGTTAGAGAACTTTAAAATGTGCATGTCTGGCTGGCCGGCCTAAGACAGCCGGCCAAAGAGACATGCACATTTTAAATTTGCACAGCTCTCTGCTGCTGCCACTCAGCAGCG
The DNA here is from genome assembly GCF_964261635.1 of Lissotriton helveticus. NCBI lineage: Eukaryota > Metazoa > Chordata > Amphibia > Caudata > Salamandridae > Lissotriton > Lissotriton helveticus. The sequence goes on from NC_136057.1 coordinate 435,866,114, forward strand.
CTGGCCCCACCTCGTACTGATACTTAGTTGAGGAAGGGTTGCTGAAAAATTAAACGGTAATAAATAAACGTAATTACTGTTTTATTTAGCAGCTCTGGGGCTTGTGGGGCAATGCTTCTCTGCTCAAGTGGAGAAGCCGCCCCTGATCCTTCATAAAGAAAGAATTACGTCTATGCGACTACCTGGAGGCACTTGCTGTACATCTCTGCAGTGGTAGCTCCTGCACCAAGGTGGAGGAGTATAGCCCCATTGTTTTTTAGCAGGGAAATAAAGAGAAAATAAAATGATAATAACTCTCCTAAGTGCGCTGACTGAGAGCCTGAATGTGCTTCCTGTTCAGGCCAGCGAGTGAGGACTACAGAAGAGGGACGCTACGAGGAAGCGGCAAGAAAGTACGTTTTTTAATTTTATTTTTAAATACCCGCTTCCCCTGTGTCCTCCTGTCCTTGCCCCTGACCCCCTGTCCCCAACCCCGATCCGTGCCGGCTACAGCTGCATTTCTGTATCATAATTATTAGAACAAGTCATCAACAGTTTAGATTGTGCTGGCCAATCGTCACCCAGAAATAGAGCAGTAGCTGGAATAAAGACTGATCTGCCTAATTTGTAAATCATGTGAGGTAATGACACTCAATCGATCAGGATGTGACTATCCCACATGAAAGCTGATTGGCCAAGATACCACAGTACTGTCAAATCCGGTCTAAACCCATGGCCCAGCATTAAGTAAATGGTCACAAGGTCTGACTCTGTCCCAATTACCAAAAACATGTGCTGTCCCTAGTAGTGCTTTGAGTGGATAAAAAAGGATGTTTGGGCCCTTAAACGAGTACGGCTTGAGAAGTCTTTAAAAAAGTGACAGACAATGTAACTAATATAAGTGGACTCTCCTTATTTGTTTGACGAATTCATAAATGGGGTCTCGCTGGACAAAAGCATGATTAAACAGGATATTTATTTAACAGTTAGTTCCTTTATCCAGGGGCAAAAGCAATAACAAAAAATCTTTATACGGTAAGTTTAAAACTAAGTGGCTGAAATGAAATAATTCTTTAATCCCTAGAACACCAATGGTAAACAACAAAAGCCACCTAGCACCAGTCATTGTGTCACAAAAGGGATTTCTGGTGACAGTGAGTTGCAAAACTAACATTTGGCAGAAAGAAAGGTAGGTTTTTCTTCATCAGCCAGTAAATGACAGAAATAGAGGGGCTTATAGGGCCCTCGTTCAATGTATATTTTTAGGTCGAGGACCGGAAATGCTGGCTTGCCAGCTTCCGGTCGGAGAATTAATGATTTTGAGTACGGGGCTTGAACCCGCCTCTGTACTCCATCTCTCCTCCATTGGCTGGCTTCCTAAACAGAGGCCAGCCATTGGAGGAGAGAGGCGTCACTCGAAACAAGCTCCGTCTTTTTCGGATTCGGGGGCGTACATTTTGCTGTTCTTTCGCCAGTGAAGTCACCCATCACTCAAAACAACAAATACAAGCCCCCGAATCCGAAATTTTCGCAAGCTTTGCGGCCGCCATTTTGTTTAAATCCCGGTTACTGCGTGTCTGCTGTTGTTGCACTCTGCCTGTTGAGGCTCTGCCTCATGCTGAGCGTCCCGAAGAAAGCCAACAACGCCATGCACGTCAGCATGCTGGAAGGTACGGGGGCCGACGGGGGCCGTCGGGAGGGCAGAGGAAAGATGTGAAATGTGGCAGCCTGTGACCTTGGCAGCGCCTCGAGCAGTGCGCCCATCAGCCTTGCGTGCAGACGAGCACCCAGAGGCTGTATGCTCGCATTAGACTCACCCCTGGAGGTGACCTCTCACCACCAGCCGTGTCACTTTTTCCATTGCCTCCACATGAGAAGCAGCCTCGCGAGAGACATCCAGCACCGCAGAGGTGATCGCAGCACGGCCTCTCTCAGGCAGCAGACAGCAAGCACTGAGCCACAAGCTGGGCTGGAACGAGACAGCGCCTGCCAGGCCCCCTCGGCTTCTGGGAGCTTGAAAATAAGACGGCTGCTGCTGAGACCTCTAATGCACGGGGCGGAGACCCAGTAGCAGGCTCAGCCTTTCATCCTCCTGAGGTAGATAGAATTAATATCACTACTATGAGGGAGTTTCCTGCTGCTATCGGCAATGCTTAATTTGAGCCGGTGGGAGGCACCTTCATTCATTTTTGGGGACAGGCAGTTATTCTGAAGTTCCTGATCTGTCGATTCCCCGGGCGCGTGATAGAAAAAGACACAGAGCGAAACGATGGAGGAGGAAAACGATGGGAAAACCGTCACAAAAGGGTCGAAGCACGAGAGGCCTGACGGGTTGAAGACTACGCAGCTGTGCGCTGACAGTAAATAGCGCCAGTCGGGCTTTTGAGTAGAGGGGCACAGGCACTCACTTTTTTCACAAATTAAGCACTGACTTGAAAGGGTCGTACACAGGAGCCCCGTCGTGTCCTTAAGTGCGCGGCCGCCGCCTACCTGCATTGTCGACCCCAGGGCCACGGCACACACACTGACTCACACACTGCACAATAGTTATTGCTGTGAACTTCTCGTGATGTGTAGAGCTATATGGGAAACGGCCTCTACAACGAAGCCGTTTCCACGAAATCCTTAACCACGCATGCAATACCACGCATGCGTGGTTATCACGAAAGCCTTTACCACGCATACCTTTACTACGAGGTTTGTAGTAAAGGCAAATGTGGTAAAGGTAAGAAGTAAAAAAAGGGGGTTTGGGGGGTCTCCCCCCCCCAAAAAAAATCTCACCTGAAGTCACGTCGGGTTATGTATTTAATCAGCGTCGTAAACTTCCGCTTTCTCTTAACGACGTATGACGTCACCACGCAAGCATCCGAGGTAAAGGTTATGCGTGGAAAACGAATTCCGTTGTAACGCATGCGTGGTAAAGGCATGCGTTGCAACGGAATTCGTTGTAACGTCATACATTCGAGCTATATATGGTGAACAGGTGAAGGAAGGTTAAATAACACCGCGTATATGCTGATGTGATGACATAAGTGTAGCTGACAGTAACACTGAGTGTGCACCTCTCAGGCCTCCACTGCCATTCGGGCTGGTCATTTTATCTCTTGGCCTGACTGAGGTGCTTTCTTTGCACATGAGGATAAAGTGAAATGCCGCCCGTGTACATTTCCGGTGGGGGGGAGATATGCTCCGTATTTTGTACTCTTGATGCTAGGGCAGTGTCTAGAGTGAGAGTCTAAATCCGGGGTGTTCAGCGGCACCCCTCGGTAGTATTAGCCCGGTGGGGTGAGAGAGCACGGGTTTTATGAGGACTATCCTCACTTCCATGCCAGGATGAAGGCGCACAGGTGCTGTCGGTATGCTAATGCACAAAGGGAATCCCTTTGCCAGGCTTCAGAGATTCCAGACAAAAGCGGGTGGCAGTGCCTTCATCCTACAGGTGGTTATTTAAACTCCAATACGCAAACCACAGGCAGACGTCTGTTTCAGAACGAAACTTATTTGTTTAGCGCATAGAGGCCACTAGAGCCTCCTCGAAGCACTCGCTCCGAGCCTTTCAAGGCATGCAGGTGAATGCTAGTGTGGATGGGACGACAGGAGCTATGCCAGTTCTAGGAATAAACTACTACTGTAAATACCCCTATGTGGGACTGGAGGCAGTACTGGTAAGAGGGCGGCCCTGTCAGGATAGGCCATTAGTGTGCATGGAGTGATGGAGGTAATGCTCACAATTTTCTTTTTTTTATTATCAAGGGAGTCTGTGTAGCTGAGGGCTGTCCATTGGCTTTTCAGACACAGTGGACACCTCAGCGGGATTACTGTGGTAATTATTAGACGAACAGTCAAAACCAATAGATCTGTCCTTGGCAACAATGTATTGTGGGTTTTTTGCAAACATGTGTTATAAGAAAAACTATCTGGCAAACTTAAAAAATATATAGAAAGGAAAGGACAAGCGGCCCAGTCACACCAGCACGGCACTGGCACCATGCTGCCAATCACAGTGCAAGACAAGCAGTAGATGAACCGGGCTCAGTGCTGTGGCGAGGGGGAGCAGTGTGAATGAACGGGCCGTGGATGAAGAGGGAAGCCGAAAGGCCATTTAAGCATTTGTATATTTTTAGGTATTTTTTTGTTTAAAAAACCTGTGGCTGGAAAGACAGCTAAAGCGGTCTATCGGCCAGACCCAAAACAAGTTATTAATATTGAGCCACAGCAATGCTTAATTTGTAAACAACATGAGTGCCAGGCTGTGGTTAGGAGGCCACTGCAGCTTGCACCAACCATTGCCCCGCCAGTGCTGCCAAGGATAGTACCAAGACAACTGTACCAATGCAAAAAGAGAGAGGGGGGACCAGGAGCTGTTCGTGGGTCCAGTGCCCGTGCTTCTAACGTTAAACCGTGCCGCTCCTGTACATCATAATATGAAATGCAGGAGTACGGATGGGGTAGGTGCTAAAGAGCGAGCACCCGAGAAAAACTCCTGGAAAGGTGCTGGCGCCGTACTGTCCTAGCCTATGGAGAAACTCTCCTGATATTTGAGGTGATGTCTCTATCTCTTTATCAACCACCCCCCCCCCTTTCTCATTCTTGCTGCTGGTACAAACACCCACTTTTTCTTCCTTTTTCTGTCCTGTTTCTTTCCCTTTTTTTTTCGAATCTCGTCACATCATTCCCCTTTTGTCACACCCCTTTTCTTTTTCTTTCTCTCTCTGATCTTTTTTCCTTTCCCCCTCCCCTTCTCCTCTTTGTTTTTTTCCCTTCATTTTCACCTTTCCTTCCCCTCTTTTCCTTATTTCTAACAAAATATCCAGATACTCCATAATAATAACATATCTTCTTTGCTTCTTTTGAATTATCTGTTCCCATTCGAATAAATGTATATGTCATTTTATCATGATATTGACTCCTAATCTTTAGATCACAAAATGTGTGTTTTGTCTTCCCCATGTGGAATAAATGGATGTATTAGTCTGTTTGGTTATAAACTATTCTATCTGAGGTAAAAAATTGAAAAAGAATCTGAAAGCAGTTTAAATTTTAAATATTATATAAAATGTTTTGCAATGTTATTAAGAATGAGTTCTAAATATTGTTTTGATTTATAGATTATTTGGTGGTAATTTCCTGACGAAGGCACCCTTTGGTGCCGAAACGCGCGAAGACACCATCCACAACCATTTATAACTGTGTACCCTGTATATTCTTTTTCCAAGGTTTTGATGATATGTACCAAAATCCTATTGGTGATGATTTTAAAGTATAAATGTGTTTATCTAAAAAATTAAAATGTATTTTTTTTTAACATTTGTTGTTCTCTGAACTCATTACCTACATTGCGCATGTTTAACATTGCCTGGGAACTTTATTTTTCGTTATATGTCTACCCTGTCCCAGGAATTGTATTAATTCTCAGGGGTCCTTGATTTTTACATACCGATGTACAGGAGCGGCCGTAACTGAATACGTTTTGTTGCAGGTAGACTGCACGGGTCATTATCCCCTGACCCGCCCTGACACCTCCTCAGGCTAGTTACCAGGGCTAGAGTCGGGGTACCACGCGGGTGTACGGCGTCCCCCCACTTATTTTACCGGGAGCTTGATAACTATAAACTGCAACTGAGTGCAAGCCACCTTTTGTGACGTTACTTCCTGTCATGACGTCAGTGTCCCCCCACTTCTTTTTTTAGGACTTGTGCCTTGGTAGTTACCCTGTTACCCAGATACACTTTATGCACAGCACTTCACGTTGTTTGTTTTCGGTCCTGAAGAAGCGCCACGGATCTTGTAGACCAATCAGGCGCAAAACATGTCAACCTTTTCTACATTGTAGTGACCTGGGGCTCAGTAACGCCTAACCTACTTTCATTAAAAAACTTTTATCCGGGCAACCCTTAGACAGTTTTAACTCATGTTGCACACACCACACCTCCTTTTTAGAGGACTCACTCCACACACCCGCATGCACCTTCGGGCATTTTGTCTCAAAAGCTCTCCGCTAAAGCGACCCTTCGGGGGACCCGTAGGGCATTGCAGTGCCGGCCCGACGAGGAGCAAAACGCCCGATGATGAAACATGACAAGCTTCGGGATGTGTGAGGGCAACAAGAGACAAAACTTGCTCTTTCATCTCACAAGTGGGTCCTAAATACTCCTAGGACTATGTATTTCTCCCTCTTTCTTTTTCATATCTCCCTCTCTTCACATTGGGTGGGTAATAATTTACACCCCTCATTCCGGAACAGTGCCAAGACAACTACTGACCTTCAGACTCCTTCAGGTGTGATGATTCGAACTATTCCAGGCCACCAGAGCTATAAGAATAGCTTGGGTGGCAGGTAACCGTCATTTTAATATATACTGAATTAATAATTGTGGTAATCTCTAAATCAGCCAGACAGTGCCACCTTGTATCAGACTGCCATAAGTGCCAGTGTTGACGATTAAGTGCTGGTGCCAGCACCAGACACCACCGGCTCAAATTAAGCACTGACACAGGTTTCTCTTAAATACTCTGTGGTTTCAGAACTATGGGAGTACCTTTGCTCTGGAAGCAATCTGTGCTCTCCCACTGGTGAATTTCAGTACTTTAAATAGCGCTAACATGCTCCTACAATGGCTTCACTGCGCGTTGAGGCTTGGTGAGAATACAGAGGCGCAAAAATATATCCGCCATCTTGAAGAGGGTGAGCATTGTGCATCACAGGGTGCGCCCTGGAAAGTTGAGAGCCTCTTCCTGGTCCCCGGGAGCTCCCACGGTGACCCATGAACAGCCAGGTTCGATAGCTAGGTGACCCCTAGGGAACAAGGGAAGGGAAATAAATACGTGTAGGCCCCTGAGTTTCAATTAGGAGCCACCACTTCCTCTACCAAATGCCGGGGTTGCTGGATACCAAAGCTGTCTTTAATTCCACTTCATGCCTTTTTCTTCCAACACCCCACACTTCCTGCCTCTTTTTCTCACTCTTGCAAGTTCTGTTTTATCCCTGCTCTCCCTCTTTCTCACTATTTTCCTATCTTTCTCTTCCTCCTTATCTTCTATTTTCTGCTTCTTCCTCTCTTGCTCACAAACTGATGATGAAATACAAGTCCTGGAGCCCAAAACTGAATGCTGATGTCCACCACCTGTAACACAGCACACACCAAGCATTGCTAGTGTAAATGCCCTGACCAGTCGCAATAGCTGCCTGGAAGCAGCAGTGGGGTGGGGAATGAGGGAGATCACTTAAAAAAAATCACTTACCTCCTGGCCGGCTAGGTGGCCTTCCGCTGCCGCCTTTCCTGCGTACTCTTCCTGGCTTCTGGTGAGAAACAGGAAGTGGGAAGCACTAGGGCTGCCACGCTCTCTACAGCCAATCACAACACTGCAGTGCATCATTGTGATCGGTCTGAACGCTATGACACGGCGCTCAGCCAGGGGCAGGAGGCCCTGGCATGTTCTCCATACAGGCGGCAATGCAGCGTGCATGGAGAACGGGGAAAGTGCGCATGACTGGTTTGGGCCTCCGACGGGGCCACCCCATCACTGCTCTTTAGCCCCACCCCGCCCCCTCACGCAAGCTGCAGCAGCAGGAGGACAGAATAAAATGATAATAACATTTGAAATGTTAATTTTATTTTTTCCTTTCTTTTACTGCTTCGAGGCTGTGGGGTGACAAAATGGAGTGTAAGAATGTAATAATCTTAGGTGGTGGGGTGTCGACGACTGGAAAGGTCACTTATGCTTCTCCCCTCTGCGTTAACCCGAGAACCTTCTGACTCCAGTACACCCCAAAGCTCTTTGAGGCCTAGGCATTACAAGCAAATCATAACTCACCCAGGCTAACTCATTTAAAGCAGTGGTTTAGTTGTTCAAAGTGATTTTATGGTTTCGCTCTCGTGTTTAGTTGCTCTTGTGATATTCTATTGATCTTGCAAGTCGTTTTTGCAAGGGCGGCTTCCCTGTTGTAAATACTGTGTCAGCAGTTTTCTGTGGTTGCACGTGTGCCAAGACTTTTATCAAAGCCCACGCTTCACATTTTAAATAGGTAATTAGAATTCTTCACCGGAAGTTGAAGGTTTACGCTGCTTGCATTACATTTATTTCAATGTAGCTGTACATTAGTCTTGGGAATGAAATGCAGTCTGTTTTGAGTAATGCAGAAACTAGTTTTACTCTGACCAATGTGTTACTGCTGCTGTATTTAAGGTGGTAACCATGATCTGGTTGATTGTGACTGAGATTGCATTAGCTCTCCTAGCTAACCATATCTTCCGGATTGTGCTCTTCAATCTTTAGTGTAATCCAGCTGTGCAACAAACACGTGCTGCCTTCCGGTATTTGCTGCACAGATGCACCCCATCCTAATAATTTGACAGTTTTTGATGCAGCAGAATGTTGTGCCACTAATCTAATAAACGACCTTACAGTTCTGCTGCTTTGTCTGTTCTGTTGCCTTCTAATCATTCTGAGAATAGATGGGCCCAGATCTAATAAAAAAAAATCATGCAACACAGCAAGTAAAGTTGCTAAGGTATGGGAACAGGAGAGAGCAGAACAGCACCATATCTACCATGATCGTTGCATGGGAACCACCATTCACAAGGCAGCACATTGTGCAGCTTTGTGTTGCTTTTGATTTCAATCCACTGCAAATCATGATTTGTGTTGGATTGAAAATACCACCAGTACACTTTGTATTGGGGTTACATTAAATAAGTAATGCAAACCTGTATTCTAGAAACACTAAAGTTTTCTTTGCAGGATCATGGCGTGGGATTTGACTTTCCTTGATGGAAGTATTTATTCAAAGGTCTGATGTTCACAATACTCCAAGTATGCAGTGATTCTGAACCTTCCATAAACACATACAAAAAAATACACTGGTCCTGTTCCACAGAAGTTTTGTAAAATAGTTGTAATTCATTCAACTTGTATGCTTTGCCTAGCCATTTTGGTAGCTAATACTCCTTATTCACAGTCTGCCAAGCCTTTCTGTTTTGAAACACCTCTGTCAGAAATCATGCTGTCACAGGTGCAAACGTCTCCACGCAGGTTGTGCACATATTACTCATGTGTTGCTTTCCTTTAAAGTTAAAACCATACTTCTGTTTTCTGTGGAATTGTTTACTTACTAATGCATGCATGGCCTAGCCTTGTCATATAACTCTAGTGTGTTCTTCTGCAATGCCTTCCAGATTGCTTTATCAGCTCACATTAGCCTGTGGCTTTTAACGTCTGAATGCTCATTGGCTCGTAGCTTAAGGTTATTGAACCTCAAAAGTCTGTTGCAGAATATTTATAAAGTCCAAAAACATTCTAGCTTGTAACGAAGTAAAGATGAGTGTCTAAGTAAATGAAAGTAGTGGAAAATGTATATTCTAGGATTGGACAGTCAGGCAAGGAAAGAGATAACTGGTAAGTGTCTCAGCCAATCAATTTTGATAAACTGGAGACAACTTGTGTGGCTCTCGGTGTGTGTGGCTCTCAGTGTGTGCGGCTCTCGGTGTATTTGGCTCTCGGTGTGTGTGTGTGTGTGTGGCTCTCGGTGTGTGTGTGTGGCTCTCGGTGTGTGTGTGTGGCTCTCGGTGTGTGTGTGGCTCTCGGTGTGTGTGTGGCTCTCGGTGTGTGTGTGTGTGTGTGGTTCTCGGTGTGTGTGTGTGTGGCTCTCGGTGTGAGTGTGTGACTCTCGGTGTGTGTGTGTGGCTCTCGGTGTGTGTGTGTGTGTGGCTCTCATAGTGTGTGTGTGTGTGTGTGTGGCTCTCGGTGTGTGTGTGTGGCTCTCGGTGTGTGTGGCTCTGGGTGTGTATTGCTCCCCTGGCTGTGCTTGCTCTCCTGTGCCCTGGCTGTGCTTGCTCCCCTGCCCCCTGGCTGTGCTTGCTCCCCTGCCCCCTGGCTGTGCTTGATCCCCTGCCCCCTGGTTCTCCTGCCCCCTTGCTGTGCTTGTTCTCCTGCCCCCTCGCTGTGCTTGTTCTCCTGCCCCCTGGCTGTGCTTGCTCCCCTGCCCCCTGGTTCTCCTGCCCCCTCGCTGTGCTTGTTCTCCGGCCCCCTGGCTGTGCTTGCTCTCCTGTGTGTGTGTATGTGGCTCTGGGTGTGTGTGTGTGTGTGTGTGTGGCTCTGTGTGTGTGTGGCTCTGTGTGTGTGTGGCTCTGTGTGTGTGTGTGTGTGGCTCTGTGTGTGTGTGGCTCTGTGTGTGTGTGTGTGGCTCTGTGTGTGTGGCTCTGTGTGTGTGTGTGTGGCTCTGTGTGTGTGTGTGGCTCTGTGTGTGTGTGTGGCTCTGTGTGTGTGTGGCTGTGTGTGTGTGTGTGTGTGGCTCTGTGTGTGTGTGGCTCTGTGTGTGTGTGGCTCTGTGTGTGTGTGGCTCTGTGTGTGTGTGGCTCTGTGTGTGTGTGGGGCTCTGTGTGGATAGCTTTTTTTGTAGGTGGCTCTATGTGTGGATAACTTTTTTGTAAGTGGCTCTATGTGTGGGTAGCTCTGTCTGTGTGAGGGTGGCTCTGTGTAGGTGGCTCTATGTGTGTGTGGGTGGCTTTGTGTGTGTGGCTCTGTGTGGGTGTAAATGTAATAGGTCATGCATTTGCGAGCGATTGAGCTATTGGCATTGTAAATGACAATGCCATTTATTTAACGATTAAGCTATTGGCAATGTAAATGACAATGCCATTTATTTATGATTTTTAAAAAAAAATGAGCAGTGCCAATAGCTCTACCTTTAATAATGCCGAGACCATTGCATTGTAAATGCTTGTTTGGCTTGTTACTAGGCCTGGGAGAAATTTTAATTGCAACGGACTAATCAGAACAATCACAGTAATTACACATTATTCTTGTGATGACACATCACCAGAATTATGCAATTACACTAGCTTGAGTAATTAAGAGTAATTTGGGTGGAAAAGTCCTACCACAGGAGCACAGAAACAAAGAACTAAAAGAAAGAGCGTGGCTGCTGGCTACTGATCTTGATGTCCGGTAGAACTTAGTGCTATTGTCTTAGCGAAAAATGTATTCTTTGGTCCATTTTGGAGAAGATAGCGCAAAATTCTGATTTACGCTTCTCACACAAATATGCATAAATATTGTGATTATGAATAATTATACTAGAGAGAATTATGGCAGTTATGCACACCCCTCCTACTTGTTTCACTGACTAAAGAGGGGTTGGGTCCTTAAACCGCTTTAATAACCAATACTCAATAACCATACATCTTCTGATAATCCTTTCCAGTACTATTTATCAGTTTTTGGCTTTGACATGGTAGTCCATAGCCCACTTAGAGCACTGGTCCCCAGCTCAGACACAAACTCGCAAAGTGCTGGAATGAAAGGAAGTGCTGTTGTTTACAGCCGCCACACTGTCTTTTACTGAATTGGAAGACCAGCTTGACATTGAAGAGGAACAGTGACTCCGTGGCATGTGTGATGTGTGATTGCTCTCCCCTGAGGTCAGGTGCCTAGGGGGTATTATTGTCTCTGTAACCCCCCAAAAAAATCACTTTTGGGGCGTACTAGCTATGCACTACTTCCTAAGTACAAACCAGAAGCGTGTTTCACCCTGAGTCAGTTAATAAAGTGTGGTTGCAAGGTCTAGGGCAGAGGTCTTCAAACTGTTGGGCGCGACCCACAGGGGGGTCGTGGAGTCCTAGGAAGGAGATTACCCAGTTTCACTTGTCCCTGCAAAAGACAGCCGTCCTGGGACAGCTAATTGAGATCGTTATCAGCTGCTTGCCTGAATGAAAGGCAAATGTGCCTTATCTGTAATCCGGAAGTGTAAAGGATGCTTAGGAGCAGTTCTGGCTCATTGTGAAGACAAAGATGTGTGTTTTATGAGTGTAAATACAAAGAGTTAACAACTGGGCTGGGAAGTTCTTGCTTTTAGTTTTAACTGCATTTAAACAGCTCTTAGTGCCCTACAGAGGTTTGAAGGGACAGTTATGTAAAACTACGCTCTGGTGTTACTAAAACGTACATTTTGAAAGCACCATTTTATTGTAAATCTATTGGCACGTTTTGAAGCATTCTATCTTACCCTGTGTGTAATTCAAGTGAAAAAAGTAACTTACATGTTCACAGTGCTTTCCGTCACAGGCTGTAACTTCGTAGCACTTAAAATGCACATCACTATTCTCCACTGCCCAACCAAGATTTAATTATGTGGTTCTCTGGCTACACACAGACATCTGCAGCGCATTAACTAATATAGGTTTCATAATGATAATGTACTACAGAGCATTTCCCACTGAGAATAACTTTTTTTCTTGATTTTTCATTTACGCTGCGCATTATGTCGATACCGAAAGGTGAAAGACCTAAAAAATGTGTAGAACATTTTGGGCTTTTTTATGAGGGGCTTGCATCGCCAGAGGATCACTTTTTTTGATGCTCCGGTGGCCCTAGCATCTCATCCATACCTTTGAGGCAGAGCAAAGCCACCCTGCATAGCTTTGCATTGCCTCATAGATATGGAGTGAGACATAGCAGCGCAAATCACAGCGTTGCCTTACTCTGCGTCAAGGAGGTGTTCCATGGGCGTTGCGTGGGGCTACCACGCAAAGCCCATGGATTTTGATGCTGACCCATATTTACAAAATCATTGTATTGTGGGGCAGCTCCAAAAACTGACGCCTTACCCGTGGAGGCAGTAATGAGGAGAACTGTTTTCATTTCTCGTTTTTTCCTCTTTGCATGTGTGCTGCATTCTGCAGCTCACATAGAAATAGGAAAACGCCCCTCATGATTGTTTTGGTGATGGAAGGTGCCTCTTCTCGTACATAAATAATCCTGCCTACGTTGGTGCTAGGCAGCAATTTGGAAAGGACTGGAATGCACCGTATTTCATAATTACTGTGCATTCCTGCCCTTTAACATTGGCGTGGGGCAGCACCGCAAGAAGACTTGCAGCACTGCCCTAAGCCATTTCCTCATTAATAAGGCCCTTTGTTTTTGGCTACACCTCTACGCTCAATGACACATGGTTTGCTAAACACTGTTTAATATAATTTCCCCACCGTAAAAATTATTTGCTGTGGTAATTGGGGGCTGATTGAAATGGGGGTCTCTATTTGGCAATGGTTTGCACCTTTCTCCAAGTTGGGGCCCTTTCTTCTAGTCAGGGTAAGAGGGATACACTACTGAAATAACCCCTGCTCACCCCCTCAGTAGCTTGGCACGAGCAGTCAGGCTTAGTTCAGAGGCAGCGTGTAAAGGATTTGCACATAACAAACAGTAATACAGTAAAAAAACTACAAAAGGACACCACACCAGTTTAGAAAAATATCCATAACTTTATATATTCAAAACAAGATGAAAACGATAAACATCCAACATACAGTACTCAAAAATATGCATTTTGTGGGGAGCTGGCATCGGTCGGATCGGACTGTGGTGTGGGATGGGGCAGTGTGTCGCAAGACTTATGAGCAGTGCTCCCAAGCCATGGTGCGTTCACAGTTGTCAAAGTCAGCAACAGTGTCAGTGAGACCAGGGTGGCGAAGTGAAGCAAGATGGTGCGGAGTGCGGTTCCCACAGGTCACGGTGCAAGCAGCAGCTCAGCGGCCATCGTCAGTGAGACCAGGCTTGCAGTGCGAGATGCAGCAGTACCCTCTGTGGTGCCTTCAGGTCACGGAGCCAAACGCGGAGTCAGTGATGGAGTCGGTTGCTTTCCCCCCTCTGTGGCAACTGAAACCACGGTTCCTGAGGCAATACCCAGATGTCAGTGAGGGTCGAGGTGGTCCTTGAGACTTCAGAAAAGGAGGCAAGCTCTTCTTCAAGCCCTTGGAGATACTCAGCAACAAGTATAGAAAGTTCAGTCCATTCCTTTCGCTGCCCAAGGCAGAAGAAGCATCTGCAGGCCAAACCAACATAGCAACAACACAGCAAAGTTGCAATACTCCTCTTGGCAGTTCTTCCAGCTCTACTTCTTGGGAGGTTCCTTGATTCCAGCGAGTTCTAAAGTTCTGGGGTCTGGACCCCAATATTATATACTCAGTTTCTCTTTGTGCTTTTGAGAAGAGAGTGCTGTGCCTAGCCGAAACCAGTTCCATCCTCTCGGGCCCAGCTTTCTGGAAAGAGGTAGATACAGCATTGTCCAAGGCAGACTAGGCCCATTCAGGTGTAAGGAAATCTCCTCCCACTACAATAAATACAGCCCACGTCTATTCAGCCCAGTCCTGACTTGTCCATTAAAGGCAGGACACACCCTGACCCCTCAGTGGCTTTCTGATGGGAATGCACATACCCGGTCCCTGTTACTCCAAAGCATGACAGTCAATGCACTAACCCATCAGAGGCACACAGGATGGCTAAGCAAGACAATACCTACTTTCTAAAAGTGGTATTTTCAAACACAGAACATTTAAATCATCTTTACTAAAAAATAATTTTTTATATTCTTAGTTCAGGCAACCTAACCCCAATTTCTCGATCTTGTCCCAATGGGAAGATATGGTTCTAAGATGTTATAAGTAAACTCCCATTCTATCTTATGGGACAGATAGTCTTTCCATAGTAAAAAATGAAACACACTGTAATTAACTACCAGGATTTGTCACACACACCAGTACATGCCCTACCTTTAATATACATGGTACTCTGCCCACAGGGGTAGCTTGGGCTTACCTTAGGGGTGACTTTCATGTAAGAAAAGTGAAGATTAGGGCCTGGCAAGTGGGTGCACTTGCCAGGTCGACATGGCAGTTACAAACCGCGCAGGCACTACAGTGGCAGGGTTTATAACGCTTTTCAGGCTGCATGGGTGAGAGGCACAATCAGTACCGCAGGCCCACCAGCAGCATTTGATTTACAGGCCCTGGCACCCTCAGTGCACTTTACTAGGGACTTACTAGTAGGTCAAATATGCCAATCATGAAAACACCAATCCATAATACAATTTACAACAGGATCAGTTGCACTTTAACAGTGAACAGCAGTGAGAAGGTGCGCTCTGCTACTGACGCAGCAAAAACAGAGTGAAAACTAGGATGTCAGAAAGGAAAAAACAGAGGAAACATGTCAAAAGATGCCAGATCTAACAGGAGCATTTATAGTTATCGATCGACCAGTTTCTAGAAAATGTTGTCAGAAGGGGTTCCGTACGCCTAAAAAGGTTTGACAAGGCGGTCTCAACATCAAAAAATTGAAGACCACTTGTCTAAGGTGTTCCGCCATGCAAATGGGAGGATGCCATCTTTATATCGTGTGAATGGAAAATGTATACCAGTGCACTGGATATTTCAGAAGAGGCCCACGCAAGTACCTACAAACCTTTCTGTAGTACTAAAGTACCTCAGGTGCACAAAAATCAGCCACAATCACCTGTTGACTGCTCTGGAATTTCCATAATCCAGCCGTGCTTCTCTGAGTAGTGCAAACAAGGTCTAATAGCATTAATAAACACTGCAGATGGTATGATGAAGATGATTGTGTAGAACCTTTTCAAGCACTCTAATCCTCAGCTCCAGGGTTCATACACTCAATGGCAGACAATTACCTCAATATAATGGTGCATGTATCTCATTCATTTATGTCATATAAAGGTATTCCTTTATATTTGCCTGTAAGATTGCTTCTTTGCTGCATTCCTACTAGATATATAAAAAAAGCATGTTACTATAGCCCAACCTAGATATCAGAGAGATGCTTCCAGTACAACTCTTGAACAAATAGTAATCATTAAGTTTAACTATTTCCGAAACTTGATCCTAACTACAGCACCTCTCATTAATGTGCTTGTCATGACTGGAAACATTACTCAACCGTCTTGCGATGCAGAGTGAACAGACAGTAGTGTGATGGTGCGCCCAGAGGGAGCAGCAGAGGCCCGATCGGGACAAGTAACTAGACACCCACACTGTATGTTGGAGCCAGAAGTACCGTCCCGAGCGACCACTTCCTTTTATTTACTCCGCAGGCCACGACTGGCCTGCGGATGATGTGCGGCATTCCTGAAACAGCAGGACCACTAAACATTTAATCCCTTTCCAACTCAGTCTTTGAAAACAAACAGTTCAAACAGTTTGTGCGATGTACACGTAGATTTGGGGTACCTGTACACAACGCTGTGTAGTTGGTCCTGCATCATCAGCAAACGAAGTCCCGCCGACGTTGATTTGGGTGAGGATTTGGTCGCAGGTGGTACCCCTGATGACAGCATTGCAGGCGCCTGCCATCCGGCCTGTTCTGCTTGGAGGCAGGCCGGTGGGTGGCGAGACGGTAACTTCCTGTCCCCTCGTGCCTCTGTCGCTCCCAGATCCTCCACTTGGGTCTTCCTGAGCTGTGATGGTTGGGTCAACAGGTTGATCCTCGAGAGGTTCTGTCCAACGTTCAGCAGGGACTTCCTTGAGCTATGAGATATTTTGGGATACTTCTACATTTTCTTTCTGTGCAGTTACCATGGTTCCGTTGCGGGCAATGACTGTCTAGGCACCAGGTTCATGCCCCTGTTCGGAGTGTTCGTAGGGCGCATGGCGGTGGAGACTTACTTGTTTGTTTTGATGGGTTCTCTTGTTTTGTGTTTCCTCTGCTTCTAGAAGCAGTGACACCCACCCTGGACAGGTGGGGAGAATGTCTCTTCTGGGACCGTGTAGCATCAGCGACCAGGGGCTCCTCTGCATGGTGCAGTGGGGTGTGCTCTTGTACTCCCTCATATATTCGCGAAGCCACTTCTCGGGGTCGGCTTGGTCTACCACAGCTATGCGGAACATCTTGTTTAAAGTGCGCATAAATCTTTTGACATCGCCGTTTGCTTGCGTCCATTGAGGCGTGACTCATCGGTGATGTATTCCTCGCTGTTTTAGGAATGTGGCGACCTCCACCCCTTGAAACGGTGGTCCATTGTCACTGCGGATCTCATGGGGAAACCCGAACATGGCGAATACTTTTTTCCAGGAGGGAGCCCACGTGGCTGAATGCAGTGGACATTATCGGCTCCACTAGGGGGTACTTCGAGAATGGTTCTACGAGCAGTAGTGTGTGTTTCCCTCCATGAAGATCCCAAAATCTATGCTCACTTTGGACCAAGGGGTGGTGCATGCCTCTTCAGTAATAACCGGAGTCAGTCTTTCTGGGTTGCTCGTCAGTTGGCATGGCGGGCAGTGGTGGACAAAGTCCTCGACCATTTTCCCTAGCTCCGGGAAACAAACCTTTTCCCTCATTCGTGATTTCATTTTTGTTGCTCCTTGATGGCCTCCGTGAGCTAGTTGAGTTGCACAGTGTTTCAGTGCTTGGGTATTACTAGCCTCGATCCTCTGAAAAGGACTCCATCTCCTGTGGCGCTGAGTTAATTTCTTATTCGCCATATCTTCGTAAGGTTTTCTCAATCTTCTGGGGCCCAGGAGGTGACTTGTCGGAGATAATTCATCCACAACCCTTCTTAGACAGGTCGTAGGGTTCTAGTATACACTGCGTCAGTGGTAGCTGCTTCCTTGATGTCGTCCAGGGTCATGGTTTGGGGGCAGGCAGCCACAGATACCATGTGGACGTAGTGTTCGGCCCCTTCTGTGTCTTCTTGTGTCTCTTGCGGGATGGCGTGCCTTGACAGGAAATCAGCGGGGTTTTGGCTCCCAGCCGGTATACCACCGCCATCCCATGTGGCTGTAGCTGAACTGCCCATTGCTCAATTCGGGGAGCGGGGTGAGGCGCAGTTCCTTTGAAGAGAGGAGCGAAGGGCTGATGGGCGTGACCATGGTGAAAGGCTGTCCCGTTAGATATAGATTAAAATGGCTACTGGCCCACTTTATGGCTAAAACCTCCCGCTCGATCTGAGCGTACCTTGTTTCGGTGGGAGTGAGTGACATGCTTTCGAATGCCAGAGCTGCCCATTGGCCGGGTTCGTGTTCTTGGGCGAGCACTGCCCCTAGTCCTACCGGGCTTGTGTCAACGAGCACTTCAGTCCTCGTGGCCGGATCGAAGTACACCAGCGTGGCTTCTTCTAGGAGTGCGTCTTTTATTCCCTGGATTGCCTCCTCCTCTTTGTGACTCCATTGCCATTTGGGGTCCATACTAGTAAGGGCTCTGAGCGGTTCTGCCCGGGTTGCTAGCCCTGGGATGAACCTCCCGCAGTAGGTGGCCATCCCTAGAACTTAGATACCTTCTTGGTTGAACACGTACCCAAAGAATTCAAGAGATGGTTGCAAGAACTGACACTTGTCTTTGTGCAGCGTTGCCCCGTGCTCGCTCAGACGTTTTAAGGTGTTGCGGAGGTGTTTGTGGTGATCAGCTGCGGTTGCTGAGTGAATCAGGATATCGTCGCTGGCATTCAATACTCCTGGTAATCCTGATAGCATCTCACATATCATGTTCTTAAATACCTCTGCCGCTGAGGATATCCCGAAATTGAGCCGTTTGTATCTTCGTAGACCTAGGTGAGTGCTGAAAGTGGTGATGTAACAGCTTTCTTATGACAAGGGGAGCTGGTGGTATCCTGCATTCAAATCGATCTTTGAAAGCCACTTTGACTCGTTGACGTCTGCAATGATGTCATACATCATTGGTGTGATGTGGCGTTCTTGTCTGATAGCTTTGTTAGGTAGTCTCATATCGAGGTAGAGGCGTGTTGCACTTGGTTGCTTCAGTTTTTCCACGATGACCATCGAGGATACCCACGGCTTTGGCCCTGAGACTTTTTCGATGACAGCTTTCTCTTCCAGGGTTTCCAGTTCCTTCTCCATCGGTGGCTGGCCTTAGATGGAATGGTACTCTTCTGTGTCGTAAAGCAACCGGGAGGACCGTCTTGTCAATGTGTAGCTTGATGGGGTCACACTTAATGCATTCGAGCCCTTGGAATAGTTCAGGGAATTGATCGAGTAGTTCCTCTAATTGGTGGGTTTGGACTCTCCTGGCAAACAAGACGAGACCCAGATCTTCCGCTGCGTGGCTGCCCAGTAGGGTGTCTGCCTCTCTGTCTATCACATGGATCGTCGCCATGACTTCCAGGTCATCTGCTTTGATGGGGACCGATATCTTCCCTTTCAATGGGAGAGGTGTGTCTGCCCCGTATGCATATATTTTGCATACGGGACGGGGTCGCTGGTGGGCATGGCCGTAAACGTCGATATTGTTGGAGGCCCATAACATTCACTGTTGCTCCGGTGTCGATGACTGCCTTTATCTCTGTGCCAGCGACATGGATTATGCAGGTTGGCTATGGCCTCCGGCATCGTTTCAGCTCAAGCGCGAAGGATATCAGGTATACTTCTTCATCATCGTCTTCTGATGAGTCCTCGATTGGCCCTTGGTCCCTTTGGGCTTTCCATGGGGCCTCCTCGGATGGTGCCGCCTCTGTCACCGACAGTTGTCGTACTGCCCGTGATGGGGGTCTTTGGTTTTTGTAGTCACTGCTTCTGTTTCGTCTTCGGCACATGGTGGTAAAGTGGTTGGGTATACCGCAGTTGGTACAGGTCTTCCCTTGTGCAGGACAGTCTTTTGCCGCATGTGGCTCATGGCTGCAGTATCCACATCTTGGCTTGGTAATCTAAGTAAGTAAATGTTTATTGTTTAGTTAATTAAAACCATAACAATTTAAAACAAAAAAATAGAAAAAAAGAAAAAGACCAATGTCATACAAAAAAAGTTAAAAAAGAAAAAATTAAACAATACATTCATTTCATCTCTTCTTAATACTTCTAAAACCCTTTTAACAAAGCTTAATGAAAGAGGCATCAGGTCCTGTAGAGCTGCAATAATGGCGTGCCTAAACCCTTCAGATTCACCACTGAATGGTAGACTGATCAAATTCCTCAAAGCATTTACAAAGCTTTGTTAAAAGGGTCGGAAACTTGGCAAAGGAGAAAAAAGGACAAACCCACTGCACTGAATTTTGAATTTTAGAAGTATTAAGAAGAGATGAAATTAATGTATTGTTTAATTCTTTTTTTTTTTTTACTTGTTTTGTATAACATTGGTCTTTTTCTTTTTTTTCTATTTTCTTGTTTTAAATTGCTATGGTTTTAATTAACTAAACAATAAACATTTACTTACTCACATCTTGGCTTGGATATTTCCGGGAGGAATCTCCCTTCGGCTTGGTCCTGAGGGCATTTACCCGCTTCGTCTTGATGGCGTCGGACCGCCCCTGGGGTTTGATAAGCGCTTTGTCCGTCTCGTTCGCTCTGGTTGCAGACAGGTCGTGCTACCTCACCAGTATCAGCATATCTTTGAGCGCGACCTTCGGTTGGCGTAAAATGAGGCCTCTCAGCGTCTTGTCCCAACACCCTTGGATGAGCTGTGCCCTGATTTCTTTTGGTTGGTCATCTTCGGTGCACGTGCTGGCGAGTTCGCGTAACCGGGCATAGAATGTGTCCTAGGACTCCCTTTCCCTCTGGTGGGCTTGACGCAGCCTGAAACATTCAAAGTCCGGGTTTAGTTGGGGATCGAAATGGACGTCCAGCGCGGTCACCGCTGCATTGTAGTCAGTGGCTGCACCAGTGTCAGGTAAGTGTTTAAAAAGCTTAAAGATTTCGTCACCAGTGTAATGCCACAGCAAAGACCTCTTCACGGATTCGTCTGTCTCACAGGTGGCGATGTAGTAATTATTTATGCGCTCAATCCAAATTTTCCATCTGGGGGGTGCTGTAGCCAGATCCTCCAGTTTGCTGAACGGCGGTAACTCCCCTGAGGCTGCATGCTGGAAGGGGGGAAGGGTGGGGGCTGCAGCCTGTTCGTTGTCCCCCATGACAGTGTTAGGTGAGAGAACCGGGCTGACAATGAGCCGTTGGTGTGCCTCACGCTAGTGGAGGTGGGCAAGCAGAAGCTGCAATGTGGAGGAGCAATGGGCGGAGGAGCAATGGAGAGGCTCAAACTACTGGGCATAACGTGGGCATGTAGAGGTCCAGACTGCTGGGCTGAGCGTGGGCAGGTAACCCACTGATAGGCCTGGCAGATGGAGTGGTTCGTGAGCATGTAGAGGCTCAGACAGCTGGGCTGAGCGTGGGCAGGCAGCCCACTGGTAGGCCTTCCAGGTGGAGTGGTTCCAGGTGGGGCGTGGCCTAACCGCGGTGGCTGAGTGGCAGGAGATTATGCCGGGAAGCACATGGGAGCACTCGAGTTCTGAACTGAAGGCTGAAAACAGCGTGGTGACAGGGTGCACTCACCCCGTGAAAGAAGCGAGCACGTGAGCGCGATGGGTTGCGGTCCGTGGATCTGCGGCCGCGGCTGAACAGTGGTGCGCCAAGCAGCAGTGGGTGGGGCGGCAGGGGCGGAGAGCGAGGGTCACCGCCCTCCTCGTCACCAGTATGATGGTGCGCCCATCGGGAGCAGCAGGGGCCTGATCGGGCCAGTGGGTACAGGCGCTGGCGCTAGTAACTAGACACCCACACAGTATATTGGAGCAGGAAGTACCGCCCCTAAGCGAGCGCTTCCTTTTATTTACTCCTCAGGCCACGCCTGGCCTGTGGATGACGTGCGGCGTTCATGAAACAACAGGATCGCTAAACATTACAAGTAGTAAAGAAATAGCCAAAACTTCCGTCCTGAAAAGCAAAAACCTTGCCACATAATTCAAAGCACATTGGATCACACAAACAGATTTTAAAACTGTAGGTCTCTCCACCAAATATTGGTCACTTTGTACTATTCTCATTAGCAAACCAGGGATGTTCATTTGCACCCGACTTGTTGGAAAAGGAGAACATGTCCATAAAAGGGACAGATGCTGCATTTAAGAAAACGTTTCCCATTTGGAATCCATCGAGGGCAACACAATTCCTTTTCCTGTGCTGATGGCTTACCACCCAACCCTAGAGGTCAATAACTGATCAATGGTTTGTAACGGTGACTGCGGCCACAACCTATAGGAATGTTCCACTGTGACTTCCAAATAGGAGGGGATGCCTTTTTCAAGCTTCCTTCTGTTTTGATTTGTAATGGATTTCGATAACCCTTTTGAGAGTTGTAAAGACTTTTCTGACTCGTGAAAGAACTTTGATACACTGAAAAAAAAGTGTTTCATTGAAACAAAACCTGTGTATTGCCATTTGCAGGAATTGTGGCCCCAAAATATCTCAATTTTTGAGGTCCGTGGTGCCCTTCTAGTTGTCACCTTGGCAACTGGCATGGGTACATCAGCAATCAATTGCTTTAAGGGCATATAGAACATCTAAATCTTATCTAACTCCCTAAGTTTCAGCTGTGCTTGAGCAAAGCTGGAGTAAAGTCAGCCTTTCATGCAGAGATAAGCTTTAACAACTTGTTTCATCCATAGCACAATTCCTGCCATGATAAAAAGAGGAAGAGAAGTGGGTGTGATAATTTCACTTTTATTACGAACACAAGAAATTGGAGAGAAAAGGATGGGGCATGAAACAGTAGTATAGCACTGCAGTATCTCCTCCCAACACCTGCATGCTATCAGAGCCCTACTACCCTTCCTCATAAGAGGCCATGGGACCAAGGCTGCCTGCGGAAGCTTTCCCACATACGGCGGAAATCGATAGACTACTATGGACTAGGTAGTGAAACCTCTCACATGATGGACAATATATGGCCAGTGAACCATGTCGGGATTTGTGAGATGAAGGTTCGATTATGTGTTCTAACTGTTTTACTGTGATGTTCGTAAACTGAAAAATCTATAAAATTGTTCATCATAAAAATAAGCCATAGGACTATGACCTCCATGTTCCACCCTGCCCTTGCACTCGGATGAGAACACAGGGAGGAGTGGAAAAGTGGAGCCCTTTCCCAGGCAGGACTGGTGACTCCTCCTTTACGAGCTGTTGGACTTGCTATTCTCCCAGTGTAATGAATTGACTCTTAAGGACAGATTCATCTCCTGGGGAGCTCACAACTGTTAAGTATCAAGGGGAAGCAACAGTGAACCTCTCTAAAAGAAGTGTGCATGAAAGAGGCCAACTTCTTGTAGTCTGGTAGCTCATATGCCTTTCCCGTGCCATAAACAGGCACACTCATATTGGAAACGTAAACCGCAGACTACCCATGCAAACACTTCAACATACTTAGTACTATATTAGGATAAATTACAAAGACACCCTGGGCCTTATTGCAAGTTTGACAATGCCTCGGCGGGGCCTCCCAGATGCCGCACCGTCAAACCTGTGTACAGACCGTCTGCCCTATTATGACTTTTTAAGTCAGTTGCAGGCTTTTACTATGGCATTCCCAAGGTGGTGCATATAAAATACGCACCGCAATGGGAACGTCAAAGGAAGTTCCAGCACAGCATGGACTGAAAAGTCCATGCTGTGCAGGAACTTTTGTGGATGCACACGGGGGGACATTTTGTGCCCCCTGTGTGCGTCCACAAGGCGCACGACCACTACCACCACGCCACCATGAAGTTCTCGAACCGCCAGTCTCGTCATAGGCCCCTCAGGGTTCTATCGGATGCAAATCTACACTATAAATGTTACTGAGGCATAAGGTTGCCCCCCCCTCACTTTAACAAATCATAGCAGGCGCTGTCAATGAGTAACTAGCTCACACTAGTTCTTAAAAATAAAAACAATATTTGGCCTGGCAGGGAGATCCATTCAATTATCCTTCTCAATTTAGATTAAAGGAAATATGGAGCCTACATTGATGATGCATTTTACCTCTTAACAATAACTCTTAGGAAAACAATCAAACTGAATAGTGTTATTGGTTAGTCCCTAGGCTCTCATTGGAAATGGAGTCCTTTAAAACCTATGGACTGGGATGAAAAGTTACCCCTGCATGGCTCTCTAGATTTCCCCTTACAACATGTCTGTGGATTTTTGATTTTGTTTCCGCCTCAGCACATGTCAGTCATGCATGTAACCAAGGAGATTACGGCCTTCTGTGAAATGCCATGAGCCCCCCAGCTAGTCTCTGCAGTCTGAAAGTACACAGCCTTTCTGAGAGTGAGTGTTTTATCTCACTTGACTGAGAAGTTCTGATTGTGGTAGCAGCAATTGAGTAGAAGAATTAGCAGGTCATTTTACCTATTGACTCTGGCGGGGCAGTGCTTCTATGACAATATCGCCAACAAAAATACTGCAATACTAAATTCTCCCAAGAAAATATCAAAGACACAAACATCAACTATAGATATATTCTGTGTAAGGTACAAAAATATTGAATACAAAAATGTAGTGGACAAAAATATTGTCATCAAATCGGTAGGTGTATTAAATTTAAAATATTTAATATCATATAACTTAAAAAATATATTAATTTACAAAAATATTACATTTAAAGGAATATATATTTAAAATATAGAAAATATATAAATACCTTTAAAAATATAAATTAGAAATATATTCTTTAAAATAAATGTAACAAAATTTTAAACATAATACTGAAAAAAAAATGTTTTATTAAATAAGCATCAATAGTAAAACAACAAATGCAAATTATGATTATGATTAATGAATAACACCCTTTATTGAAATTGTAAATATATATATATACAATAAGATTGTTTATATTAAAACAATAATATAAATAAAAGATAATACTCCCAAATTGAAAATACACAATAAAAATTAAAATAAAAATGAAACTAAAATAACTTTTTAAAATTAAATCTAAAAAAATATATCTGTTGAAACACAATTCCTAATCCAACCTGAGCAACAGTAGGGAAAGTGTTGGCCTTTGGAGGGGTCAGATTTAATATTTCCAATCCTACATTTTATAAACGCTAAATGTATATAAAAGAAAACATACATCTATATTACTACAATATAATAAAATTATTATAATATTATTTTTCCTTCAAATATATAATTAAATACATGTATAATATATAGATATAATAAGATTACAGCATTAAAAACCTCATCAAAATAATATTCAAAAGTATTTACAAATTGAAAATTTTTCAAATGTATTTAGTTAAATTACTTCCCACCCAAAATTCCAATAACCACAAAAACAAATAATATAATACTAGAAAAAGTAATAGTACATAATTATTGAAACAATTAAAAAATAATGCTATAAAATTGATTATTATATAAAAGTAACAAAACGCAATACAATTAATAACTACAAAAATGATTGAAAACAATAAAATAATTTACAAAAAGAATATTCTTAACATCAGAAAATGTTTTGATATGATATTTGTGTCCAGCAATATTTTTGGCACGTAATTAAAGTTGTACACAGGTAGATTGCCTCCCAGTATCTCCTGTTTTAGGAGGATTGCAAATGTATTTCAAGCTGACCCTTCGCCCTGTCCGTACTGGATGTGATGGCACAAGTATGTCTGCACTGGATGAGTGGGACACAGTGAGTGTGGAGTATGTATTTGGTGCTAACTTGTTGCAGGAACAAAATCTATTTTGGGACTGCTGCTTGTGCGTTGCTGGCAAGATGAGATTGAGCATGTCAAAGATGTAGGTGATTGGGTGGAAAACCAGGCACTATTCCCAGGCATTTACAAGTGAGCAAGGCTCAAATAAATGAAGCGTGGTAGACAGAAACACCTTTTGAAGTGCAAGTTTCGCACCTACTCTTTTCCTGCTACATTCTTCACTAAGAGGGGTATTGTAGACTGTTTTGGTACTAGTCATATAGGTAAAAAATCCCTCTTTGTACCACTGGGTCAGGATTCAGGCTAGATGACAGACTCACATTGGCATGAGATGCTGGAGGATAGGTCAATAGAGACTGAGACGGAAACACTAGACTGATAACTATTTAGCCACGTATTAACTTAGGGCCTGATTACAAGTTTGGCTGTCTTGGAGCGGGTCGCAATGCCAGCGCCCTGCTCCAAGACCACATAACTTGTAGTCTGGCCACTTGCTGTATTCCGATTGGAATACAGGTCGGGCGGTCCTGCCGGGGCAACCTTTCAAAAGCTTGTATGTAAGCCTTAGAAAGTCCTTGCCATGGTATCGCCACAGCGCGTTCCAGCACGTTATGGACTGTGAATTCAATGCCCTGCTGAAACAGGGGGTGCATACCGACTGGGGGGCACACCATGTGCACCCCTGCATGAATCTCTTGGCCCAGAGGCAACAGGGGGCCCTGTAGCGCCCCCCTAGTTTCCTCGCCATCACACTTTTCACATGAAAACTGTAGCAGTGAGAAAACTTGTAATATGCTTGGCGGTGCCATGGCAGCCCCACCAGCATATTGTGGATCTCAAACGACTGCAAGACCGCCAGGGAAGGCGGATCGCTGGCAGAATCAGCTGTCCTCCGGCGGTCCGACTGCCCAACTTGTAATACGGTGGTCACACCACCAGTGTTGCAGGACAGCCAGACTTGGAATCAGGCCCTTAGTCCTGTGCCTGCCCATATATTGCATGATTGCATAGGCTTTCCGATTCTTGCTGTGTTTCCACTGTTTTTTGCGTCCCATCACTGTCTGTTGTTTTTTCCTTCAAAGGTTCCTCGGTTCCGTTTAGTCCCTTCCTCTCCTTGTACTGTTGGCTTTGCTTTTAACTGTGAGTGTTTATCACTGTCCATGGGCCTGGACCAGATTCTGAGTTGGCTCCCAGCTCATCAGAGCACGATATGGTGCTCCAACCAATAAATCTATGCGGAAGACAAATCAAAAACACAAATGTGTGCACTAAAAAATTTAAGCTCGTGTGTGTTTGTGTGTGTATGTGCAGATCTAAACTTGAATCTTAGTACCTCATGACCACTGCGTCTCTGAAAACTATGTATATCTATACAGCTCATTTTTCATTCTGTGTTGGTTCTGGAAGAAACAGAAACTAACAGTTTCTGCTTTGTAAAATGTGCTGTCCCCTCACATCACTGTACAAGCCTGCACTATGAAGCATTTTACTTACTAATGTTTCTTGGTAAACTGGAACTGTTTCTAATTGCAGGAAGCCTTACTTTTTGCCATTATTTCGAAAACAATATATCAGCAGTACATCGACATCTGCCTGCTTCTGGGATTTATGTTTATGTTTATGTTTGTGCCATTTTTAGAGCGCGCAAATACCCGTGGGTGTCTCGGCGCTAGGATACCGAACCATTGCTGAGGTGATAAGTTAAGCTGGGAAGAGCCAGGTTTTCAGTTTCTTCCTGAAACTGAGGAGGGTTGGGGCAGTTTTAATGTCGAGGGGCAGTGTGTTCCAGAGTTTGGATGAAGAAATGGTGAAACACCTGTCACCCCATGTAACCTTTTTTGTTCGAGGGACTCTCAGCATATATGC
Source organism: Lissotriton helveticus (assembly GCF_964261635.1). Lineage (NCBI taxonomy): Eukaryota > Metazoa > Chordata > Amphibia > Caudata > Salamandridae > Lissotriton > Lissotriton helveticus. The sequence goes on from NC_136057.1 coordinate 435,893,169, forward strand.
CGACGAGGAGCGGAGTGTTCTTGGATGATCAAGCGGGCAGAAAGATGTTCTAAGGAACTGTGGGCCCTTTTCATTAAGTGCCCTGTAAGTGATACACAGGGCCTTAAACATTATTCGGCTCCTAACCGGGAGCCAATGTAATTGACGAATGTGCGAGGAGATGGATTTTGGATTTGGGAATGTTTAAAAGGACTCTGGCCGAGGCGTTCTGAATTAGTTGAAGTTGATTTATAACTTTTTTCTGGGCATTCAATAACAGAGCATTGCAGTAATCGGTTTTTGAGAAAACCAATGTACTAACCAACGTTTTGCCGGCCGATGGTGGAAGATAAGGGAGCAGTTTTTTAATTCTTTTTAGAACATAAAAAGATGAAGAGACCACTGAATTGACGTGATGCTGAAATGTCAATTTATCGTCAAATATGACTCCAAGGTTACGAACCTTGGTGACAGGTTGAGGTGGGTCCGCTAGCTCTGATGGCCACCAGTGCGGGGACCAAATAGGGTCCAACCTCCCGAATGTCATCACCTCTGTTTTGTCAGAGTTTAGCTTGAGGCAATTAGATGACATCCAGGAGCTTATGGCCTTCATTCCCATTTGAAAGTTTGCAGCCACTGCTGTCCCGTTGTTGTGTACTGAAAGCACAAGTTGGGTGTCGTCAGCATAGGTTGTCAGGGCAATACCATAAGATGTTATTACTCTCGCTAAGTCCGAAACATAAATGTTAAAAAGTGTCGGACTCAGCGAGGAGCCCTGAGGGACACCACAAGGGAGAGTGAAGGTTTGGGAGGTAAAGTTGGTCATTTTGATTGTTTGATGACGGTCAGCTAGGAAAGATGCCATAAGATCTTTTGCTTTGTTCTTGACTCCTATAGCTGAGACACGGTCGATCAGAGTGACATGATCGACCGTGTCGAAAGCTGCGGAAAGATCTAATAATATCAATACCGCAGAACCTCCCTTGTCCAAAGTTGTTCTGATTTCATCTGCTGCTAGTAAGTTGTTTTCCTCTATGAAATTAGATAATTGCAGGTTCATCGCCTTTTCGAAGATCTTGGCTGGAAAGGGAAGGCAAGCAATGGGACGGTAGCTGGCAGGGAGAAGGGGATCGAGAGTGGTTTTTTTTAGAAGCGGCTTGATAATAGCCTCTTTCCATACTGAGGGGTAGACACCGGTTGTGAACATGGAATTGCAGATGGATATTAAGATAGGGGAGATGGTTTCAGGAATGCGATTGAGAATGGCAGGGGGGCAAGGATCTAGAGGTGATCCTGATTTTGTACTCAGAACAAGTCGATAAATTTGTTCTTCCGTAACAGCTTCAAAGAACGAGAGGGAAGGTGTATCGTTATTGCAAGAGGGATTGATTAAGGTAGCGGGGGTGCAAGGGAAAAGGCTGAAAAAATATTAATGACTTTTTCCTTGAAGAAAGTTGCGAGAGAGTCGCAAAGGGATTGGGTTCCATTGAAGCAAGGGGAAGATGGGTTAGAGAGATGAGTAACTACTTGGAATAGTTCTTTGGCTGAGTTTTTTGCCTGGGTGATCTGCGATGTGTAATAGAATGATTTTTCCCTGGTGATAAGATCTTTATATATCATGAGGGCGCTTTTATAGATGGTTTTTGCTGATTCATTATAGTGACGGCGCCAGCGTCTCTCAAGATTTCTGCACTGTTGACGTTGCAGTCGAAGTGATTCTGTGAACCAGGGGGCTGAGGGGGAAAGTCTAGTGTGATGACCGGTTTTAGGGGGGGCTAAGATATGACAAGCCTTGTTAAGGCTGTGCAAAAAGTTAACAGAGGCCAATGAGGGGTCCTGTTCCGTGATAGTGATGCTGTCAAGCAACAAGGCTGAGAGGTGGGCCGGTTCGACATTTTTCCAGTTTCTTGTCGTAATAGGAGAGTGGGATGAGAGGTGTGATGGCAAAGAAGTCAGTTTTGAAGAAAAACTGACTGCTGAATGGTCCGTCCATGAAAGAGGAGTCACGTTTGATAAGGTTAAGTAAGGATTACTGGTGAATAGCCCGTCAAGAATATTACCGGCTATGTGGGTAGGCTGCGTAACAATTTGCTGTAGGCCGACAGCAGCTAGATCGTTTATTAGAGTCAAGGTGTCAGGATCGGAAAAGGTCTCTAAGTGAAAATAAAAATCGCCCAATATGTTGAAATGTGCTGCTCCTGCCGAGAGCTTAATTAAATTATTGATATTTTGAAGAAATTTCGCTCTGGACCCCGGCGGGCGATAGAGTAAGATACCTGAGCATGATTGAGTATCAGAAATCGTAATGGAGAAGGAAGCAGCTTCACAGGTGCTGTCATCTAGGTCGAGGAATTGAATTTTAAGGTGGTTTTTGTATAATATTGCTATTCCTCCACCCTTACGTTTCTTCCTATCAAGTTTACAAACGCAATAATTTTAATAGCATAGCTGCTTTAAAATCTGGGCCTGAAGAATCATCACCCCAAGTTTCAGTGATGAATAGGAGGTCTATGTGATGTGACTCGATAAATTCCAGAATTTCGGTTTTGTCTTTAGAGACTGAACGGACGTTGATAAGGGCTCCTAGAATTGTAGGAATGGGGATAGAAGGATGCATAGGGGGGATGCAACAAGGGCATTTGTAAGGCCCTATATAAAGATCGGTATAGAATAAGTGGGGTAAGGGGTGCATCACTTCTGTTGAACAGTTCAAATTCCGCAGTTGTTCAGAAGTGTAAGTGAGAATATTTGTAGTAGGGTTCCTGTATGACTTACCCGTATCAGGGTGGCTGGTCTCAGGCGTGGTCTCGGCGCGGACGAGCGCAGACGAGCTTGCCTTAAGCGCGCCTTCTTGAAGCCATTCTTAAAGTTTCCTGCCTCACAATGATCCCCTAAATGATATCATTCCTTAGAATAGCATGTTATCAACACCACTGGATTCTGTCATATGCCTGCCTCATAAAGCACCTTCAGGTTCTTTTGCACCCTCATTAACCTAAACCATTACACTGCAGAGATGTGGCAGAACAGGCTTTAACTGCATTAAAGGAAGCTCTCGTGCTCCAGCTTTGAGTCTTCCTAATTACTTGGAACCATTTACCCTCTACTATCATTTGTAAGGTGATTTAGCCTTAGGGGTGCTGATTAGAATGCATGGTGACAAGCGGTTCCCAGTAGCATATTACACCAAGGCCCTCGACCTCGTAGCCCCTGGATTACCACCTTACTGGCTATGATGGCCTATTATGACTACCGCTGTCACTACCGCTGCCACTTACTGAAACTATCTGAGAACGTAGTCCTAGGGTCTGCCCTCACTGTAGACGTCCCAAATGCAGTAGTGTCCCTTTCACTGACCTCCAGAACCCAATATTTATACAGTGACACACCTGAGATCCTATTGTTACTGATGCAAGCTACTGAACAATATTAATCTCTCATAATTATAATAGAATTAACAAGCATGTGGTGAAAATATGAATCAACATAGTATAAAGGTTTTTTGCATCACAACACGCAGGTTAACTAATGTGCTTTTATGTCGCAATCGCAAAAAAAGAAATAATAAACTAACCTTGTCTATTGTCTTTGTCAGTATTAAATGCGGCTGTTTAACTAATTCCATGTGCTTATTTCGTGTGCTTATGTTATGTCCTTTTTGTGACAAAAATGCATAAAAGAGTTCTTGTAATCCTAAGGATTGGTAGATATAATGCTGCCTATTTGTGCTACAGCTAGGTAACATAATTAACAGGATTAATTAGTAAAGGGGGTGGGTAACAGAATGGGTTTCAATTCTTTTATTAATTGATGTCTTGTGTTTGTTTAACAATAGTTTCCGAGTAAGGCCTAGAGGTGATTCTGAAAAATGGTTGCGGACGCTAAGCTTGTCCAGAGTGGAGCCCTGCACATGCGCAGCTGTGAAGATTTTTTAATGCATCAACATTAATTTTGAAAAGCAGTTCTTTGGCTGTGATGAACGTGCACTCGAAGAGAGGCTCAAGGACAGGAATTTGTTATTGTCTGCCAAGGCTAGGAAGCGAAAGTTATAACTCATGGAAGAAAGTAACTTTTCTGAGGAAGTCGGAAGATGTTGTAATGAAAGACAATGGGCTTATGTATAAGCCCGGTCCTACTCAAGTAACGGACGTGAATAAACATTTTATCGTGGACTGACATGGCTCAGCCAATGAGAGGATTGGATTTTTTACGAAAGAATGCAGAAGTTGTTAGTTTAGCTAGAAAGAAAGGTATAAAACCTGACCTTTGGAGTGGAGCAAAAACTCATGCTGCTTGCCATTCCTGATTGACGTGAGATGCTGTCGGACTTTTGGCGCACGTAAGGACAGCAGACTTTAAATTATTTTTCCTTTCTAGGTGCAGTGAGAAACAGATAGGGAAATAGATTTAGGGAATGGAAACTGTTATTCTGCTTTAATTCATGTTTTCTGAACTTGCTTTGAAAATGTCAGTTTAATAATTCATTTCCTCACTAAAATGCTGCTTTCTTGATTGCTTATAAAATAAAGATTTTTTTTAAAACGCTAATGCCTTTTCTTTATGAAAATAAAGATAATAAAAATAGATTTGAAATGACAAGCTGGTCTTGTTTATTCATGATCTAGTTACCATCAATTGATTCAATCGCCTTAGTGGCTTGATTATTAATTGATTTATGTTTAAAACCATGGTTAAAATAGTTATTCTGCAGATGTATATTAATTTGTAAATAATATGTAGATAGTTTAATAAATCAGGCCACCTGATTCAGTTGCTCAAAAATTGTCTCATTGGTGTTATGGGCCGTTATTAGTGATTCATGTTTAATGGTGAGTATTGAGGTGATAGGTAGCGTTATTAAGACAGTTTTTCAATAGGAGCGCTGGATCAATTCCTTGGTAGCAGAGTTACGGTTACTATGGTTGCTGACATGTTACATGGTAATTACATAGGATCGATGTTTAACATATGTTGAGTTTGTTCAGTTGTTATATGTAGTCGAAAGGTTTTTCCAGCAGTGTGAAAATTCCTAGTTGTGCCGGCAAGTGAAGTGTGACAGGTGAAGTTACACAGTGCATTTGTTTTGTTTCAAAATAGTGTATATCACTAGTGTTGTGGACGTACAGCACAAGTTTAGGGATTTTAGGTATGTAAGGTAAAGTGTATTGTGAGGATTGTCTATGAAATTGTAGCTTTCGAGTATAGGGACTTGGAGCCTGTTTTAAAACTCACTGTGAAAAGAGTAATAGAATTTATCCAAGCTTGAGTGTAGGGTAATGAAGCGTTGTCTATCTTACTGGCGAATGAGGATTTTTATTGGTGGGTTAGAGTCCTACTAAAGATTTCTGTATGCATGGTCAGGGATTTTCCGTATGGATGTGTGTAAATGATTTGTAATTTACGATCGAGTCAAACTCTGAATTGTCTCTAAGGAGGTGTAAAACATCTCTCTATGTGCATTCAGAGAGAAACGAGTTCGTTATTACCTGCTAGAAGGGTAGAGTAGTCTTACTTTAACGGCGAATTAAAAGATTCTGCGAAAATAGCGTTGTCTATTTCACGCGAAAAGAATATTTGAATGACTGGAAAAGCTATCACTTTATTTAGCGAAACAGACAAATGGTTTCTTTATTTGTGGAGTTACTAACTGAATTTAGATGAAGGTTTTGTAAATATGGCGCACTGAAAAATATTTTGTAAAGGAGGTGTCAGTTTAAAGAGCGGAGCGAGAGACAGAGAAGCCGCAGCAGCACCATACGTCACAAGAGCCGCGCTGTGATTGGCTAACATACGTCACAGTGTTCGCGCACCGATTGGTTCACGTGACAAAGGCAAGCTTACAGTTGATTGGCTCTTCCTGAAAAGCAGTAATACTATTGGTTGAGCAGAATAGTGACGTAGCTTAACTTGATTGGCTTGTTGGTGAGTTTCGCGCACGGATTGGTTGGTGTTGCGGAATAACAACTTCCTTGCTACGATCTTTACCAAAGTAAGAGTAATTGTTTTAAAACATGGATTATTATTTCCGGAAAGAGAAAAAGAAGCTTTCATGGTTTCAGAAATTGAAAAATAAAATTAAACCTGACAAGAAAATTGCAACGCGAGGTGGAAGATTAATTCATAAGTACAAAACACCTGCAGCGTATATGTTGGGTGAATATGTTTATCATACTTGTCTTTGGATTGGGAATTGGATGGAGTATACTAAAAATGATGGTGTGTTAGCATGGCCAGAAGATGGATCTTTTAATATGGCAGTTTTGAAAAATTTAAGAGAAAAGATGATGAAACTTGTACCAAAGCCTAGACCTACTCAATTTGAAGCTCTAGTTGAATAGGAGGATGAGATGTTTGAGTTACAATGAGAAAGTAGAGGAATATCAAGGAATGGAGGACTTGATCTAAATAGAGAAACACATCAAGATAGAATGCGTCGTTGGAGAAGTGCAGACATGTGTGATGGTTTGTACCCAGTGAGACTAATTAGTGAGGTTTCTGGACAAAAATGTACCCAAAAGAAAAAAAATATTATTGAAGAAAATGAGTTAGAAGATACAGTTTTAGAAGAAATTTATACTAGAAAATCGCCACCTTATCAACCAGTTTGTACATGGACTTCTCCTAGTGCTCCTCCAAGAGAGATTATTGATGAATCGTCTCCTAAAACAAATTCAAATAATGGAAAAACACCTGAAAGAGTAGAAACAAGATGTAGTTCAAATTTATCTGGAGAAAATAGAAATTATGCAGAAACCCCAGTCCATAGAAATGAAACACCGGTACATGAAACTCCAGTCCAGAGAAATGTAACCTTAAATAGAAAAAGAACAGAACCGGAAGATCATTTAGAGGATTTTTTGACCCCATCGATTTATGAAATGCTCCTGGGGACAGAGGCGAAACAATGTCTAAACCGGATCATAGAGCCCAGTTACTACAAAAAGACTAAATTTAAGATATTTGATACAGCCTATTTTATTTGGCGATCTGTCAAAAGGAAACTCCGACTTAGTACAAATCTAACGAAATATACATCTTTGCAGAACTGTTCTTTTTTGCCAGCGATATTTCAGGACGGGGTAATGTATAGGTGGAACAATTTAGGCATCAAGAAATTGGGAGATTTATTTACAGAGAAGGATTTTGTTTCATTTGACTATTTGATGCACACTTATCATTTACCTCGGTCTGATTTTTTAAAATATCTTCAGGTACGTAGTTTTTGCCTGCAGAAGTTGTCACAGTCTCTAATTTTTTTGGGGCATATCGAAATTCTAGAAGCGATTAAACATCGACAAAGAATTGGATCTTTGTATCAATTAATCTTGGCAAAGAGGGAGGATGATTTAGATGCGGTAGCGATTAAATGGCAGAATAAATTGAATATTTCTTGTGTAAACATAGAGAGAAGTGTAGCAATCGCTAGAAATGTTCTAATGAATGGATCACTCATCAGCCAGAATTAAATGTCTATATTTGGACTCTATTATACACCAGGGAAGATAGCTAAATGGAGTGTAGGGCGCGGGACAAGTTGTAGTCGCTGCAATCTACATGGAGCTGATGCAATACACATGTTTTTTGAATGTCTGAAATTGACAAGATTCATTGCTGATGTAGAGCATTTTCTTACAACTGAATTGTTCATTCCAGTTAAATTAACCGCATCTTTAGTCTTGTTTGGTTGTGAAGAAAATGCGACTTATTCGATTTTAGATCCAGTTATTGGATTTGTGTTCATATGCATGTCTGCTTTTAGTTTTTGTATAACGTCTGGCTGGCTTGATGAAGAACCACCAAATATTATTTTGTGGCGAAATAAGCTCTTATCTATGTATTATCTTGAAACTGCATTATACAAATTGAAAGGTATAAGAAAGAAGACATTTGGTCGCAATCTATGGTTTCCAGTTACTAATTGGATAGGAAATTGAGAAGTTTTTGTCATCGTTTCTGTATTTTGCATTCTCCCTGATTTATGGTGTATAGCAACTGATTTATAGTTTTGGCAACTCTGCTCATTATGGATTGGAATCATATTATTGTTCCTTTTGTTGATTGGATGCTTATCTTTTCTATCTCTCTGCTGATGCCCAAAAACTTAATAAAAAAAAAAAAAAAAAGAACAGAGAACAGAAAGGTATGAGGAATTACTGAGTACCTCGGAAAACATTCGTTCTACGAATGAATTAATTCAGCAGTTAACTAAAAACATGGAAGCAGTAACAGTACCAGTAACGATAGGACCTGTTCTTCCAGTATTTGATCAAAAAGAAATTAGACATTCAGCTTTGACTGTTCCACTAAATTCAGAAATACAAAAAGTGACTGAAAATATTTATTCAGATTTGTCTGAAATTCATCGAGAAAAATTGATGATGCCTGACTTAACTGTTAATCAAAGTTTGACAAGTAAAACTCCATCTGGTGCAGAATCAGACTCAGGAACTCCAGAAAAGAGTCCGAATAAAATAGATTTAACACAAACCCCTGAATGTAAATTACTTAATGCTGCAAAATTGAAAGCAGATATTGAGGAATTAATAATTGGAACAATTGGAACTGACAGTTTAAAGCTATATCAGGATGATGAATTATTGTTTATTTGCAAAAGCATAACTTGGAAAACTAAGAACAAATATGATCAATTAGAGGATATGGCTGCTGAATTAGAAGTAGATTTGAGCAAGCAAAAGAATATGCAGAAACATTACAGAGTGGATTTCTCTGAAAAAGACATTGAGAATCTGAATACCACAGGAAGAATCATTCATATAAAAGATTTAATTGTGGTTTTGAGAAAATGGGGTGATTTAGCTAAATGGAGAGTGAAAAGCTTAGCTTTTCCTGTCAGAGAAAAGAAAGAGGAAGTGGAAGTGGTAAACGAGTTACCAATGAGAGAAATACCAGGAGGAGGGTATGTGCATGTTCCATGGACAAGGCAGGACATTTTAATGTTCACAAATGATTTTCCCCGAGTAAGAGAAAAACCTGTAGAATGGTATCGACAGGTAGACAGATTTGTGAAGGTTTCAAAAGTTTTATGGGTTGATCTTGATGGATTTTTTGACATAGTTGTCCCATCAGAACTTTGGGAAGAATGTAAAATTACTATAAATTGGCCTAGAGAAGAATACCCTCGACATTTGGTGACAGGTGCTCCTTCACCAGAGGTAATGAGAAAATACGAACAAGTAATTAGGTTTTTGAAAAACAAGATTCCCCGAAAAGAAATAGATTGGGTTAAGATAGATAGAACAACCCAAGAGCCGAAGGATTCTATGAGAGACTACTGCTGGTATTCAAACAATACAGTGGTTATGAGAATTTAAGTGAAAAGGATATGAGCCATTTTATATACAGATTTGTATATGGTTTGAGACCTGAAATTGGTGAAATGATAAGAACTGGAATAGTTGGTTGGCAATCAAACTCAGTAGATGAGATTCTGAGAAAAGCAAAATACTGTAGTGATGAAATAGATGCTAAACAAAAGAAGTTAAAAGAAAAAGCTATGTGGGCACAGGTAAAAGTGGCTGAACAACAAATGGCAAATTTGGGAAATAAAAATGTTGACCAGAATCAAGGAAAATTTAAAGGTAATTATAATAGGCCGAAATTGATGGGAAATATAGAAGAGTTAAAACAGAAACTCCCATGTTTTAATTGTGGCGAAATTGGACACTGGAAGCGTGAATGTAAGAATCCGCCCAGAAATTTTAAAAATACATCATTAAATCCACAGATGCAGAATGAGATAAATCTGCAGCAACAGCTACAGCGACAGGTAGTGAATCCGCAAAATCAGATACCACAACCGCCACTTCCAAACTGTGTAAATGTGCAGAGATACAGTGCAGAAACAGGATGGACCGGAGGTGAACAGGTAAACAGACCACCAAGAGTGAATGTGTCGAATGTGTCACAATAATATTGGTTGAAAGAAGATGGTGGGAGTGAATCTGATGATTACTTCTGACGGTGCCTGAGAGAGGAGGAAGAGTGTGCGCTTGAAGCCACTTTTGAGGTAGATCAAACTGGTCCATTTGTAAATGGTAAATTAATGATGTAGAAATTTCTTTCCTAGTGGAAACAGGTGCTACCCGTTCTACTGTTAGATCAGTGGAAATAGAAAACCTCCCTCTCTCAGGTGAAAAGGTCCAAGTAGTTGGTGTAGCTAATCAGCAAATTAAAACAGATTTAACTGAACCAGTTGAAGTTGAAATAGGCAAATTTAAAGACATGCATACATTTATAGTTTGCAATAGCAGTCCTGTTAATCTTTTAGGTAGGGATATTCTTTGTAAGATGAACTGTAAAATATATTGCTCACCGGATGGTATTGAGCTACAAATTCCAGAAGAAGATGGGCTTTACAGATTAACAATGTCAATGGTTGAGGCAGAAGAGAGTAAATTATTTCCTGTGTTTGATAAAAATAATCTACCTGAAGAATTGAAAGACACAGTGAATGTTAAAATTTGGGATTTCACTGGAGATGAAATGGGTCTGATGAAAAATGTCGATCCAGTAAAAATATCAGTAAAACAAGAAGCAGATTATCCAAACATTCCACAATATAAAATGAAGGCAGGAGTGATTGAAGGTGTAATTCCTGTAATAGACAAATTCATAAAACAAGGTGTTCTAAGAGAAATTGAGAGCAGTCCATGTAATTCACCGATTATGGGAATTAAAAAAACAAACGGTACTTTTAGGATTGTTCAGGATCTGAGAAAGGTTAACAAAATTGTCATTCCATGTTGCCCAGTTGTGCAGTAATTTTATGTCAGATTCCGCATGATGCAGAATGGTACACTTTTATTGAATTATGTAATGCATTCTTTACTGTTCCATTGCATCCAGAAAGCCAACAAATTTTTGCGTACAGGTTCAAAGAGCGAATATTATCATGGTGTCATATCCCTCAAGGGTATACAGAAATCTACATTAGTGCAGTATATTGATGATCTCCTTGTGGCTGCAAAAACAAGAGATAATTGTGTAACAGATACTATTACTCTTTTCAATCATCTGGCAGATGAGGGACATAAAATGTCTCAGCAAAATTACAGTTTTGCAAACAAGAAGTAAAATATCTTGGTCACAGAATTGCAAAAGGAGTCAGACAGGTGACAACAGAAAGAATAAAAATGATTCAAGCAATGCAACCACCAAAAACAAAGAGACAGGTCAGAATGTTTCTAGGAATGGTTGGTTATTGTCACCAATGGATTAGTGGATTTTCAGTTATTGCAAAGCCATTGCAGAGACTGACAAAAGCAGACATAAAAGACCCGATTAGCCTAACAGATACTGAGTTACGAGCTTTTGAACAGTTAAAAAGAAGTTTGCGTGAAGCTCCAGCATTGGGTATGCCTGACTACGAGAAATAGTTTGAGCTGTATTGCAGTGAAAGAGAAGGATGTGCATTATCAGTTCGGATTCAGAGACATGGAAGACTGAGAAAGCCAATAGCATATTTCTCAGCTGTTCTTGACCCAGTTGCAAAAGCATTACCAGGTTGCTTAAAAGCAGTAGCTGCAACTAGTGTGAGTCTGGAACAAAGTGAAGGAATAATAATGGGATTCCCTGTAAAAGTATATGTACCACACTCAGTTGATATTCTCCTCACCAGAAGCAGAACACAACATTTGACAAACAGCAGGCTAACAAAATATGAAAAGGTTATCCTTGGTTCAGATAATGTGTCAATTGCGAGATGTGTGAATTTAAATCCTTCCACATTATTACCTGACACTTCTGAAACAGAAATCATAGATGAGGCTGTTGATCATGAATGCCTGGATGTATTAGAATATTGCACAAAACCCAAACAGGACATAAAAGATGTCCCATTAGCTGAATCAGATTTTGTTTATTTTGTTGATGGTTCATGCTTGAGAACAAATGAAGGTTTTCTGAATGCAGCATATTCAGTGTGCACAGTTGCAGATGTAATTGAATCCTCTTGTCTCAAAGGAATTTGTTCAGCTCAAGTAGCAGAATTGATTGCTTTGATTCGTGCATGTGAATTGGGTAAAGAGAAAAAAATAACTGTAGTGACTGATAGTCAGTATGGTTATGGCGTAGTTCATGACTATGGCCAGCTCTGGTAACAAAGAGGTTATTTAACTTTTGCGGGATCACCAATTAGAAATGCACAGTTGATCAAAAGATTGATCGGCGGAATTCAATTTCCAGAAAAGATTGCAGTTGTAAAGTGCACAGCACATAAAAAATGAGAGGATTACATAACAAAAGGGAATTCATATGCTGATGAAGTAGCAAAATTCTGTGCGAAAAATAATGTATCAAACAATCGGGAAAAAGCAAATGAACATGTTTTGAACTCACTTATGCTAACATCTGTAGTTGAGACTTGGCAGGGAGTAAAACAGTTACAAGATGAGACAGATGATGAAGAGAAAAACACATGGTTAAAAGCAGGATGCAGACAGAGAGAAGAAGATGAGGTTTCGGTCTACAAAGATGACAGAGTAGTAATGCCAGACAGCATGATTTCTGACATGGCACGTATGTATCATGGTCCAGGACATATTGGCAGAGACTCTATGATTAGATTTTTTAGGCAAACATGGTATAAGCCAAAATTCAGGATAATTGCAGAATCACTTTGTCAGAGATGTTTAACAGATTAACCCAAACAGAAAAACTGCTGTGAGCATGGGAACCATAGGACGGGGGGTGGTGCATTTACCAGATTACAGCTTGACTTCATTGACATGCCACCTCACAACAAACTGAGATATGTTTTGGTGATAGTCTGTTTGTTTTCAAGATGGGTGGAAGCCTTCCCCACACGCCGCAATGATTCAATTACTGTGGCAAAATTGCTTTTGAGAGAAATCATACCAAGGTATGGATTTCCTGTGACGGTCGAGACAGATCGTGGCACACATTTTGAAAACAGATTGCTACAATTGGTTTGTGAAGCTCTGGACATAAAACAAAAGCTACACTGTGCTTACAGACCAGAAGCATCCGGTGTATTTGAGCAAGTAAATGGTACAATAAAAAACAGAAGAGCAAAAATGTGTTTAGCTACAGGAATGAAGTGGACTGATGCACTTCCACTTGTTTTGATGTCTTTGACAAGCATTCCAGATAGAAAAACAGGTTTGAGCCCTCATGAAATTTTAATGGGCAGGGAGGCAGGCATATGTTCCAGTTGATATATTGTTGACCATTAATGATGGCATCATAATGGATTACTGTAAAAATCTATCTGATGTGGTGACTTCTGTGTTCCATCAGGTGGGAACTGAAGTAATTACAAAAGAGAAGGAACAAGCTCATGATCTGTTACCTGGAGACTGGGTGAGGACAAAAGTTCACCGAAGAAGAAACTGTCTAGTACCAAGGTGGCAGAAGGCAAGACAGGTGATATTAGTTACAACAAATGCAGTAAAGTGTAGGGCAGTGTGTCCCAAACTGTGGTCCCCGGACCCCTAGGGGTCCGTGACACATTCCCAGGGGGTCCGCAGGTTGCAGTTTTAAAAGCACTGCAAATGTTCCAAGTATAATTAGAAGTTATCGAGCAACAATAAAAGTGTCAAGACCAAGATAACACCAGTGATTAATGTTCCTGCTGGAGAGAGATGAGTTTTGTCCAGTGGCAGTGTGACTTATTTAATGTAGCACAGAGGGTTAAAGTGCCTCTTGCAAAGAAAGTGTGCCTGTATTTATTTTTTTAACTGTGTTTGATCTGCATAGGTCAATTGGTTACTGCTTTTGTCACAGAGATTCTTTAGTTACTGTGCAGTTTATAAGTGACAATTGTGATCTAGCACAGAGATGTATAAACTGGCATCAAAAAGATGTTTGCAAACTGCATGGTACAAGATAGTAACTTAAGTTTCTTCCCAGTCTTTCATCATCCTGATGCTGCTAAAAAGGTTTATTTGAATGTAAATAAAGATTCATTGTTGAAGTCAATGCTAAACACTGTGTTATGCCTACCAGTATGAATGATGTGAATCCTACAACTAGTAGTCACCTTTGCCTTATGTTATTACATGTATGATTCATTGTCTCTATTGGGCAGATTTACAAGGAAAGTGACTCAGTGAGTGCTGCAAGCCATTTAGCTGTGCTGCACTTAGTCACTTTCAAAGCACAGGGATGCAACATATTTACCATAGTATGTTGCATCTCAGTGCTCCCCCTGCGCTGGTGCACAAACTGCTGCCATGCGCCGGCGCAGGCACCCTTGTACCATGGTGCAAGGATGCCTGCGTTGTGGGGAGATTGTTTATGTTCAGGTAGGATTCCCTTTCTGCACATAAACAATCACTAGAGGGGATTTCATCTTCCTAAACAACGAGGAGAAATGAATACATTTCTTCTTGTTGCACCTCCCTACGCCTCCCTTGGGGAGGTGTAGCATTCGGACGCATTTCCAGATTCATGATTTCTCGTAAATCTGGAAATGTGTCTGGTTTCATGGGTGTTGCTTGGGAACACTCACAGCAAAACCCATGAAACGCACCTTTCACGCAAAGTCCTGTGTGTAAAGGGGCCATATTTATTAGAACAGAAAAAGTCACACAGGGTGGCTTTTCCTGTTCTTATAAATATGGGGAACTAAAATGCGCCACCGGAGCGTCACTTTTTGTGACGCACCGGTTGCGCAAGGGTCTTGTAAATCTGCCCTTTTTGTGTGTGTGTTGTAAAGTGCTCTGACATCCTACAATGGTATGAGAGATGCTATAAAACAAATGAAATACATGTGACAGAGGGACTATGGAGGGACGAGAGGCACTGTTGGAGTGTGATAAAAAGGGAATACCTGAAGAACCCGAACAAAGATTATCGTATCCTGATGCATAGTAAAGTCATCATTTACTATTCTTTTAAAGCTAATACAATTCAATATATAATGATAAATGTGTTGTAGAATGCACTATTGTTTCCTAAATTGTCTTGGGTGGAGAACCTCCCAAAGTCCCCTTTGTAGTGGTTCGACTCACTCACTGCACTTGGTGTGCACCCTGTGGGGACTGGTCTGAAAACATTTGCCAGGGCTGCTTTGGGTTTCCAGACTGACCCTGGCAGGAGCAGGAGCCTCGTAGTGTGAAATAAAACCAACCATTTAAAAGTTAGTCATGGAGATGCAGCACCAACCTTCCCAATAAAGTTTTTTTTTTGCAGATTCTTTCAACATAAAATACTAAAATCCTTAGTAATTCGACTATTTGTTTTGTGTTCACACCTGTGTTTATTTTTTTTGGATTACTGTTTAAAATTTAAATTATACAGATTGCTAGGGGGTCCCCGGCTTCCAGTGCTGACTCAATGGGGGTCCTCAGGAGCCAAAACTTTGGGAACCACTGGTGTAGGGGATTGAAGAGATGGATTCATGCTAGTCATACCATACGAGTCCCAACACCTGAAAATCCTGACGAAGGTGATACAACTGCTGATTCAGATTCAGAAGAAGAACCTAAAAGAAATCCAGATCCTGAAGATCGACAAGGAAGTCGACATCTGGAAAATTCAAATGCAAATGAGGCATTGAACGAAGAAATTGTAATACAAGATTCTTAAGACAATGAAAATGATGAGGATCTGCTAGATCTAGAAGCAGAAAAAGAAGCTGAAGAAGTAGTGATTCAAATCAAGTTCAGGAGAGTATTGAAAAGCAGATTGGAAGCTCTGGAAACAGGAACGAAAATTCTGAAACTGGGAAGTTGGAAGTAATTGAAGAAGAAGAAGAAGAAGTTCAGAGTACCAGCTATAAGGATGATGTTCCTAACAGAGTGAAACTGCAGAGTAAGGAAGTTCCTGAATCAGAAAAAGAATCTGACAAAGTAAAACTGATTATTAATGAATCAGCTGAAAACACAGAAAGCGAAACGGATGAAAGTGAAGATGAATCAAAAGTGAAAAGTTCAAGAAAAAGAGCTTGGCGAGTAGAACAAAATTCAGCGGAACCGAAAAAGAAGTTATCAAGAAAAGGAGATAATTGGCCAGATGAAAACAAAGGCCTAAAGTTTAAATTAGCAAAAGAGCAGGTTAACGAGATTTCAAGTCAAAAAGAATAAGTCTCAAATAAGAAAGTACAAGCAGGCAAAAGAATAGAAGTGATAAACAGCAGAGCAAAAAGAGTAATAAAGCCAAATCAGAAGTACAAGTCCCCTGAGTGGACTTATATTATCATTCCTCCAGTAGTTGAAGTAAATAGTAGTCAAAGTAATTTGATGATGCAAGTGATAATGATTGATTTCATTTATTAGATGACACAAGGTTGAAGAAATTGTGTTAGGTGACACAAGGTCGAAGAGATTGTGTTAGCTGGAAAATATATTGATGTATGACATAAGGTCGAAGAAAAGCTGTTAGAGAATAAAATCATTTGTTAAAAAAAAAGAGAGGTGTATATTTAGTAATTTTTAATTTTTTATTTTTTATTTTTAGAGTTCCTGTTTGTTAGTAAAAATGCCTTCTTATAATAATAACTCGAGATGCTCTATATTTAGAAGATGTTGCAAAATGTCTTCAATATGTGTGGTCTTGTTAATTTTAGTTTGGTTAATTCTAGCTGTCATTTTTCCTTTTGGAATTGATAAAGAAATGTACAAAACTAATATGACTAGTAAAGTTGTGGTTAATCATGAAAAAACTGATCAGACTAATAGAATCATTGTACACAGACCAGAAATTCACCAAGATAGATCTGTAGGAGATTTTTCTAGTAATACCTTTTCTAGACTTTTATCACAATTTGTTAAGGTGAAGAATGCAAAAGATTATTACATCTGTGTAAAATTACCTACTTCTGTGTCTGAAGGTGTGACTTATAATATGCTTCCTCTTACATATGGCATAACCTGTAGCGTGATAGCCAGCTTGTTTTATCAAACTGGTCGTTTGGGATATTATTACTCTGACTTTGATGATATTTTTGCAAATTTAAAAGTTGTAGATAGCTTGAATAAATTGAAACATGCTAAACAGATGAGGGAATTTTTCCTAGTAACTAATGAACTCACTTACGAGTATGCTTTTAGAAATAATTTAACCTGTAAATTAAGAGCAGAAGAAAAGTCTTTCTTAAATTTAGTGGAAGAGAGAAGGGCTATTTACAAACGAAATGAGATGTTAAAACATACTAAGTCAAAATTCTGGCAAATGGAAGATGAAAAACTTAATGGTAGAATTGAGAATGTTGCAATTAATATAGATACACCTGTTAGTGGAAAATTCTGTATTAGAAGAGATAATACTTTATTTGATAATTATTTTGTTGGTGCAAGTCAATGTGAAGACACTTATCGTATCATGGGCGGTTGGGGATTTAAAGGAGGCAAAGATCCAATTTTTCCTGGGATTTATTTTGTATGTGGGAACAAAGCTTACTACAATCTCCCAGACCACTGGTATGGGCCTTGTTATGTTGGTTTAGTTTTTCCAAAAATCTTCCATGTCAAAAGAAATGCAAAAGGTTCATTTGAGATTGGCAAACATCTGATTAGATTCAAAAGGGAAAGCTTTTCAAAAATATTGTGAGACATATTTGGTGCAGTAATACCTATGGTGGGTATAACCCTGAATGCAGTTAAAATCAGAAAATGTCTACAATTGTTGATAGATTGTCAACTCTTACTGCAAATGGTTTTCAATTAGTGAATACAGAACTTATTGACATGAGAACTATGGTAATGCAAAATCGTCTTGCTCTAGACATTTTGTTAGCAAAAGAGGGTGGAGTCTGTGGAATTTTGCATGTCCAGCATTGCTGTACATATATCCCAGATAAGAGTCAGAATATAGAAATGTACATTAGAAACATAACTGAATTACATGAAGAAACAGAACCCTTGGGGCGTGGCCAAGTACCATGGCCGACAGGACGTGAGCTCCGCCAGCTCCCGTCCTACGGACCCGAAATCCTGCCAATAACATCCTGCCCGGGCTGTCCTCTGCAAGAATACAGCATCGGAGGTTCCCCTCGTGCCTCTGGGCTCCAAGCGGGGCGTCGGACATCGGGGGCTCGCCCGAGAAACAACATCATTGGCTCTGTGTGCCGGCTCCCAGCTACGAGAGGCCGGGGACTGAGGCCTCGCCGGAAGGGGATTGCGGACTGGGACCGGGCCGTGGCGCACCTGAGGCATGGTCTTGCTAGTGCCAGGAGATCCGCCTTGGTGAGTGCGGCGCTGTACCGACAGGCTTGTGAGCGTCACTGGCGGCTGCACGGTGAGACCCCGTCAGCGGCGACGGCTATGTCCTCCTGTCCACCGGGGGCTTGCTGATGCGGGCTCCGGGGGGTGCGAACGGTGGACCCTGCGCCCCTCCCCCATTGGGCCGCCAGTTTCGATTCCCCGGACGGACCCCTTCTCTGGAGATTCGTGGCCTCATGAAGGCCTACCACCTTACCTGAGCAAATTGTGACAGGTGGCGAGACTGGAGGATCGTATATACTGCCGAGGACCTGGGCAGTAGCTGGGAACACTCATCCGGTACCGCGAGAGGCGGACTCCCGTGGCTGGCTTGCTAATTTGTCTGCTGGGCCCGGGCCTTGTTGACGGCTCGGCGGGAGTGCTGCTGCTTGCTGCTGTTGTCTCACTGTGGGCCTGGATCCTCCCGCCCGGGAGCTCTCTACGGAGGTGAAAACAGGGAGTTGGCCTTGACGCTGGTGCGGTCCTGGTGGATAATAGGGCCCCTCGTGCACCTGACCGACCTCCTGCGGTGTCATAGACTGGCACACCCTGACCTGCTGGGGGTTGAGCGGTGCCATTGGTGTGGGGACTCTTTGTGGTCTCCGAGCCGCCCTGGAAGTGCGTACCAGAGAGACAGAGGTCGAGGGATCGCTTTACTCGGCCCCTAGAACGATTGTGGGGACTCCGGCCTGATGTCCACGCGCAAGGATAGGATGTCGCGATCTACTCAGCCCAACACCATTGTACAATATACTACCCCGCCACTCCCGTCGCAGCGTCTTGCGCGGCAAGCGGGTCAGGAGGTGAGCGAATATGTACCAGTGGAGCCTTCCCGAGCGGAGATATTAAAGGCCATACAGGGCTCTCATTCAGCACTGGAGAGACAAATTGAGACTGTCTCAGTAGATGTCAATTTATTGCGGACTGACCTCCTGAAGGTAGCTGATAAGGTCTCAGATGCCGAGGGTAACATTACCCAACTGCAAGGGGAAGTGGCCACGTTAAACAAAACGGTGGCACAACTCAAGGCTACGACGCGAACTCTGGAGCGGAGAGTTGAGGACGCGGAGGGTCGGGCACGCCGGAGTAACATCAGGGTCCTAGGTGTTCCGGAAAGGCTGGAAGCGGGGAATGCTGAACGATTTCTGGAGACCTGGATAGGTGACCACTTATGCCCACGGGGACTGTCGAATGTGTTCGTCGTTGAAAGGGTGCATAGGGCCCTGGTCCCCCCTCCGTGGCCCGGAGAGCCCCCCAGGGCGCTGATTGCAAAGATATTGAACTACAAAGACCGGGATTGCATCCTGAAGGCAGCGAGAGAGGCAGAGTCCCTTACCATAGAGAACAGTCGCATATCTGTATATCCTGATTACACCCAATTAGTTCAGGAGCAACGGAAGTCCTACCTTGGAGTCAAGCAAAAGCTCAGAGAGATGAAGCTTCAATACATGTTATTGTACCCGGCCAAACTTAAGGTGCTCTCGCAGGGCCGAGCACATTTCTTTGCATCTCCGGCGGAGGTCTGGGAGTGGCTGAAGATAAGAGGAGATGATCTTCCTCCGGGTGAGCGCGGAGGACCCCGAGAATCGTGGGGGCACGTCCCCAGAGACGAAGGCGCGGGCGGAGAAGACGCAGGTCCAGGTCAGGTGACTCTGTTGAACCTCGAGTCCTGGTAGGAGAGGATGGAGCTTTACTTCTAGGCTCTCCATTGGATGGGGATGGTCCTGAGACTTCTGGGGCGTCCGCCCCGGTGGATGGTCTGGTCCCAGACACACTGCAGAACGATGTGCCAGGTATAGACTTGACGGCCCTGGTGGTTCCAGAAACAGGTCTTACTGAGCCCCTGTCGGAGCTGGCTCCTGCCTGAGGTACTGTTTATTATTTGAAATGTTGATCGCTGCTGGGGTGGCCTCCGGACGGGTATCTGACCCGTGGAAAATGCTGGTGGCCCACACTACTGGATATTAGATGATTGGATGGAGCGGAGGACTTGCACCCTGTGGAACTGAAGGCATGGAGGAAGGAGATTCAGGGTGTTGTCTGGGGAGATCTTGGCTCTAGGGGGACAAGCCGAGGAATTGGCTTATAGTTCTGGGTCCTGTGGGGAGCTGAGGGGGGGGGGAAGTGTGTGGGATTGCATTGGTGTGAGTGGGGGTTTGTTGAGTGGCTGTATGGGGTGGCTGTGCACGTCCTGGCACCGGCAGAGGGAAAATGGGGTGGCATTATTGGTTGTTGTTGTCATCTTATTCGTGGGTGGGGGTGGGGGGAAATGTTTAGTGGGGGTTTTGAAGTTGCCAGTTTTTGGGGGGAGAGAAGGTATGGAAATGGGTACAATAATTGGCATTGTGGGTACTGTACTACAGGTTTATATGTTGTTGATCAGGAGTGCCGGATTGCTCGGCCCTGGCACTCAATGGGCCTGGCGGTGGTGGACCGCAATAACTGTACAATACAGCCCGAAGGGGCGTAATCTTCAGACATGGGTCTTAAATTCCTAACTTTGAATGTGCGCGGCTTGGGTACTTGCACCAAGAGGCACCGGGTCCTTTCCTTTCTCCGGAGACATGGCGTCTCCATTGCGTGTCTTCAGGAGACACACCTGGACGAAGAGGGCGCCCAGCGATTGTCCAGAAAATGGAGAGGCCAACTATTCCATTCCTCCCTCTTCACCTATGCTAGGGGGGTCCTGATCTGGGTGGCTCCAGGGGTACCCTGCGCAGTTCAATATGTTGAGGCAGACGTTGAGGGCAGATTTCTAATGCTGAAGGTTAAATTGGATGGTAGGGATTTTCTGATTCTCAACTCTTATACCCCGAATATAGATGACCCTGGTTTCTTTTCCCGCCTACAGGATCTTGTGATCCCGGACCTCTATGCGCCCCTTCTCTGGTTTGGGGACTTTAACTGCGTGCTTGATCCGAACTTGGACCGGCATCCCCCTCGCGCTGGCACCAAACCGCGTATGACGGCGCGCCTTAGAGACGTAATGCAGAATCTGGGAGCTGGGTATGTGTGGCGAGCGGCCCATCCCACGCAGAGGCTCTATACTTGCTATACCCCAACACATAACACCCATAGCAGGCTTGACTGAATTCTTGCGGCCAATATCGCAGCGTCTCTCTCGTTGACAGTCACACACCAGGCCCGTTTCCTCTCGGACCCTGCCCCGTTAACATGCGTGGTGCAATGGATAGATCAGGCGACGCGACCCCGAACCTGGCGTATGCCGGCGGATATTCTGCAGGACCAGGTTGGGAGGGATCATGTGGCCACAGCAGTAACGGACTATATAGACCTGAATTGGCCCAGCGGTGAGTTGTCCTACTCTACTAAGTGGGAAGCCCTGAAAGCGGTGGTACGCGACGCCTGTATGGGCCTTACCTATGGGGTCGGGAAGCAATTGCTCCACGACCTGCAGGATGCGGAGGAACACCTCAGGCGATGTCAAACTCTACCTAACCCGGATGACTTGGATCGGGAGGCCGAGCAGGCGGCCCATATGTCCGTGCATGACATCCTTACGCGTCTTGATAGATTTACTCTGGGTCAGTATAGACAACGTCTTCACCGTGAGGGGGACAAGTCGGGTCGCCTACTTGCCTGGATTCTTCGCCGTGAGTCCGTACCAGAGAGGATAGTTGCCCTGCGGAATCCAGTGGGGGATGTGGTGCACTCGGAATCCGATATTCTCGTGACCCTCAGATCCCACCTACAGGCAGTTTATGCGGCTGACCCTCTGATTACGGAGGCCTCCTATCGGCCTTACTTGCAGGGATTGACTCTCCTGGCCCTCTCGGATGAGATGGCAGAGGAACTAGATGCTGCGCTAACGCCTCGGGAGATTAATGTGGCGTTAAATGCATTGCCGCGGGCCAAAGCACCGGGTGGGGATGGCTTCCTGCCTGAATTCTATCATGCGTTTGGCGATGCCCTAGCCCCCCTCCTCCTACAGGTTTATAATGAGGCTCTGGAGACTGGTGTTCTCCCGCCCACTATGAATCAGGGAGAAGTATGTATGATCCTGAAACCGGGAGGGGATCGACACGATCCTGCGGCATTCAGACCTATTACCCTGATCAATACTGACGTGAAGATCCTTACCAGACTCTTAGCTACATGCCTAGCCCCACATATGGCGCACTTGGTCCACACAGACCAGTGTGGGTTTATTCCTGGCCGCAATACCGCAATGAACCTCCGACGCTTGACCCATGTCCTCCATGAGGTGCGAGGGAGGGAAGACCCCCACGTGTTGGTCTCCATTGACCTGGCTAAGGCCTTTGACACGGTCAGCTGGGGATATCTCTTGGAGGTGCTCCGGAAGACGGGACTGGGGCCCGGATTCTGCAATTGGATCCGAGTGCTTTACGGAGCACCCAAGGCCAGGGTCAGGCTCGGTTCGGCCGTTCGGAGGAGTGGCCTTTGGGCAGGGGCACCCGTCAGGGGTGCCCCTTGTCGCCGCTCCTCTTTGCCCTGGCAATAGAACCACTGGCGGTCCCTGCTCGCACCGAATTAGTGCAATGGGGAATTACGGTAGGGACACTGTGAATGTGGTCTCCCTATATGCTGATGATGCCTTGTTCTATTTGACCTCTCCGGGCGATTCGGTCCCTGCTTTGATGAGACTGTTGGCCAGGTTTAGCAAGGCCTCTGGACTACGCATTAACCCTGATAAGTCTCTGATCTTTCCATTAGCAGGAAGTGCAGCCGATCCGACTGTGGGCTTCCCAGCCCTAGGGTTGAGGTGGGAGATGGAGACGTTTCGATACCTCGGTATTCAGGTGGCTTCGTCGGATGAACTCCTGTTGGCACACAATGCGGACCGGGTGATCAACTCTCTGCGTCAGTCAGTGTCCTTCTGGAACACGCTTCCTCTTTCCCTTATGGGGCGGTTGGCAGTCGCTAAAATGGTAATGTTGCCTAGGATGTTATATATTCTGCAAAATACCATGTGCCCGCTCCCCCAGCGAATCTTCCACGTGCTTAACTCGCTGCTGACATCGCTACTTTGGGCGGGTGGACGCAGCAGAGTCGCCCTACGCACTGTGGTCCGCAGCTGGGAGGAGGGAGGTCTTGAAGCCCCCAGGTTTGATCTGTACTATTACGCAGCCCAGCTCCTGCCTGCTGCTGGGTGGTTTGCGGACACGGACAGTTGGGAACTACAGCTACTGGCGGGCAGGGCCGACGACCAGACGTTAAGGATAGCCCTGATGCAGGGTAAGGGAGCGGCTTCAGACCTGCCCTATGTGATACGTCATGTGGCGGGAGTCTGGCAGAGGTTTGTTGAGCGAGTCTTGAGACGCGCGCCATTCCAGAGGGAGCTCCCCGTGTGGTTCTTGGCCCCGATTTTGCAGATGGAGGCTAATGTGTCCTTCCGGGAGTGGCGAGATGGTGGGTGTGAGACCCTGGAGTATCTTTACCCGGGTGACTCCTTCGTTTCCTATGAACAGGCCACAGAGGCCTTTGGCCTGAGCAGGGGACAATACTTGCACTACAGAGGACTTCAGGACATAGCACGTACGACCTGGCCACAGTTTCCAGAGGCGCCCCCATTGACTCACACCCTTAACATCCTCCTCTCCTGTGGCAGAGGGAAGAGGTTGATTTCCCTATTATACTCGGCCATGAGACGAGATTCTACCCCACCGGTTACGCCATCCTGGGCGGCCTGGGAATCAGACCTGGAGATGACTTTGGAACCCGGTCAGCGTAAACGCATCGGGATGCTGACCAGGAAGGTCTCGTGCAATGCGAGATTTAAGCTAATTAATTTTAATTTTATGCACCGCACGTACATGACCCCAGTCTCCCTGCACCGCATCTCCATGGATAGGAGGGACAGCTGTCCCAGATGTGGAGCGGAGCATGCTGGATTCTTTCATCTAGCATGGGAATGTCCACAGGTCCGTAGATTCTGGAGCGAAGTGGTCAGCCATATTGCCCGGGTCACGAACCTTCGGATAGACATGGATCCGCTTAAATGCCTATTGGCCCTAATACCTAAACCCAAAGGGAGGAACTTGTCCTACAGGTTCCTACAACTACTACTCGTGCTGGCACGGAGGCGGGTGGCCATCACATGGATGGGGGGGAGGGCTCCGGAGGTCTCCCTGTGGCTTAAAGTCATCAAGGAGTGGACTCTGGCCGAGGAGACGCATATGCAGCGAACGCGCCGAGATGACAAACTCCAAGATGATTTGCAGGCCTGGAGGTTGATGTGTGCAGAGGGTGCACCGAATGAGGATTCAGATGCCACTAGTGCAGATTTATTTACCCCTGAGGGGTCGGATTCTGAAGAGGTGACGGGAGGGGGAGAGATAGAGGGGCCTGCTCTCGAATGAGTGCCCTAGTAAGCGCGCACTGATATTCCCTGTTATATGATAATGTGATTTGCTCGGATACCCAAGTGATTGCTACTGCATGTGTTGTCCACACCTTACTGGGCCTAGTATCGGATGACTTAATTATTGCACGTACCCTATTATTGATGCCATGTACGGGGGGGATGGGGTTACTGGTTCATGTTTCATGTATGATTAGTAAAAGTGTGTTTGTTTCCACGGATAACCATCGTGGGCCCTGGCAGATACCACAGGAACCATACCTGAAAATGAACGGACACTGGAGATATATACAGTGTACGAATAGATATACTTGTGAGTGTATCCCACTGATATCACGCCCCCCGGCCTCTGGGATGTGGGCCATGAGGCTGTGTATGGTTTGATCACTACATAAGACTTGAAAACAATTGCTGTGGCCTGTGGTTGGTTCGACGGCCCGGGTCTTTTCTGTGTCCACAATAAACATATTTTACAAACAAAAAAAAAGAAACAGAACCCTTAGAAGATGATAGTTTTTCAGAACGCTTAAGTAAAAGATTTTCAACTATTAGGCACTGGTTTCAAGAGATTGGTAGTTCAATTATAGGTAAAATAGTGTTTCCTTTAATAGTTATAGCTATAGTGATACTTTTGTTAAAAATTAGTTGCATGATACACAAGAGAAGAAAACATGTTATGGAAAAGAAAAGAATTTATAAACTGAGAAAGGAGAAAGAAAAAGAAATAGAATTAGAAAAGTTTCGAAGAGCTCAATATGAAAGTTGCAGAAAAGTAAATGAATCTGAACTTTAGAAATACTAATATTAGGAAAGTCCAAAACATGTTCAAGGGTTGAAAATTTATAAATTTTTGGGTATAGTTTAGTGATTTAAAAATAACCAGATGAGGGAGTTGATGAAGCAAGCTACTGAACAATATTTTGTTCAAACTTGCGAAGTTAATCTCTCATAATTATAATAGAATTAACAAGCATGTGGTGAAAATATTAATCAACATAGTATGAAGGTTTTTTGCATCACAACACGCGGGTTAACTAATGTGCTTTTATGTCGCAATCGCAAAAAAAGAAATAATAAACTAACCTTGTCTATTGTCTTTGTCAGTATTAAATGCGGCTGTTTAACTAATGGCATGTGCTTATTTCGTGTGCTTATGTTATGTCCTTTTTGTGAAAAAATGCATAAAAGAGTTCTTGCAATCCTAAGGATTGGTAGATATAATGCTGCCTATTTGTGCTACAGCTAGGTAACATAATTAATGGGATTAATTAGTAAAGGGGGTGGGTAACAGAATGGGTTTCAATTCTTTTATTAATTGGTGTCTGGTGTTTGTTTAACAATAGTGAAAAATGGTGGCGGACGCTAAGCTTGTCCAGAGTGGAGCCCTGCACATGCGCAGCTGTGAAGATTTTTTACTGCATCAACATTAATTTTGAAAAAGCAGTTTCTGGCTGTGATGAACGTGCACTCGAAGAAAGGCTCAAGGACAGGAATTTGTTATTGTCTGCCAAGGCTAGGAAGCGAAAGTTATAACTCATGGAAGAAAGTAACTTTTCTGAGGAAGTCGGAAGATGTTGTAATGAAAGACAATGGGCTTATGTATAAGCCCGGGCCTACTCAAGTAACGGATGTGAATAACCATTTTATCGTGGACTGACATGGCTCAGCCAATGAGAGGATCGGATTTTTTACGAAAGAATGCAGAAGTTGCTAGTTTAGCTAGAAAGAAAGGTATAAAACCTGACCTTTGGAGTGGAGCAAAAACTCATGCTGCTTGCCATTCCTGATTGACGTGAGATGCTGTCGGTCTTTTGGCGCACGTAAGGACAGCAGACTTTAAATGATTTTTCCTTTCTAGGTGCAGTGAGAAACAGATAGGGAAATAGATTTAGGGAATGGAAACTGTTATTCTGCTTTAATTCATGTTTTCTGAATTTGCTTTAAAAATGTCATGATTCATTTCCTCACTAAAATGCTGCTTTCTTGATTGCTTATAAAATAAAGATTTTTTTTTAAACGCTAATGCCTTTTCTTTATGAAAATAAAGATAATAAAAATAGATTTGAAATGACAAGCTGGTCTTGTTTATTCATGATCTAGTTACCATCAGTTGATTCAATCGCCTTAGTGGCTTGATCATTAATAAATGTATGTTTAAAACCATGGTTAAAATAGGTATTCTGCAAATGTATATTAATTTGTAAATAATATGTAGATAGTTTAATAAATCAGGCCACCTGATTCAGTTGCTCAAAAATTGTCTCATTGGTGTTATGGGCCGTTATTAGTGATTCATGTTTAATGGTGATTATTGAGGTGATAGGTAGCATTATTGAGACAGTTGTTCAATAGGAGCGCTGGATCATTACTTATATACAGTGACCAGTCCTGAACTCTGTATCTCTCTTACCTGCCCTAGGAAGGTGAGCAACACGAGTGCCTAATCCTTACAGCCCACCTGGTGATGCCTTATAGCAATCTCAAAACCATCCTGTTGTACAACCCCAACCTGGTCCTTTATGTGAATGGTTTTCTGGCAGCAGGTTGTTCAGTATGCTTCCGGCATGAAATCATAGAGAGCAACCACGTGTTTACTGTCCACTTCACTCAGGTGGTTACATTTCACACTTTCACCAGCGCTTATATTTTGGCCAAAGATCAATCAGCCAACATCTACAAGGGTTCCTGTTATGCCTTTTGAAGATGTGCATGACTCTGGAAAGCTGTGGAAACAGCAGGGGTTCCTGATTTCCAGTGGGGCAAATCAAAAAGCGCCCCTATTTGGCTGCCTTGCTATATACACTTTAGCTCCCCTATGAAATTGCTGTCATAACATATGAAGCCCACTAGTCTTTCCATGAGATGAAATCACTTGTAGAAATGCCCTGGTCGATACAACAGCTAGAGCTGCGGCTACTCCGATGCTTCCTTTCTGTTCCCATTGTGAATCTCCAATGGCACCCTTGCAAGATGTTGCTAAGCTACAATGCAATGCATAACGGGAGAAACAGAAGTGGAGGCGGAAGGCATGTAGGTTACATTCGACCATTTATGGCGTTCCCAAGATGGCTGCTTGGCAGATAAATACCTTGCTTGCATGCATCCTGGAATGGCGCATGTCAGCACGTGGGAAGGATTGCTGCTGTGAAAAAAGATTGGTTCACCTCAAGTTTCCTGACAGTCACCCTGCAGTATTGCAACTCCCGTGCTATTTGTCAAGAGAACAATATATGGCAAGTATCTAGAATTGCACAGGAGGCCTATCCACCACTATGGGCCAATTGGTAAATATACAGCTGGATTTCTTTAATGTGCCTAAATGTCACAATTATGAATACATGCTTGTTATTATTTGCATGTTTATGCAAGGGTCGAATTCTACCCTTGTAATAATGCATATGCGAAGACAGTAACAGAAATGCTGGTAAGATACTTTATTCCCCTATTTGGAAATGTCCTTCCCACAAAAAGTGATAACGGAACTCACTGCCCAAATAATGAGTGCCATTTGCTAGGCCATCCAAATACAACAGGACTTTCACTATGCCTATTACCCCCAGTCAGCCAGGAAGGTTAAGCAAACTAACTTGCAAAGATCTGGTGTGATGCATTGCCCATTGCTCTCTTGAGGATATGAGCTACTGCAAATAGGACACCGGGCCTAAGCACATCTGAGGTGCTAATGGGTAGACTAATGAACCTCCTCGTCGCGCCACTGGTACCCCTATCTGCATTAGATGTGCTTTTGGCTGCTGACATTGTCTTGGATTATTATTGTGCATTAGAAAGTTGTGTAAGACCTTCCATTCTCAGGTGTCAAGGTCCTTCCCCAAGGAACCCAGTTAACCCTGTCATCAACATCAGCCAAGGCAAAGGGCATACGTGAAAGTTCACCAGCAAAATACAGTATTGCAGCCTTGGTGGAAAAGTCCTGTAGATTTGTAGAGGCACTCTTGTCACCCATGAGGGAATCCAGATGCTGACAAGGGCCAGTTTGTTAGCCAAATGGCCAGGTTTTCAGGGACTTTCGAAACTCTGGAAAAGATGGGGAGGTCCGTAGATGAAAGGGTAACTCATTCCATGTCTTCGCTGCTAGGTAGGAGAAGAAGCAACCTCTGCATCTGCTATGTCGGATGCGGGGGTAAGGGTTAGAGAAAGGGATGCGGAGTGGAGGTGTCTTGTGGGCTGATGAAAGTTCATGCAGTGGTTCAAGTAAGTGGGTCTGCAGTTGTCGTATGGAGATGAGGGCCTGTGTAAAAGTGCGTCTTGAGCATGGGTTAGTCATTTGAATATCTTATGAAGCATTTAGAGGATAAAGAAGCAGGAGGAGGAGACGGAGTTGACCTAAGTCATCATGATTAGCTTGTTGTCCAGAATGATGCCTAGGTTCCTAGTGTAGTCAGTAAGTGTAGGAGTAGGTCTGAGTTCTAAGGACCACCCGGATGCTTCCCATTGGGAGCTTTTGTTACACAAAATCAGTACCTCTGACTTGTCTGTGTTGAGCTTCAGTCAGTTGTCTTTCATCCAGTTGGCGATGTCTGTCATGCAGTTGTGGGAGTTGGTCTTAGTGTTTGGGGTGTCTTCGGAGAGGGAGAGAATGAGTTGTGTGTCGTTGACGTAGGATAATATGTTGAGTCTGTGGGTTTTAACTATGCTGGCCAGAGGTGTCATATAAGTGTTGAAGAGGGTGGGGCTGAGTGAGGATCATTGGAGAACTCCACAGATGATTTCCTTGGGTTCAGAGGTGAAGGGGGAAAGGTGGACTTTTTGCGTTATTCTGGTGAGGATGTAGTGTAGTTCCTATATTCCCAATAGGCTCTGCGCATTGGAATAATATATCCTATAAATGTGACGAAGGACCAATGTCTACTAGGTCTCTATCGAAGTATATTAGACTTAATTGTGAGTGTCAGCTAGCTCAGAGGTCACTAGAAACTTTCTCGAATTCACAAGAAGGGATTTAGTTTCTGAAAACCGCATAAACATGACAACTTTATTTCCCCAAGATAAAACTGATCTTCAGAGTCATGGAAACAATAGATAGATATTTCACTCAATCGTGCATGCTTCGTTTCACCAGAGGTGCAGAGAAATAGATAGACAGGCGTTTTCAATAAAAGGATTTATTGAACAGTCTTCTTTCTCAAGCATAAGAAATGAACTGCTACAATCGTCATGGAAACAATAGATAGATATTTCACTCAATCGTGCATGCTTCGTTTCACCAGAGGTGCAGAGAAATAGATAGACAGACGTTTTCAATAAAAGGATTTATTGAACAGTCTTCTTTCTCAAGCATAAGAAATGAACTGCTACATTCGTAAAACTGGTTGAAAAATATAATGCATACAGTACAAAGAGTAGAATAAAATAATACTGTAAGAGCATTGTACGGTTCCTAAACCATAGA
This sequence comes from Lissotriton helveticus, assembly GCF_964261635.1. Lineage (NCBI taxonomy): Eukaryota > Metazoa > Chordata > Amphibia > Caudata > Salamandridae > Lissotriton > Lissotriton helveticus. Next base: position 435,923,083 of record NC_136057.1, read on the forward strand.
TAAATACATACATAAATAACAGAGGCTAAAAGTACTCAACTGGTGCTTCTAAAATACGCGTACCCCGATGTACCTGACCTAAGCTTAGTACGAGGGAAGAAGTAAGTGAGGTGTAGCATAAATGTAGTGTTCTTTGCCAAGAATCTGTCCAAGATTTCTCTTAGGGTCTAATCAGCTCCGTACCTTGATTTGGAACGAAGAAGGTCAGGCTCATGACTCGATTTCCCAACAACCCGCAAGGGTAGCTTGGAAACACTGGAGCTGGATTTCTCGTCAGGAGAAAAGACAGCGTCTCTCTCAGTGCGTCTGCTGGAGGATCGGCTTCCTTCGGCACTTCCAGTAGCAGGGCGCGCTGGGCAAGTAGATAGTTGAACTGCTCCAAACCACCGTGTGTTTGCTATGGCAAATGTGGGCATATTTATACCTTGAAGGTGCAAGATTGGCGTAAAGGAAGACATAATAACGTCATCAAAGAGTCTCAGTTCTTTGAAAACTCCATGAGTTCTTGGACAAGTCAGTATTCGAGCAAGGGGAAGTCCCTAGCTGCTGAAGCCGAGTTTTCCAAGAAATCGTTCTGGATTTTTGGAACTAGTGGAAGTAGCCCTGCTGTATTTGGACTGCATGAGCTATGTCTAAATATGGTTATGATTCTTATGCCGATATAAGGATATGGTGATTTATACCTATATAAGGCATGAATCGGGAAATTGACAATAGGGTCCTAAAATGTTACACAACACCCACTCCACGTTATCATGTTCATCTAAGTTCAAGCACTAAAACATATCATTCAGAGCATGTGTTTACAATCCCACCTAAAAATACATAAAATGCATTTGAGAATGGTTCTACACATAAAATGAGCATTTTTACAGCAATGCTAACCGAATGAATCACGAAAATTACATTTATGAAATGGCTCTTCGTTACAAAAGAGAAAGTCGAGACCATCCCATACCAGAATATACAAATTGATTCGGTTTTGGTATGTGTATTAGGTCAATATTGTTCCTAGGAAGTATTCAAAGAATTCTTGTTCTCTAAGAATAGTTCTACTTTAAGCAGATTGCTTTGTGCCAAAGTTCATTGCGTTTTGGAAAAAAGTCAAATCAAATCGTTAATGAAAGAAAAAAAAATATAGAGTTCCAAAGTCAGAAAAAAAAATGTTTTTGTTTTGAAAAAAGTGAAGGTAGAACTTCAGATTTCAAAGAACTCTGTGTGCTAACTCCAAAATGTATTCTCGTTAGGCTGGCAAAGAAATCGTCTATTACAGTAGATGAAAGTTGAACCACTTCATTAAGAAGATCAATTGTACACAGATGTGAAACATCGCAGTCAGCGTCAGTAGCATTAGCAATGTTCACAGCAGCTGGTACATGTGTGCCTGTTGGTCCGCGTAGCTCACCTTCAGCTGGAATTGGCGGTGAAATCTCAATGAATGCCTTCATCAGGATTTGTAGTCGTTGGGGGCAACACAATACATGAGCCGTTACTGGACTCAGTAAAGTGTCAACATCCGTTGGCATTGCTGATGGAAGTGTTGGACAGACATCTAACACGCATTCCTCTCCACAAACCAGACATCGTAAAACAGGTAAAATGCAATCTTGCCAGATTGGTCTGAATGACAGGAACCATGTGGTATTCAGATCTCTCAAACGAGCCAAGCCAATGATCTGTGTTATTCTTTCACGATACTGCATGGCCAGGAGAGCATTCTCCATGGTAATTTGGGTATCGCTGGTGGCTGGACTTGCCATAACGGAACAGGAGGAATAAAAACAGGATCCCTGCTACGAGTCCCAAGAGGAGAGACAGGCCGCCGAACACGGAGTACACGAAGTTAGGAAAAATGCCAAGGACTGCTTCAAATGGTGTTAGCAGTCCCAAAAAAATCGTCTTAAGTACATGTACAATACCGCTGGTATCAGACATGTTTAAGATACGACCTAACATTTCTGTGAAATGTATTGGACAGTTTGTTGATAATAATGCATGTATCTCTGCAGAGGACCTTGCAACCTGCAGTCCTACGTCTCTCTGGACGAGGTCATTGGCACAGTTTTTTGTAAAAGAATGGCTTTCATTCTGCTCAAAGTATCAATTTGTATAGAAGAGATGTTCAGTGAAGGCCATAGTGGTGACTCCCCGTCTGTCTTAGTTTTTGGAAACAGTACTTGCATACAACAAGTGACCCTGGCTGAAACACAAACGAGATAGGCTATTCCTGGCATCATTCCACAACAGCCGTGATCATTCAGCAGTATGTAGCTTCCATTGGAAAGCTGCCTAAAAATTGGATCTATCACTGCTGCCGGGGAACCCTGCAGGTGGCATGATAAGTTGTTTGAAGAGCCTTCACAGGCTCCATGTAAATTAATGCCTTGACAAAGAAGTGTTCCGTACAATGTTGTTTTACAGTTTTTACCACTAAGAAACACCTCCTTTTTCCCACTCCAACATTTGTGTGTGTATAGTAAATCCCAGGTCGACTTTATGTATTCTTTAGCCAACCTTTCATACAGGCTTGCTGGTACGTGTTTTAAGCAATACTGAAACTGGAAAATCGTCACTGGTATCATGATGGTGCCATGTATTATCCATTCAACCAACGGTTTCTCAGAAACGGTCAATGGTAATCTCTCCAGTTTTTCTATGCTCAGCACTGTATAGTCTGCTCCCCTCTGTGCCAAAGAGATTTGTTTATCTGTAAGGTTAAATACAGTAAAGAGTGATGTGGTGTTGATTAGACGCCAAGGCACATAGCCAGAACGAAGGTTTTGTAACGTCCAGCCTAACAGCATTATAGAACGTAATTGAGACTGGCCATGTTGTAACATTAGCAAGTCCTGATCCATTATGTCTATGGCAGAGGATACAATGCTGTCCAAAGAATAAATTCTGGACGACAGAGTTGTTAACCCATTGTCAACTACAGATAGTGCTTTCTCTAAATTAATACGATCAATTTCTCGTATCCGTTCTGCAGTTTCCATTTGCGTGACTTTCCAAGCTTCATTGTAAGCAGCGTAAATACCTGCGTATATGAAGCGTTTATGACGTGGTTTGCAAGGTCCAAGTAAGAACTCTCATAAGTCAACGCCATCTTTAAGTAAAGTTAAGTGTTGTTTTATATCTGGGAGTGCGGATTTTTGTAGCCACTCAAGGCACAGTTTTCCTACACTGTAAGTTGTTATTATCCCTGAATGTTGTCTCTGGACATATCTTGCAGGGCCTTTGGTTGGGATTGTTTTTTGCCAATAACTGTGCTTGGGGTGGTCCTAAAATGATGGGATCACCACTGAAGTTCAACAAAATGTGCTTTTTGTTTATGCTCTTTGTGTTCAAGGCATCTGCTTGGTGCTCCCCCTAGGTTAGGGGGGCCCCAAAATCATCAGCTCTCTCATTACCTTATGTTTTCATTGTAAAAGTTCATTTTTGTGAATTTGTTATGTGCTTTCAAGCATGTAAAATTGCTTTTTCAAAGCATCTGAGAATATTGTTCATTTAGATGCTACGCTACGTGATGAGGCACAGTTTTGGTACTGTACTACGTGCAATTTGCGAAGTGCGAATTAGTACAAACTTTGCATGCTCCGTCAGCGTAGCAAAGTTTTAAGCCCAGGGTTAGTCTGTGGGCCAGATTAGCCATTTTTTCCAGTCAGGATTAGTTCTGTTTTGTAGTAAAATATAATTTACATCCACCCCCTCATCCGAAGTTATATTACTTTCAGGTGTGGGCTTAGGTATAGACGGTTTGTTTAAATCTTTTATCTTAGCCAGGCCAAGACAAGATGTCTGTTGAACAGTTTCATTTAAGAACAGTATTTGTTCTGGGATGATGCAGGCTCTGAATAATGCTTCTAAACCTTGTACCTGCCAGTCTTTTGTACCCCAGACAGTTTTTGTCTCAATGTTGTCTTTCCAAAAGTCAAAGCCTAATGTGGGCAATTGAACCTAAAAGGCCGCAGAATAAATCTGCTTAGTATTTGTCAACATACTTTTCATGCCTGTCTTATTAACATTTTTAAAGTAAACATTTTCTGGATTTGTGGCATTAAAACTTGTAAAGTATGGAAATTTTCTATAGAATGTTTTAGAGCTACCTTTTGGAGGTGTTGGACAATGTTCCCATTGATTATAAGTTAAAACATTTCTAGGGTTTGCAGATTTGTGCAAGTAATGATGACCAAAATGATTAAAACAATACATTTCTTCATAATTTGATGAATCTTCTAAGTATGCATGTTTTGCAAATTTTGCTGACATTTCTAAGTCTGCCATCATGTTATTAACAGTCTCAAAGTCCCGAGGGGCGTGGCTTGAGCACCACCGGGCATGGACGCG